>NC_091075.1:6875000-7500000 GCF_032405125.1 Capricornis sumatraensis | reverse complement strand
TCCAGATCTCTGTTGAGCTCCTATCTTGAGGTATCTGTATTTCACCAACAATAAAAATTCAGCATTCATGAACTTTATCCTCTGCCACTGTGTGTCCTATGTATCCTGTCCTGATTAGTTATGCCACATTCATCCACTTACCAAATAAGAAACTTAAATAGCCATTTTTTACTTCTCCCTACATCTAACCTCTAAGTTTTACTACTTTCAGTTCTCTGATATTTGTAGAATTTTTTTCCTCAACAACAAGAACAAAAAAAATATTCATAGCATCAGCCATAATAGTAAGAGCATCAGTGACAGAAGTAATAACAGAAATTATCATTTATTGATTTCTTAATCACTGAACTTTAACAATGTAAACTCACTGAAAAGAGACTAGAAGAAAACAGCAAGTTGCTAATGCTTATGGAGGTAACTCCTGTATCACAGAAGTCCAGATAATTTTACTACCTTCTTGAGAAAGTATGAAAAGGAAGTAACTTTTTAGATTTTCAATGTAAATTCATTTTACATTAGTGATAAGAAGAGTGCTAAAATATTTCCTTCTTATCTATTAACAATTAAATCAATCTAGATTACAGATAAAGCATGATAAACAGTAAAATTGTTGGTAAAGATGTTTCAGAAATTTTTAGCAATCATAAATTAACTTAATATTCATAGCTATTCTCTTTGTATCAAAGACAGAACTTTATGTGTGTGATTGCTCTCCAAATACAAACAGAATAGCCAGAAAAATATAAAAGAATCAAAGGTTTATAGTTGTTGGTTATATGAATTAAACCTAATGAAACACATCAAATTATTAGTTTCTTTCATGACAGCCAAAATTGATTAAGCAAGGAAAACGAGATAACAAATGCTAAGGAATTTTAGAGAATGGGGCAAAATAAATTAATTCCCTACTTTCACTGGTGTCATAATGCAGAAATTTCCACTACAGACATGAGCTTTTTCTCCTCTTCTAGAGTCTGATTGTTCTGAGTCTGAATACTGCTCATCCTCTTCTAGGTGTAACTCTGCGGAAGCCATGCAACCTTAGTGAACCTCTGACAAACGGAATAAACTTTACCTATCTCCAAGATATTCTGACCAAACATTCAGGTTTGTTTAAAGCATTCTCTGTGTTGGCAACCATGGAACAATTATTAATAGCACTCCTTTTCACTGACATAATTGATCCAGTCGCGACAATAAAAATGTATGGCCACCTATTTCGGACTGAACTGTGCTCCCTCCTCCAAAAAAAATTTCACATATTAAAGTCCTAATTCCAGCACCTCAGAATGACCTTATCTGGAAATAAGGCTGTTGCAGATGTCACTAGAGTTGTGTTATCCCCAATCTTATGTGACTGGTGTCCATACAAGAACATATCCATGAAGAGACAGAGACACAGGGAGAAGGCCCTGTGAGGAGTGGAGTTACGCTGCCACAGCAGGACTGCCAGAAGGAAACCCTGGAGCAGATGCTTCCCTGGTGCCTTCAGAGGGAGTGAGGTCAGCCCAACGCCTTGATCTCAGCCTTCTAGCCTCCATAACGGAATGTATTAGACAATACATTTTTGTTGTTTAAGCCACTCAGTTTGTGGTACTTTGTTACAGCAGTACCAGCAAACTCATAGAATCGCCTTGTTCATAATGGAGGGAATTACTATCATCATTGATTGTCTCTCTGTCTGCTGTCAAAGACCTAAGTAGAATGCTCAGAAGAGAAACCAGTCCTCTAGACTATCAGTGTTTCCACCTCCTTCCAACTCTGAGATCCCACAATGTTGAGCTGACAGGTCTGGGTACTGAGTAAGTCCCACTCCACTCACTCTACCACCCCAGGGTTTAACTCCAGTTTTAAAGGCGGTCACTCGGTAAATGGCTTTGATAAATTTATTTAAAAACCAGTGTGTGTGGTTTGAGAATCAGCCTTGACAGACTACAGCCTGTCCACCCTTTTGGTTGGAGCATGTTTAAAGCAATCCTGCCTCTCTCAGACTCCACAGACAAAGCTATCTGCTCTCTCACACAATCAGAAGCTGAATGTTACCTGCACAAGCCAACATACTGTTAAATATTAAAGCCATTTGTCTAACTTGCAAATTAAAGACAAGCTGTTATTCCCAGGGTTTTTTTTTTTTTTCACATTATGCATGTGATATTTTCTGTCATTATTGCAAGTACTATGATGAGTATATTCCCAGGAAATATTTTTGTCTACACATAAAATTATTATGGCATGAATGGAAATTATCCTTTAATTTTGGTTAACTCTAAGAATACAGATCATTCTTTCTTACATGATCACTGCTAGTACATAGGTTCTGATGTACAATATGATGTGAATCCAAACAATGATTATTTTTAAACATCTCTAGTAGATTTGAAGATTGACTATTCACATTTTGCATAAGTTAACAGCAATGTTCAAATTCTCACTAACATGAAAATTAGTTCATCTGAAAATTATCTAAAAAAAAAAAAACTGAACTAAAAACCAACCTAAATGGAAAAATAAAAGTAATGGTTGAAACATACTGTTCGGAACACTTGAGGTACACTAGCAATTTTATTTCTTGTAACAACATTATGATCTAGGAATTCATAGCTTGAGTTTACAAGTGAGGAAAGTAAGGCACAGGGAAGATAAGTGATTTGTTCGTGATGACACAGCTGTTGAACGGTAGAATCAGAATTTTAATGCTTAATATTTAACCCTTAGACCATCACATCAATTAATAATATGGCTAGTTTTTATACAAATGAGGTGAGACTTTCTAAAGTTGCTGTCAAAAACTCTGCTTCTTGCAATTACAGCTGACATTGACCAGATCTTTCTGACTGGGAGATTGAGGCATTCCTTCAGTTATCAAAAAAAGTCAGGGGCAGGTTAGGAATGCATGTTATATCTCAAAGCAGATCCCAAGTGGATGCACATACTGACATAATATTGAACTACGCCTTAAGAACCACATTTAAGTAACCACCTTCAACATTTAGAAAGGAAAAATAGTATTGGCAAACATCCCATACTACATTATGAGATTTAGCTACCAACAGCTAAGATTCAATGAGCATAGTAGCATGAATAATACTGAAGCATATCTAACAGCAAAATGTTTTCACTTAACTAAGGAAAACAGATGAGCATGTTGCATCTGCTGCTTTCTTTAAATTATTCTGACACTGAATATCATTAAAGTCCACTTCTGTTTTCTTCAAACACATCAAACACACAGAAACATGATGACAACTGTAGAAGGTTGACTTTAAGTTGACTTGAACAGGTGTCACAAAGTAGATAATCCTGGAAGCTAATTTATTCATTCATTAAATAGACATTTTTTGAGCACACACCATCTTCTATTTACTGTCCCGGGCTTTAAGAACACAGTTGCGAATATACTCACAAAATCACTGCCTCTTCAATTTTACTAGTGTAATAAGACAAGAAAATGTTAAAGAAAAAACAAGATAATTTCAGATACTGACACTGTAAGAAGAAAATAAAACTAAGGAGATGGATGGAAGAAAGACCTCTGGTAGGTGACAACAGGATAAGAACTTAGGAAAGGTCATTAGGAAAGGTAAAAGAACTGAATGTAATTTCTTGATGCCAATTTAAGTGCACTTTTTCTGTAACTCTTTATTGTAGAATTACAAGCTTTTAAACTTACTCGACTTGAAATGGGTGCCCCCAAATTCCCACTGCTGCCACACGTGAGATGGACGTAGCATAAAAGTATTTGAAATACACAAAGGGGGTGAGTGTGGATATTTAGAAAAGAACTCCAAAAACTACCGATGGCTTTGCAAAGGCAGCTGGTGGTAATGAAATGGGGACATCTGGATGCCACATGAAGTACCCAGAGTCTCGCTTGGTCCCCAAACACACTACTATGCATCTTTAACAAAGAAAACACACTATGACCAAAACCATTCGCTGGCACGTATGGTCAAACACAACAGGAAAAATCTGATTCTAGTTTAATATATGCCACTGTTGTTTGTTTAATGTATGCCATTAGGATTATAATTTATTGACTTTACCATTTTTTGTGCTATAAAGACATCAGAAGAACTCCAGGCTTCACTAAAGGATTAACATACTATTATTAAAATGGGGGAGTTTGGGGAAGAATGGATACATATATACATATGGCTGAGTCCCTTCGATGGTCACCTGAAACTATGAAAACACTGTTAATCAGCTATACCTCAATACAAAATAGAAAGTTAAAAAAAATAAAGTAACATAAAATGGAATCTTAAAATCTGTGAAGGGAATTCAGGTTAGCATGAAACTTCACGATAACAGGAAAAGCCTTAAAGCCACCAAATCACTGAATATCCATCTGCTGCTGTGTAATCACTCCAATGTCCACCTTGACGAGTCCTTTCTAAAGATCTGTGTTTATGCAACAAAAGTTAGTAAAGAAAAATCTTGCAAACTTCGATATACCTATATTAGATATTTTGCTATTCTTATATCTAGACCATGGATTTAAATTTAGATATGAACTTGATCACGCTATCAGAAACTCATCAAATTTTATTTAATGCCACTAAACACACTGAATGCAAAAGACTTAATAATCTGGACATGATCAACTCTGAAAATTAAAATGTACAGAACAAAGTGCTTAAAATGATAAAGTTTATGTTATGTATATTTTACCATACTGCTTTTTTTTAAAGTGTATAGCTAATGAGCCCTATACTTTTAGAGATTTTTAAACAAGCATAAAACTTCAATGAATGTTCTGGGAGATTTTTATTAAAATCGAAATAAGCTATCTCCAGGAAGCATTTAAATAACTTTAACTTTTATTTTATCAGTACATTTTTTAATACCTATATAGATTTCAGGAATTCCCATAACTCTGAAAACATGAAAAGATGTATATACAAAGAAAATATAATTTAAGATGGAGTAAGGTCAAACTCTCATTTATGATGAATTCAAATTAAATAATGTTTAAATAATTGAATTAAATAATGTTTAAGGAGTTTGGAGTCACAATTTTAATTTTCACTTTGATTTTTCTAACAAAAATCAAGTTTTGGAGATGGCAAATTTCAAATGAAGAAAGCAAGCCTCAGAAGTGTATGTTTCAAGAAAAATACTGTCAGATGGTTCCACATGGTTGAACTTTAACACATATATACTATATGGGAATTCTTTAAAACTTGCTATTTGTTTTCCATGAATATCACAGGATTGGCTTATTTTTCTATTTACGAATTATAGTTCTTATATTTCTATTAACGAAATTGTTACAAAACATCGAAGTGACTCATTCTAAATGAAAATTAAACCAAAAATTAGAATTGTATAACCATTACCCAAGCACTTTTCCAATTTCACCATTTTAGTCCCTTTAACCAATGGAGAAACTTAATAAATTAGTAGTACAATACAGAGAGAAGTAAAATGCTACACTAAGAAACGGGAGTAGCTCAAATTCATTCTTGGCAATTTTCTATGAACTGAAATACTTGTTTTTTCTATAGCCAAGAGTCACAAAACCCCACTCACTTCATTG
Source organism: Capricornis sumatraensis (assembly GCF_032405125.1). NCBI lineage: Eukaryota > Metazoa > Chordata > Mammalia > Artiodactyla > Bovidae > Capricornis > Capricornis sumatraensis. Next base: position 7,494,461 of record NC_091075.1, on the reverse strand, counting down.
AACCCCAAACTGTTACTCCTGGGATGCCGCTATTAATCAAATATTGCGGGATTTCACTGTCATCTTAGAAAGACAATAAAATCTGAACTTGACATTTATTCCTTGAGTATTTAGAAATACTCTACTTTTTAAAGTTTAAAGAGTTCACTATTTGTAAGGAAGTGGGCCATAAAATGTAAAAACTGAAAGATGACCGAGGGGGACCTTTGCGTCCCCAAAATACTGAACAATAACAAATCGAGTCTTTTTTTTAAAAAATGCAAGTGTCTACGGCACTTCAAAAAAGTAAAACATGCATTTTTTTCCTTAAGAACCTTCAGTTTCGTACCAACAGTTCATTTCTGAAAAGATGGCAAAGCAAGTGAGGCAGGGTTCACTGGGAGGAAGTTAAACAGGAGAGCCATGTTCTAACTTTCTAGCCCGAAATAAAAAGAAGCCAGACCTATATATCAGTTGAGGGCAAAACAAAAAGTTTTACTGATGCTAACAAAATAGGATATGAGATGCAAAACAAAAAAGGACAAGACTTCACGAATACTTTAAAAATACAATTAACCAGGAAGAAAAAGTAAAAGGTTTCCTACTCAAGAAGCCCTGGCTTGGGCAGGAAACAGATGCAAATGTCACCCATTCCGTGTGATTTGTCTGAAGGGTCTAAGACACCTACCTTCCTGAGGTCCTTGACGTGAGTGCTGCCAGAAGCAAAGCAGGTTGTTCCACAAACAGCAGAAGCATCAGAAACAATCCAGACACTAAGAAAGTTTTGAAGGTTCTGACCAACAAAGAAAAACTCCTATGTGAATTCTCCACACTGATACGTGAGACACTTCACAGTAAGGTCAGTAAGTAAAGTAAGGTAACCACTGACTTGGTTTTGTTATAAGGGAGTCAGACTTTGGTGGAAAACCATTCATCTTTTCACACAGTAGTTTTCCATTTTTAAGAAGTTCTACCCGAAGTTTTATTTAACCCAGTATTTAAGAGCATACTTTGCAAACAGTGGTCATGAAGTGATGAAGCAGTTAAACCTTAGGTGCCTGCACACAGAGGCGATTTCCTGTTCACAGTGCCAGCAAGGACGAATCAAGAATATAAAACTTTGAGTAGCAAGAAGCCCAGAAAACTCTTCTCTTATCCAAAACCTATAAAAGATATAAAACCTTCCTCAGGCCTGAGGCACAACTCAGAGCCACAGAAAACACCACAGAGAGAAGCTGCTTGGGGGGATGGGGTGGCAGGGGAGCTGCCATAGTAGCAAAGGTAGGAGGAAGCACATATCAGAGGAAATCCAATCTCCTTCGGTTTTCCTAAAGGAATATGCTGCGTTCTAAATTTAACAGCAGCAGCTATTGACAATGTTAGCTAATAATTTACCAAAGAAGATGCTGAATTACAGTTTCAACAGTGAAAACTGTTGCATAGGCCACTTTCATTTTTGAGGGTCCCAACAAAGCAAAGAAAAAAGAAATAATAAAACTAGAGTTACATAAATGATGGTATTTTTTTTGTTTGTTAACTAAAGTCCATTTTTTATTCAGATTAATTTATTTTTTAACTGAATGTCCTTTTTAATATTCAAAATCCCATCCAGGATACCACATTACATTTAGTTATCTTTTTTTTTTTTTTTACTTTATTTTACTTTATAATACTGTATTGGTTTTGCCATACATCAACATGAATCCCCCCACAGGTGTACATGAGTTCTCAATCCTGAACCCCCCTCCCCATACCATCTCTCTGGGTCATCCCAGTGCACCAGCCCCAAGCAACCTGTATCCTGCATCGAACCTAGACTGGTGATTCGTTTCTTACATGATAGTATACATGTTTCAATGCCATTCTCCCAAATCATCCCACCCTCTCCCTCTCCCTCTGAGTCCAAAAGTCTGTTCTATACATCTGTGTCTCTTTTGCTGTCTCGCATACAGGGTTATCATTACCATCTTTCTAAATTCCATATGTATGGTGTTAGTATACCGTATTGGTGTTTTTCTTTCTGGCTTACTTCACTCTGTATAATAGGCTCCAGTTTCATCCACCTCATTAGAACTGATTCAAATGTATTCTTTTTAATGGCTTAGTAATACTCCATTGTGTATATGTACCACAGCTTTCTTATCCATTCATCTGCTGATGGACATCTAGGTTGCTTCCATGTCCTGGCTATTATAAACAGTGCTGTGATGAACATTGGGGTACACGTCTCTCTTTCAATTCTGGTTTCCTCGGTGTGTATGCCCAGCAGTGGGATTGCTTAAACGATCCATCTTATTAGAGTTTCTGTGACTGTGTTGTTCCTTTGATAACTGTTCATCACATTCTATTCCAAGACAATTGTCACTCCCTCCCTCTTCCCTATGTACCTCCTATTAAGACAGGATGCCTGTGACTTGACATGAGCATTATAATCTTTGCATTAAAAAAACTAAGGCCTTTGATATTTTTCCAAAAAAGTAAAAAAAAAATCACATTACTATTCAAAGTCAACAAGACATTTTGACTTGTTATATATGATTCTTACTAGCTCAAAATCAATGGGGGAAGGGATGAATACAGCAAAAAAAAAAAAAAAAAGGAGGGAAAGTGGTTTATTCCACAGATGTGGTTGATCAGAAATTATCTGAAGGGTCAAAATCACACTGAGAGAATAAGAATTAAACATACAGCTCAAGATTTTACCTATGAGTAAGACCTCTTAGGAAAAGTCTGAAGCTCTCAACATCAATCTCTGAAGTATGATGGGAGTGAAGAGGAAATTTTATTTCTATGCAGATTCTACACTCAACTATTCTGCTAAGTCTTAGATTACCTGTAGGTAAAAGAATATTCAGTTTGGCCTAACATTAGTAATTAACCACTTAGAAAATAAATATAGCAAAATCAATTCTCTCTCAACATACAGGGGTTATTTAATTATAAAAATGTGAAAAGACATGTTTAAATTTTCATCTGCGTATACAGTGTCTTTTTTGTCTATTTTTGTTTATGAATAATTGTCACTGTCTTATAGTTACTTATAATGAGTTATACCTATTGTTTTCACAACTTTGAACAAGTATTCTACAAAGAATGCTAAATTCCACTAGAAAAAATATTAGAGAAGAAAGAGTGGCTAAAATCCAAGCATAATCAAACCGTAATATATCAACTCTTTGTATTTCTAAGATGATAGCAGATAGTTACCAAAAAATTAAATATTTCCTAAGACAGTGATTTATTACTATGTTCAAATAACAGTATGCAACCAAGATCAGAACAGAAGGGCCAACACAGCCGGTATCTATTAACATGGAAAGCTGGTAGGAACTGCAGGCAAGTAATTAACCTTCTGGCCCAGAGATTTAAAGGCCCAAAAGCAGTTCCTAGAACTTATTCCGTAACTTATGAACAGTTGATGGAATTCATGTCACAGTCTGTGGATTACCTTGCGGAATTAACCCCGGCTCTCACTGACCCTGAGAAGCTATAAACCAACAGGAAAATGTGCTCTCCTATTTCAGCTGACCCTCAGAGTGCCATCTCTGTCAGTCCAGCATAGAAACCTGGATGATAAATTACAGAGCTGCCTGCCAGGCATGGACCTAAACGCTCACCTTCACTAACAATGATGGTAACCCAGTCCATGCACCACCAGGCTGTCTGACAGCAAACCCTTATCCGTGTTCCAGAGATGATCTATATGCTGCTGCTAAAGGTTATGAAAAGATGCTGATGACCACAATGGGACTAGAGAGTCAGACAGTATATTGAGGGAGTACGAATCCATTTGTGATTAAATACAAGTAGGAAAAACAACCGGAGAAGGCAATGGCACCCCACTCCAGTACTCTAGCCTGGAAAATTCCATGGACAGAGGAGCCTGGTAGGCTGCAGTCCATGGGGTTGCGAAGAGTCAGACACGACTGAGCGACTTCCCTTTCACTTTTCACTTTCATGCATTGGAGAAGGAAATGGCAACCCACTCCAGTGTTCTTGCCTGGAGAATCCCAGGGACGGGGGAGCCTGGTGGGCTGCCATCTATGGGGTCACACAGAGTCGGACACAACTGAAGCGACTTAGCAGCAGCAGCAGGAAAAACAACAAAACGCAGCACAGTTGGCAGCAAGAGCTCACATTACAGCAAGCTTACACCAGGCTAGGCACTGTACAAAGTTCTCTGCCTACACCTTAATCTGTACCTTGAAACAATGTTATAAGGTCAGTGCTTTTATTATGCCTGCTTTTCAGGTGAGGAAACAAAGATTTGAAGAGGTTAAGCAATTTATAAAAGCTCATAAGAGGAGGAAATCAATAAAATGGAATTTGAAAACCTGTAATCTATCTGAAGACAGATTATTCATGGTTCACCCATAGCAATGCTATGAGCCATATGGCTCACCCGTATGAGCCACGGATCCTGGCTATGAAAGTGATACGGATATGGATATGAAAGTGAACTCGCTCAGTTGTGTCTGACTCTTTGAGACCCATGGACTGTAACCTGCCAGGCTCCGCCATCCATACGATTTTCCAAGCAACAGTACTGGAGTGGGGTGTCACTTCCTTCTCCAGATAATCTTTCCAACCCAGGGATCAAATCAGGGTCTCTGGCATTGCAGACAGACTCTTTACTGTCTGAGCCACAAGGGAAGCTCTGGATATGAACCAGGTATGAAAAAACAAAGTATCGCTGATGGTTGATTATATGACGCAGAAGTTTCTCCATATTTAGAGATCTCAGTTAGACCATAAATAACAAACTACAGACCCTCAAGCTTCCAAGATGAGATGATTTTATCCTCAACTGCTTGTTTATCAACATGATAACATCATCTAACATTATGAGTTACAGAAGGAATTAATAAAATTCTAGGGTAAGTTTAAGAGTAACACTAAGGGTTAGGAAGCACGGAAAAGAATAAGAAATAAAAATACCAGCAACGTGATACACTAGAGAAAGTTTAAGCCTCAAGTTTCATTCAAGATGAATCACATATAAATTATGTAACCTTAGCAAATCATTGTATTTTGTCCAAGTATTACTTCTGTTCAGTTGCTCAGTCATGTCCGACTCTTTGCAACCCCATGAATCGCAGCACGCCAGACCTCCCTGTCTATCACCAACCCCCGGAGTTCACCCAAACTCATGTGTATCAAGTCGGTGATGCCATCCAGCCACCTCATCCTCTGCCGTCCCCTTCTCCTCCTGCCCCCAATCCCTCCCAGCATCAGGGTCTTTTCCAATGAGTCAACCCTTCACATGAGGTGGCCAAAGTACTGGAGTTTCAGCTTCAGCATCAGTCCTTCCAATGAACACCCAGGACTGGTCTCCTTTAGGATGGACTGGTTGGATCTCCTTGCAGTCCAAGGGACTCTCAAGAGTCTTCTCCAACACCATATTTCAAAAACATCAATTCTTTGGCACTGAGCTTTCTTCACAGTCCAACTCTCACATCCACACATGACCACAGGAAAAACCATAGCCTTTACTAGATGGACCTCAGTCGGCAAAGTAATGTCTCTGCTTTTGAATATGCTGTCTAGGTTGCTCATAACTTTTCTTCCAAGGAGTAAGCGTCTTTTAATTTCATGGCTGCAATCACCATCTGCAGTGATTTTGGAGCCCAAAAAAATGAAGTCTGACATTGTTTCAACTGTTTCCCCATCTATTTCCCATGAAGTGATGGGACCAAATGCCACGATCTTAGTTTTATGAATGTTGAGCTTTAAGCAAACTTTTTCCTCTCCTCTTTCACTTTCATCAAGAGGCTTTTTAGCTCCTCTTCACTTTCTGCCATAAAGGTAGTGTCATCTGCATATCTGAGGTTCTTGATATTTCTCCTGGCAATCTTGATTACAGCTTGTGCTTCTTCCAGCCCTGCATTTCTCATGATGTACTCTGCATATAAGTTAAATAAGCAGGGTGACAATATACAGCCTTGACGTACTTCTTTTCCTATTTGGAACCAGTCTGTTGTTCCATGTCCAGTTCTAACTGTTGCTTCTTGACTTGCATATAGGTTTCTCAAGAGGCAGGACAGGTGGTCTGGTATTCCCTTCTTTTTCAGAATTTTCCACAGTTTCTTGTGATCCACACAGTCAAAAGTTTCGGCACAGTCAATAAAGCAGAAGTAGATGTTTTTCTGGAACTCTCTTGCTTTTTCCATGATCCAGCAGATGTTGGCAATTTGATCTCTGGTTCCTCCGCCTTTCCTAAAACCAGCTTGAACATCAGGGAGTTCACGGTTCACGTATTGCTGAAGCCTGGCTTGGAGAATTTTGAGCATTACTTTACTAGCATGTGAGATGAGTGCAATTGTGTGGTAGTTTGAGCATTCTTTGGCACTGCCTTTCTTTGGGATTGGAATGAAAACTGACCTTTTCCAGTCCTGTGGCCAATGCTGAGTTTGCCAAATTTGCTGGCATATTGAGTGCAGCACTTTCACAGCATCATCTTTCAGGATTTGAAACAGCTCAACTGGAATGCCATCACTTCCACTAGCTTTGTTCGTTGTGATGCTTTCTAAGGCCCATTTGACTTCACATTCCAGGATGTCTAGTTCTAGGTGAGTGATCACACCTTCATGATTATCTGGGTCGTGAAGACCTTTTTTGTACAGTTCTTCTGTGTATTCTTGCCCCCTCCTTCTTAATATCTTCTGCTTCTGTTAGGTCCATACCATTTCTGTCCTTTATCAAGCCCATCTTTGCATAAAATGTTTCCTTGGTATCTCTAATTTTCTTAAAGAGATCTCTAGTCTTTCCCATTCTGTTATTTCCCTCTATTTCTTTGCATTGATCGCTGAGGAAGGCTTTCTTATCTCTCCTTGCTATTCTTTGGAACTATGCATTCAAATGGGAATATCTTTCCTTTTCTCCTTTGCTTTTCGCTTCTCTTCTTTTCACAGCTATTTGTAAGGCCTCCTCAGACAGCCATTTTGCTTTTAATTAATACTAACTGAACTAGAAAACTTCTGAAATCCCTTCCTTTTCTAAAACTAAGGACCATTACATTTTTATAATGTATAAAGTAAATGTCTTGTGCATATTTGCTGTGCATGCCCTTATTCTAATCAGCAAATTAGGAAGAATGAGTGGATTTTAAATGACAGAAACAAGGTTTGCAAAAAATGACATTTTTAGTGTTAATGAAAAAAACAGAGTTTCATTATACTTCACCCTGGCAACTGTAGTGGTTAGCCTATCCCTTCTCCAGCGTAGTTTCCCAGCCCAGGAATCAAACTGGTATCTCCTGCATTGCAGGCAGATTCTTTACCAGCTGAGCCACAAGGAAAGCCTAGTATGGCGGCAATGGGACTAAAAAAGGGAGAGGCAGCAGACAGAAAAGAAAGATGGTGAACCAAGGGTACAACTGGTTATTTAAGGTAGTAAGGAAAAAAATAAAAACATGAAAGAATTAGGTTTTTAAAATGCAGTTTTTAAACTCTATTATCATTGACTATGCTAAAGCCTTTGACTGTGTGGATGACAACAAACTGTAGGAAGTTCTTAAAGAGAAGTGAATACCAGACCACCTTACCTGCCTCCTGAGAAACCTGTATGCACATCCAGCAACAGTTAGAACCAGACATGGAACAATAGACTGGTTCCAAATAGGAAAAGGAGAACATCAAGGCTGTATATTGTCACCCTGCTTATTTAACTTACATGCAGAGTATATCATGCAAAATGCCAGGCTGGATGAATCACAAACTGGAAGCCACACTGCTGGCAGAAATATCAATACCCTCAGACATGCAGATGATACCACCTTAAAGGCAGAAAGCAAAGAGGAATTAAAGAGCCTCTTGATGAGGAGGCTCTCCTCTTGTGAAAGAGGAGAGTGAAAAAGCTGGCTTAAAACTCAACACTCAAAAAACTAAGATCATGGCAGCTGGTCCCATCACTTCATGACAAACAGATGGGGGACAATGGAAACAGTGGCTGACTTTTATTTTCTAGGGCTCCAAAATCACTGTGGACAGTGACTGCAGCCATGAAATTAAAAGACGCTTGCTCCTTGGAAGAAAAGCTATGACTAACCTAGACAGTGTATTAAAAAGCAGAGACATTAATTTGCTGAAAAAGGTCCATACAGTCAAAGCTATGATTTTTCCAATAGACATGTATGGATATGAGATTTGGACCATAAAGAAGCCTGAGTGCCAAAGAATTGATGCTTTCTAACTGTGGTGCTGGAGAAGACTCTTCAGAGTCCCTTGGACTACAAGGAGATCAAACAAGTCAATCCTAAAGGAAATCAAGCCTGAATATTCACTGGACGGACTGATGTTGAAGCTCCAATACTTTTGGCCACCTGATGTGGGAAGCTGACTCGTGAGAAAAGACCCTGATGCTGGGAAAGACTGAGGGCAGGAGAAAGGGATGACAGAGGGAGATGGCTGCATTACATCATCAACTCAATGGACATGAGTCTGAGCAAACTCTGATAGATAGTAAAAGATAGGGATAGGATAGTATAGTAGGGATAGGATAGATAGTAAAGGATAGCACACTGGTGTGCTGCAGTCCATGGGGTCATGAAGAGTCAGATGCAACTGAGCAACAACAGCAACATTAAGAAAAAAATACAACAGAGATATAAATACTAAGATTCTTCCCAGCACTAAAAGACTGGTAGTAATCCAACAGCTAAGTGATCACTGCCTAATAGAATGCCCACAGGCATGGGTCAATAAAATAAAACCTGTTCTAAGAAAATTAACATGAAGAAAACTGCATTTAATGCTACACAAAGTAATACTGTCCCTGAATCAGATAGGAAATGATGAAAGCTACCAACTGCCAAACTGGAAAGAATCATAAACTGAAGTCATATTTCCTCTTCATAAAGCTGTTATCTAATGTTACAACAAAGAAAACTGGCTTCCCCAAATACTGATGGACAGTTTGAATCCTATAAAAACAAAATGAAACTGACTCCTTCAACATAATGGGAAAATGATGAAAAGCCTACTACCTCTATAAAAATCTCATCACACTGCAGTGCATTCAAGTGTACATCCATCTAAATGAAAGGGTCAACTATAAATAAAGTCATTTCCCAGAAATAAAAGAAGTAATCTGTCCATCCATATGACATTCTGGAAAATGAAAAATTAAGGAGATAGTAAAAAGATCAGTGGTTGCCAGGGGTTGAGAATGGTTGGATGAACAGATAAGGCAAAATGAATCTTTAGGGCAGTGAAAATTCTCTGAATATTATAATGGTGGATCCACATTTGTCCAAACCAAAAGAGTGTACAACATCAACAGTGAACAGTAATGTAAACTACAGACTTCCGGTGATTATAAGCCGGCAGTGTAGGTTCATCAATTGTAACAAATGTACCATTCTGGTTGGGAATATTGATAGTACGGGAGACTACGCATGTGTGGACTGGGGAAAGTAGATGGGGAAATCTCTGTACCTTTCTCTATTTTGCCAAGAACCTAAAACTGCCCTAAAAATAAAGTCATTTAGAAAAATAAAAAGAATCTGGTGAAACTAAATTTAATCATCATTTTCTGTTATTGCCCACTCTAAAGATGACTCAGGAGTAAATGAACAAGTGATGGCTGCTTAAAAAAAAAAATCAAAACACCATTCATTTGGTTCTAAAGCATAAACTTGCCATACCGCAGAAATAAAACAATACTTCCAGAATTCCACTTCTCAACTTTATATCCTGAAGAAGTTATTGAATTTTTGTCATTTTTGTGGTGATAATAGTTATGTAGCAGCTCACAGCTTTGTAGCAAAAAAAGAAGAGATAACACCAAAAAAACAGAATTTGAAATAAGATGATTTGAATCTTATTACTTTGACTGGATAGGTCATTTGCTTCTCTGAATCTCAGCTTCATTTAGAAAATGAGAACGAATGATCTGAGAAACCTATCACATTGGCTATGAAAGGATTAACGCAGGTAATATCTGAGAAAGCTTCCCTCCTTCAATAAACTTGATTAAAAAGCCAGATCTGCCTTGCCCTTCAGCTCAGAATCTAGTCAGGGAACAGATAAAGTTTAATATCATAACTGAGAAGAGACATTCATTTATACCCATCAATGGGAGCCCTCAAAATCTCCTGTGAGAAGCAACACAGTGCAAGAGACTGTAATATATCACACAATTGTTTGTAATGATGCCAGTTCCTACAGAATTAACTCATCAAACAAAACAGATGATGGGAGGGGAGCGGAGAGAAGGACAGGTAACACGCCAGGAAGAAAGTGACATTTAACTGGAGATTGGAGGGGACGGAAAGAAGCCCACTAACAGACCCTGGGATGCCAAGCGTTAACACAAGGATGCCATCTGCACAAGGAAAAGGGAAACCACCGACGGGTCTCCAATAGGGTAACAGCTGGACTGGCTATTTTCAATTCTTTACATTTTCGTTTCTAAGAATACATATGCTTTCAAATGTATTTTAAAAAACTTCTAAACAATCCACGGAATTGCAAGTTTCCTGGAATTCCTTTTTTAAAATGATTAAGCATGAAGCAGTGATATTCTGTTCCTTCAGAAGAATCTAGTTTCTCTCTGAGCAATACAACTGTAAGCAAAAAAACGCAACAACAAAAATCTGTTTATGTTGAAAGAATACAGCATTCCCTGGTGAAAGGGCCAGGCCATGAGGGAGAAGGAGGCATGAGAAAGATGTGAGCTGTGATGCTGGATGTCCAACAGACAGATCTCAACTGCCCCTACTTGCTATCTGTGTCCATTCCATGGTTCTCATGGAATAAAACACATCTCCTTTTAATTATGAAAAATTTCAAACATGAAGAAAAATTAGAAAAATGGTTCAATGAACACTATGTACCCTCACTTAGGTTTAATATTACCATATTTGCTTTCTCAATTTCATTTCTCTTTTCAACATGCATTTTTATAAGTACTTCATGCTGGCCCATTTGATAATAAGATACAGAGATATGTAACACCTAAATGGCTAAACATGAATATTCTGATAAAAGTTTCCTGCATAATCATAACATTAATATACTTTAAATATTTTGCTTACACAAGAAAATTGTAGAAAAAATATAAAATACAGAAAATCATGAAGAAAATTCAAGCTATCATATTTAAAATGCAAACAAATAACCACGGTTAACAACTTATTATTTAACCTTTAAGACCTTAACATTAATTTTATTAAACCTTAACTCCTGAGTACCATGTTTTAATATTCTTAGCTATGAAATGGGAAATAACTTCCTTTAATGTATATTATATATGAAAAGTTATCTCAAGAAAAAGCACTTGTATGATTGATTCATGAGCTGAACTAACAGTTTTTTTCTCGTGGAACATCATTTTTACTCGAAACAAAATGACAACAAAACATGGTTATTCAGATTTGGGTATTTGGTGAACTTTTTCTTTTTTAAATAAAAAGTCTGTCATTTCAAAGAAGAGAAGAAAGGCAGGTAGGGAGGGAAATATGCCTTACCAAATGTAAGAATTAGAGCAGTCAAAGCAAAATTGAGAATTTTGGAAAATCTGTATGTGCTACCATGCTTGAAGGCTTCCGATTACTCAGACTTGTCTCATGAGATCAGTGATGACATTAACACGTGTGCAGGATATATGTAACTCGGTGAGCCAACACTTTCCACATGATCTGTGCATCATGTTACAGAATCATGTGAGGGTAAAAGATCATTCAAAGTACAAAACACACCAATGGATTTTAAAGTAACAGAACAGGAGAAGCCCATTGAGAAGATTTGAATTTCCACAATACAAGCCTTAAAAGAAAAAAAAAAAAAACAAAACTACTACTTTTTGAGTTTTACTGAAGTAATAAACAACACGCAGAATTATTTACAAAGGATAGTTAAGAACTCTAACCGCAAATCTGCATGAGGCCAGATTTTCTTTAAATTCTGCAACCAAAAGAACTTACTGCAGCAGGATGGGCTAAGAAACAGACATGAGAACCTAGCTGTCTCCTCTTGAGCCAGATATTAAAGTTTCAGAGATGTACAACAGTGTGTCCCTCCTCACTAAATTATTTCTGACTAGGAAAATGTAGCTCCTTTCTGTAAAACTATGTTGTTTATGTTAATATGTAATGGATGTACTGTTGTTCTTTTCAACAAATTAACAAATACTGTTAAATGTTCTCAAAGGAGATCAGCCCTGGGATTTCTTTGGAAGGAATGATGCTAAAGCTGAAACTCCAGTACTCTGGCCACCTCATGCGAAGAGTTGACTCATTGGAAAAGACTCTGATGCTGGGAGGGATTGGGGGCAGGAGAAGAAGGGGACGACAGAGGATGAGATGGCTGGATGGCATCACTGACTCGATGGACGTGAGTCTGAGTGAACTCCAGGAGTTGGTGATGGACAGGGAGGCCTGGTATGCTGCAATTCATGGGATCGCGAAGAGTCGGACACAACTGAGTGACTGAACTGAACTGAACTGAACTGGTGGCTCAGTGGTAAAGAATCCGCTTGCTAATGCAGCAGACATGGGTTTGATCCCTGCATCAGGAAGATCCCCTGGAGAAGGGAATGGCAACCCACTCCAGTATTCTGCCTGGGAAAACCCAAGGACAGAGGAACCTGGTGGGCTATAGTCCACAGGCTTGCAAAAGGGTTGGACATGACTTAGCAACTAAACAACAACAGACAAATATAACCCACACAAACAAAAGCTTCCCAGGCCTCCAGTGATTTCTAAGATGGTAAGGAGGGTTGAGGCCAAAGTGTGAGCACCAATGATCCAGAGTGCCTTCTTCCTCAGAGCTGCATCAGCTGTCTGTCGTGACTGTCCCACCATTTTCACTCAGGGTCCTCCTCATCTCACTGCACAGTCCCTAACTGTACACACCTAAATGCTTCCTATAGAATAGGCTGTGACCCCATGCCCCTGTTACACTGTAGCACAAACATAAAGAGCGAAATCTAATGTGAGAAAGGGCTGAATTAAATCACATGACTTCATAAGAAAAAATAATAAAAGGAGAGAAAAACTGAATTTACAGAACTCAAAATAAGGAAAGCTTTATCATCAAAGCTAACTAATTACACAAACTCATTTGGTCACTGAGCTAGCTTCCAAGAAGAGCAAATGGATGCATAAGATTTGGAGAATAGGACAAAGCAAATAAAACAGAAGCAAAAGCAACATCTGTACACACAAAAAAACACATCCATGCCAGGACTGTTGTGGAAACCCAGATACCACCTCTGCAGTCACTGACAAACTGCTTGGCACCATACTGTCCCAGCCATACTGCCAAGCAGCTGTCACCAAAAACACTGGCTTCACATCAGAGTGACTCAAAGCAGCACTGCAAAATGTGAAAATGAGTCTGATTTTAAGCAGAAAAAAAAAATCTAGTTATAAGTAAATGTGCATGCTAAGTCAGTTCGTAAATAACAAGTATAAATAAACACACAACTATTTGTGTGGACATACACAAACAAATAAGCCACCTTTATATTTTCACTTTATTTATTTAAATTTATGTGTGTCTGACTGTGCCTTAGCACTGTTGGCTGAATTCATGTGGCCTGTTTTCTTGATCAGAAACCAATGGAACAGAATCTGTACAACATTTAAATAGCCAGATCATATATAAAATGTTATGATTAAGTATTATTTAGATTACATATAATACAGAACATAATATATGACAACAAAAACCACTACACTTATTTAATATTTTTATCGGACAGAACTCTTAGAGCTCAAAAATCTTATTAATACAACTTTTAAATTAAAATTTTAGAAGAAATTACTCATTTAAGGTTATTCTTCTCCATTGCCCATCATACCTACAAGTGAAATAAAATGCAGGCACTTGGAATTCTCAAGGGTGCAATATTTTTGAATAATCGAGGGCTCTATGATTGAATGAATGAATGAGTCACTCAGTCGCGTCTGACTCTTTGTATAGTCCATGGAATTCTCCAGGCCAAAAGACTGGAGTGCCATGCCCTCCTCCAGGGGATCTTCCCAACTCAGGGACGAACCCAGGTCTCCCGCATTGCAGGCAGATTCTTTAGCAGCTGAGCCACTAGGGGAAGAAGAATACTGGAGTGGGTAGCCTATCCCTTTTCCAGCGGATCTTTCCGACCCAGGAATTGATCTGGGATCTCTTGCGTTTCAAGAGGATTCTTTACCAGCTGAGCTATCACTGGATTCATCTTCTCTGTGCTAAAATACACATTTTAATGCATTCCAGACAATAATCGCCGCCTTTTAGAAACACACTTGTGGGCTTCCTTGGTGGCTCAGTGGTAACAAGTCCCCCTTGCCCATGCAGGAGACATGGGTTCAATCCCTGGTCCGAGAAGATCCCACCTACCACAGAGCAGCTACATCTGTGTGCCACAACTGTGGAGCCCGTGCCAGAGCTCCTGAGACCACGAGCCCCCCAGTCAGAGCAGCCACTGCAGTGAGAGGCTCGAGCACCACAACTGGAGAGTAGCCCTCGCTCTCCATCACCAAAGAAAAGCCCACACAGCAATGAAGACCCACACAGCCAGAAATCAATAAAGCTATTAAACAAAAATACACTTGGGACTTCCCTGCTGGCCCAGTGGCTAAGACTCTGCCCTCCCAACACAGGGGTCCGGGTTCCATCCTGGGTCAGAGAACGAGATCCCACACACCGTAACTAAAGACTCTGCATGCCACAACTGAGACCCAGCACAGCCAAATAAACAAATAAAATATTAGAAAAATAAAAACATACTATACCAACAGTAATTCAATTAGACGGTAATGGCTTAGGGCATTATTATAAACTTACTACTATGATATGAAGAAATAACACACTTTCCCCATTTCCTGCTCATCCTCCTTCCACACACAAATTATCAATATATACACAAGCACACACAGACAGACATAAAATCTGCCAAGGCAACTGTAAGTTACATTTTCAGGATGGTGGCGCAAAGACGCAGTTCCAAGCATTACTGATTCCTAACGGAAGGCTGGTCTCCCTCTTGCCCTTCCCTGTCTCTACCGCAATCCCACATGGCCTCCAGTGCACAGAAGAGAATGGCGCCCGGTGACATCAAAGACCACACTGCCAGGCTACACAGGCAGGCTTGGCGCTTAGCAGCGCTCTCTGCTTGCTCTCCATCATCCACCTGCCTCTTCTGCACAACCAGGACATGGTGCTACCAGTCGGAGGCACTATGTTAAGTCTGCCTGTCCTCAACATGGTTCTCTGCTGCCCTTTCCTTTTTGCTTCTCCCTACTCTGCTTTCTGTTATATTCTTCTCCTGGACGCTGTCCTGAAAACCTCACTTTCTCTAGCTACTTCTAAGCAAGAAGACCTCTTTTTCTTCTTTAGGCCGCCCATTATTCCACAGTCATCACATATAATACTTCATCTCTTCACATATTTCATTTAAAGGTATTTAAGAGGCTATTCGAAGATGACAACTACTAAGTTGACCTAGGTATTTCAGCTTTAGCCAGATTACTAGAAATTAGGCTGCAAAATAAGAAATCATGCTGCAAAATAAGAAATCATGCTTCACGGCTGTCCTTTTTTCTCAGTCTACGGATAATAGTCACCGTAATGATTCTTTGACCTGCCTCAGTTCAGTTCAGTTGCTCAGTCCTGTCCGACTCTTTGCAACCCCATGAATCGCAGCATGCCAAGCCTCCCTGTCCATCACGATCTCCCGGAGTTCTCGCAGACTCACGTCCATCGAGTTCATGATGCCATCCAGCCATCTCATCCTCGGTTGTCCCCTTCTCCTCCTGCCCCCAATCTCTCCCAGCATCAGAGTCTTTTCCAATGAGTCAACTCTTCGCATGAGGTGGCCAAAGTACTGGAGTTTCAGCTTTAGCATCATTCCTTCCAAAGAAACCCCAGGGTTGATCTCCTTCAGAATGGACTGGTTGGATCTCCTTGCAGTCCAAGGGACTCTCAAGCGTTTTCTCCAACACCACAGTTCAAAAGCATAAATTCTTCAGCGCTCAGCCTTCTTCACAGTCCAACTCTCACATCCATACACAACCACTGGAAAAAACATAAGCCTTGACTAGACGGACCTTAGTCGGCAAACTAATGTCTCTGCTTTTGAATATACTATTTAGGTTGGTCATAACTTTTCTTCCAAGGAGTAAGCATCTTTTAATTTCATGGCTGCAGTCCCCATCTGCAGTGATTTGGGAGCCCCAAAATATAAAGTCTGACACTGTTTCCACTGTTTCCCCATCTATTTCCCATGAAGTGATGGGACCGGATGCCATGATCTTCGTTTTCTGAATGTTGAGCTTTAAGTCAACTTTTTCACTCTCCTCTTTCACTTTCATCAAGAGGTTTTTTAGCTCCTCTTCACTTTCTGCCATAAGGGTGGTGTCATCTGCATATCTGAGGTTATTGATATTTCTCCTGGCAATCTTGATTCCAGCTTGTGTTTCTTCCAGTCCAGAGTTTCTCATGATGTACTCTGCATAGAAGTTAAATAAGCAGGGTGACAATATACAGCCTTGACGTACTCCTTTTCCTATTTGGAACCAGTCTGTTGTTCCATGTCCAGTTCTAACTGTTGCTTCCTGACCTGCATACAGATTTCTCAAGAGGCAGGTCAGGTGGTCTGGTATTCCCATCTCTCTCAGAATTTTCCACACTTTATTGTGATCCACACAGCCAAAGGCTTTGGCATAGTCAATAAAGCAGAAATAGATGTTTTTCTGGAACTCTCTTGCTTTTTCCATGATCCAGCAGATGTTGGCAATTTGATCTCTGGTTCCTCTGCCTTTCCTAAAACCAGCTTGAACATCAGGGAGTTCACGGTTCACGTATTGCTGAAGCCTGGCTTGGAGAATTTTGAGCATTACTTTACTAGCATGTGAGATGAGTGCAATTGTGTGGTAGTTTGAGCATTCTTTGGCATTGCCTTTCTTTGGGATTGGAATGAAAACTGACCTTTTCCAGTCCTGTGGCCACTGCTGAGTTTTCCAAATTTGCTGGCATATTGAGTGCAGCACTTTCACAGCATCATCTTTCAGGATTTGAAACAGCTCAACTGGAATGCCATCACCTCCACTAGCTTTGTTCATAGTGCTGCTTTCTAAGGCCCACTTGACTTCACATTCCAAGATGTCTGGCTCTAGATTAGCAATCACATCATCATGATTATCTGGGTCATGAAGATCTTTTCTGTACAGTTCTTCTTTGTATTCTTGCCACCTCTTCTTAATATCTTCTGCTTCTGTTAGGTCCAGACCATTTCTATTCTTTATCAAGCCCATCTTTGCATGAACTGTTCCCCTGGTATATGTAATTTTCTTGAAGAGGTCTCTAGTCTTTCCCATTCTGTTGTTTGCCTCTATTTCTTTGCATTGATCGCTGAAGAAGGCTTTCTTATCTCTTCTTGCTATTCCTTGGAACTCTGCATTCAGACGCTTATATCATTCCTTTTTTCCTTTGCTTTTCATCTCTTTTCTTTTCACAGCTATTTGTAAGGCCTCCTCAGACAGCCATTTTGCTTTTGTGCTTTTCTTTTCCATGGGGATGGTCTTGATCCCTGTCTCCTATACAGTGTCACTAACCTCATTCCATAGTTCATCAGGCACTCTATCTATCAGATCTAGGCCCTTAAATCTATTTCTCACTTCCACTGTATAATCATAAGGGATTTGATTTAGATCATACCTGAATGGTCTAGCAGTTTGACCTGCCTAAACTAACTTTTTCTCATTCACCACACAGTTACTGTGCTAAACACTAAGTTAGGTGCTGGGGACACAATGATAAAGTCAAAAACTATGGCCCTTGAATAAAAAGCTTTAGCAATGTAATTCAGTTACACAGTTTACCAAACACATTCCAGCTACTGAGGACCCCTTAAGAGTCACATATAGTTGTGACACATGGCTATCAAAATTAAGAGCATTCTTTCAAGTCTTCTCAAGTACTTCTCTACATGACAGACAAAATCCAAACAAAATTCTTTCAAGAGTATTCAGATGTTCCTTCACTCTTCATTAGGGCACAGCCCTCTTTAAGGTGAGAAAATACATAGGAAGTCGTTAAGAAATGAAGAAAGTCTTTAGGAAGCAATTCATGGCATAACAGATACTGTGGTCACATCACCCTTGTGTTCAACAAAATCCTACAGCATTCAAACCACATTCCAAGGACGTCTAACATTTTAAAAGGGCATATCTAATGCAAGTTATAGGAAGAGTTTTAAGAGGAAGCCCTCAGCCTTCTATGAAACTGCTAGTCCCTATTCCATCCATTAGCCTAGTATATAAAGTAAATCAGTTATATCACAAACAAACATTAAAAAGTTTCCACTTTAGATATTTAACTTAGTTTGGGAAAGGATACTTATTCAAAATTTTTCTAGAGTAAGAACCAAGATGTTACAAAACTTTATAAGACAGAAAACAGTCAAGATTAATTCTTAAACTTGGAGCCACTTTGTAAAATTATAAATTCTTTATCCTAGAGGAACTGATTTCTCTGTGTCGTCTTTATTGCCAATTACAACCCACATACCTGTGTGGCTACGGATGTGAACTCTCAGTGTACCACTGCTGGCAAATTTCTGGCCACAATATGGACAGATTTTCTCCTTTTCTCCCGTATGCGTCTAAACAAAAAGAAATAAAAAGGGTTGAGGACAAATGTAAAGAATTAGGTAGAAATGATTAAGTGCTTCTGACAACAGTAAATCCTTTTTTCCCAGGATTACGTTTCTTTAAAATGATTTAATATCACAATGAGATTTTAAACAATTTATCATGGGTATTCCCACTGGTTCAAAAAAAACCTCTTAGAATCATGCATTAGTGTAAATTTGAAAATAATTCTGCAGTTTACATTTTAAGCCTTTATGGAGCCCCCATCTAAAAATGATTAAGTTATTCAAAACTAGTGTATGCTAGCAAAACCACATAATCTAAGTGGGGCTACAGCTGCCCTTGACTGTGCCATGAAACACTTCCTTAGAAGCATTTTTCACTTTCTTTGTGTGCACTTAACACTTGAGGACAGAATTAATCTCAATAAAGTACTCTGTTACTTGCATCATATTTGTTCGACTGAATTGATTTTACTACAAAGCAAAGAAAAAGAATAAATCTGATTTCATCTTGAAAATCAGCAAGCGTTAAATAAACACTGAATCTCAAAGATCACTGTTGCCTTCAACATATCTTTTATCTGAGCATAAAACTACCACACAAGAAAAGGTGAATGAGTATCATCAAAAGCCAGTTTTGATAAAATGTGAGAGTGCAAAGAAAGAAGAAAAAGAGAGTGACCTCTCCCAAAAGAGGATGCGGATGGAATGTTTAAAACTTGTCTCACGATCTCATCAGGTGACCAGTGTTTCTACCAGTATCAAAATAGGTCATGTCAATAAATGAGGGGTCAGAGCCACTCTTCAAGTTTCATTGCTTTTTTCAAACTTAGGAGAAGGGAAAAGAAGAGAGGAGGAGGCAATCACTTCAGATACCTGTACATTCTCTCAAATCATTTGTAGATTTTTTTAATCTCAGTGACATGTTAATAACAGCATATCGTGGATCATCTGGGTTACCACCACAATTACAAAACAGAACTTCCAGCACCTGTGTCTGGAAGCATTTGCGTTTATGCAAATTATTAGAAGTATCATTATTTGAATTGCCATGAGGTTGCAAAGAGTCAGATGTGATTTAGCAACTAAACAATAACAACAAGAAAAAGTAAAAAGAACAGGAAAACTTTTTTAAAATGATGTGTCCCCAGAAGGGAAAGACAGTCTGGTTGGAATACAGAAAAAGGGGTGGAGCATTTATGTCATAACTTGGTAAACCTGAAGAATCACAAACCTGGCCAAACATTCTCATCTTCCATATTAAAAAGACTATTGTTGCTATTGTTGAGCTACTAAGTTGTATCCGACTCTTTGGTGACACCATGGACTGCAGCCTGCCAGACTTCTCCGTCCATGAGATTTTCCAGGCAAGAATACTGGAGTGGGGCGCCATTTCCTCCTCCAGGGGATCTTCCAGACCCAGGGATCAAACCTGCGTCTCCTGCACTAGCAGGTGGGTTCCTTACCACTTAGCCACCAGGGAAGCCCCAAATTGATTGTTAATCTTAATATAATCAGTTTCATAAACTTACTGGTTGATATTTACTTTATAAATTCTCATATTTGAATTATAATCTGTATTTGGATATAAACTATCATAATTGTAATTTTAAAAGAGTTATAAATGAAATATCTTCATCAACTTCAGTGTCCTTTAGGTTTTCTCCATTGAAAAAGATTTGTATTATTCACAAGTTTGAGGAATACAGTCTAATCGACAGCCATAATAGCCAATGATACTGTCTACAACAGAGGGCTCCTTGAATCCGCATTTGGCAGGCACTTAACTTTCCATTTTCCCTACAAGTTCTTGTACAAACCAGGTCTACATTCTTTACACCTCAGCAAGAACTGTTACTCCCATGTTCCGCATTATGGTTCAGTTTAACGAAATGGTGTAACATTTTAATGTATAACAGACCTGTGTTCTTCTTAGTCCCTGACAGAACAGACAAAATACGGCCATTCTTTCTGATTAATGTAACACTGTTTAGAAATTTTATACAGCTATAAAATGTAGTTATTTCAACACTGGATTATTCCAAACAGGCAACTACCAAGTAATTTGTAATATCTTTATAAAATCCACAGGATCTCTCTTGCTGTCACATAAGTATTTCATTGTTCCCTTACTTATAACTCAGTTATGTGTACTTCACTGGTATAAGTTTCAAATTAAAGGACATTAAGGCAATAGTAATGAAAAGAATTAAAATGTTCCTTTGAGCTTAATTCAAAAATATGTACTATTAGGTGCAGAATTCGATTGGATGGTATTAAAAGATACTGAACGTATAACACTAAAAATCTTAAATATGGATAAGAAAGCATGAAAACAAATCTATATGAGAACAATATTTGGGTAAATACAGGAGTCGAAAATGAACAATGCACTAGTAAATATATTCTATGACAATCTGTTATTGCAGACAAACAACTATATCTTTCTTGAAAACTCATTACCTTTTCTCTCATTGATTAAAACACAACAAAAGGTTAATAAATTCATGAAAAAGTAATCCAGTCAATGGAAGTTAAACCATTATTCTGAGTTTTGAAAAGAGAAGACAGTATCATTATTACTGAGCATTAAAGATGCAAGAAAAGAAAGTTACTCAATTCAGTCCTTCTGAAACAGCTGTGTTAAGGATAGGTACCAAAATAAGAGTTATAATGGCAGAAGTTACTTCTGCCTTCATTCAGCAGGACACACTGAGCAACAGAAAACTACCACGTGTCACAGTCATTTCTAAAGTCAACACTAAGACCTTCAGCTTCATTAACCATAGTATCAATTTTGCTGTTTTAAAATTTTACTTAAAATGCATTTAATCAACAAGTAGAAACAACCTGTTGATGTGCTGGAGGTAATTAGGATAACACAACTATGATAATCTCCAAATCACCATCAGTATGAACACCCTTTTATTTGCGCTGAGCAAATACTTATCACATCCCTGGTCTGTACCAGGAACTTCCCTAGGTCCTAGGGATGCAAGACGTAGAAGGACCACTCCAATCCTAGAAGAGCTCAGTCTAATAATCTGTCAATAATTATCTGAACTAGCCTTCAAAACTAAAGCTATTAAAAGTCCTATCAATAGCTTCAAAAAAGAAACCTATGTTAATCAAAAAATGTCTAGAAGTGAGTAAAAGCTCACTCAGTGAGCAGTCTGTGTCACTATCAGCATAGCTTGGGACTGCACAGAACCATACCTAAATCTATGTTTGCTTTCAAACATATTCTCTTCTGATAAAATGAAGAAAACAGACATATGCTCAAGAGTTAGTATCAATCATGGGTTCCTTGTCGTTCTGGGTAAATATATTGATAGATTAATATAAAATCGATTATAATTAACACATACACCTGTACAGTTAAAATACATAATCCTTTCAAAGTCACAGAAGGTTTCTACTTACTTTTTTATGACTTCTGAGTACTGAAGGTGTAACAAATGCCTTATTACACAGCTCACATCTGTACTTCTTGTGTCTTTCATGGACCACCTGGACATGAACATTCAAGGTGTCCTTTCTTTTAAAGGTAGCATCACAGTGATGACACTTGAATGTCCTCTCACCTTAGAAATGAAAAATCAAATTACAGAACCAGATGCAACAACAGGGTACTGTTAACACCCCTTCACGTCTACCAGATTTAGTGCTGTTTTCTCCAAAACCAGAGCTTTACAGCTCTAACAATTCATAGTAATCATAAAAGGTCATTCCTCCAACAACTTTTTCAGTTCCATATTTGCTATCCCCTGTGTCAATTAGGTGGGGGAGCAGGGGGAGTCCTTTAACCTTTAACTGGATTCTCAGTGCCTTTAACTGGAAAATGTAGGGACTAAATTCGCTAATTTTGTAAAGATTCTAAGAATTTTAATGGCAGTATTTCTAGGGAACAGGCTTCAGTGTGAGGGGCACAGGCACTTGTGTTCAGCAGTGAGTTGCCTGGCAGGCCCTCCTGAAGTCCCCTCCCATCACCACTCTCCCTCTGGCCATCAGAGGCAGGGAAGAGCTGGCTCTTGGACAGGAAGCTGGTATGAAGTCCCCGGAGGAGGAGGTCAGAGTGGGTCCTACACCCTGGGACAGGAGCAGGCTGCATCTCCCCTTTCTCCCTCAGCCCAACAGCTGTCCTTGGTTCACTGCGATAAGGCTGGGGAAGGGCTTCCATGTCCAGGTGCTCATCTGGGGGCTACATCTCAGAGAGGCACCTATATGGAGGCAGGGATACCAGACAGGCAACCACCCTTTCCAACCCAGAGCCCTGGGTGCCTGGGAGGGTTCTCACTTTCGCATTAAACAGCCTCCTCTTGCAGGCAAGCACTCCCAAAGCTATGTTTAGGGAGACGGCAGGACTTTTTAAACTCTCATATCAAGCTATGTCTAAAGTCCATTTTAAATACATTTTAACTGATCCATGTGCCCAATTAGATAGTGATCTCTCCCAAAAAGTCAGAAAACATATGTAACCTGTATAAAGACAGATTAGTGTTTGCATATATTCTCCCTTTTTAGAGACCAATTATAATAGCCCAAATTCACAAATAATATCCATTATAAGACAAATATGCTGATAAATTTCTTTACCTAAATATGAGATTACCTCAATTTCAACCAAGATCCTTTACCTTCCCCTCCATTTTAACTAGCATATATTTAGAAATTTGAAGACCCCATTATCTCTTCACATCAATTTGAGGGAGGACAAGAAGAAAGAAAATAAAAAGGAAAAAGCCAATAACTTCCCCTTCATCTTTTCAAACAGAAGTTCAGCTCTTGAAAGTCTCAAAGTCTTTAAGGAAGCTGTTGAGTTGTTGAATTTGATACCTGAAATAGTCACACCAAACTGTGCGTGAGCTGTGCAGACTCTGAGGGGTGTGCCTGTATCTTGCCTTTCTGCATTTTTGTTGCAGGGTGTTACTACCGTCATCTCGTTTCTCTTCATGTGTCTTTTGTGATTTAAAATTTTATTTGTGTGAAATGTTTAACCAGTGAGAGTGAAAGGACAACTGACATAAGACTCTAGAAGTTAACAATACCAAGGCACTGGATAACACTACTCCAAGATTGCTCTTATCAAAGTATTTCCCTTAAAGCATTAAGTGAATCAAAATCTTGGTTCCTGTACAAAAATCTCATCAAGCTATACCAAGGTAGTGCATACCTTTTTGTTTTCATATTTTAATTCCTGATTTTTTAAAGTTTATCAGAACTTTGAAATCCTCACGTGAGATTTTATCTGATTTTATCAGATTTCTTTACCTTGAATTTATCAGGAATTTTCCCTATCTTAAAACCAAGAAGCAAGCTAGCAACCTGCCTTTTGGTCTTCAGTGTATTAGGAAATAACAATAATTTCCAAAATAATTATGACAACTTATCCTTCATATTTGGAGCCACAGTGTGATGTAAGTTTCTAAAACAAATCTCGTATTTTGAAGTTAAATGGGCTGTAAATTTTATATTGGATAAGACAAGATCTAGTCTTTTGTCCTCTTTATTTTAGCCACTTTTGGTTTTCCCACCCTTTCAGCTCACTAGCCTGAAGTGATGTTTACCTTAAAGGACACATTTGCTCACCCATTACCCAAGGTGATCTTCCTGGCTAAATGTCTTGATGTGGCTTCATAAAGCCTCTGACTGATGCATGGACCAGCAGATCGGCATCATGTGAGATACAGAATGCACAAACACTGTCTACACTCAGTCACTTCATCTTACTCTCAAGTGGATGAGAACTAAAAAGCTGAAATCAAAAATATCCACTTGCTGCTACAAAAAATTTCATCCATAAAAAAAAAATTTCCTGAGCATCAGACCAAGATCAGCCATGGAAGTCTTAACAATATAAATGAGATTCCCTTGTCTGAATCCCTATTCTAAAATCCCTTCAGCTCATAACAGGTTTTCTCTTACTCAAATGACAGTGAAATGAGATGGAAATTCCTGCTGTTAATGACAAAATTTACTTCTTAAATGCATAGCTGTTCTTTATAAGGAAAATGGAGAGTGGTGCTGACAACTTCTCCAGAGCTGTGAGCTGACTACAGAAAGACATGAAGTCACAGGACTGCCTTTTCCGTGGGGGAGATGCAGTCCGTCACAACTGTCCCACTTCATGAATATAGAGACTTCAGGGTCTTCTTATTTCACAGTTTAGATACTTTGACTTGACCAGAGAAAATGTCTTCCAAGATAATATCTTATCTGTACAATAAAATGTCAAGATTGATTGTTTTGCTTTCCTCAGAAATATTAAAAATTTAATCAGCAGTAGAAACTACATGTTAGGGGACGTTCTACTGATTAAACAACTCAAATCAAAAGCAAGACATGTAAGTATTAGTTAAGTTATACCATTTTTATTTAACTTTATATATAGCAAAGCAGATACACATCTCTGGTTACTTTAACATCTGAACACAACTCACTTTAAAAGTTCACTTTGCAATTACATTTTCTTTACAGTGTGGTATTCTAAAATCAGCTCTCAGTGTAACTGCTAGACACACTTTCACAGTATATATGTAAATAACGTAATTCTCACTTCCCCTCAAAAAAATGCCCTTGCCAAAAGAAATAAGAGATCAGAGCAGACTGACCGGTGCTTGCATGCTGCACCCACTCCGCCAGCAGTCTGTGCGACCCTGAGTGTATCACCGTGCTTCTCTGAGCCTCAATTTCCTCAACTCCCCTCAAACGAAGAGCTTAAATTAGACGTTTACTCTAATTCTTTCCCACTGTAAAAGCCTGTGAACTAATAAAATCATGCCAGGTATCTGCATGTTTTAAAGAGTCTCTTAATAATGACATTTAAAAAGGAACATAAGTGTCTGTTTCAGAGCAAATTTCAAAGATATTTTATTGACCATGACATGTTTTTATACACTAGCTTTAAAGAGTGGGAAAAATGATATAAAATGATATGCCTCATAAAACGATTAATCTTAGCTTGCAAAAATAAAGCTAGACTAGAGGAAGAAAAGGTGAAAGGCAGTAATCCATTTTTTTTTAAGTTCAAAAGTAGATTACATAACTACTTTATAGTTCTGCTTCTGTGATGTCTACATTTTAATAGGTTCCTTTGGTCTTCATCTGCCAGGATTGTGACTTACTGTTATGTATAAGCAGGTGTCTCTGCAAAGAAAATGGAGTCCGGAAGAGAGCTTTACACTCTTCACACTGGAACGGCCTCTCCTCCGAGTGGGTCTGCAGAAGGAAGACAACCTGAGTCAGTAGGCTCTAGGACTGACCAGTCATTACAGTAACCAGAGCTTGGATTCACGATGGAAACCAGAAGAGAGAGGAAGGCAGACAACATACTGTTTCTTCTTGGAACATTCTTCCATGAAATCAGAAACACAAATAGGCTATGTTCACGGGAGAAAAACAACTGTATTTTTAAGCTTCTCATATTAATTATACACTTGATAAGCAGTAAAAGAAATTGTTGCCATTGCCTTCTCCATATAATCTCAAAGGCTAATCTAAATACACAATGAGCTTTCTCAAGATCTACTTTGCAGAGTGAAATGATATGTGATTTCTCTAAAGCCCAAACTTCCTTTACCACTGGACAGACTTTATGCTGGCCCAGTATTTTCAACACAAAGGAAACTGGTGTGAGGGAGGCTGTTTCCATCCTTTCTCTCAACTTCACTGACTAACTTCAAATAATTTTCAGTCCTAAGAGCTGTTTTTCCCCTGAATTAAATTAGAGCATTTATTCATGTTATAATTAACAGCAGGTAAAATACATTATTTTTATTGAGTCAAATGTTACACTAAACACTTTACATGAATTTATTTCACTTAAATCTAACAGCAATTTGAAATAAAATGCTATTAGGGTCCCCATATTATAGATGAGGAAACTAAGGTTCAGAAAGTTTCAGTAGTGTGCCAAATGTCGAGCAGCATACGTGTGGTAAGCACCACGAATTACGTGACAGACAAGAATATGTGTGTGAGCAACAAGCAACAGAAAACCTCCTGCTAGGTAAAAAATGGAACAGTAAAAACAGCTTATTACCTCCCCTGTTTCCTATTACATATCAGTATTCACCCATTTGTTACAAACTCATAAAGCAAAATACATTCTACCATGGATGATGGCAAGATAACAATGCTCATAAATGCTGATATATAAAAAACTGAACTATAGTCTCTTGTTAAAGTAAAGCATGCAATTGATGGGCTGTGTCATGATACCTGAGGTATAGAAATAAAGGGAATAATTTAAAGAGAAGCCACTTTATTTACAGCATATCTATTGATACATTTTCTTAGTCTAATGGACATTATAATATTAAAGATATAAATATTACCTAATAACATAATGTTAGTGAAAAAGAGACTGTTGTGCTTTTTTGCCTATGAAAAATACACATAAAGCATGGGAGGAACAAATATTTAAAACTCAGCATAAACTACAGGTGTTCAAATGTACTAGTAATAATGATATTTAAATGAGAGGAATAAATAAATACGTCAACAAAATAGAACAAAGAGTTTCACAATACAAGATATAGGAACATTTAGTATAGGAAAATATGACATTTCAAATTTGTGTAAGAATACTGGATTGTTCTGGAGAAGGAAATGGCAAACCACTTCAGTATTCTTGCCTGGAAAACCTCATATTCAGAGGAGCCTGGCAGACTACAGTCCACGGGGTCATAGAGTCAGACATGACTTAGCAACTAAACAACTGGATTGTTCAGTGAATGGTTGTAAGGCAATTGAGACATTCAGAAAAAATTAAGTTGTGCCTATTCCCCACCTGTTACAAGAGACAAATCCCATTTCAATTCAGATGTTTTCTCAAATCTGAAGAATAAGATACTAGAAGAAAATAGTGAATATTTAAATAATTTTTGTGTAGGGAAAGACTTTCTAAGGATGGCAGAAATCCAGGTATTCAGATGAGAGAAAGAATTAAATTTAAAACTGCAAAGCAAAAATATTGGGGACAAAGAAAAATCTGCAACATAAACCAAAAGCTTTAAATTGCTAATATAAAGGGTTATAACAAATTAAAAAGAAAACGTAAAAACTCCCTCCAAAAGGGCAAAAGGACTCTCCTCCAAATAGCACTCTTCACACTTCTTTCATTATTTATTTTGTGCCAAGTCTATGACATGCACTTCATGTCAGTCTTGTTGTATATTCTGTGGATACAGTTGTGCAAAGAAAAGCAAATGTCCCCGCGCTCACTGGGCTCTTATGCTAGCAGAGAGACAACAACTAACAAGTGATGAAATACCAGACACACGCTACAGAGAAAACCAGAGCATGGCAGGAGGACGTCAGAGGTCTCAGAGCACGGGGCAGCTGTTTTAAGCAGTGGCCATGGGGATTCTTGCTGAGAGGATGGCATGTCAGCGGTCTGATGGAGTGGGGGAGCTGGGCCAGGTCACCAAGGTGCTCCAGGCAGGAAACCAATGGAGGCGAGTGTGACGGGAGCTAAGAGGGCGACACGCAGAAATGAGGAGATGAGGTCAGACAAACGGGAGAAGTATCCAGAGGAGAGATAAGTCCTGGAGGATGGTGAGTCCCCTGAAGGAATTTTGTCTTTCACTGAGAGAGACACAAAATGTCTATAATGTATTTTGAGCAGGTAAGAGGTATGATTCACTTGGCATTTAGAATGCTAATAAGGTGGCTGAGCTGAGAAGAGGGTGCAAGGGAGACAAGGAAAAGCAGAGACGCTAGAGAAGCAATAGCAATAAAGTGAGCAAGAGGTGCTGAAGACCTACCCCAGGGGGGTAGCCACTAATCTGAAGAGGAGTAGGGGGATACATTATGAAAGCAAGCAGGCTTTCAGAGGGACTTGGATATGCAACATAAGACACAGAAAGAAGAAAGCAAGCCTGCTTCCAAAATTGTGACCTGAGCAATGGTAGTATTCTGTCAAATACCACTGTCCACTTTATATGAAACTAATATAACTTATATGAACTATATATGAACTTCTATGAACTAATATATGAAAGAGTAAGAAAGGAACAAGCTTGGGTAAAAGATAAGGGGTTCGATTCTGGACACCTTCAGATGACTATTAAGAGATGTCAACAGGCAGCTGAATATCTCACGTCTGCATTACAATGGGTATAAAACTTGGGGATATCATAGTACATACAGTATTAGTATTTCAAGCCATGAATGCAGTTAGAGAATGAAAAATTTAAAACGAAATATGACCTGTGGTCTATCAGACTGGCAAAAGTGAAGAAAACAGACATTATTTGGTGTTGACTAAAGGGTAAGACCAAGTAATCTCACATCTGGTAGACGGGAATGTACATTTTCTGAGTGCAGTGTGGCTCTATTTACAAAATGATAAATGTGTGTATACCTTTTGACAAATCAATTCCCTTTATAAATATATATATGACAATTTTTACACTTGTTTAAAAAGGAAAACTCATAAATGTCCACTGATAGACATAAACCTAGTTAACTAAATTCTAGTGATTATTACATAAATATTTTCTTTGATATGGAAAAGCTTCCATAACATATTATGAGTTGTCAAAAGCACAATGCAAAGCATTATCTAATAGAATACTATTTATGGCACATACATACTCACGGAGAACAGGGTCTAGGAAGATGTTTTACAAAACACTTCTGAGGGTTTTCATAGTAAAGTGGACAGTGGTATTTGACAGAATTTTTGCTATCTTCTTCAGACCTTTCTTTGATGTTCTAATTTTTCTACAATAAGTAGATAATGTCATCATAAAGAGAAGGAAACTTTCATTTTTAGAGCATCCCCACTGGAAAGCAGGGTTGATTTAATTTTCTAAAAATATGTTCCACACCAACCTTTTCTTTCTCTTCCTCTAAATCAAGGACAAAACAACCTATGGATATAATTCAGTTGCTTGATGATGAAAGAACTGGGGACAGCATGATGCCTTGGATCTATGTGACCCAGAGTCTCAACGGCTAGATACTGGCCTCAACTCAACAGCATGTTTCAAGTAGTAAGCTGTCAGTGCAGAGCCTGGTGAATAAACTCTCTGTTAAAAAATCCCAGCACCCAACACCACAAAGCTATGATGGCATAACTTATGAAAGTCTCAGCATTCAGTCTCACTTAACTGAGGCCGTAGTGAAATGCCTGTAAGTTGTTGATAGAAGACGTCTCCAAGAAACATTTACAATTACCAAAGAAAATTAAACTTTTTAAAAGGTGTCTTACCCTTCAATTTTTCATCTAACAGGGTGCCAAACTTTCCACCAACTTATTAATCACATTATCCTTGAGTTACAGAACATCCTCCTCTTAAATGCCAGGTCACTGAGAAGCCGTTATCTGATGATGTAAGAAATGAACTACTCCATGAAGTAGTAAGGTGAAATTTATCTTTTATGCCCCATGTCTGATTACTGCTGCAGATGTAGAAAGTACATAAGAAAATGTGTTGCACTATTTATAACACTTGATAAAATGTCTCAAAATGCTTCAGAAACTTTATAACATAATTTTATAAAACAGTTAACAAATTGTCACATTTCTAGCCACTCAAACCAAACATTAATTTCAGGAAAGCAGATTAACATTTTTATCAGGCCCATTCAATTTTAAAAATGGTAACTTTCACTATAAGTAATATATACTGCTCCAGAATTAACAATATTACTGGAAATGACATTTCTTTCAGTCATGTGCAAAGCAAGAAAACTATGACAAACTCAGAGAAAACAACCAGAGATAAAACAAAACTGGAAAAATATTCCAGGGGTATATGTGTAAAAACTATTCTTTAAAAAATCTCATTACTGAAGTCTGCATATCGTAAATATACTGCTGTTCCACTGGGTCACATAACAAACCTAAGGCTACATAAAACCTATGTCATCTGGCTATTTATAATGTCTGTGGATTAAATTTTTACTGTAAGACTTAACAACTGACTTCCTTAAAAGAATTCCTCTTCACAAAAATGAATAGAACCTGAAGAAATATTGAAGAAATCAGTCTCTTAGTATAGGAAAAGGTAACTCATTTCACACAGAGAAGTTTAGATATAAAATTCAGGTGATGTTCCTATAGGATAGCCTCGAAGAGCCAAGCCCAGCCTTTTCATTGCTGGAAAACCACAACTTATTAGTACAAAGCCATAAGCCCAAGGCACCAGCTACGGAGGTGCCCACAGTCCATGGTACATCCCTCCCTCCGGACCTGCAGGGGACTGGCGCCAGGACCCGAGAGGACACCAAAGTCTGCGGATACACAGGTCCCTTAGACAAAATGGCACAGGATTTGCATACAAACTGCACGTCCTCTCATACATTTAAAATCATCTCTGGATTGCCTGTGGGCTTCTCTGGTGGCTCAGCGGGTAAAGAAGCCACCTGTAATGCAGGAGACCTGTGTTTGGTCCCTGGGTCAGGAAGACCCACTGAAGAAGGAAACGGCAACCCGCTCCAGTATTCTTGCCTGGAGAATCCCATGGACAGAGAGGCCTGGCAAGCTACAGTCCACGGGGTCTCAAAAGTTGGACACAACTCAGAGACTAACCCACCACCACTAGATTATTTACAATACCTAATATCAACACAGTGTAAATAGTTGCCAGTGCACAGCAAATTCAAGTTCTATTGTTTGGAAACTTTGGAATTTTTTCCCAAAGACTTTCCACTGCAGTTTGATTCAATCCATCAATGTGGAACCTGCAGACACAAAGGGCCAACTACCTACCCTGATTAAGGCAAAGGGAATTCGTGAAAAGAGGAAACGATCCCAGGCTTGCAGATGGAGTCTTTCTTGGAGAGTAGCAATTTAAGGTTCCCACTCAAGGTACTTCCCCCCTACATATTTCTTAACCAAGGATGCCTCTAGCAAACATGGCGTTGAACATGCGACTTTTCAGGCTTGCTGGTTTGACCCACAATTTAAAAGTTCTGCTTCTGTATAGCCACTACTTACTACAACTATGCTAGCACCATACAGAACAAGTTATTCTCTCTTCCAAATGAAGCTCTTTGAGTATCTGGAGACAGCAACCACGTCCTTCAGAAACTGTCCAGCTAACAGACATCTTTAGCTTTTCTCAGGAAGACACAGCTGTTAGATGCATCACAGTAACTTTGAATCAGAACTTTCTGCAGGTATCCTCGTGTGTATAACTCATGTCTAAGAAATCACAGCAGCTATACTGCCTTCTCTGGTGGACAACTTGTTTGCTAGGAAACATGCCTAGATAAATAGGCAATCACGCATTGAACTTTATGTGACATCCAAAGAGAAATGAGTAGATTCCTAAAGCAGAAACAGACACATACATAACAATGGATCAACACCAGTCCCATCTAAAAATTACCCTCTCTAAAATTTAATACCTGTCCTTCTATAGGAAATAGCTTTCTTATAGTACAAATTCCTAGAAAGTAACAGATAAAAGAGAACATAGGATGACAACAGGATCCAAATACTTGGGATAGAAAGCAAAATGCTTCTGTGTGTGTGTGCACGCATGCGTACATACACACACATATATTTAAACCACTACCCAATTCTCTGTCAACATCACTAGAGGACACAGTCTCAACTGAAACCTTCACAAAAACTAAGCAAAGCTATTTTCAACATAACAGAGATGCAAACTAAGTCAAAAGATCAGAGCTTGATTCTAAACTGATTAGAGTTTCTAACTTTAAATATAAAACATTCAATATGGGATATTAGGTTCAAAGGCTATTTTTTACTGAGAATACTATACTTCAGCATATCTTAATTACAACATATAGTTCTCATTTGTACATTTCTCGTTTTCATTGGTTCAGGCATTTTCTAGTATAATACTAATTGCTATAGTAGAAAGAAGACTATCTCTTTTTAAAAAATGTGATACTTTTCCATTTAGCTTCTAAATTTATACTTCTACTACTACTACTACTAAGTCGCTTCAGTTGTGTCTGACTCTGTGTGACCCCATAGATGGCAGCCCACCAGGCTCCTGGGATTCTCCAGGCAAGAATACTGGAGTGGGTTGCCATTTCCTTCTCCAATGCATGAAAGTGAAAAGTCAAAGTGAAGCTGCTCAGTCGTCTCCGACTCTTAGTGACCCCATGGACTGTAGCCCACCAGGCTCCTCCATCCATGGGATTTTCCAGGCAAGAGTACAGGAGTGGGTACTCACTAATATTTTTACATTACTTAAAATTCATTACCTTGTGTATTGAGGGTTCACATAACTATACTGCCTACCCTCATGCTAAATCTCCCTCCCCGTTTGCTATGCTCTATGAGTCACAGACTTTATTTCCAAACTTATTTTTTTCCTGAGTGTAACCAACCATCACTAAGTCTAGGCTATGGCGGCGGCGGCTGCAGCTGCGGCTGCTGCTGCTGCTGCTGCTGCTGCTGCTAAGTCGCTTCAGTCATGTCCGACTCTGTGCAACCCCATAGATGGCAGCCCACCAGGCTTCTCTGTTCCTGGGATTCTCCAGGCAAGAACACTGGAGTGGGTTGCCATTTCCTTCTCCAATGCATGAAAGTGAAAAGTGAAAGTGAAGTTGCTCAGTCGGGCCCGACTCTTAGCGACCCCATGGACTGCAGCCCACCAGGCTCCTCCGTCCATGGGATTTTCCAGGCAAGAACACTGGAACGGGTTGCCATTGCTATGGCTAACCTGAGCTGTTTTTTCAATCCTCTTTTACTTAATCTTCTAATAGATCCTTTGGGCTGGAAAACAAGTCAACCCAAGCCTGGCAGAATATCAGGCAGAACAGAAATGGAAGGGATAAAGGAAGGATCTCAAGGTTGTATGAAATTAAATGTTTTAACACATGAAAAAGTAAGAAATATACTGGCAATGGAGAATCTAACAATAACAGAGGACAATGAACTCTTTTCCCTTACTGCTTTTTCTACCCTGAACATTTCTGAACCAAATAATTCACAAGAGCAAGAGTATATATGAAGAATTTCTGTCACGAGGAGCTGTTTTTTAATATACAATGTTGATTTCCAGGAAGATAAAAAGGAAGTTGTGATAAGATGTCTGCTTATTAACATTAACTTTCCCAAACACCATGTAAGAGAATTTTGAAAAAGGGAAACTACAAATCAGCCTTTGCTCAAAAGGTATTAAAAAACATTATAAACTGCAACTATTATAATACTCTGATATTGTAAGGGAATATAGATTAAATGGGACACAATGGAGTCCAAAAATAATTTATATGAGAGGCATTCATCATGATAGCTCAGTTATGAAGCAATATTTCAAACACCATACCTAAAAATAAAGTATTGATGGATTAAAATACCAATTAAAAAAGAAACAAAACTTTTAAATGCATTAGTGAATATTTGCATCATCTTGGAAAAGCAAAGTTTTCTAAATAAGACATAAAATTCAGGAGCTATACTCAGAAGTCATAAAACTCACAATCCATGTTATACTTGAATATATAAAAATGTAAAACTTCTTTATTCAAAAAATGCAAGTTGATAGATGGGGGGAAATATTATAAACAAAAACAG
Organism: Capricornis sumatraensis; assembly: GCF_032405125.1. Lineage (NCBI taxonomy): Eukaryota > Metazoa > Chordata > Mammalia > Artiodactyla > Bovidae > Capricornis > Capricornis sumatraensis. Next base: position 7,460,380 of record NC_091075.1, on the reverse strand, counting down.
CAAAGTACTAATATTCATCTTTATAGGGCTGCTAGAAATCAATGAAAAGCAACCAAATAGGCCAGCAGAAAAAGGACAAAGAGTACCTACCAGCATTTCTCAGAAGAAATGGAAAACAAACCTAAAAAGAATAGAATTACACCTGGTATTGCTAAAATGCGATGAAATATCACTTGTCAATTTTCAGACCGAAAAAAAGGCTGATAAAATAGACAATTGTGATGGCACAGATAAAGGGCACTTTCATCACTGCTAAGTGAAATAGAGCTTTTTCAGAAGACAGCTAGGCAGGAGTGATCAAAATTTAAAGTAAACTTGGTATCTGACCTATACACTCCATACTTAAGATCTACCTGCATAAATACTCTTGGAAAACGGACCAAGTTTTATGTAATAGGATGTTCACTGAAATATAAAATAGTGATGATCATAAAAAATGAATAGCTTTATATGAATCTACCCGAAACACTCGCCAAGTCTAATGTTAAGGCAAAGAATAAGGTCTTGAATGATACTTGTGTCATAAAACCATTTACATTTAAATATACTTTTCTCCCAGATGGGCAGCAGTGTTTTCTCCAGTTCAGTTCAGTCACTTAGTTGTATCTGACTCTTTGCAACCCCATGGACTGCAGCATGCCAGGCTTCCCTGTCCATCACTAACTCCCCGAGCTTACTCAAACTCATGTCCGTTTACTCAGTGATGCCATCCAACCATCTCATCTTCCGTCGACCCTTCTTCTCCCAGCTTCAATCTTTCCCATCATCAGAGTCTTTTCAAATGAGTCAGCTCTTCACATTAGGTGGCCAAAGTACTGGAGTTTCAGGTTCAGCATCAGACCTTCCAATGAATATTCAGGACTAATTTCCTTTAGGATGGACTGGTTGGATCTCCTTGCAGTCCAAGGGACTCTTCAAGAGTCTTTTCCAACACCACAGTTCAAAATCATCAATTCTTCAGTGCTCAGCTTTCTTTAGAGTCCAACTCTCACATCCATACATGACTACTGGAAAATATATAGCTCTGACTAGACGGACCTTTGTTGGCAAAGTAATGTTTCTGCTTTTTAATATGCTGTCTGGGTTGGTCATAGCTTTTCTTCCAAGGAGCAAGCGTCTTTTAATTTCATGGCTGCAGTCACCATCTACAGTGATTTTCAGTTCAGTTCAGTCGCTGAGTCGCATCCAACTCTTTGCGACCCCATGAACCGCAGCACACAGGCCTCCCTGTCCATCACCAATTCCTGGAGTCCACCCAAACCCATGTCCATAGAGTTGGTGATGCCATCCATCCATCTCATCCTCTGTCATCCCCTTCTCCTCCTGCCCTCAATTTTTCCCAGCATCAGGGTCTTTTCCAATGAGTCAGCTCTTCGCATGAGGTAGCCAAAGTATTGGAGTTTCAGCTTTAGCATCAGTCCCTCCAATGAACACCCAGGACTGATCTCCTTCAGGATGGACTGGTTGGATCTTCTTGCAGTCCAAGGGACTCTCAAGAGTCTTCTCCAATACCACAGTTCAAAAGCATCAATTCTTTGGTGCTCAGCTTTCTTCACAGTCCAACTTTCACATCCATACATGACCACTGTAAAAACAATAAGCTTTGACTAGGCAGACCTTTGTTGGCAAAGTAATGTCTCTGCTTTTCAATATGCTGTCTAGGTTGGTCATAACTTTCCTTCCAAGGTGTAAGTGTCTTTCAATTTCATGGCTGCAATCACCATCTGCAGTGATTTTGGAGCCCAAAAAAGTAAAGTCAGCCACTGTTTCTACTGTTTCCCCATCTATTTCCCATGAAGAGATGGGACTGGATGCCCTGATCTTAGTTTTCTGAATGTTGAGCTTTAAGCCAACTTTTTCACTTTCCTCTTTCACTTTCATCAAGAGGCTCTTTAGTTCCTCTTCGCTTTCTGCCATAAGGGTGGTGTCATCTGCATATCTGAGGTTATTGATATTTCTCCCGGCAATCTTGATTCCAGATTGTGCTTCCCCCAGCCCAGCACTTCTCATGATGTACTCTGCATATAAGTTAAATAAGCAAGGTAACAATATAAAGCCTTGACATACTCCTTTTCCTATCTGGAACCAGTCTGTTTTTCCATGTCCAGTTCTAGCTGTTGCTTCCTGACCTGCATACAGATTTCTCAGGAGGCAGCTAAGGTGGTGTAGTATTCCCATCTCTTTAAGAATTTTCCAGTTTGTTTTTTTTTTTCTAAGCTCCACCCAAAAGAACAACCTCTTACACAGAAACACCAGTGTGCAGAGTTGAAGTTCCTGGCCATTCACTATGGTGAAGGAGGTGCTCTGTAGTTTTTACTGCATTTGAAAACTTCGCATCCAACCTCACACTCCAGGCTGTATTCTATTATCTTTCTCATTTCAACGGTCACCTTTCCCAGTTTCTTCTCTACCTTCCCAATTCAGTCACGTAACCACCTCCAACTTACACCTTCCCATTTCTAATATGCCCTACTTCAATCCATGACAGTGACTTAAAGCATGTCAAAGGCCTTATGCTGAGGATAAACACTAAATTTTACTCAAGACTAGAAAATATCCTCCAGGTACAAGGATCACCGGCCTTTAAATATAGAAGCAGATGCATAATAATGAACAAATAGTTTGTACAAGGGTACGGTCTTTACCATACTTGGGGAAAGCCAGGGCCATCAGGTGAGCCTGCCCAGTCCCTTCCAGGCCCTCCCTGACATGCGGTGGGCAGGATTCTCACCTAAACTGCGCACCTGACCACCCATGCATTCATGCATGCCCTCTGGGGGTTATTTTCCTACAATTTCTGCTACAAATGAAAATAAGTGAAACAAAATTAATTTTTAAAATAGAACATTTCCCTTTGTGGTTTTAAGAAGGCTACTGGTGTGCACTCAATCAAGCAGGTCAAGTGAGGTGAACTCAAAACCCTGGGCTGGGCTAGGCTGGTAAAGAGCAGAGAGGAAAGGCGATATTCCACATAGGGTGAGCTCTGGAGGTGAGGAGGCGGCCTGAACCTTTCAGGCACAGGCAAGAATCAGAGGCTAGAGGTTTGGGAGGCAAGGCCTTGTGCCTACAGGAGCCAGGGGGAAGAAAGCTCTGAAGAGCAACAAGTAATGCTTTTGTTCCGGCAAGTACCAAGGTACAGTCTTCAGCTCATGGTTCTTCAGTTAATATTTGGGGGTTGAGGGAGTGGAGGAAGTAGAAGCAAGTTGGGAGGGAGGTTCCTCTATTAAAGCTCCTCAGAGAATAAAGGTTCATCACTGATTTGGCAGTAAGTGAGCTACACTTCAAATATCTAACTCAGAGCCATAAAAGGGTTCAGAAAATTAAAACAGTGCAGTTATCTTCAAACGAAAGGTCTGAAGAGTTCTTAGATATCTTGGGCTGATAAAGCCAGTGCAGAAGGAATACAGCAGTAATTTTTCAGTGTGTCACTGATCACTAGTATGCTCATAAAGTCAAGAGAGTGCTCAGAAAGGCAAAAATGATGCAACACATATTACAAATATAGATTTAGAGAAATCACTTCTCATATCACAACTACTATAACTAAGAACATTAAATCTTATTTGGGATAATCTTTTCACAAACCTTTATTCATTCAGAAAGTGTCTGCCACATTCAAAGCACAATAAGGTCAGTAGGTGCTCTGTGTCGAGTGTGTGTCTTCAAAGTTTACTGTCTAGTTATAGGAAATACGGTGTTTACATTGGGAACTATACAATGCTATCTCAATATCCATCTAAGAAAAACAATTTAAATATGGTAAGCAATTTGCCATTAGCTAAACAAGCTTCAGAGAAACATCTGTATCTGTTGTTTCTCTCTTTCAAATTCAGTTCCTACATGCCCCTTAGTTTAAGCGTCTCATCACTGTGAACATGCTTTCTAGATCACAAAAACAGGTAATTCTACATATATACTATCTTAAGTGAGCCACCGGCTACTTCACCTACAGCTCACTTGAAGAAGAGAAATTTGATGCAAAGTTGAAGGAAAAAGTGGTTGTGATGGAAAAACTGAACAACTATCTTTCAATCTACAACTTGGCACCTTCCTTAACTGTCAAAGATTTTTTTATTATGTAAAATTTATGCTACATATTATGGTTTTAGAATCGACTCCATGATTTCTTTATGGAGAGACTTGTTGTTTTTTTTAAGGTTTAATAAAATATCACCTGAGCAAAGTCAGACTTGCAGAGTTTTTCAAACTGTTTATGACCAAAAATATAATTTTTATATCAAAAAGATATACATATATACAGCTACTCACACACTTGTGTATTATTTCATTAAAATGAAAATGAAAGTGAAAGTGAACTCGCTCAGTCGTGTCAGACTCTTTGCAACCCCATGGACTGTAGCCTATCAGGCCCTCCATCCATGTGATTCTCCAGGCAAGAGTGCTGGAGTGGATTGCCATTTCCTTCTCCAGGGGATCTTCCCGACCCAGGAATTGAACCCAGGTCTCCCGCTTTGCAGGCAGACGCTTTACTGTCTGAGCCACCAAATGACTCTTATTCTCATATTTTCTATTCTATTTTTGTAATGGCTATGGATGACCCAGTAAATTATTTCAAGACCCACAAAGCAGTCATGGCCCAGAACTGGGAAATCACTGGATGAGGTATTAATATAAGATGCCCAATGGGATTATTTCCAGAGAGGTTTGTGACCAGAATCCTTCGTGCGCCTCTAGTGTTCATCCCTGGAAGGTTATGTAAAATGTCAGGAACAAAGGTCTTTTATCTGAATAGATGCAGCTCTGCCCCCCAAAGAGCTTGTTTATGAACTTAATCAGGACAAAACCTCTCCGTACTCATTTCCATCATCAAGCAAGTAGTAGCAGCTCCAGGATCAAGATGGTTCAGGCCACCTAGACATGCCATCCACCACAGGAGGAGGAGAGCACTGTACACGCCTCTCAATTTGGCTTTGCATTAACTTTGATAGGGACAAATAGAGGTTGAAGAATAACTAGTTTCTGTTTCCTGCAGTTCTGAGGTGTCTGTCCAATTGTGATTTTTAAAGTTACAGAATATAGTTGGGTCCAGATAAACAATCTTAATTTTAGGTAGACCCTAAAAAAATCATTTAACCTTGTAATAAGGTTAAGTGACTGTCACAGAGGATTACGGAAAAGAAAAACTAATTCTGACCTACTGAGCTTATATAACTGGCAAGATGACGTATCCATCTCTTTGTGACTCCATGGAGTTGTAGCCCGCCAGGCTCTTCTGTCCTTGGGATTCTCCAGGCAAGAATACTGGAGAGGATTGTGGTTCCCTTCTCCAGGGGATCTTCCCGATCCAGGGATCAAACCCAGGTCTCCTGCTCTATAGGCAGATTTTCTGCCATCTGAGCCATCAGGGAAGTCCAAGATGATGGAACACGTAACTAAGGTTTAGAAACAGAAATCACTCCTTCAGAACTTCCCTGATGGTCTAGTGGTTAAGAGTCTGCCTTCCAACGCAGGGACATGGGTTCAATCCCTGGTTGCAAAACTAATGACACAGGGCAATTAAGCCCCTGCCACAACTGGAGAGAAACCAGGGCACTAGAACAGAAGGTTCCACCTGCCACATCAAAGACAAGGTGCAGCCAGAAACAAACAAACAAATGTGTATCTCTTAAAAGTTGACTGCTAATCTGATAAGAAATAAAACCTATCTTAAAACAGAAAAAGCAGTCTCTCAATGCCCAACATTCCCCATCACTCATCACCCCTTATAAAAAAAATCACTCCTTCGAAACTGCATGCCGTATTGTCATAATCATAATGAAATATTCCCTTTTCATGCAAATCTATATGTAAAAGAATTGACCAAATAAATCAAATAGCTACAATAAAAATGCACAAGTTACATAATCAAAACCCCAAAGAATAATTCATTTAAAATAACCAACTTTGGTCATGTTACATGATGAAGATCGTTCTTTTAATGACCTTTTTTTCTGCTTTCCTTGCTTATTTTTACTTTTTATTTTTGTAACATTTTATTTTTGTAACACTGTATTTTTGTATCATTAATGAATAATGATAGAAGAAAACGTTGATTTGCTTCTTTCATCATAACTTTTGATAAATATTTTAGACATTTTCACGTAACCATACCAAATACACGCTAGGATCACAACACGGTGAGAAGCACAACTGTCCACATACCAAATACATGCTAGGATCATAACACAGTGAGAAGCACCTTGTCCACAGCAGAAGGACTGAATGTGTTTTCCACTTTGGAAATTATAGGCATCGTTGCTTCTATCCTTCCCAAGACATCATTACTACTTCCATATGATTTATGGCTAAAAGTATGAGAGATGGTACAAAGATCCTGTGCCAAATTCCCATATGGCATATAATACAAGTCAAACTGTGAAAAACTTGTAAATGTGGGGAGATCAGATTCATCAAAGAAAGGAACAAGAGGGTTCCAGAGACTGAGCAGGAAACTAGCCAGATAGTTTTTAATAGGCATGTAATTCCAAACCAGCAGTAATGAATGTGGTCCTGCCTCTGAACATACAATGCTTGAGTTAAACGTAAGGGCAGTCAGCAAGAAATCAGGCAGAGATGATTTGGTACACCATCAATCAACCCTATTTATTCTTTCATTAATCTGCCTTTTTTTCTCTTTAGACTGAAGCTGAAATTGATATCATAACTTAAGTGATTTCGAAACAGATAAAATTACATGTTTGGAAAGTCCAAATAAATACTAAAATAACTATAATTACAATGGAATATTGCAAATAAAAAGGTAAGAAGCTCTTTGAAAATATATATGTATGTTGCTTAATACCATCATGAAATATGCCAACCAAAATTAATAACCAAGTGTTTATCACATCACAAATTTAAACACACATTTCTAAGATGTTGACTATCTTTGCACAGATTTCCTGAGTTCAATTCAAACATTATTTACTATCTACAGAAAATAGATTAGATAAAACATTCTGAAACAAGAACTTGAGTAACGGTAAAGTGTAGGAAATGCAAACAAAAATCAATAGAGGAAATACGAGATTATAACTTGAGAGTTTTACTACAAAGGAGGGAAGCTAGGGAGATCATGCTGAGAAACTAGAGAGGTCATGCTGAGTTGATATGGCTTGAGCAGAAAATAAGAGAAGAAAAAGCTGGAAAAGGAAGCTGGGGTCACGGTGCAGAGAATCCCAAGTGACAGGGAAAAGACAGACTGTACATAAGTGCTGGAAATCTACTTATAATATTCAGAGTACAAGAATGACAGAGCTGTGATTTGGGATGATTTATCTAGTTGTCTGAATAAGTAAGAAGTGATTAAATATCAAGAAAGTGAAGAAAATGAGACATGACCAGGATGTGAAAATGGTAAAGCAATGATTGTGAAGATGGTAAGACAATGGAGAGGGCAGAATCTTTAAGAATTAGCTACTAGTTCTAATAAAGGGTCAAAATTAAATAAAGAGATAGGGATAAATACATGCTTCTGTCATTAACAGAAATTAACAGACACTTCCAAAAGTGAAGTTATCTGTGTGTGTGTTAGTCACTCAGTCGTGTCCGATTCTTTGCAACCCTATGGAATACAGCCCGCTTAGGCTCCGCTTTCCAGGAATTTTCCAGACAAGAATACTGGAGTGGGCTGCCATTTCCTTCTCCAGGGGATCTTCCCAATCCAGGGATTGAACCCAGGTCTCCTGCATTGAAGGCAGATTCTTAACCACTGAGGCACCAGGGAAATCATTATCTGGAGCATGCTAAATTCATTAGGTCAAAAAGATGCCCAGTTATATATCAAACAAGTAGTGACAAGTGCAAGCCTAAAGCTTGACAGTAGCAAAATAAATCATTTTGAATTCTTAAGTACAGAGTTTGCGGCATAATTCATAGATGTACTTGACATAGAGGACACGGAATACGCCTACAGCCAAAGCATCCAGGACAATCCCTTGGTAACTCAGAGACCAAAGAAGGGTTCAGAGAAATTGGCAGAAGACCTAGCAAAGTTGCTAAAATGGCACCACAGACAAAGAGGATTTCCAAATGGTAATATGAGCAACAGTGTCAAACTTTAAAGAAGGAAGGGAAGATTTTGCAATTATTACAATGCTGGAAAACACTGGATAACACTTTGCTTGTTAGGAGAATCGTCTCAGAAGAGAATTTAGACCGATACAAAGCCACAGTGTTGATGGCCCGAGTGTTTAGAAAGCAGAAGCAAGATATTCTCCAATTATTTCATGTGTACAACCTCAGATATGTCTCAGACATTCAAAACTTCTTTAAAAGATAAACAACTGATAATTGTATCGGCCAACCAGCAAATACATTTATAACAATATTAACAAGCTTTTACCTTCTTGTGATTCTTGTAAACATTTCTGTGAGCAAACCCCTTTCCACAGAGCTTGCACTTGTAAGGTTTATCTTCACTGTGTATCACTTTGTGGGCACCCACTTGGTCAAGCCTCTTGAAAGATTTATTACAAATCTCACAATTATAGGGTCGTTTTTCTGTAAAAAAAAATGAGTGGAGACAATCTCATATCTATACAGGTAAAGGATAAAAAGGGAAACAGCCTTCCTTGCATTATTAATTCTTATGGACAAGTCAACAAAAATATCATTCAAACAACTGGAAAAAAGTCTATTACCCAATCGGTTAGATATGTGAGCCAACTCAAAACTCACAGAACATGAGCTTGCTCTTTTACTGACATATTCTGCCAACTAAATGTATAAAGTAGCCTAGGTATAAAGATGAAGTTTTAATTCAAGGAAGAAATTCTACTTCTAGATGAAAACCCTGCTGACTGGTATGAGCTGAAGTCAGGGTCCCAACTCCAAACATGAAGGGCGAGTGGTCTGACAGAGATGCAAATAAAGGATAGACCTGCCTCCTGCACGGCCAAGGGTCCCATGAGGCCAAGCTTCCAATCTCAGCAGGAATGACACACTTAGGTTGCTGTGTAAAATCCATATGTATACAATATCCCTGTAATGTTGACAACTAGATTTTTCAAGCAAAGCATATCTGAAGGCCACCGGGTTTTGATCTTCTATTTTCATTTGCCAAAAATATCTGTATCTGTCTCCAGATAAAGTGGCTATTCAAATACATTCTGAATTCAGTGGCCTCAAAGTAAAGACATTCTAAACTTCAGAGACTTCATTAAGCAAAAGTTACTTTCAGAGCTGGATGTTTTTAAATCTGTATAACAGACCTTTCATTCAAACATGCTTAAAATGAAATTACAGCTTTGAAAACTTAAGATTCTCAAAATGTATTTGTAAATTTCTCATTAACATTTATTAGTACCTTAGTTACAATGTGAACATATCTAGAAATGTTGGGACTCTGATTATTGAATCCCTGCTAAATGTCAGACACTCTGCTAGCAGGGTACGTAGATGACCTCATTTAACATTCATAGCAATTCTGAAAGGTAGGATATCTTTACACAGATGAAGAACACGAAAACTAAGGCTCAAGGAGGATTTCTTGCTATTGTTCAGTCGCTCAGCGGTGTCCGACTCTTTGTGACCCCATGGACTGCAGCAGGCCAGACTTCCTTATCCTTCACGATCTCCCTGAGCTTGGTCAAACACATGTTCATTGAGTTGGTGATGCTATCCAACCATCTCATCCTCTGTCATCCCTTTCTCCTCCCGCCTTCAATCTTTCCCAGAATCAGGGTCTTTTCGAGTGAGTCAGCTCTTTGCATTAGGTGGACAAAGTATTGGAGCTTCAGCTTCAGTCATAGGAGTACATAACAAATTAAATGATAAATCTGAAGATTTTTTATTTCATTTAGTCCAACCACATTTGCTTCAGAAATAAACTAAGGTCTAGAGAAGTTAAAGTTAAATAACTTGTTCAGAATCATGTGGTCAGTCAGTGGCCAAGCCAGAACTAATAGCCAGGTCTCCTGATTACCCTCCTCTCAGAGCTCCTAAAAATGACAAGGTGAAGCTTTTGTACTGATTTCAGTATAAACAGAAAAATATGTGTTTTACCTGAGTGGGTGATCATATGACGCTTTAGCTGATTAGCTGAAATGAATTTCTTCATACATTCTTGACAATCAAATATCTCATGGATCTGCCAAAGGGTAAATTAACAGTTAACTGGCCGAGCCACAAAACTGTATAGGACTCAAGTATAAATATGTGGACAGTTGCCATTACAATACCTAAACTATGCATTATAATTCAGCCCTGATTTGTTCACATTATCCTATACAAGAAATGAAAATGCAATAGATGGAGAAACAGTGGAAACAGTGTCAGACTTTATTTTGGGGGGCTCCAAAATCACTGCAGATGGTGACTGCAGCTATGAAATTAAAAGACGCTTACTCCTTGGAAGGAAAGCTATGACCAATCTAGATAGCATATTCTTTTTTTTTTTTTTTTCTTTTTTTTTTTTTTTTTAATTTTAAAATCTTTAATTCTTACATGTGTTCAAAGCAGAGACATTACTTTGCCAACAAAGGTCCGTCTAGTCAAGGCTATGGTTTTTCCAGTGGTCATGTATGGATGTGAGAGTTGGACTGTGAAGAAAGCTGAACACTAAAGAATTGATGCTTTTGAACTGTGGTGCTGGAGAAGACTCTTGAGAGTCCCTTGGGCTGCAAGGAGATCCAACAAGTCCATCCTAAAGGAGATCAGTCCTGGGTGTTCACTGGAAGGACTGATGCTAAAGCTGAAACTCCAATATTTTGGCCACCTCATGCAAAGAGTTGACTCATTGGAAAAGACCCTGATGCTGGGAGGGATTGGGGGCAGGAGGAGAAGGGGATGACAGAGGATGAGATGGCTGGATGGCATCACCGACTCGATGGACATGAGTTTGAGTAAACTCTGGGAGTTCGTGATGGACAGGGAGGCCTGGTGTGCTGCGATTCATGGGGTCACAAAGAGTCAGACACGACTGAGTGACTGAACTGAACTGAATCAACATAAGTTACCTAGTAGAACATGATCATTAAAAAATGTACAACTGTATGATATTTAAATATGTAAAACAGATGACCTGTTTCTGAAGTACATAACAAGTTTATACTCTGCAAAAAATTATACCTAATATATATTAAGTCTCTGTTATACACAAATTTAGACTTGGAAATATGCCAAAATTTGGCGTATTTGGAATGGATATGGAAATGGAATGGAAAAACTTGCCATTAAAAATATTCCCTTTCCAGTAGTCAACACTACTTAAAACTTAAACATATGTAGTAAAGATCCAAATATTAATTACCACAAAAGACAAAGATATGATTCTAAAAACTGTGAATGTAGCTTACAACAACACTCCCACAGGACAGGAGGCTAAAAATCTTCAAGTTTTATTAGTTTTTATGAGTTTCATAAAAAAAAATATATAAGGGGTATAACTTTAGCAATCAACCAGCTAAATAAAGGTTACAACTAAGTTCAGCTCTTTCTCTCCCAGATACTAAATTAGAGAAACTGGATAGGCAGTATGAAAAGAAGTTTAGTTTGTTATCGTAACTCTGTAAAAAGAGCAATGTGCTGCAAGCAGCCTAATGTTAGAACTGTCGATCATCCCAATGAAGAAGAGCATCCTACTGTTTTGCTGAAGACTGAAAACTCGTCTTGGTGAAGTCGTGGTTTTGTTTCAAACTCATTCAAGGTAGAGCTCACAAAACTAAACTCCATACGAGCACTGGCCATTCTGCAGGACACCAAGATATTATGGCTATCCTTGCAGAATATCTAAGGGCCACTACAGAGTAAAAGTCAAGGGAGAAGACCCTGAACTGGTACAGCAATGAGTAAAGAGAGGAGGACTGGAAAACGGCTCCCTTGACCTAAGTGACCATGGAAGAACTCAAGACAGGGACACGCAGAATGCAGCACCGGGAAGGGAAACAGAAGCTGGTGCAAGGCTGACAGGTCCCTTGTCTGCAGTGTGAGGCTCAGTTCTATACCCAACCACACGGCGGTCTGAGGCTGCCACCAGCCTTCTGCTTCTGTCAGGTCTGATTCTTGGCGAGTCAGTGAACAGAAATGGGAAAAGCAGAGAAAAGATAAACAAGACAGAGCAGAATGAAGTCATTCCACTGGACTCTGACATAGATCCTTGCTTATATGCGGTGGCTTCTAACCTTGAAGGCAGATGTACAGGGTCCAAAGAGTCCTATGGTTCCTCAGAAAACAGGGTGGGCTGTACACAAGTACTCAGAAGGCAAGGACCACACAGTACAGAAGGGAAGCCTTCAGTCTAAGCAATCTTAAAGGGCACACCTTCAACCATCAAAGATCCTCACAGCAATTTCATTGCTGTGCCCTTTAAGATTGCTTAGACTAAAGGCTTCCCTTCTGTACTGTGTGGTCCTTGCCTTCTGAATACTTGTCTACAGCCCACCCTGTTTTCTGAGGAACCATAGGACTCTTTGGACCCTGTACATCTGCCTTCAAGGCTAGAAGCCACCACATATAGCCAAGTCTCACACGTTTCAGTGAAGGAGAAAGCAACGAGGGTGTTGGAGCCTCACAGAAACAGAACAGAGCCATCTAGGTTTCAAAAAACACAAATCTATCCCATCACTTCTCTATCAAAGAATGGAGCATTACACTCCTACAGTAAACTTTTTCTTACTTCAAATATTGGGGAGGGTCTTCCCAGCTTTCCCAGTTTCTTGTTACCTCACCTATTTCCCTGAGGAAATTCTGCCTGTATAAAAAACCTGGTGTACTTTCATAAAACCGGGTATCTTCAGTTTTTCCCTGGTCTTCAGAGTTATTTAGATTCTATAAAACTTATAGGAAATACTTTATACTTGTCAGGTCCCCAGGTTAAAAGCTTTGAAACCATCTAAATCCTCCTTCTTCTGATGACAAATTTCTCAAGTATATAGTCCATATACCTGCTTCTTCCCCATCTTAGGAGGACGTCAGGACCAAGATTGGAGAGACCCACAAGCAAAAACAGGTAATCATGGTTTCCTAGAGCAGAGACTCAAGAGCACAAACTGCTTAGGAATTAGTGCTGGGGTTTTAAAAGGAGATTTGGACTGTGAAGAAAGCTGAACGCCAAATTGATACTTTTGAACTGTGGTGTTGGAGAAGACTCTTGATAGTCCCTTGGACTGCAAGGAGATCCAACCAGTCCATTCTGAAGGAGATCAGCCCTCGGTGTTCTTTGGAAGGAATGATGCTAAAGCTGAAACTCCAGTACTTTGGCCACCTCATGCGAAGAGTTGACTCATTGGAAAAGACTCTGATGCTGGGAGGGATTGGGGGCAGGAGGAAAAGGGGACGACCAAGGATGAGATGGCTGGATGGCATCATGGACTCGATGGACGTGAGTCTGAGTGAACTCCGGGAGTTGGTGATGGACAGGGAGGCCTGGTGTGCTGCGATTCATGGGGTCGCAAAGAGTCGGACATGACTGAGTGACTGAACTGAACTATACTATTTGTTTAAAGATAATAAGAACAGATTCATATTCTTAAACTCTAACATATATCTTTTATAATAACAAGCTACAAACTCATGACATGCCTTCTGAGACATACATAAATGAAAACATATTTAGTTTATTTTTATTTTCAATGTTCTATTTATATTAGTATATACAAATTTTAAATTATTTATCCATACAAAACTGGCAGCTGTTGCTGCTGCTGCTAAGTCACTTCAGTCATGTCCAACTCTGTGCAACCCCACAGACAGCAGCCCACCAGGCTCCCCCATCCCTGGGATTCTCCAGGCAAGAACACTGGAGTAGGTTGCCATTTCCTTCTCCAATGCGTGAAAGTGAAAAGTGAAAGAGCAGTCAGTCGCTCAATCGTGTCCCACTCTTAGCAACCCCATGGACTGCCGCCTGCCAGGCTCCTCCGTCCATGGGATTTGCCAGGCAAGAGTACTGGAGTGGGGTGCTACTGCCTTCTCCGATGGCAGCTGTTAAACTACTACAAGATACATTGGTTACTTAACCCTCACGGCTTTCGTGGAGAAGGAAATGGCAACCCACTCCAGTATTCTTGCCTAGAAAATTTGATGGACAGTGGGCTACAGTCCATGGGGTCGCAAAGGGTCGGACACGACCGCGTGACTGAGTGTGCACGGCTTTCAAAACATGAAACATTTTTAAGGGCTGAACTGAACTTTGATATTTCTAAAACTATAAAATACAATATTTACATGAAAGCACTTTTGTGTTGACTCTCTTATTCATAGTAGAAAACTCAACCGAAGATATTTTCAAAACTCCTATAAAAGTTTAATAAAACAGATTTAAAGTGACAATGATACTAATTATGCTTAATGCTAAGTAAAGCATTTTATAAAATGTTTATAGCTTACTAAATTGATATGAAGAATAATAACTCATAATCTGATGTCCCAAATTAAAGAAGTTCCAAGAAGGATCATACTATATCTTACTGTAATATAGGACAGGACATAGTAAGTATTAGTCTAGTTGTTGTTCAGTCAAAGTCGTGTCCAGCTTCTTGAGACCCCATGAACTGTAGCACGCCAGGCTTCCCAGAGTTTGCTGAAACTCGTGTTCATTGAGTCAGTTTTGCCATCCAACCATCTCCTCTGTCACCCTCTTCTCCTCCTGCCCTCAATCTATCCAGTATCCAGGTTTTTCCAGTGAGTCAGCTCTTGGCATCAGGTGGGGAAAGTATTAGAGTTTCAGACACAGAGTCAGTTCTTCCAATAGACAAGGTTGATTTCTTCCATGACCGACAGGTCTGATCTCCTTGCAGTCTAAGGGACTCTCAAGAGTCTTCTATAGCACCACAGTTTGAAAGCACTAATTATTCGATGCTCTGTCTTCTTTACTGTCCAACACTCTCATTTGTACATGAATACTGGAAAAACCATAGATATGACTACGAGGACCTTTGTCAGCAAAGTGATGTCTCCCCCATTTTAATATGCTATATTTGCTGAAATCAGACTGGTTATATTCTTTGCAGCTGCAGAAGGAGAAGCTCTATACAGTCAGCAGAAACAAGACTGGGAGCTGACTGTGGCTCAGATCATGAACTCCTTATTGGCAAATTCAGACTTAAATTGAAGAAAGTAGGGAAAACCGTTAGACCATTCAGGTATGACCTAAATCAAATCCCTTATGATTATACGTGGAAGTGACAAATAGATTCAAGGGATTAGATCTGATAGACAGAGTGCCTGATGAACTATGAATGGAGGTTCATGACCCTGTACAGGAGACAGGGATCAAGACCATCCCCAAGGAAAAGAAATGCAAAAAGGCAAAATGATAGTCTGAGGAAGATGGCTGAGAAAAGAAGAGAAGTGAAAGGCAAAGGAGAAAAGGGAAAATATACCCATTTGAATGCAGAGTTCCAAAGAACAGAGGTAAGAAAACCTTCCTCAGTGATCCATGCAAAGAAATAAAGGAAAACAACAGACTGGAAAAGACTAGAGATCTCTTCAAGAAAATTAGAGATACCAAGGGAACATTTCATGCAAAGATGGGCTCGATAAAGGACAGAAATGGTATGGACCTAACAGAAGCAGAAGATATGAAGAAGTGGCAAGAATACACAGAAGAACTGTACAAAACAGATCTTCATGACACAGAAAATAACAACGGTGTGATCACTCACCTAGAGCCAGACATCCTGGACTGCGAAGTCAAGTGGGCCTTAGGAAGCTATGGAGGTGATGGAATTCCAGCTGAGCTATTTCAAATCCTAAAAGATGATGCTGTGAAAGTGCTGCACTCAATATGCCAGCAAATTTGGAAAACTCAGCAGTGGCCACTGGACTGGAAAAGGTCAGTTTAAATTCCCATCCCAAAGAAAGGCAATGCCAAAGAATGTTCAAATTACCACACAATAGCACTCATCTCACACCTAGGACAGTAACGCTCAAAATTCTCCAAGCCAGGCTTCAATAATACGTGAACCATGAACTTCCAGATGTTCAAGCTGGATTTAGAAAAGGCAGAAAAACCAGTGATCAAATTGCCCACCTTCATTGAATCACCAAAAAAAGCAAGAGAGTTCCAGAAAAACATCTACTTCTGCTTTTTTGACTATGCCAAAGCCTTTGACTATATGGATCACAACAAACAGCAGAAAACTCTTAAAGAGATGGGAATGCCAGACCATCTTACCTGCCTTCTGAGAAACCTATATGCAGGTCAGGAAGCAACAGTTAGAACTGGACATGGAACAAAAGAATGGTTCCAAATAGGAAAAGGAGTACATCAAGGCTGTATAATGTCACCCTGCTTATTTAACTTATATGCAGAGTACATCATGAGAAATGTTGGCCTGGATGAAGAACAAGCTGGAATCAAGATTTCTGTGAGAAATATCAATAACTTCAGATATGCAGATGACACCACCCTTATGGCAGAAAGCGAAGAAGAACTAAAGAGCCTCCTGATGAAAGTGAAAGAGTAGAGTGAAAACGTGGCTTAAAGCTCAATATTCAGAAAACTAAGATCATAGCATCCAGTCCCATCACTTCATGGCAAATCAATGGGCAACAGTGGAAACAGTGACAGACTATTTTGGGGGCTCCAAAATCACTGTAGATGTTGACTGCAGCCATGAAGTTAAAAGACACTTGCTCCTTGGAAGGAACATTATGACCAACCCAGACAGCTTATTAAAAAGCAGAGACACTACTTTGCCAACGAAGATCCATCCAGTCAATGCTATGGTTTGTCCAGTAGTCATGTACAGATGTGAGAGATGGACTACAAAGAAAGCCAAGCACCAAAGAATTGATGCTTTTGAACTGTGGTGTTAGAGATTCTTGAGAGTCCTTTGGACTGCAAGGAGATCCAACCAGTCAATCCTAAGTGAAATCAGTCCTGAATACTCATTGGAAGGACTGATGCTGAAACTCCAATACTTTGGCCCTGTGATGCAAAGAACTGACTCATTGGAAAAGACCCTGAGGCTGGGAAAGATTGAGGGCAGGAGGAGAAGCGGACAACAGAGGATGAGATTGTGGGATGACATCACCAGTCATGAGTTTGAGCAAATTTTCATGATGGACAGGGAAGTCTGGCATGCTGTAGTCCATGGGGTCGCAAAGAGTCGTACATGACTCAGTGACTGAAGTCAGGTTTGTCACAGCTTTTCTTCCACGGAGCAAGCATCTTTTAATTTCATGGCTGCAGTCACCATCCGCAGAGATTTTGGAGCCCAAGAATATAAAATCTATCACTGTTTCCACTTTTTCCCTATCTATTTGCCATGAAGTAATAGGACTGGATGCTATGATCTTAGTTTTTTGAATGTGAGTCTAGACTATAAAGTAAATGTTGCATATTCATAGATTGCTATCTGCTATTTAGGTGAAATACTACCACCAAACTCTGTTAGACATTAGACATACCCAACTATAAAAATGGGGCTTCCCTGGTGGCTCAAAGATAAAGAATCCGCCTGCCAATGCAAGGGATGCGGGTTTGACCCCTGGGTTGGAAAGATTCCCTGGAGAAGGAAACGGCAAACGGCTTCAGTACTCTTGGCTTGGAAATGCCAAGACAGAGGAGCCTGGTGGGCTACAGTACATGGGGTTGCAAAGGTAGGACACAACTTAGTGACTAAAGTGCAACAACCGTAAGAACAGACTCAAAAACGGAGTCTGTAGAAGCTGCCTGTGGGTTCAGAAAGGGTAAGTCAAAGGAGCTATGTTGTGATGGACACAGAGCTACACTGAGCTACCAAGTTGTTAACATTCTGCAGAGACAACTTGGAGACTGTATTCCACCACCTGGTGGGATTTAAATCTATCTATAGAGATATTCCCTGGGGGAAAAGTTCTTATATTATGAAGAATATAAGTGGAAAAGAGGACACTTTTCAGAATTATGTCCCACAACCAACTTTGCTGAAATTTTCTACTTGGCAAAATCTGAAATTTGGTAAGACATCTTAATTTTCAACTTTCTAAAATCAAGGAAAGAAAACAAAGAATTATAGCAGCAGGAGGATATTTAGAAAATGTCTATTCAGCTGGATTTTACACTTTTTCGTCTCAGACTAGGTTCTGCTTCAGGAGCTTTCAGGGTGATGCGGAGAAAGAGAGACGTAAAAGAAGCAGTATCTGGATTGGATTCTGCGCTAAACTTCTAGAAAGTAGCTTCAGTGCTTGCTCCAGGAGCACTGATGCTAAATTTGGAATGATAGAGAAGACAGGCATGGTCCTCAAATATGAATTACATGTCAATTCCTGAAGAACTCTCTATTTTCAAACAACCTGATGAGATAACCTCTTGGAAACTGAAAAAACAAAGTAGTTTCATGGCACTTAGGGAATTAGAGAACACCGGTCAGCTCCATGCCACACTTAATGAGAGGCCCTGTGCTCCACGGAGGGTTAGTGACAGACTGTGACACCCACAGTCCTCACTCTGTCCACTGCTCATTCCATATTTTCTCCCTAAAGATCCAATTACTTAACATGCAGGATATAACCCTAGATATCTTAATAATTTAACTATCTTATATGTTAGAGGTTAAATCCACAGCCTAAATTGGTTGAAGATATTGCACTGAATATCATATGAATTTTAAGATCTGTCAAGTTATTTTGGAATATATCGATACACAAAGAGACAAATTCAATTTATAAACTATAATGTAAAATTTTACTTCCACTGGTACCATCTCCTCTTTAGTATTAAATGATTAAAAAACAGTATCATATGCTCATAGATATCCTGAAAAAACCATATGTGAAATCAGGAAATTATCATTTGTATCTTTGTTATAGTAATAGATAAAATACATTTTTGGACTATCCCATGATATGAACAAAAATCTCAATTCTATTTTAACTCTATTCTGTCATAAATTTGATTAACAAGTGCCAATGCTGTTAGGGTTAATAGCTGTCTTTTTTTTCAGGTTAACTTTCATATTAAAATAGTAACTTAGTAAACTGTTTTATGTTTATTACAAAATGTATTTGATTTATTTTCTCCTAATACAGTTGACCACTGAACAACAGAGGGGTCTGGGGGTTAGACCCACTGCACCGCCACTCCCACTCCTCCTCACCTGCCCTTTTAGTGGAAAAGTTGTGTAACTTTACAGTGGACCCCTCCCCATCTGCAAATTCAACCAATCCCTGACTGTATAGCACTGGAATACGTATTAACTGAAAAATGCTGTAAGTAGACCAGCACAGCCGAAACCTGCGCTGTTCAAGGGTCAACTGTGTAATCGTTTGTTTCTGCTGACAATACTCTGACATTTTTGTACATTACTTTAAGCTCTTCAAAATAACAGAGCTCTTGTCTTTGTTTTTCCAGACTTAAATATAATACACATACATTTCAGGCTAAATGTCACTGTAGAGTATGTTATAAATATACAAAAATATTGCGGTTTCCTCAAATATATAATATTTCCTGAGCAAACAGCAACTGGTGAAGCATGAAACCAGCATGAGGTGTTATAATGAGGGGCTCAGACACTATACTCCATTGAAGAAATATTTCTGCTTATTCTGAATAACAATAAACAACTCAAATTATTATTTTGCAAGAGCTGGCGTTTCTGTATATCAGTCTTGATTTTTAGAGTACACTGTGTGCCTAGTCTCTCAGTCATGTCCAACTCTGTGACCCCATGGACTGTAGCGTGCCAGGCTCCTCTGTCCATGGGGATTCTCTAGGCAAGAATACTGGAGTGAATTGCCATGTACTTCTCCAGGGGATCTTCCTGACCCAGGAATCGAACTGAGGTCTCCTGCATTGCAGGTGGATCCTTCACCAGCTAAGCTGCCGGGGAAGCCCCTTAGAGTATATTAGTATAAAATTAATGACAAAGCTCTGTCTTCATAATATATAAAGCAATTAAAATTTTTCCTGGCAGACACTATGATTAAAGATCTTACACTATGATGAACATTAGTTTTTATTTTACTGACCTTCCTATGTTCCTGTAGGCTTGATGCTGAAGAACACTTTTTATTGCACACTGAACATATGAGTTTTTTCTTAGGATCCCCTGAAGAAAAACACAAATGAAATAAAATAAAATACCATCATGATTTACATGAAACTATTAAGAGGAGCATTAGATAAGTGTTTCTAGGTGATATATAATTTCTAAAAGGGTATTTCATCTTCTTCACTTGTAACTCCAAAATTGTCAGTTTTGTAAATATATCCATTAAATTCAGATAAAAAATAGGCTATATTTTGAAATGGTTCTTTCAAAATCTGAGTACTATTTAGCTTGGTATACTACTTTCTACATACATAACATGGGCTTTTCACCTCTGCATATACTAATTTAGTATGAAAAGAGTAAAGCACACTTTCATGAAAAATTAAAATTAATCAAATGTGTACATAAAACATTGGATTTATTCATTTATAAGCTGATTTTGCCACTTGCTATATTTAACAGAATATTTTATTTAATCAGCTGGGTTTTTTAAAATGGAATTCATAGGTTATTCTTTACAGCACTACAAGCTTGCAAGATCACTGAGTATATAATTAACCATCTTAATGTTAAAAACCAGAATAAAGTAAGATCAAGAATAGTAAAACATTACATGACATTCATAATATTACACAAATCCTACAAAGATAAATTTTTGTCTTCCTCATAGTGATTATAATTATAGTAGGTCATTTCAAATTTCACAGTGGCTATAGAAAACAAAAGAATGAATAAAATAAGATTTTCGAATACAGTGTAATAACAATACCAGATATGTATTTTTTCAACTTTTAATTGATTTCAAAGAATCAATAAAGTAAACAATTAATAAAATGAACTATTATGCATCCATCACTTGGCTCCCAAAGGACTAATCCACACCTATTCCTGTCACAACCTCAACCCTATCCAGTCCTTTCCTTCTCTCTTTTTTTGCAAGAAATCTAAAATCAGTAGAAAACAAGCTAACAAAATTATTTTTTTTAAAGACTGTGTTTATGAGAGAGAAATACCTTCAGAAAAAGTAACATATGAATTGTTGTCTTATCATTCAACATACTTATTTCATATAATGCACTATTTTTAACATGTTAAATAGCATAGCCAAGAAAAATTTTCTTGGTGATTGACATAATATGGCCAATAAAGGACAAAATTCTCCTGAGAAAATGAGTATTTTACAACATGCATTTGGTCACCAATTCTTTATGTCTATCTATTAAAACATGAAGGGCCACTGAGAAAAGAATATCCCCTCTTTCCCAGCTTGCATAAAAGACAATGCATTAAAGTGCTCCACTCAATATGTCATCAAATTTGGAAAACTTTGCAGTGGACATGTGAATGGAAAAGATTAGTTTTCATTACAATCCAAAAGAAAGACAATATCAAAGAATGTTCAAACTACCGCACAATTTCACTCATTTCAAATGTTAGAAAGGTAACATCCTTCAAGCTAGGCTTCAAAAGTATGTGAACCAAGAACTTCCAGATGCACAAGCTGAATTTAAAAAAGGCAGAGGAACCAGAGATCAAATTGTAAACATCCACCGGATCATAGAAAAAGCCAAAGAATTCTAGAAAATCATCTAAGTCTGCTTCATTGACTACGCTGAAGCCTTTGACTTTGTGGATCACAACAAACTATGGAAAACTCTCAAAGAAATAGGAATACCAGACCATCTGACCTGTCTCCTGAGAAACCTGTATGCAGGTCAGGAAGCAACAGTTAGAACTGGACATGGAACAACTGACTGGTTCCAAATTGGGAAAGGAGTACGTCAAGGCTGTATGTTGTCACTCTGCCTATTTAACTTATATGCAGAGTACATCATGAGAAACTCTGGGCTGGAAGAAGCATAAGCTGGAATCAAGATTGCCGGGAGAAATATCAATAACCTCAGATATGCAGATGACACCACCCTTATGGCAGAAAGTAAAGAGGAACTAAAGAGCCTCTTGATGAAGGTGAAAGAAGAGACTGAAAAAGTTGGCTTAAAACTCAACATTCAGAAAACGAAGATCATGACATCTGGTCCCATCACTTCATGGCAAATAGAAGGGGAAAAATGAAAACAGTGACAGCTTTTATATTCTTGGGCTCCAAAATTACTACAGACAGTGATTGCAGCCATGAAATTAACAGACACTTGTTTCTTGGAAGAACAGCTATGACAAACTGAGACAGTATATTAAAAAGCAGAGACATCACACTGCCGACAAAGGTCCATATAGTGACAGCTATGGTTTTTTCAATAGTCATGTATGGATATGAGTGTTGGCCCATGAAGAAGGCTGAGTGCCAAAGAATTTATGCTTTCGAGCCGTGGTGTTGGATTAGATTCTTGAGAGTTCCTTGGACTGCAAGGAGATCAAACCAGTCCATCCTAAAGGAAATCAACTCTGACTATTCATTGGAAGGACTGATGCTGAAGCTGAAGGTCCAGTACTTTGGCCACCTGATGCCCAGATCTGACTCACTGGAAAAGACCCTGATGCTAGGCTTTCCTGAAGGCAGGAGGAGGAGACAACAGAGGATGAGATGGTTGAATAGCATCACCGACTCATTACCACACGAGTTCGAGCAAACTCTTGGAGACGTTGGAGAGCAGGGGAGCCTGGCCTGCTGCAGTCCATGGGCTCACAAAGAGTCGGACATAACTGAGCATCTGAACAACACAACAACCTTACTGTAATCCACAGTCCTCTGTTGTCCCCGCTTATCCCTTAAACCAGCTACTTTTTGAGTTTAGACCTTTTTTCTTTCCCACCAGTTAGGTCACGCTTGAGGGAGAGACTAGAGATAGAAGTGAGATTTCCATAATCACTCACTTCACCTTTCCCAGTACTTCTGCCTCTGCTCTACCAGCTGGAGTCAGAGACAATATACCATCCCTCCTCTTCAACCTTTTCTCTCCTCCTCATGGCTTCTAGTCTTTATCCCAGAACTAGAATCCTAGTCCTCAGAAGAAATATGGGGAAAGTTAATGACTGTTTGCCTGAGAATGTAGGTAAATGTTATCTCCTATGAAATCAAAATCTCGTCAGCAACCACAGAATCAAATCAAAAGAGAAAAAATGGTTAAGATGGTTAAGGTGGGTTAAGGGGATCAACCCCCTCACTGCTTCCTCTTGAGTAACTGGAAAGGACACCACCCTACAAGTTTCCCCAGGGTTAAGGACAAAGCAACTACAAAGCTACAACCAGACTTTATGCCAGTTTAGTTTACTATATTCAGCTAAGTCTGATATTTGACTTTCCAATTCAGCTTTCAAAAACAGTCAGGAACACATTACTAACTAATGTGGGAGATGCATGAAAAATTAATTCAACAATACTGAATACACAGCTACTTAAGTACTGTGAGTTTCAGCACAATGTGAGTTAAGTGTGCCTCCAGGAGCTGATCTGAGAACCTACCCACGATATGTTACAGGTGCTATGGAAAAATGTGATTCATATTTAAAAATTCAGCTTCTCTCCTCTCAGTATCTTCGATTCATATCACCTAACAAGGAACATTTGTCCTTGTCAGTGGTAAAGCTGCACAACCTTCTCTTTCCTTGAATATCTTTGTCTTTCTAGAGTAAAGAGTTCTACAACCATATGTACAAACACTGCTTTTTTTCATTATTCTGAATATGGAATATTCTTTCCTCAAATATCCATGTAGTTCACAGACAAAAGAGAAGAAGCAAGAGAGAGGCTACGAATGAGAGGCAGACTGTGTACCAATTCCAGCAAAAAATATGCATGTGGCCTTTGGCTGAAATACAGTAAGTTTCATATTTTATAGAATCCACAACATAGAAAAATAAAAAAACTTCCCTGTATATATTCACTCCTACAAAATCACCATGAGTTTTCAGAATCAGTAATATTTTAATATCCAAGACCAACTACAAGAAATCTTAAAGAAATTATGCTTATAGCACAGTCTGAAGACCACATGCCCAAAAGTTTCCAGAGTTTTAGTGTGCATCTGGTTTTTTACTTAGTTCAGCAAAGTTAACTTTAAAAATGACATAAAAGATTTGTTATAATACATTGCAGACAATGATGGGGGAAATTAAGAACAGCATTTTAAACCATAACAGCTATTAAAAAGCAAAAACTATGAAGAGACAGGTCTATCAAAAAGTTATGACTGCCTTTTGCAGACATAGAAAAGGCCTAAATATAAAGAATTCAGAAAAATGCCATCTTCTCTACATCAGTCATGTATCATTCAAAAGGAGAGAGAGAAGTCAGGACACTGTGAAGTCTCAGTGCTGTTCCTCATTCTGAAGCTGTATTTCACAAGGCCATACCTCCTGCCACCCTGAGCTTTCATACATGGCTGGTACTGAGTGTCAGCCCAAACCAGTGATGTGCAGTTGGACCCAGCAGTCATGCTCATATGAGCTTTCCCAACTAGCATTAAAGGAGACGCTTTTTGGACACTGAATAAACATAGGAAATAGAAGCTGAGTTCCAACTATTCCTTTCCCCTGCACATGAGAATAAACAGGGTAGAAGAAAAGAAATAACACTTTCTTCCTATCTAGAAAGACATCTCCACCCTTAAGCCAACAGCAATAGTAATCACCTGAGAAAAATATCAGTATAGAAGGATATGAGAAGTGCCATGAACCTCAGTCTCCTTTAAGGAAGACACTGAAGGAAACAAATCATCAACTCTGAAAATATTAATCTGTTCAATTCAGTGCAAGAGATTCAACCCCTAAACCAAAATCCATTTACTGTATGCTAGGCAGATGAAATCTAAGTAACAAAGCTTCTAACTGTTTAGCTATTGTTTAGCTAACCATTAGAAAAAATACAAATTGTATCTGCTTTATAAATCCAAATATATTCAATTTGCATGTCAAAACGTAGCCAGTAATCTTCTCCAATATAGGAGAAATGTAAGAGTTTTTTAAAAATTAATTTTACTGTGAAAACATTAAGGCAGAAGAGCCATCAGTTAGTAGTTTTTAAATATGCCATTTTTAAATATATCTACCATAAGAGAAATTTCACATGCTGAAGCATTAAAATTACTACCTAAAATATTAATTCTTAATACATCTGGCTACCAAGCACAAACAGATCCTAGCTTAGGTTTCCAGTTATGATTAATTCAGAATTGGGAAAAACGATGACTATCACTGAAATCAACTTACAAAGAAATAATGTTCAGTGAAAGAAAAAAAATTCCACTTCCAGAGTTCTACATCTGTGTGAAATACAATGGGAAAGCAAGGTCTGTCCTTGAGAGTGAGAATTAAGAACAGACCACAGCCGCCTGGGGAGAGGAGGCCCCTTTAAACACGGCCCTCTGATGACTCCTCACCGGTGTGGACGTTCTCCTGGTGTCTCCTCAGGGCTTCCTTGCTCTTCAGCCTCTTCCCACAGCTGTCCGCCTTACACACAAACCTGGCATCTCCCTGGCACGCCTCCTGGTGCTGTTCAAAACTGCAAGACAAGCAGGACAGGGGAACAGGGAGAAGAAACAGTGAGGACACCTACTCATTTCTAGCATCCTGGCTGGCTTTTGTAATGCATGCTCCCCAGTAGAGCTCCAGGGTCATTACAAGCATTACCTAGGCAGGGAGGAAGGAAAGCACTCAAATTCTGTAGCCATATGAGACTAAACCACTAAGAAGCATGAAAGCATGCATGCCAGTAACGACCCACAATCGTGTAACAGCCATCTGATAACTCAGACACAAAACCTCGATGCTGAACGGAAGGAAGAATTGCAAACAGAGCACTGAAAACTTCGTGAGGAATCCTTCAGACTGCTTTTCGCTGAGCACTGAAGAACACTGGGGGGAAATAGAAAAAAACAAACAAAAAAAAAACTGGAAGTCTACGACAAAAGCTTATGAAAATACCTCTACTTTGAATAAAGTCACATTCATGATCTCTCTTTTTCTTCCATCTTTTGCCCTTAAACTTTTTAGTAGCACCTAACAGTAAGACTCAGCTCAGCAAAAGTATGCTTGATGTAGTACATATAACATAAATTCAATAAAAACTGATGAGAATGCAGTTTTAAAATATATTCATTAAAAAGTATATAGCCTTTGCTTGTTTAAAAGTGTATAAGAGAATTTCTAAATGTATAATCTCCTGCCATTATAAAAGTTTTCAAGTTTTTCAAGTTTTGAACAGAAATTTTTAATCTCAAATATCATAAGCAGAAGTGGGTAAATATATGAAAATTATTTTAATATGAAATACAGCATGTTTCAAAATTTTACTTGAATGAATAAAAAATGAAACATTAAGCCTATGTTAAAGATCTCTTGCTCATATGCAAGGTGACATTATGTTAAAAATAGAAGTTTATAAATACATATACATACGCTTTCTCATTTTTAGTAACTCATGATACTGTAAAATACTTAAATAAAAGGATAAATTTATATGCTGTTAATATATACAGTTAAAATAATAAAGGGTGTCAAGCAATGGGTGGGACCATTTTATTCACTTCATCGTTAGATCCTGTACATATTCATCTTCAAAGTGATTTCTCCAACACTGCTATGAAATAAACACTGCTTCCCAAAATGTCCCTGTATTCTTTACACTCCAAACTCTCTCCATTTTGTTAACTTTTTTTTTTACCTGATTTCAGAGGAGTATCACATGCAGATCACTCAAACTCGATCTGCCACCTCAAAGCACTAGCTAAATTATGCATATCAGATTTCAGATTAGTACACCAATGAGCTTAATATTTAATGGAAAATTATTAAACTTCATAAACAGAATGTTTGAAAAATCAATGTAAGAAAAGTTAATGACAATGACAATAAAGAATGCTTAATTTCTATACACACACCATCACACAGGCACACAGGTTAGAAACTAACTATAAGACAAACGAAATAAAAGAGTTAAAATATCAGCTTATAACTTCAGAGATTATCTTTAATGTACGCACTGTCTTTGCAAAGCCTGCTTAACTGGGAATTTCTTCCCACAGCTCTTGCACTTATATTCTTTCTCCTCTGTGGGTTTCTGGTGCAATGTCTGAAGATGCTCGGCAAGAATTTCCTCACTGGTAAAACTCGATTCACAGTGGGGACAGGCATAGTCCTCTTTACAGCCAAAGCGATCTGCATATTTACAAGCAAGCAGAATTATGAGACAAAAATGAAGAGCCAAGAACTGCTCAGTTTTGCCCTCATTTTAAAATCAAAATTAACTGTGCTAACGGTGCCAGCTTAGTAAAATTTTATTATCTCTCTAAGTATGAATAGGCTGCCCATGAAAAATAACAGAAAGTGTTACGAGAACATTTTTTTAAAAACCATTGTGTTTCACCAATTCAAAATCAACTTTTAATCTACCCTGTAACATTAACCTTTCACATCAAAGAGTTATTACAAACGTTGAACTGGAAAGCCAAAGTCTTCCCTGAAATAGGTCATCTTGAGTTCACTTTTAGCTGCAAGAAGAGAGAAACCCAACCAAGGTGAACTATGCTGAATTACCACGGGGAATCTCACATATATGTGAAAAAGGCCAGGGTCACAGAAACAGCACTCACTGCAGCACGCCGAGTGAGGTGCCACTGCCTCTCCAGCCATCAGTCCCACGCGGACTGCCACGGCTATCCCCACATTTCAAAGTGCGCGAGTTAACTTACGTATGTTTCTTGATTATCAAATACAGTTAGATTTAGATAAAATGCAGAAAATATGAAGGAATAAACATCACCAATAACCCCATAACGAAGAGACAACTATTGAAATCTCTTTCCATGACTGACTTATCTTCTGTGAATTTGTATTTTATAGAGTCTAACAATAGCTACTTTTATGATCATCCTTTTCACGTAGTTTCATACACAGCTACTTTTTCCACTTAGTATTTTCTTAAGTCAATTTTTTTTTAAACTTTAAGGTACCATAACTTACTTATTTAACCAAACTCTCCACTGATTGACATTTGGGTGGATTCTTTATTTCTTTTGCTGTTTGCTTTTGCATCTATTTTGGGGGGTTATTTTCTTTGGGGGATTTTATGTTTTGCATTTATAAACAAAACTAAATTCTAAAGAGCTATTAAAGTTTCCACTGATTCTTTTTTACAAAAAAAAACATTTTATTATATAAGTCATGGTATTAAAAAGTAGGAGACTTATTTTTAAGGTAAAACAGTGGACACAGTAGTACCATACTCTTGGGGCAATGTTGAAAATAAATACAAAAATGAAGAAAACACAAAATTATACAGAAATAATTCCCATCAACCCAAATCTAACATCCCAACAAGATAATGCATATTGGAAAGACAAAACTGATAGCCTGTCCTCATCTTCCTTTTAAATATTCCAGCCAAATTAAACAGAGGCATAATCTGGAAATACTCAGAACACTCATACTTTCTCAGTCAATGACATACAGTTAAAACAGAAAATTCACATAAAAGACATTAATACCACAGTTACTAAAGAAACCCATGTCACTTCTGAAGTGGCTTTGTTGAACACAAGGAAAAATACTCTATAGAAAGACCAGCTTTTTACAAAACGTGAACACCTACACCACCCTTCACAATTCCCTTGTGACCGATCAACAGTAAAACACAAATGAGAGAAACAAGCCCGATGACAAGTGATATCCACTGGCAGAGGACAAGCAAGCGACATGCGTCTCCTACGCTGCGGGGCTGACAGGAGCAAGTCCATCCGCAGGCACTGCGCATTCCCGGTGACCCTGCCGGTACAGCCCTGCAGTGCTATGGGTCTCCACCACCAGACGGAGGAGCATTTCCAGATGCTCCAGATTCTCAAAGGATCTTAAACAAGAGCAAGGCCCGGGAAAACTCCCACAGGGCCCAAAAGGACCTCTGCACTGGCCCTTCCCCATGTGCAGAAGAGAAAGTCAAGCCTCAGAGCTAGTGACCAGCCCGGTTACAACACGGGTGAACGACAAAGTCAGGGCTAGAGCACAAAAATCCCCATTATTAGTCCCCTACCAGGGAGAGCAGGGAGCTGCCGAGGACCCTGGCAGCCTGCAGAACACATCCATCCCCCCTCCAGCCCACCATTCCCTCCCTGCTAGAAGAGAGGCTCACGGCTGGATACCCTCTGAGAATTCTGACAAAACCGCACTTTATTTTGAGAACACACTATTACAATGCCATTATGATTCAAGCACATTTCAAACTCTATTTCTCCTACCACTTGCGTTCTTCTGGCCCACCAGTTAGAGTTAATATCTTTTCTGCTAGCTGTTGATTGTCCTTTAGAATTTTTACCTTCCTCCTCACTGATCACTGTCATCATTTGCTGTTCTTCTTCATCGGCCTCCATGTCACTGTCCAGGTAGCCAATCAGAAGCTCTGTATCTGTTTCTATATCTTCAATTGCCAAGTAGAAAATGTTTTCTCCTTCCTAAGACAAAATTAAAAATATATGCTGTTGTAGGATCAATGTATCACAATAATAAAAAAAAAAGCTAAATCATTTCTGACAGTAAGAAATCATTTTAAAATACACTGAGTCCCATGTGCTCATGTAAAGTTGCTACTACTTTTTTAAATCTTTTTTTAAAATCTGAACATTGAAAAAAGGAAACTAACAATATTTAGCCACCTGGCAAATAAAACACAAATATATATCAAAGATAGTGTCGTTTATACCTAACAAATGAAATAAGGACAACCATTTAACTTTCTAAAAACAAATTTTGCACCATTAATTGGGTTCATGCAGTAACACCTTGTGGAGGTCCCTAAATGCAGTAGAAAATAAATCTGTTAAGCAATGATGTCATTTTTTAACCCAAAAAGAGACCAATGAGGTGTCAATGATTTAATTATGATTGATATAAAATGCAAAACTAAAAGAAGAAAAAAACTGTCAAGTTATAACACAAACCAGAGAAACTGCAAATGAACCCGGAAAAAATTTCCAAAAACAGAAGACAGATTAGGCACCTGCAAGGTTCAAAGCATCGTGTACCTACATAATCATGTGGACCTAAATCCCACTAAAACAACAGAAGAAAGAAGAAACAAGTTCTACCATCAACATATCACCATTTTTCAAAAAACTCAAGGAGACAGAAATCAGCCAGGGTTGCTAATGCAGAAGAAATCTCAACCCACAATAGACCGAGAAGAGGAATGCTGCAAAGAATAGCCTAGGGAAACCCCAGAGAAACTTCATACTTGGAACCAGCAAAGCCCCTCTGGGCCTGGGGCCAGTCGCCAGGGAAGCCAGAAAGGGGCTGCTTAGCTGGCTGGCCCTAGGAGAAACACTCAGAACAGTTGTCTTTTACAGAGTTGAGGATTTGTTCTGGGAGGGCTCCTGGTTTGAGTGCTGAGGATAAAGAGAAGTAAAGCATAGATTGAATTTACTGAACTTTCAAGGTGACCAAGTGAAGGAAAGAATAAGGACAATGAGTTCACCAGGGAGTGAAATCCAGCACAGAACAAAGCCTCCTCTGCTAGGACAGTACCACAGAGCCTAAGCTAGGGAGGGAGAGAGGGGAAGGAGAGGAGAGGAGAGGGGAGGAGAAGGAGGGATGTGTAAAGAATGCACACATGTACACAGAGCAGAACTGCATGGAAAACTGGAAAATATGTGTCAAATTGTTACAGAGTTATCATTATGAGGCTGGGAGAAGTAAGAGTCTATATCGAATACTATTTCAGTTTCTTCTTACAACAAAGATTTCTTTGCAATTATGAAAATAATAAATATTAGAAAATTCCATGGTGAGACAGAACTTATGATCACATTTATCAAATACTGTGCAAGGGAGGACTGACTCAAAAGTTCAAAGCAATGAAGCACATCTAACCATTAGCTGCAGTTAATTAAATGGAAGTTTCTATAATATTTAGAGATTCTTGGAAGTTCATGAATTTAATATCACCAGAAACACACAAAAAAGATATTTCTAATTAAGAACACAGTAAATTTCTATACCATTGTTAAACAAAAAACCAATGTGGACACGAAGCAAAATGAAGATTTCTCTTTAAATTAACTCAGAAGCAACACTTTCCATGGTTTGGAAAGTACTTACTAAAACAGTCATCCAAAGCAACAAAGGACTCATCTAATGAAGACTTCAGAAAATAATTATAAATCTTAGTGCTTATCTGATCAATATCCAAGAAAGTTAATTGAAATGTCTTTACAGTATATTTGTCATTAATTTTATGATGATCTTCAAAGCACCAAGAGAAGATAATTTTTAATTTTAAAATGTGATAGCATTAACTTAAACTGCAATTATAAGACACAGCATACCTATTTAGGGGTTCTGTAATAAAAGAAAATTTTAATATACCAGTTAAAGCCTCAATTTAATGAAAGTAATGGCAGTATTACAAGCTCCAAGGATCAAAACTACATGTTCCATCTGTACTCTAAACTTGTGATAAGAGGAGGAATGTCACAACAGTAATGTCTCCAACCTAATTATTTAATGGAGATGTTTAGATATTTTTTTACATATAATTCCTACCAGTACCCAGACCAAGAACCTCTTTCTTTACATTGGCCATTTAAGAAGCATCCTCTTAAATTGCTTCCTTGCCTACTCATAGTTGATTTAATCACTCAATAACCTTTCATTACATCATTCTTCAAAACCTCCAGCTGTCAGAACCTGCCAGGTTTCCAATCCCTGGAGCTCTCTCAAGCTCTCTTGGGGTGTTTTTTCCCACCCATAGGCTCATCCCCCTGATAGCTCAGTTGGTAAAGAATCCTCCTGCAATGCAGGAGACCCAGGTTTGATTCCTGGGTCGGGAACATCCACTGGAAAAGGGATAGGCTATCCACTCCAGTATTCTTGGGCTTCCTTTGTGGCTCAGCTGGTAAACAATCCACCTGCAATGCAGGAGACCTGGGTTCGATCCCTGGGTTGAGAAGATCCCCTGGAGAAGGGAAAAGCTACACACTTCAGTATTCTGGCCTGGAGAATTCCATGGACTGTATAGTTCATGGGGTATCAAAGAGTTGAACACAACTGAGCGAATTTCTCTTTCAGGCTCATCCCAGGCCCAATCTCCTGCCCTTTGGCAAGAGAGTTTAAAGAGCCTGACCCAACACTCGGGGACTGAGCATCAACTCCCAGTTGTCATTAACTGGCCATGGCCTCCAGCTTTGATAACTATTTTAACATTCTTTTTTTTTATGGCTGTGTGGGTCTCTGCTGCTTCGCAGACTTTCCTCTAGTTTGGCACCCGGGCCTCTCACTGCAGTGGCTTCAGTAGCTGCGGCCCCCAGCCTCTAGAGCACAGGTTCCTTAGTGGTGGCGCACAGGCTTAGCTGCTCCAGCAGCCCGTGGCATCTTCCCGGACCAGGGATCAAACCCGTGTCTCCTACATCAGCACGTGGATTCTCTACCACTGAGCCACAAGGGAAGCCCCTGCTGTAATATTCTGATCCTGAAATTTACTTCTCTTTATTTCAGCTACCATTTCTGGTTATGTGGTTTGTGGCTTAGTCCGCTGAAGAGCAGGGTGACCACATACAGCCATGATGTACTTCTTTCCCAATTTGGAACCAGTCAGTTGTCCCATGTCTGGTTCTAACTGTTGCTTCTTGACCTGCATACCTCCTGAGGTTTCTCAGGAGGCAGGTAAGATGGTCTGGTACTCCCATCTCTTTAAGAATTGTCCAGTTTGTTGTGATCCACACAGTCAAAGGCTTTAGCGTAGTCAATGAAGCAGATGTTTTTCTAGAATTCTCTGGTCTTTTAAACAGCACGTTAAAAAGCAGAGACATTACTTTGCTGACAAAATTCCATACAGTTAGTGCTATGGCTTTTCCCGTAGTCATGTATGGATATGAGTTGGACTATAAAGAAAGCTGAGAGCTGAAGAATTGATGCTTTTGAACTGTGGTGTTGGAGAAGACTCTTGAGAGTCCCTTGGACTGCAAGGAGATCCAACCAGTTAATCCTAAAGGAAATCAGTCCTGAATATTCACTGGAAGGACTAATGCTGAAGCTGAAGCTCCAGTACCTTGGCCACCTGATGCAAAGAGCTGACTCACTGGAAAAGACCCTGATATAGAGAACGATTGAAGGCAGGGGGATAAGGAGATGACAGAGGATGAGACGGTGGGATGCCATCACCGACTCAACGGACATGAGTTTGGGTAAGCTCTGGGAGACGGTGATGGACAAAGAGGCCTGGCGTGCTGCAGTCCATGGGGTCACACAGAGTCGGACACCAACCCCTGAAGTGAACTCCTCAGCAGCAGAATCACTACTTGCATTTACATTTTAGGGATCAGGCGCCTTCCTGGGATTTTGCCGGGGAGCTGAGGTCCTACTTTGGTTCCTGCATCAGCTCTAGGTGATTTTTTTGAAATTCAATTTTAAACGAAAGAGGGCTGTTCAACAAAATGGTCTTTTCAAAAGCAAATATTCCTCAGTCACTGATTTTCACTGTACTGGTGATCCAAATACAAAATAGACTGAGTGATTTTACAATCATTATGCATCCCTTGCATTACTGTCCATCATTGTGAATTTTTGTTTCTCAGTCTTATTTCATTTTCCTTTATCTGTATATCATCTTCAGCTAATTATGCTTACTGCAAGCTGTTTGTAGTATCAAAACATTACAAGAAGCTAAACATCCAACAAAACACATTGAAAAAGAATAAATGTCTAACAACTGGTTTTAAAAGATTTATCAAATGTCATTTTTTATAGAAAAAATTATATATCAATGTGCCCCCCCCAAGGAAAAAGATATGAACAAAGATGTCAATAGACTTTGTTTCTAAATAGAAGGAATTGTATTTTGCATAGTTTTCTGCTGTCCCTGTGTTTCAATTTTCCTAGAGTTAACAAGTGTTACTTTTGTAGTAAAAGGAGAAAAATTAATAAAACAGAACAGGTTCCTGATACCAGGAAATGATACTACACAATGAGTGGCTAAGAGTTTCAGGCTGGCCAGGGTTCAAATATCCTTCTACTGTTAATTAGCTGTTAACTAAGCAAACAGCCTAATGTCTCAAACCACCAATTTCCTCATCTATAAAGGAAAGAAAACAATGCTGCCTATCTCATAGGCTGATTGTGAGAATTAAACATGAAAATATCTGTAAAATCTAGCAAGGTTACCTGGTACAAGTTAAGTATCCATTGCTGATAACTACTGCTTATTATACAAAACTCAAAAACCATTGATTAAAATATTCGTTTTTCAAAATCTGTTTAAATTAGACTGTCACATAAACAAAGTTGCTATGACAATGCTGAATTTCATTTGCCCAAATTCTGTCAGCCAAGATATTTATATAATTCAACTCCACTGCCTGCCTATCAGACCTCTGAAACGCTCTGGATCTCTGATCCTCAAGTTCTGTTCACTTGATAATGTGCTAATGTTTTACTCTGGTTTGTACCTCTGATACCAGTTGCTTGTCTGAACTATGCTGTCCTTAAATGACCAACCATGTGTTTTGCCCAAGGGGTTTCCATGACATGGGGTTTTCAGGGCTGAAACTGAGGGAGTCCTGGGCAAATCAGGACTCTAGAGAACAGAGTCTAGATATCTAGATGACCTGTTACCAGGTCACTCTAGATAACACTCAGGACACTCTCCAAAACCACCGTCTAAGCTCTAATTGAGTGGTCAAGGCTCAGCGTGCTCCCGCTGCAGGGGGCACAGGTTCAGTCTCTAGTTGGGACACTGACATCCCACATGCTGCACGGTGTGGTAAAAATAAAGATGACTTCCTGATAACAACAGTTCCTGTGCTCATCTGCCCCAGCGCCCCTGTCCAACGCCCGCTCAGGATTCTAACGTAAAGAATCGGTCCAGTCCCCAAACGTGGCTCCACCAGCTTCCCAACTGCTAATCTAAACCCACTTCATCCTCTCGCCCCCAACAATCCTTCAGATGAACCTGCCTCCTATTCTTCAGTCCAACCAGGGTAATGCCTCTCAGAAAAGACTGAGCTCATTCCACCTAATATTGATACAACTGCAGACACGTCACCTGGCCTTCCTGCCGCAACTCCTCAGCATTATGTGAGACACAGCTCATGCTCATCCTCCACGAAACCTTCTCTAATCTACTAAACTCACATAGATTCTAGGAGCTCTTCAATTGGACACCTGCAATTTATTTCTGTGGTTTTCATCATTAATTCATGTGATCAATCACATTCTAATGTGTCTCCCCAAAGATGGTTGTCTCCCCAAAGATGGTTTCCTCAAGGAAGTGAACAAGAATTGCCATGTATCCCACGACATAACCTACACTCCTAATTTGCTCAGTATTTTACAAATAATGCACAGTAAAAGTGAGCACTAAAATATTTGTGTCTACAGAAGAAAAGCACTTATTAGTAAAAAGATTACTAATATCCTCCGTTTACTTTTGGTGGGAGGCTATTACACTAACCTAGGTCATGGATAATGGTAACTTGAGAGGATTATGGCAGGGAAATAGCGGCGATGGCGAGAAGGAATCAGATTCTGAATATGATATGAAGAGAAAGCTGACTCCATTTCCTGACAGACTGAATATACAGTGTGAGAGGAGGAGAGTCAAGGAGGAGTACAAGGTGATGAAGTTTTCCCTCAAGCATTCACAGATGTTACTCTATTTAATAATAATTCTTCTTACAGATTCAAACTGAAACACCAACTAAAAAACTTTGCTTTAAAAGACATACCTTCTCTGTATATACAAATGTATTTTCATGTGGTTTCACTCAGGTGCCCAAGAATATTAGTCAGTTCGGCTGTTACAAAGCTAATAACTACTGTTTTTCTTTTTTCCTGTGGCCACAAAGCTCAGGTTGCAAGATCCTAGTTCCCTGATCAGGGATCAAACCTGGAGCCTCAACAGTGAAAGTGTAGAGTCCTAAGCACTGGACCTCCAGGGAATTCCCTCAAGTTAATTACTATTCTTCAACAAATCTGCAAAGTTAGAGTCATTCAAAATATCCAACAGGAAAAAAATTATTTTGGATAATAAACTACTTGCAAAGCTCTTTGGACGGTCAATACATTCTGATAAAAAAGCAGAATTTCTATCTGTTTAAGACAGCTGAAAAAACAATGGCGGCTTGAAATTCATTAGCTTCATCACTTTGATATCATTACAGAATTCAGATTTACAGACAAATTTACATACACAAAACTTCTCTGATGGGAATATTTTCTGATTTCAAGGCTTTCTGAACAAATTTATGTAATGAAGACAAATCCAGAGAAAAGCAATAATCTGACTGGGATGATTCAGCAGGAAAGTCAGGGGTACTTTTATGTGGTAAGGCAACTACAGAGCATTTTCTTCAGGCAGGGGTCGGGGGGAAGCTCCTCCAAAATTCATAGGCACCAAAAGAATCATTTTTGAATTCAGAAAGTATAGAAGGATAGCCATATAAATAGATATATTCACTGTCATGAATTTTGAGTGGATTAACTTAGTGAAAATGGTCTTCAATAAAAACACTGCTATCAGCATCAGTATCTCATCTCACACTAGTAACCTGTTCTTGCCATCCCAAGGTATCTTGCACAGCGAGTAAGAAATTTCATCACAAGAATCAGAATCCAACAACACATTAAAAAGATCATACACCATGACCAAGTGGGCTTTATCCCAGGGATGCAAGGATTCTTCAATATCCGCAAATCAATCAATGTAATTCACCACATTAACAAATTAAAAAATAAAAACCATATGATTAACTCAATAGATGCAGAGAAGGCCTTTGACAAAATTCAACATCCATTTATGATAAAAACTCTCCAGAAAGCAGGAATAGAAGGAACATACCTCAACATAATAAAAGCTATATATGACAAACCCACAGCAAACATTACCCTCAATGGTGAAAAATTGAAAGCATTTCCCCTAAAGTCAGGAACAAGACAAGGGTGCCCACTTTTGCCGCTACTATTCAACATAGTTTTGGAAGTTTTGGCCACAGCAATCAGAGCAGAAAAAGAAATAAAAGGAATCCAAATTGGAAAAGAAGAAGTAAAACTTTCACTGTTTGCAGATGACATGATCCTCTACATAGAAAACCCTAAAGACTCCACCAGAAAATTACTAGAGCTCATCAATGAATATAGTAAAGTTGCAGGATATAAAATCAACACACAGAAATCCCTTGCATTCCTATACACTAATAGTGAGAAAGTAGAAAAAGAAATTAAGGAAACAATTCCATTCACCATTGCAGTGAAAAGAATAAAATACTTAGGAATATATCTACCTAAAGAAACTAAAGACCTATATATAGAAAACTATAAAACACTGATGAAAGAAATCAAAGAGGACACTAATAGATGGAGAAATATACCATGTTCATGGATCAGAAAAATCAATATAGTGAAAATGAGTATACTACCCAAAGCAATTTACAAATTCAATGCAATCCCTATCAAGCTACCAGCCATATTTTTCACAGAACTAGAACAAATCATTTCAAGATTTGTATGGAAATACAAAAAACATCGAATTGCCAAAGCAATCTTGAGAAAGAAGAATGGAACTGGAGGAATCAACTTGCCTGACTTCAGGCTCTACTACAAAGCCACAGTCATCAAAACAGTATGGTACTGGCACAAAGACAGACATATAGATCAATGGAACAAAATAGAAAGCCCAGAGATAAATCCACACACATATGGACACCTTATCTTTGACAAAGGAGGCAAGAATATACAATGGACTAAAGACAATCTCTTTAACAAGTGGTGCTGGGAAAACTAGTCAACCACTTGTAAAAGAATGAAACTAGATCACTTTCTAACACCGCACACAAAAATAAACTCAAAATGGATTAAAGATCTAAATGTAAGACCAGAAACTATAAAACTCCTAGAGGAGAACATAGGCAAAACACTCTCAGACATAAATCACAGCAGGATCCTCTATGATCCACCTCCCAGAATTCTGGAAATAAAAGCAAAAATAAACAAATGGGATCTAATTAAAATTAAAAGCTTCTGCACAACAAAGGAAAACATAAGCAAGGTGAAAAGACAGCCTTCTGAATGGGAGAAAATAACAGCAAATGAAGCAACTGACAAACAACTAATCTCAAAAATATACAAGCAACTTATGCAGCTCAATTCCAGAAAAATAAACGACCCAATCAAAAAATGGGCCAAAGAACTAAATAGACATTTCTCCAAAGAAGACATAGAGATGGCTAACAAACACATGAAAAGATGCTCAACATTACTCATTATTAGGGAAATGCAAATCAAAACCACAATGAGGTACCACTTCACACCAGTCAGAATGGCTGCGATCCAAAAATCTGCAAGCAATAAATGCTGGAGAGGGTGTGGAGAAAAGGGAACCCTCCTACACTGTTGGTGGGAATGCAAACTAGTACAGCCACTTCGGAGAACAGTGTGGAGATTCCTTAAAAAATTGCAAATAGAACTACCTTATGACCCAGCAATCCCACTGCTGGGCATACACACCGAGGAAACCAGAATTGAAAGAGACACATGTACCCCAATGTTCATCGCAGCACTGTTTATAATAGCCAGGACATGGAAACAACCTAGATGTCCATCAGCAGATGAATGGATAAGAAAGCTGTGGTACATATACACAATGGAGTATTACTCAGCCATTAAAAAGAATTCATTTGAATCAGTTCTGATGAGATGGATGAAACTGGAGCCGATTATACAGAGTGAAGTAAGCCAGAAAGAAAAACACCAATACAGTATACTAACACATATATATGGAATTTAGAAAGATGGCAATGACGACCCTGTATGCAAGACAGCAAAAAAGACACAGATGTTTATAACGGACTTTTGGACTCAGAGGGAGAGGGAGAGGGTGGGATGATTTGGGAGAATGGCATTGAAACATGTATACTATCATGTAAGAATCGAATCACCAGTCTATGTCTGATGCAGGATACAGCATGCTTGGGGCTGGTGCACGGGGATAATCCAGAGAGATGATATGGGGAGGGAGGTGGGAGGGGGGTTCATGTTTGGGAATGCATGTAAGAATTAAAGATTTTAAAATTAAAAAAAGAATAAATCCGTGGACAAAGGAATCCCAGCCCCGACTCCAGAGTAAGGATTCAGGCCTGGAGAGGAGTACAGGACAGTGGGCTTTATAATCACACTAGGAACTTAAGACTATCCTGCCACTTTCTGGTGTGTGGACACCTTCCTTATCCCCGTGGGCCTCAACTTCCGCCTACACAGAGCAGGAAAAAACAACACTCCTAGACTTCTTTATGCCTTGGCCCTTACCTGCTAACTTCTGACAGTGGCTAAAAACACTCAGAAGAAATACCATCTCACATTGACACAGCACTTGCAATTTCCTCATGGTTTTCAGGCACCTTATTTCATCAGATCGTCACAGTAGCCCTGCGACATACAGACAGAAATGTCAGCTACACTGGACAGACAGACTCTGTTTTTGAGGCAGAAAAACATGGCTTGGGACCCAAGGACATAACCTATTAGCTATACATTCTTCCAAAAGCTTATCTTAACTTCTCTCAGTCATCTAATCTATGAAATACAGCCAACAGTACATATAGCTCAAAGAGTTGTTTCAATGATTTAAAAATACAGACTACATAAAGTGCATCTGGGAGACAGTAGGCACTTACGAGATGGTTGACATCAGGGTCCCATCTCCAGCAGAAACTCCTCTGATCAGCCCACACTTCACATATGGAAAAACCGAGGCTCAGAGATGAGAAATAAATCGTAAAGAATCATACACAGTAAATAGTGGAGCCAGTCTAGAACCTGACATCAGAATCACAATGAGAAGAACTCACACGATTAAGCCATGAATGAAGCAGAATTACTTACTGTATGCAGTTACAGTTACAAGTTGAGTGAATAAAACATTTTCCAAATGAACCTAAAATAACCCAGTGAATTTAAAGGCTAAAGGGAATTTGTTCCCATATAACTTTTTGTTCTTTCTATTTTTCAATGACTCATAAATAATTTTCTTTATTTGGTTAAACACTGGGCTCAGAAAATACTGTTTACTATGTTATCTCAATCTCATGTACAGGAAAACAATTCCACTCTACTGTCTATCTATACCTGATTTGAATATATTCTTAGAGTAGAGTAGCTGCTTACATGAACAGTAGTCATCAAAGTAAGAACACTTAATCAGGAGGCAAAGATGACTCTGGCTCTCCCACTCTGGGGCTCTTTCTCCTCAGGCACGTCTCCTATCACCTCTGGAAAATGATGGAGGTGAACTTCATTATCTCACTCCTTCCAGAGCTGGATTCAAGCACAAATAAAATACATTCATCTTTCTGAGAACCAAGTCAATGAATCTGAAGGGAACGCTATGCCCATAGGCTGACATGATCATTGCTTTTCCTCTTGGGCTTCATCCAACCAGAAGGAAGGCTGGTATGGAATTGAGAGAAACGCTTAACAAGGATGTCAAGGAAAAGCTGAAATATACAACCTTGTGAGGTTAGAGGGCCCCTCTTTGAAAATGACATCAGATAATATAAGGCATCGCTTGATAAGATTTTATCAACGTGACTGCTTCTGTACTCTGGCCATCAGTTCAGTTCAGTCGCTCAGTTGCGTCCGACTCTTTGCGACCCCATGAATCGCAGTACTCCAGGCCTCCCTGTCCATCACCAACTCCCGGAGTTCACTCAGACTCACATCCATCGAGTCAGTGATGCCATCCAGCCATCTCATACTCTGTCGTCCCCTTCTCCTCCTGCCCCCAATCCCTCCCAGCATCAGAGTCTTTTCCAATGAGTCAACTCTTCGCATGAGGTGGCCAAAGTACTGGAGTTTCAGCTTTAGCATCATTCCTTCCAAAGAAATCCCAGGGCTGATCTCCTTCAGAATGGACTGGTTGGATCTCCTTGCACTTCAAGGGACTCTCAAGAGTCTTTTCCAACACCACAGTTCAAAAGCATCAATTCTTCGGTGCTTAGCCTTCTTCACAGTTCAACTCTCACATCCATACGTGACCACAGAAAAAACCATAGCCTTGACTAGACGGAACCTTAGTCGGCAAAGTAATGTCTCTGCTTTTGAATATGCTATCTAGGTTGCTCATAACTTTTCTTCCAAGGAGTAAGCATCTTTTAATTTCATGGCTGCAATCACCATCTGCAGTATAGTTAGGATCAAATAAACTAACCATGCCTTCAGACTAGCCTTTATGATTCTATCACCATCTCAAAACATTTACTCCTGGATATCTAAGAGATGTAACCAAATTGCCTATCTTCCTTCAACATCCAACATTACTTATAAACTTCAACTTTCTCTGACAGTTTGCCCATTGTCCCTTCTCAAGTACCAGACCTCATGAGGTTAGATTTCCTAAACTCATGCATCTGAGGTTCAGTTCTACTATTTCAAAACAGCAAAAGTAACTGTCTCCTGTTCTGAAGAAAATACTAATCCTCACTGTGTGCAAATAAACGTTAACTCCAAGAGTGGCCATGGGTGACATGGTATTCCAGCCGCGTTAGTCTGTAACTTAACTTGGTTTGTGTTTACTTGTTGGCAGACTATTGTCCACATGTGGACTATGCAAGAAATCCATGATTTTGAAATTGGCAACGGCCCAATTCATTGTGTATCAGAAAGGCAGTGAACTGAAAATTCAAACTATCTGGCTAAGAATGACTTATGGGTAATCAGCACAAAAGGAAACAGCTTCAGAACAACCCTCAGTCTTAAACATTCAAGCAGTAAATGCTAATGTGAGGAGACTTCCACTTCCAAAGTTTGGACTTCTACTCAATAATCAATGTAAGTAGAACACAAGTGATGAAGGTGGAGAAAAGAAAATATAATGAAACAGTAAGGATTTTACATTTAATATCCTGTCACTTAATTTTTCCTTACTAAAATCCTGAATCAGTCTCCACATCAATTCTATAGAGCTTCATACACAAAACCAAAAAAAAAAAAAAAAATCAGGAAAAAAATCATTTCCACAGAAAAATTCACCAAACATGTCTATCAATATTGAGCTAACAATAAAACCCAAAATCCTTAAAATGAGACGTAACACGTCACAGCATCCCAAGCCTGTGGCTCTCTCAAGTGCTGCCTGGAGGGTGGGGCTGACTGTTTCAGGTCTGACCAGGTGAAATGCACTGACCCATGAAATGTGATCAGAAGCAAAGTGAACCATGTCCAAGGGAGAGCATTCAGAGTCATCACATGTTTGGGTCACTTCTCTTTCCCCTCTGCCAGAAAAATGCAGGCCCCATTAAGGGCTGTTCCTTCAGACCTATGTGGAATCAAGCTGTGGATAGAACTGCAGCTTCCAGCAGCCCATACTTGTGTGAACAAGAGATAAATCTTCATTGCTATAAACCACTAAGAGTTTAGGGTTGTCTTTAGAGCAGTCTTCTTGGCAAAAGTTGACTTATACAATGAAGTGAAGTGAAGTCACTCAGTCATGTCCGACTCTTTGTGACCCCATGGACTGCAGCCTACCGGGCTCCTCCATCCATGGGGTTTTCCAGGCAAGAGTACTAGAGTGAGTTGCCATTTCCTTCTCCAGAGGATCTTCCCAACCCAGGGATCAATTCCAGGTCTTCCACAGTGTAGGTAGATGCTTTACCATCTGAGCCGCAAGAGAAGCCCTGTCTTACACAATAAGACTTCTACAATAACTGAAGCAACATAATATTTTTTAAAAATAGTTTCTTTAAGAGTAAGAAGGAAACATGTTGCAAT
The DNA here is from genome assembly GCF_032405125.1 of Capricornis sumatraensis. Taxonomy (NCBI): domain Eukaryota; kingdom Metazoa; phylum Chordata; class Mammalia; order Artiodactyla; family Bovidae; genus Capricornis; species Capricornis sumatraensis. Next base: position 7,417,766 of record NC_091075.1, on the reverse strand, counting down.
CAAGGAAAGTAATAGTGAACAGTGCAGGATAAGCTAATTTTGTGATTAGAACGCATCAAAGGTTCTGTTAGAAAAATGAAGTTTCAAACAAATGCAAATAACATTGTTTCTTTTCTAATCCCAGCTCATAATCAGTCACATTGCAAGAAAAAAAATTTAATATGATTCCAGGAAACAGGATACCATGTTAAACAAAAATTAAGTCTATAAACAAAGAAAATCAATTACAAATATACATGTCTTCCTCTGAGGGGTTCAAGAAAAGACAGTAATGTTTGAGGCATCTTAAGAAACAAATCTGACATCATAGAGAAAAAAAATCAGCAGAAGCAGTGAGAAGAATAAAAAGAAAAATCCGCTGTATAGAAAAGAAGCAAAGTGATCCTAAGAAACTAACTCTTCACAGGGGGAAAATGTATACTTCAGCTATTTTATCTAAAGATAAGTTATCAATATTGACAGGCTAAAAAGTTTTAGAAGGCAATACTATGGAGAATAGGTACGGTACCTAACAAATATTTTATATACATTAGAAGGCATATTTTGTTCCTACAGTAAATCTGCACTATTTTTATGTTCAATGTTTAAAGGTTACTTTCCATTGACAGCTACTGCAAAATACTGGCTATACCCCGTGGTGTACAACAGAACTGTGAGCCTGCCTTACACCCAACAGTTGGCACCTCCGGCTTCCCCAGCCCTTCCCCTCTCACCACTGTTCCCTGTATCTGTGAGTCTGCATCTTCATGTTATAGTCACTAGTTTGTTGTATCATTTTTTAGATTCCCCCTGTAAGAGATATATCATACAGCATCTGTGTTTCTCTGTCTGACTTATTTCACTTAGTATAATGCCATTTGAGTTCCATCCAATCTGCAAAAGGCAAGATTTCATGCCTTTATTTGCTCTATTTTATATCAGAACCTCTTTTAACTGACCTTCAGCTGACTGACTCCCCAGATTCCCTGACACCCTGTATACCCTACAATCTGCCGGATGAGGCCCAGGCCAGTCCTCTCCATCAGCAGCCTGCTCCCTGGTGCGCCTGCGCACTTCTGTCTTCACCCCCTGCCTCGCTTGCCTGAGTCCCCAGAGGCGGTTGTGTTTGTTCCCACACCTGTTTATGACACTGGTAAAAGTTACTACAATTATGTAACTTAGCTAAACATTACATATAGCAAAAATGTATGAGTCAGAAAAAACTCAATAGTTTTTAAGAAAATCAACTGACAGTTTTGAAAAGAACCCTGCAAAGTAACCTGACTGCAGAATCTGTCCAGTTTTATGATTTCCTCCCATCTTTTACAATTGCTTTGTTTTGTGTAATTTGACAGGTTTTTTAAGGCATACCTTTTGGCGTTTTAGTAAAACTGGATACTATACAGAGTGGTTATAAAAAAAATATGGTAGCAAACTCTAGTGAAAGAACCTAAACGCAGAAGCAAAGACACTGAAAAATAAATATATATTCATAAAACAAGATAAGCTGGTTGAAATATCAGTTCTGTGATTCCTACTAGGACACACTGTCCCTATCACATCAGAAAAGAGAGTTTGAACCGAATTATGATATAAGCAAGCTAGACTCTAGGTCCTGCAAACATTCCTCCCTAACCATCTAGGCTGGCTCTCTCAAACTATTTACCACCATTATCTGCATTTATTTAGCTGTATCCCCATTAGGGCTGTAAAGTGTTACAGGGGAAGAGATGATTTATCCACATGATATAAAATTATCACTCACCAAATATTAATTCGTACAAGTTGCATAAAAATTAGCTAAGCACAGACCTCTCTTTTCTCCTGTCTCCTCCCTTTTCCAAAGACTGTTAGCTCTCTTTGGGCAGACCCTTTATCATATTCCTCCTTGTATGAATCTCAATACCGATGCAATGTCTTGCTTACTGAAGGCTATCAAAAAAGGAAGGGAAAAAACTGTAATTTCCTTTTGAATTAATATGACAGTAAAAGCAAGAATATCATTCAGGAAAGTGGAACTCACCACAAAAAGAGTTGCATAATCCATTTCCAATTCCTAACACATTCTTAAGAATTAAAAATTTAGCCAACAATGGGAACACTTTAACCAACTGGAAATAAGAGAACCAATTAGACAAGCAGATGTGCTCCCCAAAAAGAAGACCTAAGTCAGAGCGAGCATACCAAACTCAACAAACCTAGAGTTAATGCGAAAACCTATTAGAGAAACTGAAGATTCATCCAACACAATTAGTACATAATGTGCAGAGGATTACAGGATACTCACACTCAGAAGAAAGCCCATTTTCGTTCCTGCCCTAAGGGCTTTAAGTGCGCTCAGTGATAAGAGAACAATCTGGTTAAATTAAAATGAAGAACAAGAAAGGGCCAAGACAGTTGTACAGAGTAGCAGCTGCAGAATTTTAGAAGGTAGTCTCACAACAGCATTTGAAATTACAAGCTGGATGGGCTGTGGACAAGATAAGATCATGAGGAAATGGGTTTATTAAAGCAGGGAAAACAACAATAACAAAGTCACTGCATTGCAGAGTGTACAGTCATGCTATGAAAAGAAAAATCCTAACTAGAACCCTGGGGATTACAGGAAAGTTGCAGAATGCTAGACAGATAAAGCAGCTTCAACACATGGAAGAGCTGAGAAGTGAGGCACAGACTAAACCTGCCCTGTGAACTGCAGCATTTGAGGAAAATTACAAGGTAATCTGATCAGGCTCAAGTGACAGGAAAAAAGACTGAAAGTAGAAACCTGTAAGATATTTGAAAAATGTGATGGTATATTTCATGTGTCAACTTAACTGGACCACAGGGTATCCAGACATGTCATCAACCATTATTCTGGGTGTGTCAATGTGAGTATTGCTGGATGCAACTAACATGTGGATTAGCAGGTGGAGTAAAGTAGATTGCCCTTCACGATATGGGTGGGCCTCACCTAATCAGCTGAAGACTTGAACAGAATGAAGGCTGGCTTTCCAGAGGGTGAGAAAGATTCCTCCTGCCTGACTATCTTCAAAGAGGGACACTGGACTCAGGGTGAAACACTGGCTCTTCCCATGTCTCAAGCTTGAGGGCCTTTCAGACTTACACTATACCACTGGTTATCCAGGTCTCAGGCCCTCAGACTTAGGCCAGAGCTGGAGCATCTGCTCCCCTGGTCTGCAGCTTGCTGACTCACCCTGCAGCTCTTGGGACTTGCCAGCCTCCACAATCATGTGAAGCCAATTCCCTGCAAGGGATCTCTTTATACACATACAAACAAACATCCTATTTATTCTGTTTCTCTGGAGAATCCCAATAAAATCAAACTTAAAATTTAAGATGTTTGTTATACTGCTACCATAGAATCTATAGGAAAAAAATAAAGTAAAACCTAGACATTAGTTTTTACCTAAAATGAAACACTTCTGATAGAGGTAAATAATTCATTAAAAAAAAAAAATTGAGCACTGTATGTACCAAGAACTATGGAAGTGCTAAGTATAATGTAGTGAAATAAAACAGAGACACTGCCTATCCTCAAAGAGCTTACAGACTGAGAACAATATTAATCAATTCTCAGTGCCATCAATCAACCACCAGAGAAATGGAAAATGACTTGATGAATATGGGGACAGAGAGGAATGGTGCTTTTGGAGTAAGTAATGGGAGACAGCTGACTTTGTCCAGGATTCAGGACAGTTAGCTCAGATTCAAAGGACACAAATAGGAAGAATCCAGCAAAGGAAAGAACTCAGACATTTAACAGCTGGCAAAAGAATATAAGCTGGGAGGAAAGAAAAGAGGAAAGGAAGGAAGGAAGGAAAGGAGGAAGGGGAGGAAAAAAAGAAAAAGAAAAAGAGTGGGTAGTATGGTAGATGGATTCAGAGAAGCCAAAGGAAGAAATGTTTCAGGACAGAGGCACTTGTCAACAACACCTAATGCTCTGCAAAGATCCAGCAAAAGGAGGTCCGAAAAGCCTCAAGGGGCTAAGAGAACTGGAGAGGCGGGGTGACCTGAGAAAGGCAAAACCATGGTCAGTGCGGGTTGAGGAGTGTATCGATGGTGAGAAAAAGGAAAACACGGCAAAGGGATAATTCAGGGAAGGAGAAGGGATCCACACTGGAAAGGAATACGGCATCAAGAGGGAAAGAAAGATTTCAAAAAAGAAAGAAAGGCCTGAATATCTGAAAGCAATGAGAAGAATCCTGTTGAGTGTGAGAGGGTAAGTATCAAATGGAGAAAACGGATAATCTACATTGAAAATATTCATCAGAGGGCGGAACACAGATGGAAGGCTTGTTCTTAAGAAAGAAGAGGGACCTTTCTCTATGTGGGAGAAAGAAGTGAGAAGGGGTGTAGCTTTAAGTAGGCGTGCAAGCCAGATGTCAGAAGTTGGGATAATCTATAAGTAATACTGACGTCACTTTTCTTAACATTGACCAAAATAAATGAAAAACATATCTTCTTAGAACATCTTTTTAATTTTCAAGTATTTCCAAACATTAAAACAGGTTACTTACATTCTTTTATAGAAACATACCCCTGACCACTGAACCTCCCAAATAAAGTATACTCAATCCCAAATAACTTCCACCTGAGATTTCTCCTGTATGTTTCATAGTTACATATCTCACTAATTCTGGCAATAGGTCAACTGTAAACATTACTGCAATTTATTAAAAAATGTATTTAATGGCTAAATGCATGAAGCTGATAAACAAGGTACAAACTTCCAGTTATGAAATAACTAAGTCCTAGAGACAATATGTACAGAATGGTGAAATTCAAAATGTTATTTGAAGTATATATTCATCACTGTTTTAAAATGTGCATGTATTCCTCCGAGTCTTCTGAAGAAAAACTGACTACCAAGTTCAGCATCCTCCTCATTCTGGGAAGATCTGAATACCAAAACTGCAAGTCAGACTAACGGGCAGAAAGCTCTGATCTACCAATTCTAGGTTTTTATAAACTTGAGTTCAGCTTTTTCATCTTCAAAATGGGTGTAATACTTGTATTTTAGGGGGAACTGTTGGAATTAAATGAAATAATGCCAATGCCAAAATTCTATACATTTTTATAATGGGTCAAAGTGACATAGTTTGAAACTTCATTTCATAAGCATGGATAACTAGCTTTGTTTTATTTTCATTAGTGATTGACTTTCTAAAGGTAAAAATACCATGGGGTTTCCTATGGGTTTTAAATGATGTCAACACAGTATTAACATATGTTAATAGCAAGGTGCAAAGGATATCAAGGGATTATTATGTATCACTCCTGTATACAACACAATATTGGACCTACTGAATTGAAACAAATCAGAATATATTTAAAGAAGTTGAATACAAGCATATAATTGCAGTATGTATTTTAGATCTGATAAAGTAGAAGACCTCAGATATGCAGATGACACCATCCTTATGTCAAAAATCAAAGAAGAACTAAAGAGCCTCTTGATGAAAGTGAAAGAGGAGAGCGAAAAAGTTGGCTTAAAACTCAACATTCAAAAAACGAAGATCATGACTTTTGGTCCCATCACTTCATGGCAAATAGATGCAGAAACAGTGGAAACAGTGACAGACTTTATTTCTGGGGGCTTCAAAATCACTGCAGTGGTTACTGCAGCCATGAAATTAAAAAATGCTTGCTCCTTGGAAGAAAAGTTATGACCAACCTAGATAGCATATTGAAAAGCAGAGACATTACTTTGCCAACAAAGGTCCGTCTAGTCAAAGCTATGTTTTTTTTTCCAGTAGTCATGTATGGATGTGAGAGCTGGACTATAAAGAAAGCTGAGCACCAAAGAATTGATGCTTTTGAACTGTGGTGTTGGAGAAGACTCTTGAGAGTCTCTTGGACTGCAAGGAGATCCAACCAGTCCATCCTAAAGGAGATCAGTCCTGAATATTCATTGGAGGACTGATGTTGCAGCTGAAACTCCCAACACTTTGGCCACCTGATATGAAGAACTGACTCATTTGAAAAGACCATGATGCTGGGAAAGATTGAGGGCAGGAGGAGAAGGGGATGACAGAGGATGAGATGGTTGGGTGGCATCATCACCTCAATGGACAGGAGTCTGAGTAAACTCTGGGAGTCGGCAATGGAGGCCTGGCATGCTGCAGTCCATGGGGTCGCAAAGTCGGACATGACTGAGCGACTGAGCTGAACTTAAAGTAGAAAAAGAAAAGCTATATAAAAGCACACTGCATTCCATAGTCAAGAAATGGGCACAGAATTAAGTAGATAGGGAAAGCTCTTGTAAGTCTAGCTGGCTTTACATGTTATTGCTTGAAAAAGAGTCAGATAAACTCTCAGCCAGAATCCCATGCCCCCTTTTGCTCCTGTCTCTTATGAAAAAAACTAATAGAACACACAGCTGTGTAAACCACCATAAAGTGTACCCAACCATATCTCAAAGGACTTCATTAACCGCAGGAAAATAAACCAGCAAGTGCTGCTTTAATCTCTGCCCACTGAGGTGACTTTAATAAAATGTTCATTAAATACCAACTTAAGAGATCATAGATAATTAGCCTGATTGCCCATTTAATTAAATACAGTAGGCCCTCTGTATCCCATACCATGGGTTCTACATCCAAGGATACACAGGGCTGCCTGTACTGAACCCTTTTATACATAAGGGATTTGAACACTTGTGGATTTGGGTACGCAGGGGTCCTGGAACCAACTCCCCAATGGACGCTGAAGGATGTGCTCGGTCGAGTCTGACTCTTTGTGACCCCATGGACTGTAGCCCACCAGGCTCCTCTGTCCATGGGAGTCTTCAGGTAAAAATACTGGATTGGGCTTCCATGCCCTTCTCCATGCTGAAGGATGACTGATAAGCAAAAGATGTGCATAGTCCTGACATAAATCAGTCATGATAATTACGTACTTAATTACTGTCCAGATTCCTTTAAAGTTTCAAGTGAAAAGAAAGGCCACACTTGAATTGTGGAGCGCCTCTCCTACTGGAATCCGTCCCTCTTGATGCACTGCAGCACCACAGACAGTAACCGACAACACCGTCAGGAGGCTTCCTTCCCCTTCTCCCAGCCTGCCAGCTGTGAATCATGGGAGAGTCTCACAGAGGACTAAGACACAAGGAAGGACGAGTAGATTAGGTTCCACAGCAACATTTCTCCTAAGGCTTTGGGAAACAATTTCTTCAAAGTCTAAAATTCAACATATTTAGCTGAATACAGTGTATAAATTATAAGAAAAACTGTGCACCTTCTTTTGAATATTTCATCAGTTTAATGATGGAATGCAGAACTTCACATTTTACTTTTTATTGCTTAGCAGTGGCTGAACCTTTTATGGGAACCTATTCAGGAACTGGCTAGTTTTCTCTCAATAGAAATTACACTAGAAAACCTAACTTCCATTGATAACTAACTGTTGGTAATTCTAGTGTTTTGTTTCATATGCATTAAACTGCCTGCACTTTGCAGTTTATTAACTATTTAATAACATTCATTAAAAAAATAAATCTAAAACTCATCACAAAATGTATCTCCAATTCTGAAAAACAAAAACAAAGCGATTTCCGTCTTTATGGTCACACATACAAAAAAATCTTGCCTGGCAGCAACTGGTATTTGTATATTTAACTGTAGGTGTCTAGATTATAGTTTTAACACTTTATTTCATATTAATATGTATATAATTTTTATAACACTCATATTTGTTAGTTTCATTTCTTCCTCTGATAAATGAGGTATTCATGTTGTTTGCTTCACTGCATCAATAACAAATGCCTTTCTTTCAACTATATTTTTTAGTAGCTAAAAGATTCCAAAGAATAGCAAGAAGAGATAAGAAAGCCTTCTTCAGTGATGAATGCAAAGAAATAGAGGAAAACAACAGAATGGGAAAAACTAGAGATCTTTTTAAGAAAATTAGAGATACCAAGGGAACATTTCATGCAAAGATGGGTTCGATAAAGGACAGAAATGGTATGGACCTAAAAGAAGCAGAAGATATTAAGAAGAGGTGGCAAGAATACATAGAAGAACTATACAAAAAAGATCTTCATGCCCCATATAATCATGATGATGTGATCACTAATCTAGAGCCAGACATCTTGGAATGTGAAGTCAAGTGGGCCTTAGAAAGCAGCACTATGAACAAAGCTAGTGGAGGTGATGGAATTCCAGCTGAGCTGTTTAAAATCCTGAAAGATGATGCTGTGAAAGTGCTACACTCAATATGCCAGCAAATTTGGAAAACTCAGCAGTGGCCACAGGACTGGAAAAGGTCAGTTTTCATTCCAATTCCAAAGAAAGGCAATGCCAAAGAATGCTCAAACTACCGCACAATTGCACTCATCTCACATGCTAGTAAAGTAATGCTCAAAATTCTCCAAGCCAGGCTTCAGCAATACGTGAACTGTGATGATGTGAACTCCCTGATGTTCAAGCTGATTTTATAAAAGGCAGAGGAACCAGGGATCAAACTGTCAACATCCGCTGGATCATCGAAAAAGCAAGAGAGTTCCAGAAAAACATCTATTTCTGCTTTGACTATGCCAAAGCCTTTGACTGTGTGGATTCAATAAAATGTGGAAAATTCTGAAAGAGATGGGAATACCAGACCACCTAACCTGCTTCTTGAGAAATCTGTTAGGCAACAGTTAGAACTGGACAGGGAACAACAGACTGGTTACAAATAGGAAAAGGAGTACGTCAAGGCTGTATTTTGTCACCCTGCTAATTTAACTTCTATGCAGAGTACATCATGAGAAACGCTGGACTAGAAGAAACACAAGCTGAAATCAAGATTGCTGGGAGAAATATCAATAACCTCAGATATGCAGATGACATCACCCTTATGGCAGAAGGTGAAGAGGAGCTAAGAAGCCTCTTGATGAAAGTGAAAGAGGAGAGAGAAAAAGTTGGCTTAAAACTCAACATTCAGAAAACGAAGATCATGGCATCCAGTCCCATCACTTCATGGGAAATAGATGGGGAAACAGTGGAAACAGTGTCAGACTTTATATTTTTGGGCTCCAAAATCACTGCAGATGGTGACTGCAGCCATGAAATTAAAAGACGCTTACTCCTTGGAAGAAAAGTTATGACCAACCTAGATAGTATATTCAAAAGCAGAGACATTACTTTGCCAACAAAGGTTCATCTAGTCAAGGCTGGTTTTTCTAGTGGCCATGTATGGATGTGAGAGTTGGACTGTGAAGAAGGCTGAGCGCCAAAGAATTGACGCTTTTGTAACTGTGGTTTTGGAGAAGACTCTTGAGAGTCCCTTGGACTGCAAGGAGATCCAACCAGTCCATTCTGAAGGAGATCAACCCTTGGATTTCTTTGGAAGGAATGATGCTGAAGCTGAAACTCCAGTACTTTGGCCACCTCATGTGAAGAGCTGACTCATTGGAAAAGACTCTGATGCTGGGAGGGATTGGGGGCAGGAGGAGAAGGGGACGACTGAGGATGAGATGGCTGGATGGCCTCACGGACTCGATGGATGTGAGTCTGAGTGAACTCTGGGATTTGGTGATGGACAGGGAGGCCTGGCATGCTGCGATTCATGGGGTCGCAAAGAGTCGGACACGACTGAGCAACTGAACTGAACTGAACTGAAAAGATTTAAAACTTTTTTTTTAATATCTACCATATCTGTTTTTAAACCTTGCAATGATGTAGCCAGGTTCCAGTATATTTAAAGCAATACTGGTTAATTCTCAAATATCAATCTCTCATTATTCCATCTGTTAGGTATGATTTGAAAGAACCCTACCACTTCACAGCAAAGCCCTCCTTTCCTTTTAACTTTTGCCATTTCATTACTCTATATCCCAAGTTTCGGAGTTAGTTCAGATTGGACTGTCTAGCTATTACACAACAGAGTATCTGAATTTAAGACTCTGATGGTCTGTGGTCATGTGTGTAAAAAGACTTGACGTAATGATGAGGCGCTACTGGCCACAGAGTCATCTGACTAAGAGATAAAAATGCCTACACTGTAGGCTGAAATGTGCACACACATACCATATGCAGTCAGTGTGGACAGAGTGAAAGTGAACACTCTGCCAGACCAAATATTCACATACATGTAAACTGCAGGCCAGAGTTCAAGTGGAAGCATTTGCTTTCTGTTATTCCAAAGGACACAGACATGAGGGTTTTCCAAACTGACAAGTCACATGCAGCTAGGTGCACCGCATCAGGAGAGAAGCGTAAGAGTTAGCAGGGGCGCCAGGTCGGTAGGCACTCAACTAGACGCATCCGTGCAGGGTGGGCAGTGGGAGAGCAAACAGAACTGACACAGACTGCTCTTGAGGAACTCAGACCAATGGCAGGAATACATGTGTAAATAAATAATTTCTCTAAGTGAGACCATCGATATAATACAGAGTTTGGGTTTCTGTTCTAGAGGTAAAGGGAATATTTTTAATTAAACATTTTTTAAGTTTTCAGTTTTAAAAGTTTTAAACTAAATATTAAATACAAGTTAATCCTAAATGAGTAACAAATTTAATTTAAATATTAAATAGAGGACTCAGCACTTTTGGTCCTCTGAGAAGAACCACTTAACAGAATTTCTATTTTCAATTCTACTTTATACATTCACTGTCACTAACCCTGTTACCAAAGGCCCCAAATCAATTAGGAAACACACTCTCTTCAACCCTCTGGCTTCCTTTTGGTTAATGCTTTGCTGGGTTGCAAAACTATGAGCCTTTTAAATGATTTCTAGGGACACTCCCTTCTAGAATCCAGCAATCTCCATCCTGAAAGACTTCTCACAGTAGGCAGAGTGCAGATATGTTCTTTATGTAGCAACCGACCTGCACAAAAACTGCTTCTCTGAAAAAACTGAAAAGTGGCTTAGCACAAATACCATAGTGATCCCACATTATGGTTAAGGTTGCCAAACCGTGGTATCCAGTAAAGCTTCCTGCACAGCACAGGGAAACACCTTCTCCTCACATTTCTTGTGTCTGTAAAGCCCAAGTTATCTTGGCAAAGAGGAGCCAGAGCGTATGGCCACAGCCAGCAAAACGCCACAGTAAACCGTGTTCGGTCGGCCTAGGCAGACGCAGGCACACCTAGGTCTCCAACAACCGAGGTGCCTGCAAGCCGGGCTGCTGCGCAGGTCAGGACGGGCCCCTGAGGCCCCGTCATTCCGTCTAGTGAGCGTTCACTGAGAAGTCTTCTACATGCTTAGAGTTTCAGTAGCTACCTTAAGAGGGATTTAGAAGAAATAAAATGTAGTTTGCTCTGATTTACACAGAGACAAAACTATAAAGACAAGCACTATGGTCCTGGCAGGGGCAGTGATGATGAAAATACTTGTTCACGCGTCCTGGCACATATGAAGGCCTGGGCTTTTGCATGTATTATCTCATTTAATTTAATCCCCATAAAAATCCAGTGAGGTGGGTGTCATTATCACAAAGAGGAACAGAATGTTACAGATTATTTTTACTGCTATGGACACAGGAGTAAGATCATCTTTTTAACGATTAGCTGAGCACAGGCCCTGGCTCCCAGCAGACGCTTGTGAGCTATCAGCTGACTGACTGAATGAGTCAAATATGCTCAGCCAGTGAGGTTAAGAGCCAGGAATCTACTGCTTAAAACTGCCTTCCTTAGTATTATCTGAGCTGGGCTGGGTTCTATACCAAGGCTTTGCTTCATCATTGATTCTAGCTCACCTCTTCCTTCTATGAAGCACATTTCCCTCCCTCCCCGGCCCCGCACTGATCACTGAGTGGTCAGCCTTGAAGATGACCTGGGAGGATGACCCACCTCCTGGTACCCGCACTCTGGCGCAGTCTCCTGCACGGTACCATGCTGCTCTGCGTCTGCATCTGCGTGACTCGCAGCATCCTAAAGAAATGGTAGTATGGTAGGTCATATCCCTAGTACATTATAGAAGACTGCTGCTTCTCTCTGTCATGAGGAGCCCTAGGGAAGGCTTGCACGGTTAAGAAATGAAGCCACCTGCTGATGGCTATGTGAGTGAACTTGGAAGTAGAGTCTAACCAGGTCTTCAGAGACCAAAGAGCTCTAGATAACTACCTGACTGCAACCTTGGGAAAGTCCCTGAGCCAGAACTCCAGAACCACCCAGCGAAGTTGTTCCTGACCCTTAGAATATGTATGAATGATAAATGTTTGCTGGTTGAATTTGTTAACATGTGGGGGAAATTTGTTACACAGCAAACATATAACCAATGCAATCATAAACACAGGTAAGATAAGTTAGGTAAAAATCATTCTGTGAAACAGCTCAGAAGTCAAGTTCTAATAAAGCTCTACAGTGACTGAAGAAGCCTCAGGTAAGTCAAAAGGCAACAGCACACTCTGCCTCACTGCTGGGTGACACAAGGACATGGGGGAGCAGGCTGGCTTCAGTGGAGGCAGTGGAGAAACCTGGCTACGTGATTTCTGGATTGAGAGACCCAGAAAAGCCTACCCGCTCAAAAATTCCCCTTACACCCAACCTGACACGCTCCTATTCTGAAATTTTACTGCCTTTAATTTCAAGAGATCTAAATGTTAACTTTCTCTCATGTTTAACACACTAGCTAGCGGCTAAGATGAAGCGAACGGAAGGGAAAAGAGGCCAGGACAGATACTACCTAGACAGTACCTTTCATGATGAGCAGGTGGTCCGACGCTTTTTCATGATTTATGGATAGTCTGGAAACTTAAAAAGGCCAAGGAATATGTGATGGAAATAACTTTTTAAATATATTTTAGAAAAACTAAATCAGTTTGCAAATTTTCAGCAGTTTCAAAATACCTAAATAGCAAGCTCAGATATATGGAAGATTTTTTAAATCTGAAGTTACGCCTTTATAATTTATCTCAACTCCAAGGTATTAGAGAACAGAGTCAGAGAGTAGGCAGGGAAGCCAGAACACCAGGGTTCAAATCCTATCCAGCTATCCACAGGCCACAGGCAAGTTACTTAAAGTAGACTCTCTGTGTTCTCAGTATCCTCGTGTGACAAAGAGAAACGGTAATTACAGTGTCTTCCTCGTGCTTAGTTGCTTCAGTCAGGTCAAACTCTTTGCGACCCCATGGACTGTAGCCCACCAGGATCCTCTGTCAACAGGATTTCCCAGGCAAGGATACTGGAGTGGGTTGTCTTCTCCAGGGGCTCTTCCCAACCCAGGGATCGAACCCGCATCTCCTCTGTCTCCTGCACTGCAGGCGGGCTCTTTACCACTGAGTCACTGAGGAAGCCCCACCGTGCTGGATGTGGAGGCAAAAAATGAAAGTGATTTACTCTGAGATATTCCAGACTTGAGGCTACACCCATGCAATAGCACCTCCCATCTTGAAATATCTTCATTCTTCAAGAACTGTTCCATGTTCTCAAGGGAGAACGATGGACAAGTGATCAGAGGACACTGACAAATTTTCAAGAGTCTCCCCAAGGGTCTTTCACTGAAGTAGCAGGCAGTGACTGCTATCTTAAATTTGGTCTCCTGTGAATGACTTTACATTGTACACAGAACTGAAGGCACAGGAAACCTGAAAATGCTGCTGTTGAAACTCAGGAACAAGACCAAGTTCTCAGCTCAAATTCTAGAAAAGAATGGAGAGTTACCCAGAAAGCAGTTTCTATGCGGATATGCAGCTGAGCCAAGAGCAGGGGGTGTCCATTCATATGTGGCTATAGACCTGTGATAAAAGATTCCTTCTTTAAAGAAACCTGATTATTATTTTCCTAAATAGTATTATCTACCATCCTCCTCTTCATTGGAACACTTATATACAATGGGGATCTGATGCAAAAATCAGATGCCAGCTCAGTTTATCACGGATGGCGGCACGAGCCTAAAAGGGTGGCGAGACTCAGAAAGCTGCCGGAGTGGCCTACGGGCCAGCGTGACTCTGCAACCATCCTGAACAGCAGACGCCACAGTGTCCAGCAGGCGCTCTGACGTGTAATTATATAGTCAGGTCCTGAAGCTATCATCTTGGCCCTGAGGCTGTTCATATAACCCAGGCAAAGTTTTTCTCACAAAGAAAGGCTATTTCCCAGAGGCAATTTCACTTCAGACATGAGTGACAGTAAATCATAAATACCAGCTGGGCTATACTGCATTTTCACTCTGATTCAGGGGTCTTTCTTGAAACCTCAATTCTAGGCACTCCACAGTGAGGGGGTACACAGTGAACTCAAATATGTAAGTTCTCAATACATATCCCCACTTACTGGTGCACTCTAAGTGTTCAGAAAGTGCCAGCTGCCATCATCATCATTATTAAGAATTAACTTATCCTTCAAGGCTATCACTATATACATATCTTAAAGAGAGTTCTATACATATTCATGTTCCCTATGAATAAACTACAACATAATTGAAAGTAATAAAATTGATAAGTAATAAAATATTCTACTCCCTGCAGGAACAGTAGGGTTGGTATTTAAAACCTCACAGATCCAATTACTTACAGTTTTAATTTAGTTTAAATTTTAACCTTAGTGAAAGACAAATATGTACCTCACTGGAAGATAACTAAGACAGACCTGTGAGTTATTTAACTGATATTTTATTTAAGAATATTGCTAGAGATCTGAACCTTCCAATTCTATAACTAAGTCTACAACATACTGTAGAAACATAATTTGTAAAAATGTGATAGGAAAAATCAAATAGGTAAGAGACAGAATTTGAGGAAACTAAGTATAATTTTGGGTATAGGTGAGAAATCCTTTTTTTATTCCTTTGTGTTGGTTGCTTGGTTGGTATCACTGCTCTTTTGACTTTGCTTCAACACTATTTGATAGGCCTGTCGATCTTGGTGGCTTGATGACATTGGACGTAGTTCTTTCTATCGGACTCTAAAAACTCCAGGCCGCCGCTCTCCGTGGAGATCCGTACCTGATCTCCCAGCTCTGCTGTACTAAAATGTCAGGTGGCACCAGGAAAGACTCTGGGATAAACCGCCTGAAACTGTCCATCCTCTCACAAGGAGGAGGTAGGACAGCAAATAACACATAACAGAACACCGCTTCTGCTCGAGAGGACACCAGACTGACATGGGAACGGGGGCAGAGCAGCGCCACCATCACAAGCACAGCTTCAAGCTCAGCGCCCTCTAGACTTCAGCCCATCCCAGTGCGCTGACACCCTCATGGAGCAGTGCACCAAGACCCAGCTATTCTTCCATATGCACCTTTTTCTTCAAGCAGCAAGCCACCTGTCCATTATGTTGATAATATATTGTGAGAATTCCCAAGGAAAGTATGTTCGGAAACATGTCTTAAGAACATGAGATATAATAACCAAAGAATTCCAAGTTTTAACTTCAAATGACATAATTCTGTGTTTAAACAAATACTTTTCTACTGAAGGATCAGGAATTTTCAAAAGGTTGCAAAATACTAACTAGTTTAGTTACTCTTTCAAATACTGCATATTTTTTTTCTTTAGTGTAATAAAATAAGCATTTAATAAGAATCACCCATTTCTTATGGAGCCTAAGAATTCTTCTGATTCATTTTAAGCCAAATCTTTTACATTCAGGATTTTCTGGTTTAGCTGGAAGTATCTTTCATAGACCCGAACACACATTTCAACTGAATGTTCTGAAATGTGTACATGTGGGAGGAACTCTGCTTATGAGATCCTTCTTCAATTGTTCAGACACTTAAATCATCGTTTCCAAAGAAAATTCTCCAAAATTGAATAAACTGCAAAACTAGAAGTATAACTGAGTCTCCGAAAAGGAGCTCCAATACTTTGCCAAAACAGACCTCGAATTCTTAATCCCTTGTCCAAAAAGATTGGACCAAGGATTGACGTTTTCCACCAAGCAAGCCACATAACCACAAATGTTTCTCATTTACTCTACTCCTGGGACATATAGCTAAAATAAAAAATTTCCTGAATACCCCAAATTTCAGATGCAATTTGGAATGCAAGTGATTCATAATGTTTTGCAGGAAACATTATGATCTTCTCTTACCAACTCAGTGTTTCTGGAATGCAATCCTTGGGAGATTACCCCAACAAATCAGAAGGCTGAATCACTGTCAGCCATGTGACCCAAATATTAAGCTCTCTGCCCTAGCTCAGGGTGATTTTGAACCCTAAGCAATCTGCTTCTCTAGCTACTGTTCCCATAAGAAAGTCTGTCACCTCAAGGGAGCTAGCAAAGTTCCACCCTGTGCTCGTAGCAAGAAACATGGTAACAGCGCACTCAGCCCCCTCCTAGAAAAGGAGGGAACAGTGTCAAAAGGAGCAAAAGGCACTGGCAGCACTTCTGCACCACGACTCTCACACCGAAGCCTAACAGTCGTAGACACTAATTCAAGTGTGAAACCGCACAGAGCCTCTAGCTAGTTTATGAGTCCTACTCTAACCCCACTCCCACTTCACCCCCATTATTAAGTCAAATAATAATTTCTTAGTGTATCAAGGTTGCAAAAATAATCTTTTATAGATTCCTATTTTCTTGCAAGGAAAGAAACACAGCTGAAATAGAGGAAGAAAAGTACTGCACTGAACATACCAAGTGAACATAAACGCTGTCTTAGAAATCATGGTGACTAAGAAGCAGAGAAGTGTAGGTAGCTGCAATATGATAAAAGAGAAAAAAAAAAAAACCCCGAAAAGGGCAAAGAGTAGCAAACGTGGGGAGTAGCAATAAGACATGGAGACAAATACTTACTGACAGCATTCCATTACCCAAAAGACTCAGTACAAGCAAACTGTACAGTTAAGGGAACTCTTAGAGGCAACCTGAGGAGTTCTGGGGGCAAAGCTCAGAGCTAAGCATATAACACTGAAGGTTTGGGCAAACGGAGAGAGCTACTAAGTCTAAAGAAATAACAGACGATAGGGAGAAGTGCCCAAAAAGGAATTTAAGAAAAGCTTAAAATCACTACTTAAGCATAAAAAGAAAAGAATCAAGTTTAAATAGAATAATATTCTCTAAAATATAACAATGAATTTGCCTAAATTAGATTTCATGGGTATACAGACAATTTTTATATTGCTAACATTGACAGAAACAAACTGAGCCCTTTCCAACCAGGTAAAGGAGTACGTCAAAGCTGTATATTGTCACCCTGCTTATTTAACTTATATGCAGAATACATCATGAGAAGCACTGGACTGCCAGAAGCACAAGCTGGAACCAAGATTGCTGGGAGAAATATCAATAACCTCAGATATGCAGATAACATCACCCTTATGACAGTAAGTGAAGAACTAAAGAGCCTCTAGATGAAAGTGAAAGAGGAGAGTGAAAAAGTTGGCTTAAAGCTCAACATTAAAAAGACTAAGATCATGGCATCCGGCCCCATCATTTCATAGCAAATAGATGGGGAAACAGTGGAAACAGTGGCTGACTTTATTTTTTTTTTTAAACTGTTGACTGTTTCCTTTTATTTATCTAGTTTGCAAGACAGCAAGCTGGGTCCCTATCTATCCTCCACCAAAAGCAGCCAGTTAGTTTGAGCTCCAAAATCACTGCTGATGGTGACTGCAGCCATGAAATTAAAAGACACTTACTCCTTGGAAGGAAAGTTATGACCAACGTAGACAGCATATTAAAAAGCAGAGACATTCCTTTCCAACAAAGGTCCATCTAGTCAAGGCTATGGTTTTTCCAGTGGTCATGTATGGATGTGAGAGTTAGACTGTGAAGAAAACTGAGCGCCGAAGAATTGATGCTTTTGAACTGTGGTGTTGAAGAAGACTCTTGAGAGTCCCTTGGACAGCAAGGAGATCCAACCAGTCCATCCTAAAGGAGATCAGTCCTGGGTGTTCATTGGAAGGACTGATGTTGAAGCTGAAACTCCAATACTTTGGCTCACTGATGCGAAGAGCTGACTCGTTGGAAAAGACCCTGATGCTGGGAAAGATTGAAGGCATAAGGAGAAGGGGATGACAGAGGATGAGATGATTGGATGGCATCACTGACTGAATGGACATGGGTTTGGGTGGACTCTGGGAGTTGGTGATGGACAGGGAGGCCTGGCGTGCTGTGGTCACAAAGAGGTCACAAAGAGTCGGACATGACTGAACTGAACTGAAACTGAGCCCATAAATTACAATTAGGATATACCTGAAGATCTGTGAGATTAGTATGCCTCGGAAAATCATGAAAAAATATAAAATACTTGAAAATAATTAATGTCTACACATTTTTTAAAAGAGATCAATTTAAATGTGTGGTTGGATCAATACATATCATGAACAATGTAAAAAGTGGCTTGAATATAGCTGGCTGCCGAAAGAGCCTATGTTCCAAACCCTTTGGTAAGTCATCACTAACTTGCCCGTACAAAAAGAATAGTAATCACACTGGTTATCCACTACCTATTTGTACTGAAAAAAACAGGCTAGCTAATAACTTAAGGAAATGAAATATTCTAAACGACTGTTCTCCAGTTACTTGGAAACCTAATTATGTACATTTTCCCTTGCATTTTTCCTCTTGCCATTGTTGGTTTTAGACTAGGATTGAGTGAATCAGCCTAACCCTGACGTTAAGCTATCGAGAGATTGTCGTGAGTAAACGGCATGACGTGCGTGAAGCCTCTAGAGCAGTGCACGTGGGCACACTGGAGAAGCTGAGGGCTCCCTCACTCTGCCCCCTCGCCCCTGCTCCTGCTAACCTTCACCCTGCTTTCACTTCTTTAGTTTGGGGTCCAGGAGCCGAGCTTTCACATGTGGTCTGTCAACTCCCAAACACAATGTAAAGCTTCTTTGATTCTCTTAACGATCTGTCCAATGAACTTTAATTACAGTTCAGTTCAGTCATTCACTCATGTGCGACCCCAGGCCTCCCTATTCGTCACCAACTCCCGGAGCTTGCTCAAACTCATGTCCATTGAGTCAGCGATGCCATCCAACCGTCTTATCCTCTGTCGTCTCCTTCTCCTCCTGCCTTCAGTCTTTCCCAGCATCAGAGTCTTTTCAAATGAGTCATCTCTCCACATCAGGGCGTAAAAGTATTGGGAGTTTCAGCTTCAGAATGAGTCCTTCCAATGAATATTCAGGACTGATCTTTACGATGGACTGGTTGGATCTCCTTGCTGTCCAAGGGACTCTCAAGAGTCTTCTCCAACACCACAGTTCAAAAGCATCAATTCTTTGGCGCTCAGCCTTCTTCACAGTCCAACTCTCACATCCATACGTGACTACTGGAAAAACCATAGCTTTGTCTAGACAGACCTTTGTCGGCAATGTCTCTGCTTTTGAATATGCTGTCTAGATCGGTCATGGCTTTTCTTCCAGGGAGTAAGCATCTTTTAATTTCATGGCTGCAGTCACCATCTGCAGTGATTTTGGAGCCCAAGAAAACAAAATCTGTTACCATTTCCTGAGTCCTTCTAAAAACTTCTTGTCTTGACTCTTTTTCTCTTTCCCTTAATTTCTACTGAGGGATCAATGGCGTTTAAGTCACAGTTAGTATCAGAGCCTGATGCTGTGTATAACACTATCCTAAAATACAGGGTACAGAATTCAATAAAACATTGTTCCCACCTAGGAGATTATCTATGTCAGCTTGACTGGGCCACCGGGTACCCAGATAGCTATTCAGACATTATTTTGTTTCTGTGAGGATGTTTTTGTGTGAGATTAACGTTTTAACACATGAATTTGAGTAAAGTAGACTACCCTCTCAGAGAAGGCAATGGCACCCCACTCTAGTACTCTTGCCTAGAAAATCCCATGGGCAGAGGAGCCTGGTAGGCTGCAGTCCATGGGGTCACGAAGAGTCAGACACAACTGAGTGACTTCACTTTCACTTTTCACTTTCACGCATTGGAAAAGGAAATGGCAACCCACTCCAGTGTTCTTGCCTGGAGAATCCCAGGGACGGGGGAGCCAGGTGGGCTGATGTCTATGGAGTCACACGGAGTCAGACACAACTGAAGTGACTTAGCAGCAGCAGCAGACTACCCTCTACAATGTAGGTGGGCCTCATCCAATCAGCTGAAGTCCTGAAAAGAACAAAAGGGTCTCCCTTCCCCCAGAAAGTAAAAGAGAATTCTTTTTTTAATTTTGGCCCCAACCCATGGCATGTGGAACTTCAGTTCCCTGACCAGGAATCAAACCTGTGCCCCCTGCACTGGAAGGTAGAGTCTTAACCCCTGGAGCACAGGGGAAGTTCCAAGAGAATCCTTTTGCCTAATGGCTTTTAAACTGGAAAATCCACTCTTGAGGCCTGACGGACTTTCAAGTGGGACACTGGCTCTTGCTGATTCTACAGCAGCTTTCATGTCGTCAAACTATTTCATGTGTTGAAATAGAACACCTGCTCTTCACTGCGCTACAGCACTCTGTGGCCTCTGGACTTGAGGTGGGACACTGGCTCCGAAGAGACTGAACTTGCCAGCCTCCATAACTACATAAGCCAATTTCTCTAAATAAATCTCTTTCTCAGTCTCTGTCTCTTTCTCTCTTTCTAGATGGATGGATAGAGAGATAAGTATGTGCTAAGTCACTCAGTCGTGTCTGACTCCTTGACCCCGTGGACCGTAGCCCACAGGCTCCTCTGTCCACAGGATCCTCCAGGCAAGAATACTGGAGTGGGTTGCCATGCCCTCCTCCAGGGGATCTTTCCGACCCAGGAATTGAACGCACGTCTCTTATGTCTCCTGCACTGGCAGGTGGGTTCTTTACATCACAGATATAGATATATAGATCCTATTGGCCCTGTTTCTCTGAAAACCCTGAGGAATACAACACCCTCAAGAAGCTCAGAGTACAGCCACAGGGAAACACACACAAATAAACTTTCTCCATGAAGCCTTTCCCAAACAATAACATAGAACATTGTGCCATGAGCCAAATAAGCCATCAAACAGAAAAACTATCAATAAACATTCACTGAATGAATTAAAAGTACTTGAAAGCAGAATCTGCCAAGGATAATATCAGACCATGTAACTCATCCCCTCAAGAATTCTCATAAAGTCAGTGATCTGGTGTCAATTTACAGCTGGGCTTGCCCTTTCCTGCATATGCTGACTAGATGAGACTTCTCTGCTTTTATGAGTTAGTTACTGTTATTCGAAGCAGGTCATTTGGAAATAAATTTAAAACAGGGAGAACAGTTATAAATTAGTTCATTCCCCTCAATGTACAGAGTACAAATAAGAAGCAAATAAGCTCACTTGGATGGCAGCCAGGTTCTTCTGCTCCTGAGATGGTGCCTCATGAACAAAGCGAAGCCAGTTGGAGTGTCGCGGGTTGGTAGCATCCAAAATGTACAGGACTTCTCCCTTACTCCCCCGAACCTGAAATGTAAGAGTGCCCGAATTTACACTTGAAGTTAGTATTAGCCGCACTAAACAGATTAGTCAAACTAAAAATAACAGGGTATTTTTTCGTAAGTATCACCTTTCTATTAACAGGTGTTGAATAGATGCCGGATTAACATCCATCCCTTAAACATACATACAAACAGAGCCTGCGCTTTCGTTTGACAGATCTAGATGACTCACAAATGCAATTAATTCTCAAAAACATCCTATGTTGATAGCTCTTTTCTGGTCAAAATTATTTATTTGTAGGTACAGTTTAATACACGTGTCGCAAATGCAGTTGTTTAGGGGATAACCATAGGTGCAACACGTCCTATTTTCCACACAAGAGGGCAGTGCGGCTTGGTTCCTCAAGTGGCAGGGGTAGAGCTGGAACAATCATCTCAGTTTCTCTCTGCACCTGCTTACTGAATCATTTCCATATGTGGACAATCTGCTAATCTAACCAGTGGAACCGGACATCCACTGGGCTACAATTCACATTTTAACTAGTGGGTAAATAAAAAAGTTCAATTCTGTCGTTTCATGGCCTGCTGAAGTCTTGCTGAGCGGACAGTTGGCTCTGTTTCATGCCATAAGCCCTGCTGTTCAGATCTACTCAACTCTCAATCGAGGGAGGGAGGGCTGTAACTGCCACAGGACCCAGGACTCCACTGGACACTCTTGAATCCAAGTTGCTTTGAATCTAGCTTCTTAGAACTTCTGCACTGTAAAGCTACAGCCACTTGCTCAGTTTAATAAAACATACACCAATCTTTACCCAATGCTCATTCTGAGTTTATATTCAAATGGAATCAAGGGAAGGAGGAGGGAAGGAATGAGTGATTAGCGCTCCGTATCTCCAACACAGAGTAACAGAAATATTAATATGAAGACCATATCTTCACTGACTCAGGGTGGGAGAAACAAACTCCAGACTTCTAAACCTGTATAAAGTAGAGAAGAGGGTCACAAACAGCTGGACAGGACTGAAGCGACTGAGCACACACGTACCACGGTGCCAGACACTGCTAACGCCCGGGAATTTTTCAGTGAACAAAACAGACAGACAAAGCCTGACCCCACAACACAGGAGCAAACGAGCACAGACTAGAGCTTCGGTCACAGGAGGAGGACATGGGTAAGGGGGGAAGGGCTCTTCAGGATGGAGCGGTCAGGCAGAGGCGTGCTGACAAGGTGACCAGAAACGCGTTCTAAGTGAAGACAGGGCACAGGCCAGGTGAGAGCTCAGGAAGACCGTTTCCAAGCCAGGGGCAACAGCCAGGAAAGGACACATAGAAAGGCCCTGAGCTGGAAGCAAATTAAGAACAGCAGGAAGGCCATGAGGCTAGGACAGAAGGAGCAATGGAAAAAGCGGTGGGTGCTGAGACCAGACAGACTGACACAGGCCAGATCACAGGCACTGACTGGAGACAAGAAAGTTACCCCCAGAGGGTAGGTTACCCAAAAGCTGCTGCGTAAAAATACCTGCTGCACGCTCTACAGAGACCAGTATTTCAAGATTCTAACACATATTTTCTGGGGAAAAAATACAGTTAGCCTTCTCCTTGTATTTCATATATGCCATGTTTCTCAAACAATTCTTATTTCCTTAAGGGTCCAAAGATCCTCAATAATCATTGAAAAATCTCTGTAATAAACAGCAGACCCTCAAAAGGCAGGGATTTAATTTTCAATACTGAAACTGCTCAAAGAATTTAACACTATAAATACCTCTTCCTTGTGTCTTATATGTTTAGGCGTGAAGCTATGGGGATTTCTCACTAAATAACAACCTCATTCTGAGATCTGCATTGGGAGGCCCTGAAAATCACCCTGCCCGCCTGCTCACACATCAGTTCAGAATCCTGACACCCACTGGGTAAAGCCGAAAGTGTCCAGCCACACTGCTGGCGCAGACAGAAGTGACACAGCAACACTTCCGCAAGAGGACACCAGGCCACATTTCTTCAAGCAGAGTAAAAGAAGTAACTCTAAACATCTGAGTATAAATTCTCCTTTCCAGGCTCCGCCATAGCTATAGTAACAAAACTGTTTATATGACAAACAGCGAAATTAAGCAAAACAGGTAGCAATGCCACTAGATACTAAAAAAAAAAAAAATTTTCTCAGAAGTGAAGCTAAAATCTACAACTGTTTCCTGAAATCCATGCAACCCAACTAATTCTACATCAGGAAACACCAGCATGACTGCTAGGGCATATTGCATTTGAGAGGCTACCACTACTTACAGAAACGGTTAATGATCCTTCTTAGTCATACATTTGTTACTCAGTATTAAGTATGGCACGCCAATACTTTGGCCACCTGATGCAGAGAGCCAACTCACTGAGAAGACCCTAATGCTGGGAAAGACTGCAGGCAGGAGGAGAAGAGGGCAACAGAGGATGAGATGGTTGGATGGCATCATGGACTCAGTGGACATGAGTTTCAGCAAACTCCAGGAGATAGCGAAGGACAGGGAAGCCTAGCGTGCTGTAGTCCATGGGGTCACAAAGAGTTGGACCCAACTAAGCAGCTCAACAACAAATTAAGCATAATATATATCAGATGAGTTTGACATTTGAAATTCATTCTTCAAAGATGTGTAACATAACAAAGATTTCTCTGTGGCTTACTATAACAAGCCCATTTTATGAAGGGCATCGCTTATTCCTTATTTTTTCAGCTTTTCCCCAGATCCTCTAGCTCCAGCTATGTTGAATGACTCAGTAACTCATTTCCAGTCCATTAGATGTATGCACTTTCTGGTTATCTATTATCCTCTCACATCATATTTCAGCTTAAGAGACATGTACAATTTAATTTCTTCGTAAATTATTACAAGATTGTCACTTTCAATAATCTAAATCTATATATTATTGCTTATAATCTCCTAACAACACTATAATGACAGACTATAGTGGCCTACACATTTACATTTGACATAACTTTTTTGCTCATTAACAGAGTTGCTGCTCATTTATTTTACTCTAAACATCTTTATCCAAATGACGCTTAAGTTCCTACCGTGTAGTCTTCACAGGCCACCTGCTTTCTCTAGTTTTCTAGTGGCTGGTCCTTTCCTCGTTTCCTCCATCCCAGTCTCCAACATTTGACTGAAGCTGTTGGATTATTGCTCACATGACTTTTACCTTCCTACCCTAACCCCAGAATTCTCCTCACTGAAATATCTAAGAGAGACATCCAAGGATAATCTAATCCATCGTTCCTCTTTCCAAAGAAATCAAATAAAAAAAAAGAAACTCCAGACAGATGGCTATTATTAAAGCCTCCATTTATCTATTTTGATACTGAACCCTGAGTAATATAAACTGAACCTTTTTAAAGACTAATGAATAAAGAAGACTCAAAATTCTTCTTAGTATCACATTCCAGCATCTGACCTTTGCAGTGAGTGTGTATTGCTTTTCCTTTCAAAACAAGTCCTCCCAATACCATCTTATTCTATTTGAATTTTCATGGAAATGAAGTATATCGGTTAATGTCCTATTGAGGACTGTCTTCTGAATACCAGGGTCTATAAAGAAATCAGAGGATGAAATGGTGGGATGGCATCACCAACTCAATGGACATGAGTTTAAGCAAGTTCTGGGAGGTGGTGAGGGACAGGGAAGCCTGGTATGCTGCAGTCCATGGGGTGGCAAAGAGTGGGACACAACTAAGCAACTGAACAACAACAATAAAGAAGTTAAATTTTCATCTTGCAATAAAAATCATCTCAATTCTAAATTCTGATTTGCACAGGCTTCCTAAGCCAGCTACATAAAAATAAGTTAGCTAAATTAGGAAAGGGAAAAAATCTTTCATGTGAAAATGAAAACCTTCCTCCCTTTAATCAAGTCATTCATATCTCTAGGACTGTCACTATACATTAAATGAAAATTATCATTGCGCAGGAACTTGGCAGGTTCTTGTGTCTGTCAAATGCTTCTGACATCACTTCTCAAGGTCCAAGACACTGTGCTGGACATGTCTTTATTTCCAGATTAAAGATTAATGGCATTCATATAAAAGGAATGAAGTTACAGTATGAATGAACTCTGAAAACATTATGCTAAGTGAAAGAATCTAGTCTTGAAAGACCATATATTATATGATTCAGTGATACAAAATGTCCAGAATAGGGAGTAAATTAGTGGTGGCCTAGGTCTGTGGGGACAAAGAGGTAAAAGGGTCATAGCTAAAGAGTATAGGGGCTTCTTGAGACTGATGAAAACATTCTAAAATTGATTATTATAATGATTGTAAAACTCTGTATATATACTAAAAACCAATTTGAACAGTAAAATTATATATATATATATATATATATATATATATATATATATATATATATATATATATATCACAGTTTGCCTTCCCATCCAGCAAAGGACAGAAGAAACCACAAAAAGATTCAGCTCAACAACAACAACAACAAAAAAAACCCCAACATGTAAATGAAAGAATAAATTGGAAATATATATAAACAATTTTTCTCTCCTTCAATTTAAATATTCTCTCTGTTAAATTGGGTCAACTATAAACAGAGAAGCTAATTTATTTTTTGGATGGTTCATGTTCATAGTAGAAGGGTCTACAACGTTACTCTATTATTTTCCTTCAATTATTTTGAATGCCTGAGAAATTTTTCACTTAGTACATAAATCAGCCAGATTTGTCCCTAGACATGATAAAATGTAACCAACAGAATTTTACTTAACAGCAGCATGGTAAAATTTAATGACAGTGAAATATAATTAGTTCCAAAAATATAACAATAATTTCCTTAATTAGAAGTCACAATATGTTTTATGATTTATTAAAGAAAATATATTTTCCTTTCTGTCTTTCAATAAGACTTTTCAAAGAAGGTAATAATTTTAAAGAAGATTTAGGGCATAGATGTCTTTAGAGGATAAACTGTCATCATGTTTTTGTATTTAAATTACAGGCATTGTTTCAGCAATTGTTTTTAAATGAAGTAAGGCCAGATGCCCTGCTTTCAGTATTTAATTAACCAGACTTCAGGGTATCTTTAGGAACACAAACAACTAAGTGTGTTCAAACAATCAATTCTGACAGCACACTGTTGTCAGATTTAAACTAAAGAGAGACACACTTTCAGGAATCAGCAAAGATCATCCCTAGGAAACTGTAATGATTTATAGTTTCTAAGTGAAAGGTATGGTTTTTTCCTGTTGATTTTTCAAAGACTTCAGTCTCAAATTCTTCCTAGCTTTGGTGCTTTTAAACACACATGCACAATCACTGTAGCATACCCAGCTTTATCTCCCTCCGACACTATCTCATAGTCCTGATTCACAGAAACCCATCCTCAGATGGGAAAGCACATGGAGAGAAAACACAGGCCTTGACAGGCCTTCAGTAATGGCCTTCACTGAGAACCATCCAGAATATAATACATCCAAGAGTAAATGACTTAAAAGGGCCGATGAACAAAGTCAAGTCTCTTTTTCATTAGCAATAATTACTGCCCTAAATATTTCAAGCTGGCATTCTTGAGTGACAAAAATGCTGGACTGGAAATCAAAAAAGCCAGATGTGATCCAAACTTGACTGTGAGTCAAGGGAGACGCATTTCCTCCAGCTGAATTAAGCCATGGTCTCCTGACCTCTGAAATGGGGAATGACAGTCCCTGTGCTGACCCGGCTGTGGGGGCATCAAAGGACTAAGATGCATGACTGGCAGAGAGTCCGCCTACCAATGCAGGAGGCATGACACGGATTAGATCCCTGCGTCAGGAGGATCCCCTGCATCTTCAGGAGGGCACAGCAACCCACTCCAGTATTCTTGTCTGGAGAACCCCATGGACAGAGAAGCCTGGCTGGCTACGATCCAGAAAGTCGCAACAGTCAGGCGTGACTGAAGAGACTTAGCATGGCATGGCACACTGAGGAAAGCGAGGCTCACAGCAACTAACACGTTCTCAGAGACGACACTGCTTCCAAAAGCGGAGCAGGCCACACATGTACCATCTTCCTGCCGTGTCACCTTGTTCAAAGAACATACACGACGGAAACCCTAAGAATATCATCAAACCCAAACACATCCAAGTCGCCTCTGCTTGAACGCCTGAAGTGAGAGCAGGCGCCGCCACCAGGCGGTAGCTAACCCAGGTGTAGGTCGGCTCAGCTGACCTTCTCCCTTAAGTCAGATTCCAGCGTGCTGCCCTCCCTTCAGTAGCTTTAATTTCTCTCCCAACTATAGTCCTTCAAATTTCTGAAGGCAGCAGTATGTCTCTCCTTCTCCATCCTTTCTCTCCTTGTCTAAGGTGATAAATGTTCCTCCACTATCCTGGCTGCCCTCTCACAGATGCACACTGATTTGTCAAAACTCTCTTCACACAGTACAGCATTCAGCACACACAGGACTACCGTGATGTGGGCACTATTCCTCAGTAGCTCACCTGGTAAAGAATCCAATTCCCCTGCAATGCAGGAGATCCCAGTTCGATCCTTGGGTTGGGAAGATCCCCTGGAGAAGGGAAAGGCTACCCACTCCAGTATTCTGGCCTGGAAAATTCCATGGACAGAGGCACCTGGCAGGCTACAGTCCATGGGGTTCCAAAGAGTCAGACACAACTGAGCGATTTTCACATTTACTTTTCTACTGATGCAATTTAAAAATCACAGAAGCTGTTTTGATTGCCACATCTTACATTTAGCTGAGGCTGCCTTTATAATCACCTAATCTATATCAAGAAAGCTCACCTGATACTGTCAAAGATGTGAAGGCAAGTCTTAACTGAGGAACTCAGTCAGGTTTATATACGTAAGCAAATCCTGCGCTTGGGGACCTGACCACTCAGAGATGGAAATCTTTTATCTGGTCCTATCTCAATAAATATTTTATTCACTAAAAGCTCAGCTAATGTGTCTTCTTTTTTAAAACTGCCATTGCCTTCATTTCCTTTAAAAGTTAGAAAATATTTTTTAAGAGGTAATGGGAGACTTCAAAAGCATTCCATACCTTGTCTTTCAAAGCACTTGTAAAATAGGACTAATTTTTTTAAAGAAGAAATAACTGACATGACAATGTGAAAGACACCGTGAAAAGCACATCATCATTTTCACAGTAAATTCATGAAAGAGCCTTAGCAGTGTAACCACTGTCCCTCCCTTCCTACAGTTTCACAAACATCTTCAGGCAGTCAGACTTCAGTGATATTTTGGATAGACAAGTTTTTTACTGCATAAAAAAACATTTAGCTGACATTAGCTTATGACAACCACAGCTTTAGGGGTTTTCTATAAAGAACATGCAAAGGTTAGTACATGAATGCTGGCATCCATTCTGACTGCTTAGTGGCCGTCTGGTTTACTTCTTGATTTGGTCAACATCCTAAGGCAGGTGACTTCTCCATAAGTAAAGTGTTATTTCACTAAGGAATTAGAAAACCATATTAATAAAGTTAGCATGTCATTTCTCAATTTGGTATAATCCATCAAATCCATCATATACTATTCACAAAACTTTAAATGTAGTTAACATTTTATGAGCCTATAGCATTGTCAGAATTTTAATACAGATTTGAGACTTTTACAGACAAGAGTCTTGAAGTCAGCTTCTGGAGAATCCTCCCTATGGTATACTAAAAGGTACACAAAATATGCCAAGTATAAGAAAATTTTAATAGCAAAATTCTAATTAACAGACACAAAAGCATTTCAAATGGTTCTCTGTGTAAAAAACAATGATAATCTCCAAGATCCTAAGATCACAGTCTTAATGCTGTTTTTAGAAGATGATGCCTTGTTTCTGAAAATTTCTGGGCAAGGTTAGTAGACACACTGAATAACAAAGAGCTCTGTGCAGTCCACAGGGAGAAAAAAATGAGAAAAAAAAAGATCCAGGTTTCCTTTGATTCTAATTTGAGTTAGTTCCTAACCCAATTTGCACTGGTAGTCACTGTTTCTGTATTTTTCCTAAATACACAGTTTTTCTACAGCTATTAATATTGAACCTACCCGGCCTATTTAAATTAATTGTACTTTACATTCACATCTTCAAAATGTATGCAACTCAATAAAGAAACAAATGCATTATCCTAGTATGAGAATACACCTAACGCAATAAAATATTTCCCAATCACTAACGTTCATCATTGCCTTTCTTAAAATCATCCAACGATCACAGTTCTGTGCTGAATGTTTCTAAAAAGGTAACAGTTATCAGTAAACAACATTTACTGAACAACATCTACTGTGCAGTTCTTTACTGGTTATTTTAAAGTGTGCCATGAGAAGCTACAAATGAAATTCTAGAATATTGCTTCTTTATCCAACATCCTCAGTATTAATAAGGACACAGAAAACACAATTTTAAAAAGAAATAACAAAGCAAAGTCTGATTATCATAAGGTAGATATACACACAAACTTCATTCATTTCAAAAATAATACACACAGGTGTAAAAGAAAGAAACTGTGCTGAGATCCTGAGGAGGGACCAAAGTAAAAATAAAATGTTAGCAAAGAGGATGTTATAAAAAGCTTCCAACAGACAAGGTTTGCAACCAGAGTAGACCTAGCAGGCCCAGGACTAGCATGTTTACAAAGGGCCTGCTTCTAAATAAGACTGGCCCTTGCCTGGCATGTGGGAGCTTGGAGTTCTCAGGATGTCCCCCGTCAACAGTTAATGAATAAGGCTGGTTCACTCTTCCTTGATAGGATTAACACCATGGTTTATGCTGAAAACCTGCCTTTCTTCTGGGAATCTGGAATCGTGGTACATGCTAGGCAGAAGGTGGCTACAAGCCCCAAATAAAAATCCTGGGTACTAAGTTTCTAATGCGCTTCCTCGTACAGAAACACCACATGTGTGTGCTCCTCCTTCATCACCGGGAAAAGAGTGAGCTCCGTGTGACCTCTCACGGGAAGGAGGGAGCGTGATGAATGTGACGCTTGGGCTCCTGCAGATTCTGCCCGTGCCTTCTTCCCTCGTGAGCCAGCTGTGTACGTCACTGAAGAAAATCTTCCCCACGAGTACAACTGCAAGCTGAGTCTCATGAGTCCCTTGAGGGAATCTCAGAATGTGGGGGTGATCCTGAGATTCCCCAACACATAAGATAAGGTTAGTTCCAGTTGCTGAATGGACAGCATACAAACTTGTCAACAGGAGAGGTAGAAAATCATCTAGAGATCAACCGAGTTTTATCATACTTATATGTAACTTATACAAACTAAACTACAACCATTCAATGAAAGGAAAAAATAAGTAAGAAAAATCAAAGAAAGAAAATAAATGTAGACAGTAGGGACCATTTCTTTTCACGGCCCATAATGGCAATGATATGAGATCGTTGCCTTACGAACTAGTTCTAAGTCCAGTATAGCCTGTGACTCTACACCAGAGAACATTATCACAATACAAGAATAGTAGAGTCCTCTCGCCTGGAGAATCCCACGGACAGAGGAGCCTGGTGGGCTGCAGTCCTTGGGGTCGCTAGGAGTCAGACACGACTGAGCGACTTCACTTTCACTTTTCACTTTCATCACTGGAGAAGGAAATGGTAACCCACTCCAGTGTTCTTGCCTGGAGAATCCCAGGGACGAGGGAGCCTGGTGGGCTGCTGTCTATGGGGTTACACAGAGTCGGACACGACTGAAGCGACTTAGCAGCAGCAGCAGCAGAGCATTTTAGTCATTTTGTGAGGAGGAGGCAAGATGAATGATACTAGCAAATTTGGTTCGGAAGATGGTAAAGAATGATGGGACTCAAATTTGGTGGTTCAAACAGTAAAATCAGAGAAATAATAGGAAATAAGTGGGAAAAGTGTCCATTAGGAAGCTTTGTGCTTCATCAAAAAGAAACTTCAAACATAACCACAAATCAGGATCCACCTCAGCAGGGATCAGCTTCTCAGTAACAATACACATGAAGAAAGAGGGAGAAGCAGAAACTATGATCTAGGAAAGATGAGGGAAAATGGATGATGGGAGGCAACCCACAACTTTAATACGCAGGATGGACTGTGTATAGAGGAAAAATTTTATGAAAGGAAGAAGAATTAAACAGGCTATTACAATGACCTAGATGTGAAGTAAATAAGGCTCTGGAAAGAGGTAATGGCTATAAAAATGAAAACGATGGGTAACTGCAAAATAAACAGCTGGACGGAATCTGTTTATGGAACTGATTTAAGATACAAGCCAAGGAAAAAGTGGCAAATACTCCAAAACTGCAAGCTCCAGAGATCAGTCTCATTGATACTAATAGGAGATTGAAAAGGTAATAACTATTTGAAAGGGAATAATAAACAGGAAGAGATTAGTTGACTCTCCACTTGGGGATTTTCATGTATATAAAGAGGACTTAAAAAGAAATGTTCTTTTGAAATAAGAAAACAGAGTTAATGAGAGGATGAAAGATAAGGGTGGGAAGCTTATGTCTTAAGAGTTAGAACCTAATACCTGAAAAATAGAGTACAGAAGGAGAAAATAAGACAGCCCACTCCTCTAAAAGGTTTGAATCCAAAACAGACAAAACTAGATAGGCATATTTAATGTAGTTATAGGAAGGAATAAAAACATAAAATTTAAATAATATTTATGTCATATGCAAGCAAAGACAGCAGAAAATTCTTCTCAAATCTTCCTACACTTCTAGCCCATCAGGTGGGTTTGCCAAGGATTCCTAACTCTCTTTAGCTCTCACGATACAGCCAAAAAATGTTGAAGTATGACCCTCAGAGAAGGCCCTTGAGCGCCACCGGACAGTATTCACAAGGAATTACAAATTACCCTCCAAATTACAGAATGTTCATAAAAAGAAGCACTCTCCAAGGAGCAGATCTCTCCTTGCTCCTAAAAGATTTAGGTTCCTCATTCAAAATGTCCAGCTCTTTCCAAAATACACAAGCAGCTCATGCAATTCAATACCAGAAAAACCACCAACCTAATCCAAAAGTGGGGAGAAGATGTAAACAGACATTTCTCCAAAAAAGACATGCAGATGGCTAATAAGGTCTCAATGCTGCTCGTTATGAGAGAAATGCAAATCAAAACTATAATGAGATCACCTCACACTGGTCAGAATGGCCGTCATCAAGAAATTTATAAACAGTAAATTCCGGAGAGGGTATGGAGAAAAGGGAACCCTCATTCACTGTTGGTGGGAATGTAAATTAACGTGGCCACTATGGAAGACAGTATGGAGATTCCTTTAAAAACTAGCAATAAAACTACCATGTTCTGTGCTGTGCTCAGTCGTGTCCAACTCTTTGTAACCCCATGGACCATAGCCCTCCAGGCTCCTCTGTCCATGGGATTCTCCAGGCAAGAATACTGGAGTGGGTTGCTGTTTCCTACTCCAGGGGATCTTCCCAACTCAGGGATCGAACCTGCATCTCTTGCATTCCCTCTATTGGCTGGTGGATCCTTTAACCAGTGTGCCAGCTGGGTTTTCAGTAAAACTGCCCTATGACCCAATAATCCCACTATTGGGCATATACCCTGAGAAAGTCATAACTGAGAAAGACACATGTATCCCCATGTTCACTGCAGCACTATTTACTAGAGCTAGGACATGGAAGCAACCTAGATGTCATCAATAGATGAATGGATAAAGACGTGGTACAGATATATATAACTGAGTATTACTTGGCCATAAAAGGGAATGCATTTGAGTCAGTGCTAATGGGGTGGATGAACACAAAGCCTATTATACAGAGTGAAGTAAAAAAGAGAAAAAGAAATATATATTAATACATATGGAATCTAGAAAGATGGTACTGATGAACCTATCTGCAGGGCACCAATGGACAGGCAGACACAGAGAACAGGCTTATGGACATGGGCGGAGGAGGAGAGGGTGGGGCAGATGGAGAGAGCAGCATGGAAGCAGACACACCAGCACACCTAAGGTACTCAGCCAGCAGGGCTCTGCTGTAGACTCGGCAATCAAACCAGCTCTGGGACAGCCTAGAGGGGCGGCACTGGGTGAGAGGTGGGCGGGAGGTAGAAGGGGGGCGCACATATGTATACCTAATGCTGATTCAGGTTGATGTCTGGCAGAAACCAACACTCTATTGTAAAGCAATTATCCTGCAATTAAATATAAATAAAAATTTAATTATGTACTTTAAAAATATATATAAACAAACAAAAACTTTCCAGTTGAAGTCCTTATGTCCCATCACCTGAATGTGAAGAGAAGGATAGCCTCGGAAGGCGCCCCAACACCCATGTTACACATGCTCTTACTGTAGCTCATTCTCTAGAATCCTGCCAAAAGGCTCAAGTTGCCAGGAAGCAGGATCCCTGGGACAGGGGCATCACCCTGATACAGACCACATGTCTGGCATCAATAATGCTCTGGCAGCCAAAGGCCTGGAAAGGAATGCCATTCAAACCTGGGACACAAATCCTGCAGCAGAGGATGTTTTCTGATAAAGAAAGCTGGGGATTTTCCCCTGATCTGATTTCTTTGTAGCTGGACATGAATGTCTGGGCCTAGGGAGCTGACAGAAATGAGAACTCCCCTGGGTAAGAGCATATCAGAGAAAGAATCTTGGACGTTCCAAGGGACCCATGGGGAATGCGACCCCTTTCAGAGACCTGGAGCTTACTGGGCTGTTTCTGCGGGCTCCGACTCCCCCACTCAGGCCACTGAGTCCTCACTCTCAAATTGCCATGCCTTTGAGAACAGCACGCGGTCTGCTTGAGAAGACAACGGGAGGACACCAAGATGATTCAGTCCTTGCTGTTGCTAAGTCCCACGTGGCTCAGTGGTAAAGATTCTGCCTGCCAAAGCAGGAGACACAGGAGACCAGGGTTCAATCCCTGGGCTGAGAGGATCCCCTGGAGAAGGAAATGGTGACCCACTCCAGGATTCTTGCCTGGAAAAGTCCACATACAGAGGAGCCTGGCGGGCTACAGTCCACGGGGTCACAAAGAGTCAGAAGGAACTGAGCACACACATTGCTAAGTCAGCCCTAATGTCAATCCCATTCCAACTCTGGTAACACAGAATCCTACAATTTCATTTTTGATTTGTTTTTCCATGGGACAATCTGATACCTCATGCCCAACCTATTCCCCAAGTGACTGGGATCCTATCCAGCTTGCTTTATACTCAGTACAGTCACTCTGGTCATTGGATTCCTTTCCCTCAACCTCAACCTTTTCAAATAAGGCACAGTCATGCACTGTTAAAACTCATCCCAAGTCAGACGAAGGACAGGGCTGGTCCCTGCCAGCTGGTGCTCCTTGGTCTTCTACAGGCCAACAGTCCCACTCTTCTGAGATGGGTAATCCGGATGGCGGATTACAGTTCCCGGCCTAGCAAGTGAGAGACTCCTCAGAGACCGATCTTCTACATTCTTCTCTACCTTGGGCCTCAAATCCCAAACCTGAACCTGCTTCTGGGTCAGAAGCTCTGCCTTTTCCTGACCAAGAGCACAGGATCTGACCCTCTGTCCCCTCCTCTCAATCAGAGCATCCTAAACTACTCTTGTTCAGATGTCAAGAAAAGCTCTTAGATTTGGGGCATGTTTTGACCATGATCTACTAAGTGAACATAAAGAAAATTTTCCAACTGAGTATTTTTCCACATTGACTCAAAAACCTTCAAATCCATCCTCCTCACTGTCCTCAGAGTTCTCTCTGTAATTCGCCCATCTCCCCATGCTAATCCCTACCTAGAAGCTGCCCATTTTCTGCCAGAAGCCCAAACTCCTTGGCATGACATGCTGGCGTGCCTTGTCTCAGCTCAGCTTGCTCTATCTCCCACGGCACTACGTCCAGGCGCACACCTATGCATACCTAGCCTGGATCACCTAAGAACACTACGTCCACAGCCTGCAATGTGGGGAAGCACTCACACGTCCACCCAAGTGTGAAGCCAGAGGAGCTCGCATGAGTCAGGCTCCATAATGACAGAAGGCTCTCATTTGGGTACCATGCCACTCTTACTGAACACGTTTTTGATTAAGTCAAATTCATTCTATGGAAACTGAAATATGAAAGAAAATGATGCTGCGTTAAGTAACAATAATAGAAATACAACAGCTAGCCACGGAGTGATTATTATGTGTTAGGCACTTTGCTGAGCACCTTTATAGATGTCATATAATTTACTCCTCAAAACAATCCTATGAATTAGGTATTACATAGTAACTACATTTAACAGATAAGGAAACTGAGGCACAAGAGAGTATCACGTTTCATATCTAGTTAAGTACTAGTGTGCATGTGTGCTAAGTCTCTTCAGGCTTGTTCAACTCTATGCAACCCCATGGACTGTAGCCCACCAGGCTCCTCTGTCCCTGGGATTCTCCAGGCAAGAACCCTGGAGTGGGTTGCCATGCCCTCCTCCAGGGGACCTTCCCGACTCAGGGATCAAACCTGGGCCTCTTACGTCTCCTGCATTGGCAGGCAGATTCTTTACCACTAGCGCCACCTGGGAAGCCCACCCCTGGGAAGTTAAGTACTAGAGATGGAGTTTCAACCAAGAGAATCTGATTCCTGTGCCCACCACATCACACCACCTCGATACACTTACCACCTGGGTTACCAACTGCAGACTGATGAGCAGAATTCTAAGAGTAACTTCTCAGGACTCTCACCCTGTAGAAGGCCTTCCTATATGAGTGTAAGCGAAACCTTGAGTATGACAAGCTATCACTATGATTATGTTGTATTGCAAATGGAAGATTAATCCTGGGGGGCCTAATCTAATCACAAGAGATGTTCAAAAGCACAGTTTTCTCTGGTTGATAGCAGAAAATAAGTCAGAAACCCAGAAAACATGAGAAGAATTTGACAAGAGGGAATTCTCCACAGCTGAGATGGACAAGAATCAAGGCAATCTGAGAGCAACCTCCAAAGAGATCCAGGGACTAAAAGCAATCCCAGCAACAGAGTAGAGAAACCAGTCTTATAATCTCAGGGAACTGAATCCAATCAACAACCTCAAGAGCTTGAAGCAAACTGATTCTCAAAGCCACCAGATTAAGATTACCCAGCCCTGCCAACACCTTGATATGACCTTGAAAGACCATTACACAGAGAATTCGCATAGATTTCTCACCATTAAAACTGTAAGATTAAAAAAAGGGGTGGGGATGTTGCTTAAAGCCACTCAGTTTAAAGTGATTAGTTAAAGGCAAAAGCAGAAAACTAACAATCTTCTCCTGGTACCAAAATCTGCATTAGTTTTATATCACTGAACAATTACCACAAACAGCTTAAAACTATACCTATTTCCTATTTCTGAGTTCTGTAGGACAGAAGTCTGGATGAGCTTGACAGGATTCTCTGCTTAGAGATTTTGGAGAAGACTGTATGCAGGAATCTGCTTTCAAGTTCACTCAGGTCGTTGGACAAATTCAGTTCCATGAAGCTGTAGGACAAAGAGAGGCCTCAATTTCTTGCTTCCTTCACTCAGATGAGATGATGAACAATGATTTATAATCTACAAATGGGGTTTCCATGGTGGCTCAGACAGTAAGGAATCTGCTTGCAATGCAAGAGACCTAGGTCCAATCCGTGGTCAAGATCCCCTGGAGAAGGGAACTGCAAACCCACTCCAGTATTCCTGCCTGGAAAATTCTATGAATAGAGGGAAGACAAGAGTGAGCAACTAACACTTTCACTTTTACGTAAAAAGAATGTGAATGCCTTTAAATATAAACTTATGTTTAATGTAAGGAATTTAGTCTCACAGTAAGTGAAAGAAGGGGAGAGAAAGAACAGAGAAGGGACCTACTAGGTATTCTTTTTCAATTTTAATACTAATCCTTGGGTTACAGAAACAATCAGTTCTTCTTACAGAATAAAAAATAAATGCTTCTACATATCCCGTTTCATCAGTTCTCTCTAAATCTTAAGCTTTGAATTATGTTTTTTACATTTATTATAGAGCTGCCTGAGTACACTTCCACTAGTGCATAAAGAGGTATCAAACATGTATCAAGAATTTAACACATAAGGAAACTATTGACCGTAAATATTTTTCTATTACTTTTTCACCTCATAAAGACAAATTAAATCATTAAAAATACAGATGCAGAACCCACTAAAGAGGAGAAGCTGGGGAAATTGAAGCCTAAAAGGTATTATGTAACATTAGCTTAAGGTTTTTAAAGTGAAAGTGAAGTCGCTCAGTGGAGTCCAACTCTTAGCGGCCCCATGGACTGCAGCCCACCAGGCTCCTCTGTCCGTGGGATTTTCCAGGCAAGAGTACTGGAGTGGGGTGCCACTGTGCTTACAAATCTAGGACTTTGCTCAACGGAGTGTTTTTAATTTTGCAACAAACGATCTTTTAAGATAAGTCATCTAAAATTACAAAGTGACAAAAACACCTTCTTTGTCCAGAGATACCTCATTTTACTGACAGCTGTTAGCTCAAAAATAAACACTTGTCCCATGCACATACAAAAACCCTAATATTAAACTCTAATGACCATCTCACTGGGCCCAGGACTTTTACCTTCTAAATGCATTCACTGGGTGAAATGGAAACAACATTGGAAAGTTGCCTGCAATGAACTCCTGCAAGTCAGAACAACTTACAACATGTAGGTATTATGTTCTATATCATGAATACATAAGATTTTACTTTCATTAACCAAAAGTCCCTTCAGTTCAGTTCAGTTCAGTTCAATCGCTCAGTCGTGTCCGACTCTTTGCAACCCCATGAATCGCAGCACGCCAGGCCTCCCTGTCCATCACCAACTCCCGGAGTTCACTCAGACTCACGTCCATCGAGTCAGTGATGCCATCCAGCCATCTCATCCTCTGTCGTCCTCTTCTCCTCCTGCCCCCAATCCCTCCCAGCATCAGAGTCTTTTCCAATGAGTCAACTCTTCAACTTTAAAAGTCCCTTACTGACTCTAAAATCACTGCTTTACTCATCTGTTGTTACACAATTATACTTGCCTTTAATAGATCTCTACTACAGAAATATCTATAGTTCTTGGTCTTCTACCTCAATAAGAACTGGAAATGTCCCTATACAATATCACAAGACCATACGTTATTGAAAGCTGATTTTTAAAAAAATTTATTTTAGAAAGGTAATCTCGTGCATATACTTCATTTACATAATGTTTTCTACAGGATTTTGAATACCAACCCATAATCAAACATACTCATGTTTCTGCAACTAGAAGTATCAATAGCCATGCTAAGTAGGTTAAGAACAGAAGGCTATAAATTGCCTCACATTGGTTCAAGTTAGACTCTACTACTAAACAAGTTACCTAAAAAATAATTTGGTTTTCAGAGGTTTTTAGATTCCTGATTTCTAGGTAAAGATCTATAGACCTAGAGGTCAAAATGAGGAGTTAACCCATCAGAGTCTTTCTTCTCCACAGAAATGATATAAATGTCTTAGAATGATAACAGGTGCTCTGGCACACTTAGTACAGTGCCACAGAATTAAAGAAAAATATGCTAATTTACCTAGGAACAAAGACCTTTTCTGTGATAAATCTGTGAAAGGCTGCATGGACAGCAGGGAATCTATAAAAGAGCTAAAAAATAGACTTTCTTTGTAGAGAATTATCCCCACATTCTCTATGACCTAGATGTGAAGTGCATAGATTAAAAACTGAGCACAAGCTCTACAGTCTCTGTCTACGTAAGAATGCATTCCTCTTGGGTCACCTACAATCCACCTTCTAATACACAAAGTGAAGACAAGATGCAGTATCCCCTCCTCTGGGCTTTGAAACCTCTGACACTTGCCAAATGCAAAATTATCATCTTCAACAGGGACAAAAGACGACCTATGTGTTTCAACTGATCTCTGGGGCCGGAGAGAAGAAAAAGTATAACTTTAAAAACATGATTCATTAATCAAAAGTTTAAAAATAACAAATATGCACATCAAAACATTAACTGCTTAAGCTGTCCTAAAAACTCTTCAGAGAACAAAGAACTTTCATAGCAGTCATTCATCTTAGAGTAAGGAAACTTTAGGCCAAAGTATTAAATGGAATTTAATCCAGCCCATGCACATTAATCTTTATATAAAAAGAAAGCACAAAATTCTACAGGTAGAAATTAAAGCAATCGTTCAGTAGTGTTTGGAGCGTCTCTGTGTACAGAGTGGTCCCCTCATGCTAGTGTTTCTGACTTGTAGAAATACCATACCTGTCCTGAGAAAAAATTCATTAAATTAGCTTTTGTATATTCAAAATAAATTAGTGTTTCAATTTGTTACTAAAAAACAGACCGAAGTAACTACACAGCTTATATACTCAGATGCAAATAAATCAAGTTGTTCATAAAGAGAATACTAGCTTGCCGGTTGTTCTCACATTTAATTGACTACATAATAGCCAAAGGTCTTGGCAAAATGTAAACTACACTGAATACAAACAGAGCCTGTGCTGCTGTGATATTCAAGAATCAACAGATGGTTGGCACCAGGAGGCCGGCACATACACAAAAAAATAAAAAACTAGAAAAAAATAAATAAAAAGATTAATGTGTACAAATTCAACACAGTATATTTGAACCTCGTTTGCCATTTTGGAGAAAAAACCCTCCTTGTCAACACACAAGTGATTTAAAATCTCTGTTAGGATCTATGATCTGAGGTCTTGAGAAAATACCCAGGCTTGGTTAACTGATACATGAACTACAGAGTGAAAAAGCCTACGGAACTCTGAAGGAGAACACTGCCTAAGGAGAGCCAGGAGGAGAGGGGTAAGTGGACCCAGAGGCGGACAGGAAGCAGGGAGGAGGCAGTGAGGAAGAGGGGGTGAGCAGAAGAGAGGCGAGGAGGGAGAGGAGCAGGAGAGAGGGGGGAAGGGGAGTGCCCGGCAGGGCCCCACTCCGGCATCAAGCCCACACACCCCAACTAGACTGTGTGCGGAGCCACACAAAGATGTAGCGACCTAAACTGAAAAGAGAAGACTCAGTCAAGTTTTCTATTATTTCAGTGATAAGTGACTCAGCGTGTCAAGCACTGTACTAGGCACTGAGGCACACAGATAACAACTATGCCCCTTTTCACTGCATTCAATGAACATGTTTAGTTTACACTGAGAAATCAAAGATCAACAACAAATCATATTCAACCC
The DNA here is from genome assembly GCF_032405125.1 of Capricornis sumatraensis. Taxonomy (NCBI): domain Eukaryota; kingdom Metazoa; phylum Chordata; class Mammalia; order Artiodactyla; family Bovidae; genus Capricornis; species Capricornis sumatraensis. The sequence continues at coordinate 7,377,476 of NC_091075.1, read as the reverse complement.
CTGTGAGCAAGCTTAGGACCCAGTGAGCACCCCAATAAACACTTTGAGAGAGACCTGCCTCAGGTATTCCAAGAGCAGTGAGGAGAGCCCCCCTCCACCATCATCAGTTCAGTGGCAAGTGGAGGGGACACAAGCAGGAAAGTAAGTGAGAGTCGCTTAGTCGTGTACAACTCTTTGCAACCCCACGGACTATACAGTCCACGGAACTCTCCAGGCCTGCATACTGGAGTGGGTGGCCTTTCCCTTCTCCAGCGGATCTTCCCAACCCAGGGATCGAACCCAGGTCTCCCACACTGCAGGCAGACTCTTTACCAGATGAGCCACAAGGGTAGCCCCGGTGGCAGAAGCAAAGGCACATGCAGAGGTTAATGAAACGTGAAACTGAGGAGTTCAGGGAGAAGTGAGTGTGAAGCAAGTCCAGGAAGAGTGGACCTTGAAGAGGCAAAACTGGACACCTACTATGTTCTAGGCTTTTGTGTACAGAACTGGTTTTTGTCTAGCTTTTCAAAATCTCTAGTACATAGAAGAAGTCACAGAAGTTTTTGCATAGATCCACTATGCCAGTTTCCATCTAGGAGAGGAACACCCTTTCCAGCAAAGCTCCTACCTTCACCCAGTTTAACTCAAACACTGTCCACACAGGAACTCTCTGCCAGAAAGGCTTTTCTCATGTTGATTAGAAACATGTTTCTCTCTACTTTCACACAACGATTTTTTTTTTTTTTTCAGTTCTGTCCTCAAACAGCAAAGCTAACCCTTCACCATCTTTCACACAATAACTTGTACGGTTTAGTTGCTCAGTTGTGTTCAACTTTGTGACCCCATGGTTTGTACCCCGCCAAGCTCCTCTGTCCGTGGGATTTCCCAGGCAAGAATATTGGAGTGGGTTGCCATTTCTTCCTCCAGGGGATCTTCCTGACCCAGGGATCAAACCCATGTCTCCTGCATTAGCAGGTGGATTCTTTACCACTGAACCACCAGGAAAGCGTTCTCATACAACTCCTCGTTAAAACATACAAAGACAGCTATCTGATTCTGCTCCTGCTTTTCTTCAGGTTAAGAAACTCAGTTCCCTGCTTACTGATTTCCAACTCACAGTTTTCAAACCCTTTGTTCTGTGGCTATATTCTGTTGAATGTCAGCTGTTTATCCATTTCCAGATCCTTATCTAATACCAGCGCTTGACATGACCCTCCTGATGTGGTCTGACCAGCATAGAGTAAAATGGCATCCTTCTCTCCCATGATCACACGATTCTATTTCTGTATTCGCAGTCTGGACTTTTTATCTAGCCACCAAGTAATATTGCTAACCAAAATGTCCACATAAAGCAAGTGAACCCTTAAGACATCTGCATATGAGTCAATGTCAAGTCCGGGATCCCCCATCTAGAACTTGGAAAGTTGACTTTACACTGACCCTTGTTTAATTTCATCATAGAGGCATCTGGTCTATCACTCTAGTTACTAACCGCTTTTGGATAGTGAGTACATGTCTCAAAATAGGATCTCTCTTGCACACCCATTAGGACAGCTACTGTGAAAGAAATGGAAAGTGGTGATGGGGGGGACCTCTTCAAGATGGCAGAACAGGAAGAACCTGAAGTTAGCGCCTCCTAAAGATGGGGTCACACAGAGTCGGACACGACTGACGCGACTTAGCAGCAGCAGCAAAGACACAATGAATGCACAGCTTCATCTGGATCAACCTCCTCTGGGAAGAACCTGAGAACTAGCTGAACAGCTGCTCCACAACAAAGGACAAGGAGGACCACATCAAGACAGAGATGAGGGCCAAGAAGAGCTGCTGCCAGAACCCCCACCCCAGCCTGAGGACACATGATAGGAGGGAGCTCCTCAGGTGGGCGCTTCTCCTGGAGGACCGAGGGGTTGGTCCGCACGGCGTGCACTGTGGCCCCTGTGGTCTACACTGGAGAGACAATCTCCCAAAACACCTGCCTTAGACAGCCAAAGGGTTGACATCTAAGGGTCTCAAAATGCTACAGGAAACAAAGACTGTCTTCTTAAGGGCTTTCAAGTAGCCTCACTGAGTTGAAACACAGCAAAACAAGAGCAGTTTGAAAAATGCCAAGACTATGTGATGGAGAGCCATTTTTTAATCTACAAGCATCAGCTGAAGGGGTGAGGAATGGTGGACATGCTCCCCACAGACAGGCGGAGGCCCTAGCAGACACTGTTGTGTTTCCCACCTAATCTGCTGGCACGTGAGCTCCACTTGGGCAGTGACTGCAGAACTGGCCAGCCCCTCTGCTGAAGCCAGAGCGCCCAGGCAGCTACAGCTCTACCTGTTCCCTGTGCTGGGGCTGGCAGGGGCGAGAGGTCACAGTGCTTTCACACTCCCTGGTTAGACTGACATGCGTGCACAGAAGGGGCACTCACTCTCCAGCTGCAATATTGAAGCCTGCAGGCTGGCACACTCCATTCACTTTCCCGCTGCCTTCCTGAAGCAAGAGTGCAAGCCCCGTCCCTTACTCTCCAGCTGCCTCGCTAAAGCCACGGAGGGTGCAATCCACACAGAGGATACCCCGGGATCACCTGGCCATGCTGGCCAAGGGGGCTGGCATTCCCCACAAGACTACAACAATAGATAATGCAGCTCTTGAGGGGCCACTACCACCAGCACACTGCCCAGACCACGGACTGAAACACAACCCCTGCCTTTCTGTGAAAGCCTGGAGCTTCACTCTAAGGAATACGATTCAAGTTTCCCCAGGTCTAGAGAGTAAGAGCAGCCTCCCAAGGAATGTAAGTAAGGAAATACCATCCTCCACATGCCCTTGGCCTCACGAATGCACAACAAGACTCCCCAGAAACCTGCTTATACACTTGACAAAAGGCTTGATTCGATTTTGCAACTGTCACCCAGGGGACAACTCTAGTCCTCCTGGTCTGGAGGTCATCAGGGATTATAACTGCAGCTACACAGGACTGCATATACCTGCAAAGCTTAAAAGTTGCTGCTTGAGGGTCTGGCTTCTAATCAGCCTGAAACTAGGCAATAAATAGATTCCTCCCCTTGGAACACTGACAGGTCTTGACATGCCCTCAACAGCAGTAACATACGGAGAATAAATCACGTGGCATATGCAACCATAAAGAATCATGAAACAATCCAGACCTAGGGCAGAACTGAACAAGGATCATCACTTACATAAGGACACTCCACCTACACCAACAAAGGTAGCAGTTTTTCCTAAAGCATAGCAGTAATGACAGCCAGCCAAGCAAAATGAGCTAACAACAACAAAACGTTCCAAATGAAAAAAACAAGACAGAATCTCAGAACAAGACTTTAGTGATATGAAAGTAAGTAATCAACCTGATAAAGAACTCAAAGTAATAGTCATAAAATTACTCATCAAACTCAAGTAATTACTCATAAAACTACTCATCATGAGTTTGCTCAAACTCATCAAACATGAGCACGGTGAGAATTTCAAAGAAGAAATAGACAATATAAGAATGAACAAATCAGGGTTTAAGAATAGAGTAACTGAAATGAAAAATACATTAAATGGAATCAACAGTGGATTAGATCAAAGAAAAGAACAGATCACCAATATGGAAGACAGAGTAATGGAAATCACCCAGTCAGATCAGCCCGAAGAAAAGAAGAACATTTTAAAAGGAGGACAGTTTAAGGAACCTCTGAGACAACATCACCCATACAAACATTTGCATTATAGGGGTCCTAGAAGAGAAAGGGAGAGAAATGGACAGAAAACCTATTTGAAGAAACACAGCTCACAACTTCCCTAATCTGGGGAAGGAAACAGACAACCAAGTCCAAGAAGCATAGAGAATCCCAAACAAGATAAACCTAAGGAGATCCTCACCAAGATATTACAATTAATATGTCAAAAGTGAAAGACAGAATTTTAAAAGAAACAAGAGGAAAACAACTAGTCAGGTATAAGGAAGCACTCGTAAGACCATCAGTGGAGTTCTCAGCAGAAACTGCACAGACCAGACAGGAGTGCCACGATATGCTCAAATGTAGAAAGGAAAAAATTAACTAAGAGTATCTAACACAGTCATCACTCAGAACTGAAGGAGAGAGCAAGAGCTTTTCTGACAAGCACAAACTAGGAGTCTATCACCACTAAAGCAGCCTTATAGGAAAAGTGAAAGAGAACTCAATGAAAAATGAAAGAAAACACACGAGAGAAATTTTTCGCTGGTAAGGGCAAAATATATAGTGAAGGTAGTGACTCAACCACTTATAAAGCTAGTATGACGATTAAGAGATAGAAGTAGTAAAATCAACTATAATAACTAGTAGTAAAGGGATACACAAAATAAAAACATAATGACCTACAAAACATGAAATGTGGCCTGGGGAGTTAAAAATGTAGTGGTTTTAGAATGAAACTGAACTGAAGCAAATATCAACTTAAAGCTGACTGCTTTAAATATAGATTGTTATATATGAACTTCATCGTTAACATAAATCAAAAGCCCAAAACAAAAATATAAGAGAAAGGAGTCCAAACATAATACTAAAGAAAATCAACAAATCACAAAGGAACAGACCAAGAGAAGAAAGTAACAGAAAAATACAAAAACCACCAGAAAACAGTTGACCAAATGAAAGTAAGTGCATGTCTATCAATAATTACTTTAAATGGGGGAAGCAGAGGGAAGGATGAATTGAGAAAGCAGCACCGGCATACATACACCATCATGTGTAAAACAGCTAGTGGGAAGCTGCTGCATAACACAGGGAGCCCAGCCTAGCACTGCGTGACAACCTACAGGAGTGGAACGGAGGGAGAGGAGAGATGCATACATATATATGTTGTTGTACAGAACCAACACAACATTGTAAAACAAAATTCCTCCAACAAAAAAATAAATTTAAAAAATATAAATGATCCAAATTCTCAAATCAAGAAGCACAGGATAGTTGGATGGATTAAAAAAAAAAACAAAAACACCTACCTATATGCTAAATATAAAAGACTTGCTTTAGATCTAAAGACTCACAGGCTAAAAATGAAGGGATAGAAATAAAAATTCCATGTAAATATAATGAAAAGAAAGCTTGGATAGCAATACTTTTATAAAATAGACTTTAAAATAAAGACTATTAACAAAAGACATACAAAAGCATTACACAATCATAAAGAGGTCAATCCAACAAGACAATGTAACATTTTTTAATATTTATACATCCAACACAGGAGTAACTAAGTATATAAAGCAAGTATTAATGGACATAAAGAAAGAAGTTCTCAATACGAAAATAGTAAAGGACTTTAACATGCCACAAACATAAACAGATCATCCAGACAATCAAGGAAACATTGGCCTTAAATGACATATCAGATAAACTTAATAGATATATACATATAATCATTCCACCCAAAATCTGCAGATTATACATTCTTTTCAAGTGCACGTACAACATTCTCCAGGATGTTAGGCCACAAAACAAATCTCAATAAACAGAAGAATACTAAAATCATATCAACCATCTTTTGAGGGCACAAAGGTATGAAATGAATAATCAATTATAAGAAAACTGGAAAAAATAAACACAAAGACATTAAACAGCACACTACTACACAACCAAAGGATCAATGAAGAAATAAGAGTATTTTTAAATATCTTCAGACAAATAAAAATGGAAAAACAGCTTTCTAAAATTGAGGGGATGAACCAAAAGCAGTCTCAAGAGGGAGCTTCATAGTGATATAGGCTTACCTCAAATGCAAACAAAAATCTCAAACTAACTTCATATCTCAACGAAGTAGCAAAAGAACAAATGAATCCTAAAGTTAGTACAAGGAAGAGGAAAGATTGGAGCAAAAAATACATAATATAGAGATTTTAAAGACAATAGAAAAGAACAATGAAATTAAGAGACAAATCTTTGTAAAAATAAAATCTACAAACCTTCACTTAAATTCACTAAGTGAAAAAGAGAAAGGGTTCAAATAAAATCAGAAACAAGAGAAGTTCAAAGTGATACTTTAAAAATACAGTGAATCAAAAGAGACTACTATGAATAGCTATACACCAAAAATTCAACCATCTAGAAGAAATGGGTAAATTCCCAGAAATATATAACCTCCAAAGACTTAATCATGATGAAACAGAAAGTCTGAACAAACTGATTACCAGTAAGGAGATTAATCAATAACCAAAAGCCACCCAACAAACAAGAGCCAATTATCAGAAGCCTTCACTGATGAATTCTACCAAACATTCAAAGACCAATCCTTCTCAAATTCTTTCAAAAAATTAAAGAGTAAGGAACTCTTTCAAACTCATTTTATGAGCCAGCACTGCACTGATGCCAAAACCAGACAAGCATGCCACAAGAAAAAAAAAAAAATTACTGACTAATAGCTCTGATGAATATAAATGTAAAAATCCTCAACAAAATATTAACAAACCACATTCAACAATACATTCAAAGGATCATATACCATGATCAAGTTGGATTTATTCCAGGGATACAGAGCTGGTTTGACATCCAAAAACCAATGTAATACAAAACATTAATAAAATTAAGGATAAAAATCATATGATTATCTCAACAGATGCAGAAAAAACATTTGACAAAATTCAATACTCATTTACAATAAAAACTCAACAAAGTAGGTATAAATGGAACATACCAAAACATAATACAGGTCACATATGACAAGCCCACTGCTGATATCATATTCAAAAGAGAAAAACTCAAGAGTTTTCTTTCCAGAACAAGATAAGGATGCCCATCTCACCACTTTTATTCAACACAGTACTGAAACTCCTAGCCACAGCAATTAGGCAGGAGAAATAAAGACATTCAAACTTGAAAGGAAAAATTTAAACTGTCACTATTTGTGGATGATAAAACTTTATCTAGAGACTCTACAAAAAGTGTTAGAATTAACAAATTCAGGAGAGCTGCAGGTACAAAATCAATATACAGAGATCTATTATAGTTTTATACATTAATAACAAACTATCAGAAAGAGAAATTAAGAATCCTATTTACAACTGCACCAAAAAGAATACTCAAGAATAAATTTAGCCGAAGAGGTAAAAGATCTGTACACTGAAAACTATTACACATTGGTAATAGTTGACATAAATCAAAGGCACAAAAAAATGGAAAGATATCCCATGCTCGTGAATTGGAAGAATGACTACTGTTAAAATGTCCATATTATCCAAAGTAATTGGATTTGATACAATCCATATTAAAATTCCAATAGCATTCCTCTCAGAAACAGTACAATCATAAAACTTATACGGAACCACAGAAGAGTGTAATTAGCCAAAACAAACTTGAGAAAGAATAAAACTGGAGGCATCATGTTCCCTGATTTTAAACTATATTGCAATGATATAGTAATCAAACAGTATGGTACTGGCCTAAAAACAGAAACACAGATCAGTGGAACAGAAGAGAGAGCCCAGAAATAAACCCATACATTTGGTCAATTAATACAACAAAGGAGGCAAGAACACACATGGGTAAAGAACAGTCCCTTCAGTACGCGGTGCTGGGGATACCGGACAGCCACACACACAAGAATGAAACTGGACTACACTATCTTTCAACACCCACAAAAAGCAACTCAAAATAGAGTAAAGACTGGAACATAAGGCCAGAAACCATAAAACTCCCAGAAGAAAACAGGTGGTAAACTCCATCGACCACACACACACACAGACAGTGAAGAAACCATCAACAAAATAAAAACAGAACCTCTGAGGGAAGAAGGCACTTGCAAATCACATATCTGACATGGAGTTACCATCCAAAATACAAGTTATATGAGTTCTCTTTGTGACACCAGAAAGCTAACTAATCAACCATCTCAAAAGCCTGCCAGACTGTTGAATTTCTTCTTACTTAACATAGTGTTCTCTTCATTTAAATGAACTGGAGTTGCCACTGTCTGCAGTCAAATACATCTGTTTCATAACTTCCTATGGGGGCTGTAAGTTGTGATCAGAACCACAAAAATAATCAAAGTACTCTAAAAATACAAATATTGTTTTGTTTTGTTCTCCTTTTTAATCAAAGTACTCAGCCTGGATTCCCAACATTCCTCTAATCACACCTCGGCTTTGGCTGAATGACCAAAAGGTGGCTGACATACCCAAGTAGGAGCCATCTTGTGATGAGCAGACAAACCACCACCACAAAACAAACGCAGAACTTCTGGAAGACGTGTAACACAGAACTGCTTTGCTTTATTCCAAATTAAAGGATTAGTGTCAGGAGGAACACTCCAAGACATTTGTTTTAGGATTCCTGACATTCTTCAAGGCTTCTTAGGTGGTATTTTTCCACTAATGTCTACACTAAGTGGTTCCATTTGGAACCTAAAACAAAATGCTATCGTCTGCAAAAGAAAAACACGTGGTAAAGAAAATTCTTCGTTCCAAACACCTAAAAGAACTTCCATAAACAATAAAGAAAAATAAAAGATGTTAAACAATTGAAAACGTTTCTTCCAAAAACCAAAACACGTTGGAAATCTGATACTGAGTCAAATTCCCAAAGAGCAGAACAGCTGTAATCACAAAGTAACTGCAAAGAAACAGAAAAACATCTAAACAAAATGTCCAGTCTAATATCCAACCAATCAGCTTCTTTAAAAACCTTATTTCACTCAAATCACCATCTTCATGACAAAAAAGAAATCTGCAAAGTAGACAAACCCAAGGTAGCAAAATACCACGAGAATCAATAAATTGGTTTTTTAACTCTTAAGGTTTTTCTAAGGATGCCAATGGTAAAAATTACATACACTTATTCAATGTGTTTATTGAATGTGAATGATTAAATATTAACTACATAGTTAATCCAACTTTCAGCCACTTATATTTATGTTGTAGACCCTGTGCTAAGACCTGAGGAGTACAGTGTCTTCCAAAGTCTATAATGTAGTAGAACACCCCAGCCCTCCCAGCCCTCCACTCTCTCTCTGCAACTGTCCTACCTCAGAAATGCTGTCCTGTCTTAGAAACGTATGTACAGGGCTTCCCTGGTGGCTCAGCTGGTAAAGAATCTGCCCGCAATGCAGGAGACCTGGGTTCGATCCCTGGGTTGGGAAGATCCCCTGGAGAAGGGGACGGACACCCTCCTATTCTGGCCTGGAGAACTGCATGGACAGTATAGTTCAGGGGTCGCAAAGAATCAGACACAACTGAGCGAGATTCACTTTCCACCTATATGACAGAGGCCAAACTCTTAAAAGTCATTCAGGACTTTTCTCTTTCAACACACAATCCATCGGTAAGCCTTACTGGTGTTAGTTACCCTCAGTCTCTAGTAACATACAACCAGAAGCCAAGCACTTCTCAACAAATCCACTGCAAAGGCACAAGTCCAGGTCACAGTCAAACCAGTCCTCCACTATCAGCTCCTGCCTGGTGTGTCTGCACCCTCCAGCCCGCTCTCCATCCAGCCACACAGTGCCCTCTCAGAGCATCAGCGGTCACACCAGTCTAACCACATCTTTCCCATGACTCCCTTCCGCTGCTGACACCTCGTGATGTGACCTACGCCTACCTCTCTAATGCGACGCCCTGCTGTGGGCCCATCATTCAGTGACCACTGGCCTCCGCTGTTTCTGTCCTCTGAAGTTTGCTGCCATCTCTGCTACTACCTGGGTTCTCATCCAGGTCTTCTTACGGCCCCACCCTCGCTGTGTCGTCTCAGAACACCCCAAGAGCCCACCCAGAGTGCTAAAGTAGAAACTCAAGGCGGGAGCATTTTATCCCACTCTTCTGTTCTTTTAAAATTAGCTTTTTTGTGGAAGCATAATTGCAACAAAAAAAAAGAAAAGAAACTCTAAGTGCACAGTTCAATGAATTCACTAAGTAAACACACCTAACTCACAAACCAGCACACAGATCAAGAAATAGTTTGCCAGAAGTTTGCGCAGGTCCCCACGTCGTCACTATCCTCAAAACAAGGTAACTACAACTCGGATTTATAGATTACCTTGACCCACTTTTGAACTTTCTATAAATAAAATCATACAGTATGAACTTTTTCTCCAGCTTCTTTCACTCAGTCCTGTGTTTCTGAGACTCACCCATATTGCTAAGCAGAGCTGTAACACTTTCATTATTACAAAGCTTTGTAATCTTCCATTTCATGAAGATGCATTTGTACAGTTTGAGATAACTATCCATGGTGCTGCTTTGAAAGTTCTTGTACATATCTTTAGTAAATGTATGAATGCATTTCTACTAGGATTATGTCTAACGGAATTGCTGTATCTCATCAAACATATATATTCAGCTCTAGGACAAACGACTAAGTGGTTTTTCAAACTGTCTATACCAATTTAAACATTCAGCACTGGCATATGAGTTTCAGATAATTCCTATAAATATGTGACATTACCTTTTTAATTTTAGTCATTCTGGTGAATATATCATGGCACCTCACTGTGCCTCTGGTTTGCACTGATGACGAAGCTGACCATTTTTCCACATTTACTGGCCATTTAGATATTTTCCTTTGTGGAGCACTTGTTCTAGTGTTCTGCCATTCTTTATTTTAAACAATCAATTTGTGGTTATAAATGTACTCTGAATACAGGCCCTATTTCAACAAACACATCACAAGTACCTTCTCTCCCTCAGTCACTTGCTTTGTTATTTCCTCTGTAGCATTTACTGGTTTCCAACAGAGGGAAACAGAATGGAAAAGACTGGAGAGCTCAAGAAGACTGGAGATACCAAGGGAATATTTCACGCAGAGATGGGCACATGAAGGACAGAAGAAGAGATTAAGAGGAGGTAGCAAGAATACACGAAACAACGATACAAAAAAAAAGTCTTAACAACTGGGTAACCACAACGGTGTGGTCACTCACCTAGATCCAGACATCTTGGGAGTGTGAAGTCAAGTGGGCTGAAGGAAGCATTACCAGGAACAAAGCTAACAGAGGTGATGGAATTCCAGCAGAACTGCTTCAAATCCTAAAAGATGATGCTGTGAAAGTGCTGCACTCAGTCTGACAGCAAATCTGGAAATCTCAGCAATGGCCACAGGACTAGAAAACATCCATTTTCATTCCAATTTCAAAGAAGGGCAATGTCAAAGAATGCTCAGACTATCATACAATTGCAGGCATTTCACATGCTAGCAAGATTATGCTCAAAATAATTCAAGTTAGGTTTCAGGAGTATGTGAACCAAGAACTTCCTGATGTACAAACTGGATTTAGAGAAAGGGGAGGAACCAGAGATCAAACTGCCAACATCCACGAGATCATAGAAAAAGCAAGGGAATTCAAAAAAAAAAAAAAAGACACATCTACTCTGCTTCATTGACTATGCTAAAGCCTTTGTGAGGATCACAATAAATTGTGGAAGATTCTTAAAGAGATGGGAACACCAGACCACCTTATCTATTCTCCTGAGAAACCTGTAGGCAGGACAAGAAGCAACAGCTAGAACCAGACACGGAACAACAAACTGATTCAAAATTGGGAAAAAGAGTACATGAAGGCTATACAAAGTCACCCTACTTACTTCTATGCAGAGTTGCTGTTGTTTAGTCGCTCAGTCGTTTCTGACTCTTTGCGACCCCATGGACTGCAGCACACCAGACTTCCTGTCCTTCACCATCTCCTGGAGCTTGCTCTGACACATGTCCTTTGAGTCGGTGATGCCATTCAACAATCTCATCCTCGTTCATCCCCTTCTCCGCCTGGCTTCAATCTCTCCCAACATCAGGGTCTTTTCTAATGAGTCAGCTCTTTGCATCAGGTGGCCAAAGTATTAGAGTTTCAGCTTTAGCATCAGTCCTTTCAGTGAATATTCAGGATTGATTTCCTTTTATAATTGACTGGTTTGATCTTCTTGTGGTCCAAGGGACTCTCAAGAGCCATCTCCAACGCCACAGTTCAAAAGCATCAACTCTTCAACGCTCAGCCTTCTTTATGGTCCAACTCTCACACCCATACATGACTATTAGAAAAACAATAGCACTGATTATATGGACGTTGGTTGATAATATGATGTCTCTGCTTTTTAATATGCGATCTAGGTCTGTCATAGCTTTTCTTCCAATGAACAAGCGTCTTTTAATTTCATGGCGTAGTCACCACCTGCAGTGATTCCAGAGCCCAAGAAAATAGAGTCTGTCACTGTTTCCATTGTTTCCCCATCTATTTGCCATGTGAAATGCCAGGCTGGATGAATCACAAGCTGGAGTCAAGACTGCCAGGAGACATCAGTAACCTCAGATATGCAGATGACACCACCCTAATGGCAGAAAGCAAGGAGGAACCAAAGAGCTTTTTGACGAAGGTGAAAGAAGAGAATGAAAAAGTTGGCTTAAAGCTCAACATTCAGAAAACTAAGATCATGGCATCCAGTCCCATGGCAAATAAAATGGAGAAAAAGTGGTAACAGTGACAGATTTTATTTTCTTAGGCTCCAAAAATCACTGTGGACAGTGACTGCAGCCAGAAAATTAAAAGATTTTTGCTCCCTGGAAGAAAAGCTATTACAAATCTAGACAGCATATTCAAAAGCAGTGACATCACTGGGCGACAAAGTTCCAAATAATCAAAGCTATGAATTTTCCAGTAGTCATGTACGGATGTGAGAGTTGGACCATAAAGGCTGAGCTCCAAAGAACTGATGCTTCAAATCGTGCTGGAGAAGACTCTTGAGAATCCCTTGGACAGTAAGGAGATCAAACCAGTCAATCTTAAAGGAAATCAGCTCTGAAGATTCATTACAAGGACTGATGCTGAAGCTCTAATATTTTGGCCACCTGATGCAAAAAGGCAACTCACTGAAAAAGACCCTCATGCTGGGAAAGATTTGAGGGCGAGAAGAGTCAGGAGTGGCAAAGGATGAGGGTTTGATAGCATAGCGACTCAATGGACATGAGTGAGCCAACTGTGGGAGATAATGAAGGACAGGGAAGCCTGGCATGCCGCAGTTCATGGAGTCGCAGAGAGTCGAACATGACTTAGCCACTGAAAAATAACAATAAAGCCCTCACAGTGTTTACTATTTCAGAAAACTGGAAGTAACCTAAGAAAATGGTATTCAATATTTTCCTTTAAAGGCTAACTCTTTTTATATGACTTTTACATCTATACTCCTATTAAACTGACTCTTTTATGTATGATGTGAGTTTAGGTAAAATACCCTTCTTCCATAAGAAAGTTATTTTTATCTGACACTATTATTGAAAACACCGTCCTTTCCCCACCATATTGTTAATGACATCTCTGTCAGAAATAACGTCTATTTGTCTATCCCGGTGTGAGCATAACAGTATTAAATTAGAATTCCTCTTTAATATACCTTGATGTTTAAAAGTCCTCCAGTTCTGTCACTGTAAGGCTCCCTTGAGAATTCATGACCCCTTGAATTTTCACATAAATTTCAGAATCAAATTCCACACACACAAAAACAGTAAATCGCTAGAATTTTTTAATGAGACTGCACCTTTTGAAATCAATCATCTTGTGCTTTATGACTCAGCATACAGTTAATTTTGAAAAGTGTCTCACATGCATCATTTGGTCAACTAGCATTGCAGCTTTATCCTTCCACTTATTCTACTGGCATTTGAGAAAGATGTGCTTACGTCTTCCATTTGGATTGCTTTCACATTCGAAACATACACATCGTTTTTTGTATGGACCATCTTTATTTTTAGTAATGCCTTTTCCTTCAAGTCCACTTTGTCAAATACCAGTGAAGTTACACCTGATTTCCTATCATTTGCACTGGCATAATATATACCTTTTTCCATGCTTCTATTTTAGGCTTTCTGTGTCTTTACATTTTAAAATTGTCTGTTAAAGGGACATTGGTTGGTTTGTAGATCCAAGGCAGAACAGTGTTTTACTGGAAGTATTTAGTACTTAATCTACATAAATCTTATATAATTATTGATTGCATTGGATTTATAGATACAATTTTGGTTATTTACTTTGTATATGACCTAGCTCTTTTTCCCTTACTTCCTGGCTTATAATTAATAAAATTATTTGATTATCCCATTTTCCCTTTATTAACTTATTATCAAAACAATCATCTATTATTTTACACAATTTAGATAAATTTACTTGATAATGCTAGAACCTCAAAACTCTTTAATTCCATTAGCTTCCCTCCCACCTTTCAAATTGCTCCAGTTCAATTCAGTTGCTCAGTCATGTCGAACTCTTCATGACCCCATGGACTGCAGCATGCCAGGCCTCCCTGTTCATCAGCAATGTCTGGAGTTTACTCAAACTCATCTCCATTGATTCAGTTATGCCATCCAACCAGCTCATCCTCTGTCATCCCCTTCTCCTCCTGCCTTCAATCTTTTCCAGCATCAGGCTCTTTTCAAATGACTCAGCTCTTCGCATCAAGTAGCCAAAGTATTTGAGTTTCAGCTTCAACATTAGTCCTTCCAATGAACACTCAGGACTGATCTCCTTTAGAATGGACTGGCTGGATCTCCTTGCAGTCCAAGGGACTCTCAAGAGTCTTCTCCAACACCACAATTCAAAAGTATCAATTCCTTGGTGATCAGCTTTTTTTATACTCCAACTCTCACATACATGCATGATTGCTGGAAAAAACACAGCCTTGAGGAGATGGACTTTTGCTGGAAGAGTAATGTCTCTGCTTTTTAATATGCTGTCTAGGTTGGTCATAACTTTCCTTCCAAGGAGTAAGCATCTTTTAACTCATGGCTGCAATCACCATCTGCAGTGATTTTGGAGCCCAGAAAAATAAAGCCAGTCACTGTTTCCACTGTTTCCCCATCTATTAGCCATGAAGTGATGGGACTGGATGCCATGATCTTCGTTTTCTGAATGTGGAGCTTTAAGCCAACTTTTTCACTCTCCTCTTTCACTTTCATCAAGAGGCTCTTTAGTTCTTCTTCACTTTCTGCCATAAGAGTGATGTCATCTGCACATCTGAGATTATTGGCATTTCTCTCGGCAATCTTGATTCCAGCTTGTGCTTCTTCCAGCCCAGCATTTCTCATGATGTACTCTGCATAGAAGTAAAATAAGCAGGGTGACAATATATCCCTTGACGTACTCCTTTCCCAATTTGGAACCAGTCTGTTGTTCCATGTCCAGTTCTAACTGTTGCTTCATGACCTGCACACAGACTTCTCAAGAAGCAGGTCAGGTGGTCTGGTATTCCCATCCCCTTCAGAATTTTCCACAGTCTGTTGTGATCCACACAGTCAAAGGCTTTGGGCATAGTTAATAAAGCAGAAATAGATGTTTTTCTGGAACTCTCTTGCTTTTTCGATGATCCAACGGATGTTGGCAATTTGACCTCTGGTTCCTCTGCCTTTTCTAAAACCTGCTTGAACATCTGGAATTTCCTGGCTCATGTACTGTTGAAGCCTGGCTTGGAGAATTTTGAGCATTACTTTCCAAGTGTGTGAGATGAGTACAACTGTGTGGTAGTTTGAGCATTCTTCAGCATTGCCTTTCTTTGGGATTGGAATGAAAACTGACCTTTTCCAGTCCTGTGGTCACTGCTGAGTTGTCCAAATTTGCTGGCATATTGAGTGCAGCACTTTCACAGCTTCATCTTTCAGGATTTGAAATAGCTCAACTGGAATTCCATCACTTTCACCAGCTTTGTTCGTAGTGATGCTTCTTAACACTTGACTTCACATTCTAGGATGTCTGGCTCTGACATCCTGGAATAGGAAGTCAATTGTTCTTACCATTATATAAATTGTATACATTTTCAAATGCACAAATCAATTCTATAATTGTTTGGTACCATCAATATTTATGTTTATTTGTCCATATATTTACCCTTTATTGCTGTTCAATCTATTCTGGATTTCCAAGTCTCCATCAAGATTCCTTTTTCTTCTCCCAGAAGAATTACCTTCACTTTAGTATTCCTTTTGATGCAGATCTCCTGGCTCTTGCTGCCTGAATATATCTTTAATTTTTTGACAGTACCAGTTATTAAACGAATCTAATTTGGAAGGTCTGAAACTTCAGTTCAGTTCAGTTGCTCAGTTGTGTCCGACTCTTTGCGACCCCATGAATTGCAGCACGCCAGGCCTCCCTGTCCATCACCAACTCCCGAAGTTCACTCAGACTCACGTCCATCGAGTCGGTGATGCCATCCAGCCATTTCATCCTAGGTCATCCCCTTCTCCTGCCCCCAATCCCTCCCAGCATCAGACTCTTCTCCAATGAGTCAACTCTTCGCATGAGGTGGCCAAAGTACTGGAGCTTCAGCTTTAGCATCATTCCTTCCAAAGAAATCCCAGGGCTGTTCTCCTTCAGAATGGACTGGTTGGATCTCCTTGCAGTCCAAGGGACTCTCAAGAGTCTTCTCCAACACCACAGTTCAAAAGCATCAATTCTTTGGCACTCAGCCTTCTTCACAGCCCAACTCTCACATCCATACATGACCACAGGAAATGTGAAAATACACACTCTGATACTATTATCTTTTCAAACTTGCTTCTGCCCCATTCTCTCTCTCCTCTCCTACCAACGCTCAAATGCCCTAACAATTCAAACTCATTCTTTCCTCACTTGACATAATTCTATTTTATTCGATTTTTTCACTAAGTGCAAAAGATGCACTTTGGGATTTTACATGGTGATAATGTTAAGCGTCCATATTACAGAGTCACAGGGAAATCTCTGAGCACTTTAAAGATGTAAAAATCTGAATTAAATAGGTCAAGCAGAGAAGGAGAAATATATGATACCCTCTATATGTGGAATCTAAAAAGAAATGATACAAATGAACTTACTTGCAAAACAGAAAGAGACTCACAGACTTAAGAGAATGAACTTACAGTTGCCAGGGGAAGGATGGCAGGAAGGGACAGTTAGGGAGTTTAGGAGAGACATGTACACACTGCTGTTTTTAAAATGGATAATCAGCAAGGCCTTACTGTAATGCACATGGAACTCTGCTCAATGTTACATGGCAGCCTGGATGGGAGGGGAGTTTGGGGCAGATTGGCCTGGCATGCTGCGATTCATGGGGTCGCAAAGAGTCAGACATGACTGAGCAACTGAACGGAACTGGATACTTGTAAAATGTATGGCTCAGTCTCCTCACCCTTCACCTGAAACTATCACAACAGTGTTAACTGCCTATATCCCAGTACAAAATTAAAAGTTTTTTAAAAATAAAATTTATAAAAAAGTAAAAATAAAGAATTTTAAGCACAAGGAGGATGAACACCCTCCAGCTTCTGGCAGAACAAGGGGAGAAAATTTTCTTCTTCCTCACAGTGCATGGTGATGTGTTAATTTCACATCACTACCATCACATTTTTTGATACAAGAAGGAATAAAAGGGAATTTGAATAAAAAATACTTAGAGATGGTTCCCCATTGTATTTTGCTCAAGATAGTCTCCCACAAAGTAAGTGGGCAATCATATAATAAAGAGACAAAAAAATAAAGACACCTTATTAGGACAAGACAGCTGAGCATAAAAGGGAAAAACCGGAGATGGCAACTTGCACCAAGAGAATATAAAATATTTAAAACTAAAAGGAAAGCTGGAGTCTACTAGTATTCTATTACTCATCTTCCTCTACAACCTTTCTTCCTCATACTGTCACCATCTTCATCTTCTCTTTCACCACCTTCCTCTTCCTCATCAAAGTGTTCCAAGTCCCCATCACTATGAACTTCAGCTTCTTCTAATTTATCATCAACAAATTCAACAGATTTGGCCAAATATCATCTTTGATTAAGTCTCTTAATTTGCCTCCACCTGCATCCAAATCATCAGTGGACCAAGTGAAGAAGGTCTGAGATTCTTCATGCTACCTCTTCCAGATACTACCTCTTTCCTTTGTGTCTGACACAGACATTTCATCAGGTCCTTTCCAGATTCCCATTTGATTTCAGTTAACACTCAACATGGATTGCCACTCTGAATGAGATAAAATATACTGGAAAAAATATTTTAAAGCAAGGATTTTGCAAAATTAAAACCTGTTCAGTATATTTTAAAGCACGGATTTTGGCAAAATTAAAACCTGTTCAGTATATGATTTAGTATCTTCAAGTTTTGTCACTTCAGTTGAGAGAATAAATCGACATCTCTTCATTCTCATCGCTATGCAGGGGAGTTATGTGCACATGGTCAACAAACGTTACCCCTAAAATTGGCATCTGGGAGATCAATTACGACTTCCTTTGAAAAGACTGCAGCGTTTGTTATACTTTAGTTCCATCTGAAAATTTTCTCACTGTTGTTAGTAAAGTCTGTCAATATAAATTCAAACAATACCTGTGTATTTAAATGTTCTTATTGTTCTTTGCCTCCCTTTGGTGAATTCAGAGTAGCAAATTTTTTTCTCTGAGTGGAATGTGGCAGCCGTCTCAGTTTCCACATTTGAAAAGCAAGTAAAGACGATGCTGGGGCTAATGCTGTGAGGCAATTCCAAAGCACAGTCATGAGGGAGACGATCACAACTGAAGAGGCCCAGAGAACTATGCCTTCATTTTAAATACTTTTACTGGGTATAGAATTCTGGATTGCAGTGATGTTCTCTTAAAGACATATTTTGGTTGTTGATTATTTTTTTTATCTTTTCTGTTAAAAGAGAGCTTTCAGTATTACTGTTTCTTTTTTGAAAGTAATGTCTCTTTTATTTTTCCTGCCTGCTTTAAAGACTGTCTTGGTTTTCTATAGTCTTACCAAGATATATCTAACGAGTGTGGCTTTCATTACAGTGATGGTACTTGAGGCTCAGAGAGTTCTTCAATTCACCAGGTAATTTTTTTTTTTTGGTGGGGGGTGTTTCCTGGTGGCTCACGTGGTAAAGAATCCACCTGCAATGCAGGAGGACCTGGGTTTGATCCCTGGATTGGGAAAATTCCCTGGAGGAGGACATGGCAACCCACTCCAGTATTCTTATAACCAGGGAATCTTCCCAACCCAAGGATCGAACCCAACTCTCCTGCGTAAGTTTTGGAAAATCCTCAGCCATTATTACATCAAACTTGCATCTTCCTCACTTTGTCCTTCTTTGTCATGTACTAAAAGATCCTAACATTACAGATACATTAACTCACTTCTCCTATATCTATTTTTAGTCTCTGTGCTTCATTTTCAATATTTTCTATTGACTTCTTTTACTCATCACTAATCCTGTCTTTTGCTGTGTCATATTTAATACCTATTTCAAACACTGAGTTCACAATTTCAGTTTGAATATTTCTGTCTAGCCCACCTGGTATTTATACCTCCCAATTTTTAGTAAAAGTCTCCATCTTCTCATCTGTTTGCTTCATCTTTTCTTCCATTTGCTGCTGCTAAGCTGCTAAGTCACGTCAGTCGTGTCCAACTCTGTGCGACCCTATAGAGGGCAGCCCACCAGGCTCCCCCGTTCCTGGGATTCTCCAGGCAAGAACACTGGAGTGGATTGCCATTTCCTTCTCCAATGCATGAAAGTGAAAAGTGAAAGTGAAGTCACTCAGTCATGTCTGACTCTTAGCGACCCCATGGACTGCACCCCACCAGGCTCCTCCATCCATAAGAGTTTCCAGGCAAGAGTACTGGAGTGGGTCGCCAGTGCCTTCTCCATTCCATTTGCTAGAACATACCAATAACGTTTATTTTAAGAGTCCTCATTTGCTAACTCCAATCAATATCTGAATCCTCCTAAGTCACTTTCCGTTATCCAGCCACTCTTGTGGTTTTAGTCATACGGTCCTCTCTTAGCATCTTGTCATTTTTATTAACTGCTGGACACTATGTAGTAAAAAAAAAAAAAAAAATTAGAGAATGCAGATATTATAGGGTTCACCCCAACCTCTGCCAGACGAAGTGGAAACTATTCACTGTAAGCTATGAAGGCAGTAAGCTGACTCAAAGCTGGCTGCAGTTAAGGCAGACTTCAGCCAGCCTCAGTTGATCCTATCCCTACAGCACCATCGTACAGTGCTTCCTTCCAAATGAAAGTATGATGTGCAACTGAGGGCCCCTCCACAGCAACACGAGACTGCAGAATACTGCCTTTTAGAAGTACCATACATGGTTTAACTTTATAGCGTTCTGTCATGCAGCTTCACAATTCTACAAATGTTTTGAGGAGGCACTAACAATGTTTCTGAGTTGCTCTGGGTCTGCAATAATGTCACTCCAACCCTCCAACACTGCCCAAAGATCTACTTGCTACTCTGTACTCAAACACAAACTCTCTTCTTGGGCTGAGGTCGAATTTTCAGCCTCTTGCCCATACCCAGAATCAGCAAAGCTCTGACTACTTCCCCAAGGCGGGGAAAAAAAGGCTATAGATTATCAATTCATCTGTTCAAAGTTTTCCTCTCTCTGGAGCCTTAGTCACCCTAGGAATCTTGTCTTTAACAGCTCTTCGATGGCCTTACACAAATCACTTTTATATTTAATCTGTCTTTTGTAGCTGTTCTCAGCAGTAATAACAGTGTGCTCAAGTTCTCATATGAAGTAAGTTTTCTTGCCCTATTTTATTTTCTTTATATCCATATCACTATCTTTCTTTGTATTACTCATTAAAGGTGTTTTATGTCTCTCTTTCCCTGCTGAAACATAAACCCTAAGAAAACAAAAGCTTTACTGGATCCTCAGCGCTAAATCACACTACAGATTGCCTGACCCTGGTATCCTTGCTCTTTCTACCGTGTTTCACTTACCATGCCTATTTCTGCTTTGTGAAGAATTTCTAACCTCGTCATTTCTCAGTGTGAGAAAAAGAGAAAGGCTAATTCTGTGCGTGTGTGTATGTGTCCTCAGCAAATATTCCCTCACTTTTTCCTCCATGAGAGAGAAATGAGCAGAAATGTACTTTGAGCTTCTCTCCTTCATGCTTTCTTCTCTTCAGCTGATTGTTAAGACACTGACGGTTCCTCCTCCCCATGCCCAGCTCCCTGCTGAGCAGAAAGCACACCTACCATCGGACTCAGGATATGCCTTTCACCACAGGCTGCACACCTGTCTCTCTCCCACGCTCTCTGACGTGCTGCAAACTGAACCTCCATGAGAGGACTGATGGCACATACATTCAGAATCGAAACTGCAGGCCCAACTCTTGCCACAAAGACCGAGATTTAAGAAGCAGAGTATCAAGAGTCCACTTTGTACACTTCTGGTCCACAGGGCAAGATTCAAGAAACAGAGTATAAAGTCTCCATTCAAACTGAGGATCCCAGTCATATTCACCAATTCAACTTTTTGGAGCCATGAACTTAAAAGAGTTATTATATGCTCATGTAATATATACCACATGTACACCTCATTAGTAAGGTGGGAATTTTAGTCTTCACCTGGCTCCTATCTGCTCTTTCTTTGTTAGAACCACAGAGTGGTTATTAATTTAGTAAGCATCACCAGTATGTAAGTGAAGCGCAGAATGGAGGTTAGGAAAGAAGTTTCCAAGAACAATCTACATTTATTTGGCCAATTACAAAAGGGGCCCCAGTTCATCTGGTATACACATTTATTCTGAAATAATAGTTTACTATAACTGTAGGATATCAACAGTTCTTATAAATACACCTGCCAATCTTGTCATCTTATAATTCTGATAGCTACATTTTTGAAAACATTTACTCAGAGGTACAAAATCATTTCTGCTAACTAAAATAAATAAAGCTATGATAATTTGATATTCTGCATTTTGTAATATGCAGCTATTTAGCAAACTATAATGACTAATTGCCCTGGTAATTCCCCTAGCCTTAAGATCCTCTGGAGGAGGGCATGGCAACCCACTCCAGTATTCTTGCCTGGAGAATCCCCATGGACAGAGGAGCCTGGTGGGCTATAGTCCATGGGGTTGCAAAGAGTAGGACACAATTGATCCACTTTCACTTTCAGTTTCAGATGTAAAAAATACAGCTTTCCTCATTAATCTTCAAGGGAACAGATTCAGAAAGTAAACAACAGTAAAAGTGTTTAAACACCTTTAAGTCAGGCTCATGCAGGTGAAGCAGGCTATTCTTACTGTACTCGTGGTATCCCACCATGAGTTACCTCTGGAACCCTTACAAGACTCCAGCTCCTTTAGGTTAAGAGCATGACAATTTAAGCAGCAAAGTTCAAACAGTGTTATGTTTTTTTCCTATTGTTCTTATGTTGAGATAGATATTTTTCTACTAAATTATAGATGATACAATAGCAAAAAAAAAAATCAATCTAAGTAAAAGAGATTTGACTTTTTTTTTTATAAGAACATCACCCAGGACGGGTATATTTCACTGGAGTCTCCGGTTGCTATCTGGTTCTTTGGGATTCTGCATGTGAGTTCATAGATGGCTAACTGCAAGAACTGTCTGCCCACAGAGGGACCGTCCAGGAGTACTGAACCCAGGGCATGGCATCCTGCCTCAACCTGGCTCAGGTCACACCACTGAACACCCTACCTCAGTGGAAGTGTTCAAAGACTGAGCAGAAAACAAACCCATCCCGAGCAGGAGACAGAGGAACAGGGTTCCGAACTCTGATCTCAGAATAGATGGAAAGTTTGGGAATAAATGACTCAACTGGAAACATCAGAACAAGGCCAAGTTCTGAGAACTTCCCAGACCAGTTTCCACACAAAAAAATCCCTTACAGACAATGCAAGAGGATGCTCCAGGAAAAGAAGGGAAGATGCCCTGCCAACAGAGCAGAGCC
Organism: Capricornis sumatraensis; assembly: GCF_032405125.1. Classification (NCBI taxonomy): domain Eukaryota; kingdom Metazoa; phylum Chordata; class Mammalia; order Artiodactyla; family Bovidae; genus Capricornis; species Capricornis sumatraensis. The sequence goes on along the minus strand of NC_091075.1, from coordinate 7,354,842 downwards.
ATTTGGAGGCTTCAAGAAGACAGTGGATTCATCGACAGCCACTGTGGAATGCCTGAAGAACAGACTGAGCAGGCAGCAATGAAACGCACAGCCTGTGCTGTAATCTACAGGTGGCTTATGTTTAGTCACTATGTGTGTCTGACTCTTCTGCAATCCCATGGACTGTGGCCCAACAGGCGCCTTCTGTCCATGGGTTTTCCCAGACAAGAATACTGGTGTGGGTGGCCATTTCCTTCTCCAGGGGATCTTCCTGACCCAGAAATCAAACCCACATCTCCTGTGGATTCTTTACCACTGAGCCAATAGGGAACCCCACACAATATAAAGGTACCAAAACTTAAAGATACACGTTAGAATAAGAGACAGTGCCTGGAGAAAAGGTATTCAAGCTGTAGTTTGAAATACTGAAGAAAATATTACAAAAAGAGAAGATCCTGGAGATTTAGAAACAAAGATTATTGAGAGTTTTAGCAACATTACTCCAGTGGATTTTGGTCTTAGACCAAGTCTGAGCAGGTAGAAAACAGAAGAAAATGTATCTCAGACTCCAAACCACCTGGGAAAAAGTATGCAGAAAGACTTCTACTTAAGGAAGGAATAGAATACAAGACAGACAACTGCGCACATTCCACCAAACTAACAATGAGAAGCATTTACAATGGAGCACTGATTTCCAGCTTCAAGCTCTATAATGGTCTGAGGCTTCAGAAATCCAGAATTCCTTTGCTAATACAGTTAATTTCAAATGAGAACCCTGAGGTATCAAGGAGACTTAAGGACAGAGGAGACAGTCTCTTCAGACCCCAATCTCAAATCCTGGTGGCCAACACAAAGGGAGGCTGAGGTGCCGGTGAATGCCCTGAGCAGTGGGCATCAGTGAACACCAAGCTGCCCCTCAGCAGGGAGAGGGGCGGCTGCAGGAGACAAAGCCAATGCTCCCCACTGAAACCCGCAGGCCCCTCTACACCTGGCCCACACTAACAGGGACTCGTGCATACCAGTAAGCACAATCCTCACCCGTACCTCCAAGCCTTCTGGTGTGAAATGACCCCTAGGGGCCCTTGGCCTTGTCCACCATAACTGCTGGCACCATAACCAAAATATAAACTGACAAAGAGCTATCACGCCATGTACTCTCTTGCATGGCGTCGCTTTGCAGACACCACACCACTACCTGGTTCCCACTCATAACCACAGCATAGGTAAGCACTGGCTTGAGAAGGACCACACATCTGAGAGCTGCAAGTGGGTTACTCTAGAGCTACTGGGTGTATTTAGTCACTAAGTTGTGTCTGACTCTTTTGTGACTCAGAGACTGCAGTCTGCCAGGCTCCTCTGCCCATGGGATTTCCCACATAAGAATACTGGAGGGGGTTACCATTCCCGTTTCCAGGGAATCTTCCCAACCCATGGATTGAACCTGCATCTCCTGCATTGGCAGGCGTATTCTTTACCACTGTTAGAAATGACTTAAGTAACTGGTCCCAATTTACCCACCAGAGGAGGGAAGGCTCACTATCTCCCTTTGAGAGGGTTCAAATGGTTCCAAGAGGGGAAGACTGCAGTAGAACCAGTCATCATCCTTTCTCTGTGCACCCCCTGAATCCTGGCAGCTCCAAAGCTGAAACAGCAAAAATGGACTTGAAGAATGCATCTCAAGGATAGGAAGCCACTCTCTCCATTAACACAATAAGGACAGAACTAAAGCTAGCAAGCAGCAAACCTCTGCTGCAGTTCAGATGGTGTGCTGATTGTTTTCCAAATGCTCCCCCAAGAAGCTATAACACTGAGAGCCCCCTGCCCTGCCCAGCAGTGCAAGAGCACAGCGCAGAGCCCAGCAACAAGCCACCCTGAAGACCAGACTCGGAAGGAAGGAGTCCAGGAGGCAGAAGCTCGTGAACCCTGGATTAAAGGGATCCAAGCTGTTAGGTGAGAAGAGACGGCTTGTGGGGCACCGGGAGACTCTTCACCAGTACCCTTCTGAATGGGGTCACAAGCACAAATATTGTTTAATCAAAACAGGCATAAAATAAAAAGTAAAAGAAAACAGAGAACAGCAATCATTACGTGAGTATAACACTACCTGAACACAGAATGATTTTATAATCAATAGCTCTTTGGGTAGAAACGTGAGAGAACTGGGTGTTATTGAAACGTAAAAACAGACAATAAAGATATCATAGAACCACAGGAATACATGATGCAAAGATGGTCTGCTGTAGCACTGGCAGCCTCCTTAAGTTTCCCACATGGAAGACTACTTCTTCAAAATAAAAATGATAATCATTATCTGCTTAGCATTACCAACTGTGCAAGATACTAACCTGACCACGACATTAAAACTTTTAGAGACAATAAAACAAATATCAAAAGTCATTAATGACCTCTTTAATAATTGATGTTTTTAGCATTTATGGCTTATTGAAGTTATTTTGTCACATAAATGTTTGATTTTTGAAAATTTTTATGGTAAAAAAAAATTAACTGCTAAGAAAGTTAAGACCTTATAGAAAACCAGAAACCCAGTGAAGTCGCTCAGTCGTGTCAGACTCTGCGACCCCATGGACTGTAACCCACCAGGCTCCTCCATCCATGGAATTTCCCAGGCAAGAATACTGGAGTGGGTTGCCATTGCCTTCTCCAGGGGAGCTTCCCAACGCAGGGATCAAACCCAGGTCTCCCACATTACAGGCAGACACTGTACCATCTGAGCCACCAGGGAAGCCCAGAAAAACAGTTAAGGGCGTTAGAAATCTTTTTAGGTTTATAAACATAAACAATTAAAACAGTATATTAAATTAAGGTAAACCTGTAACATTTTCCACTTAAAGACTATAAAATTTCCATTTTCCATCACCTGCACTTCAGAAATCTTTCAAGAATCTCCTTCTCAAACAACCCTACTCCCTACATCCAACAGTCTCAGCAATACGGTGATGCTTAAAAATCTGTTTTGCTTGCCGATAGTACAGTTTTATGTGTCAATTTGGCCAGATGGCAGTACCCAGTTATTTAATCAAATAGTAACTCAGGTTTCGCTGAAGGTGTTTTACAGATGTGGCTAACATCTACAGTGAGCTGACTTTAAATAAAGGAGATTACTGTCAACACTGTGTGTGGCCTTTGAGCAAACCAAAGGACTCAACTGCCAAAACTGAGGTATGCTCGAGAAGTTCTTCCTCAAGACTGGAGTATTAACTCCCGTCTGAGTTTCCAGCCTACAGGCTCCAGCATGCCACCCCAACAATCATGTGAGCCAATCCCCTGGGGAAAACACACCCCCACCCACACCTCTCTGTTTTTCTGGTGACCGTAACTGATAAATGCACATTCAGAGAGACATCGTATGCCTGGTTCTCTGGTCCAGCACTGCATCCCTCTCTGATTTAACGATCCTACTTCTCTCAGGCCCATCCACACATACCTCAGCTCCCACCCTCCTCATGCAACCCACCAAATAAAATTCTTGGGACTGAGTTTTCTTTTCCAGCTTTTTGTTGAACAATATCCATACCTCTATTTTTCTATTTTCACCCCCTAGGCCCTTCTTTTTCTGAAAATTAGCAAAGAACAGTAATGAAAGTAAGTGGCATAAGCTAGGATGAAAATTCTCTAAATATATACATAATATATACATATGTGCATTTGCATATATAAATTCCTGCATTAGAGAGACTTTAGATAGCAAAAGACTATCTACAGTGTCATAGTTCTTTAAATATGTTTTTAAAAGTAAGGTATATTTTAAGCTGGGATTTCTGTTCCAACATAAAGCTCGGAAATGTTTCTGTGCAATTAGAACTGCAATTGGGAAATAAAAGTTAAACAAAATATATAATTTAATTTTCAGAAATCAAATTCTAAATCTGTAAGAAGAATATGCTTATTTTGAAATCCAAACATCCTTATTCATGGATGACTTATTTTTAATGATGAAGTTCAGTGACTTTCTTGGTAGTCCAGTAGCTAAGACTCCCAGTGCAGGCTCCCATTGCAGGAGGCCCAGGTTCAATCCCTAGTCAGGGAACTAGATCCCATATGGCACAACTAAGAGTTCCTACGCAGCAACTAAAAAAAATCTTGCACGCCACAGCAAAGAGCAAAGACCTCGCAGCTCACAGGCTGCAAATAAGAACTGGCAGAAGACCTCACAGTCTGCAAATAAGAACTGGCAAGGTCAGACAAATAAATCAATTAATTAAACATTTTTAATGATGAGGTATATAAACTGATTCAGTTCTAGAATAATTATCTAGTTATATATTTCAACAATTTTTTTTAAATGCTAAACTCTCAAGGTACTCAGATTCCTTAAAACTAAAACATTCAATGCTTAAACAGTCAACTAGTATCAATATCTATTAACTTAACCTTATAAATGAATTAAACAGTACAAAGAGAAACATTTTAAATATTTAAAATCATATCCTCACCTCCCACATCAACCTGTAATCCATATTTTCATCCAAATCTTCAGGCATTCTCTTCTCTCCAGCAAATGGTCCAAACTTTTCACCCTGAGTAGTAATGATTATATTGAAAATGAATTAGTACAATAATCAAGATACAAAAATAAATTATTATTTCTCTTCTGGAAAAATTTTTCTCTAAATCTTCCTACTCAATGATTGAAACACATTTAAAATACTAAATAATTTACCCAACAGGAAATATTTACATATCTAAAATCCAACTTAGTCTATTTTTAGCCAAACAGCCTGAAACCACAACACAGGAGCCAACATAAAAGGGTTAAACTGCTCAACATTTATATTCTGATAAGACTCTGAACATCACACTTTAATGTTTCAAACCTCTGCAGCCATGAGAAGCAGAGTCTTGCCTGACTTGAGAGACAAGCCTATCAGGCAGAAAATCACCTGATTTCAATAAAAACCATAAGTCCATCCCAATTATGAACAGAAAAGAAGTAGGCTTGCCACTCTCAAAGAAAGACTGTTCATAAATAAAGTTTAAGTTCTCCTGCCAATCCTTCAATCAACCAAGGAGGCACTCCATGAACCCGGGCTTCTCCAAGCACGAGCTTTGAATCACCATCAAGAGATTCATTCACCAGGGTCGCTTGTTTCAAATTCAGAATCCTGAGCTTATTAATATCAGAATCTCTGGGAGTAAGATGTGGAAAGCTGTGTACAGACAAATTCCCAGGTAAGAACCACTGGCAAAACCAGGAGTGGCCCCCACAGGGAGGGATCTGTGAGGCAGGGTGGATGGTGAGCAAAACTGTCTTCACAACAAGGCAATCAAGCAGGGGCTGGAGGGACTGGGAGTGGAGTCATGCTTGTCCAGCCAAGCACGCCACAGACATGGTACAGAGAAGACACGGGATCCCACATGTCCTTGTGAGCCTCCCCCAAACCTTCCATGACTATTCTACAGTAGAACCCTTCCCTCCATAAGGACATGGCGGAACTTCTGATGAACACTGTTAAGGGGGTAAAAAGCCACCAAAATAGTGTTTCAAGGAATATAAATGACTTAATGAACAACAGAAAACCCAACTCCAGGCAACAGTCAAGTGTTAAAGCTTAAATGAAGTACAACTAGCTAACACAGTTCCCTGGGGGCTCAGTGGTGAAGAATCTGCCTGCCAATGCAGGCAGCGAAGTTCGATCCCTGGGTCAGGAAGATCCCCTGGAGAAGGGAATGGCAACCTATGCCAGTATTCTTGGCTGGAGAATCCCACGGTCAGAGGAGCCTTGTGGGCTACCGTGCACGAGGTCTCAAAGAGTCAGACACGACTTAGCGACTAAACAGTAACAACCCAGGCCCTCACTTGACAGATAAAGGAAAGCGGTTCTGAGAAGTCACAAGTAACAGCAGAGTCTGGATGATCTATTGCTGAATGTTAACTAGGAGGCAGAAAATGCTAGAAAGACTCCTGAAATCAAAACTATAATCCTAAATAAACCAAAAACAAGTACACCAACAGGCAGATTGCTATTTGGCTATTCCAGTCAAGCTTGAAGAAAGAAACCAAGTATTAAGATGTTTTTTGAGAAATAAATTTGAGGATTTGGTATTAATGCACATATAGTTTAACTTTTCACTCCACTTTGTCACATATCTAGCCTTCATCAACTACTGCAGAAGAAAATCATCTGAGGACACACTTTCCAAAGAGACGTGCCCGTGCCAGTCAGTCCCTCTCCACGGCACAAATCCAGAGGGAACAGAAACTGTATCGAACAATTAAGCCGGGTTCAAAACCCCGAAAAGAGACAGAAACCCAAGGAAATGACTGGGATCAGGGGGAAAACGCCTGCTTAGATGCAGACCGAGTAAGATTATTAAAGTTCTTAAGCTTTGAAAATTCAAAATAAGAATCAGGAATGTGAGTTTAAAGCTTTTGCTACTAATAGTGAGCAATCACTTTGTCACAAAATCAAACTACCAAACTATAATAAATACAGCTTTCAAATTTCTCGCTCGAGCCAAGAAATACATTCTGCATCTTGTTCTAGTATATTCACATATACATAGCTGACCCTTAGCACAGTTTGAACTGTGTGGGTCCACTTAAACATGGATATTTTAATCACATCATCCTGGTTGGTTGAATTCACAGGTGTGGAAGAAGCACAGATGTGGAGGGCCAACTATACATTATGTGTGGATTAACTCCCATGCTGTTCAAAAGTCAACTGTACACAGAAACACATACTTTAAAAACTAAAATGTAAACTTCTTGAAATAACACTGCCCTTACTCTGTACAATGTATTTCATATTTTCTACTCGATTTTACTTCACTTTTGAAAAAACACTAGTTTTGACAGAAGTAAATAATCAAATTAATTTCACAACACACCAATGGGCTGCAATTCAACTTGAAATACACTGACATAAAATTCAGATAGAGGAGATAAATTTATATTTAGCTCTCTGGATTTGGTAAAATTGCCTTCAAAGCACACTAAGGAGTATACTGGGATGATGTGATCAAATAAACTTGAGTTTCTGTGGCTGCAAGATTATAAAATATCAATAGTTAACTCTTAGTTACTGAAGACAATTAAAACAATTTATATTCAGCTTTTGATGAAATTTTTATACTTCCTGAACCCGCTCTTAGCCTTCCCTTAAGAATCCCAGCACCTGCTATCCAGCCCCGTTCTCTCTCTGTTCACTGTCATTTCTACTACACAAGCAGCACTTCCTCATGATCATAATTTTAATGCATACACAGCTTTATTCACTAGCCATTTTCTATGATACTTCTAACCTAAGAGTAAGCCTCTCCTACCTCAGCAGGCTTCAAACTTGCTTGGGTAACGTACCAATGGAAGGAAGATTTAGGGCGCGCACTCCATATCATGTAACTTTTTTCTTTTGGTTGAACTGTATGAAGTTGCTAGTATTTGCTCATTTTTGATATGGGAAAATTTCACAGGATTCATCATAATATAAATTATATATGCATGTGTGTTTTCAGTTGCTCTTTGCAACCCCATGGACCATATCCCACTGGACTCCTCTGTCCCTGGGATTTCCCAGGCAATACTGGAGAGGGTTGCCATTCCCTTCTCTAGGGGATATTTCTGAACAGGTGCACGAGTCTATTCAACACCCAACGTGAGGTTCATAATTAATGACTAGAAGGAAAGCAACATTTCAAACCATCTCCTTGAAAATTTCAAAAATTTCTAGCTGACTACTTGTCATCATTGGTTTTACTTTGTGATTTAGCTATTGAAGATCTCATACTAGCAGCAAAAAAAAAAACCATCAACTCTACCATTTTCTTGCTGTTTGTGTGTCTGATTATTACTACCTTCAACCTGTGACTATATTCAAGAAATCTTCCTAGAATTCCTTGCTTCCAGTGATCTAAAGAATCACTAACCCAAATGCTTACAAGATGAGGCAGGAAAGCAGCACAGTATCAGACAAAAATATATACAGGATAGAGCAGGGAGTGGCCAGGAGGGGAGCTGGAGGGACAGGCACGTTTAAAAAGCCTTCCAACTCCAACTGAATATCTTACTGAAACGAACAATTTAAATTTGTATATGAAATCACTAGTATTCTATATATATATGCAATGAATTTCAAGTTTCCAAAATTCGGTGCAGATCAAATAAAATGTGATTGTAAGACAAATTCAACCTGCAAACACCAAATCGTCCAAGTCAAACTCACTTCTCTGACTAGCTCAATGCTGAGACTACACAGTGCTTCTTTGCTCTTTTCTAAACAAGGCAGATAAATATCCATTTAACTTGGGACCCACCAGACTAGACGATAACTTTTAATAAAAAATGTATGACTGGAAGCATGTGTGCCATTTTCTGTCATTTTGACTAACAGTATTAGCAAGAATGTGAAAGCAAGCTTTACTGCAGAAGCTTTACTCACTGAGGAAATCACTGAGGATTCCAGAGATCTGGAATGCTAACCCCTGCTCTGCCGCTAATTATCTGTGACCCGACAGAGAGGAACAAACTTCCGAGCTTCAGTTTCCTCAGCTATAAAACGTGGACATCTAGACTTGCTGATTTCTAAGATTCCTTGTTGTTTAGTCGCTCAGTCATTTCTGACTCTTTGTTGACCCCACGGACTGTAATCTGCCAGGCTCCTCTGTCCATGGGATTTTCCAGGCAAGAATACTAGAGTGGGTTGTCATTTCCTTCTCCAGAGGATCTTCCCGACCCAGGGATCAAACCTGTGTCTCCTGCACTGGCAGGTGGATCCTTTACAACTAAAGCACCTGGGAAGTCACAGATATGGATTAGCTGATTTCTAAGATTCCTTTCGGCTTTCAAATCCTAGCGTCCATAGGCCAAATTTAGAACAACTTGAGAATCAAAGAGAACAAGAGTGTAACTGAAATATTAACAGATTCTTAAGTCCATAGTGATTGCCAGAAAGAGAAAAAAAGAATTTTTGAAACACCTCATTTGCCATATTAGCCTATAAAAAATAATAAAGAGAAAGAATTAAGCATTTTCTCCTCTTTTCAACAATAATGCTACTGCAGAATAACCAGACAGCCGTAGATGAAGAAGGAAAGCTCTTCTTTACAGAGGAGTCTAATTTATAAAAGGAGGAGGAACTGATTCAAGCAAAGATTATCAAATGAATGCTAAAACCATTGGTAAAAGCATTACAGTAAAATAGGTGTTCATACAGTGTGAACCTACAGATTATCAGTTACATCTTCACAATGGAAAACTGCATCAACGCAGTGCTGGTAGATGCCTGCTGCTAAAAGACAGTATGGAGTCAATCATTCCAGCCCTTCAGTCCCCAGGGTCTGTCACAGGGACGTGTGACAGGGGTGTTTGCTAGACTCTCCAGGCACCTCCAGAGGGCACAGACCTCTTCCCTTTGTCCTGTCTCTCCAGGCACCTACTATCTAGAAGGGAGCACAAGGTGCAACACGTAAGAGGGGAGCGGGAGATGCCGCCTGTGCTCCTTCCTGTCTCCCACCACAGAGACTGCATCATTTCCTGAGGATCCTGCGGACAGAGAGAAGTGCTTAATATACATTAGTGTGGTGTCGTTTTGTGTGTGTGTGTGTGTGTGTTTTTAAAGTACATATCTAACTCTCAGATTAGAAGAAATACAGAACACAAAGAAACAAATAGGGCTCCCGGGTGGCATAGTAGTAAAGAATCACCTGCAATGCAGGAGACATGGGTTCAATCCCTGGGTCGGGAAGAACCCCCAGGGAAGGAAATGGCAACCCATTCCAATAGACTTACCTAGAGAATCCCAGGGACAGAGGAGCCATTCTCCTGGACAGTCCATGAGATTGCCGAAGTGTTGGCATGGCATAGCAACTGAACACCACCATCAACAGAGAAACACATTAAATAATGTGCCTTGGGAAAACAATCCAATAAATCCAGATAGTGATATATACCACAAACAAAGAGCCTGCTCTCTTCAGAGAGTAACTGGGTTTTTTTGTTTTTTTTTTTTGCTTTGTTTTGTTTTTAAGGGAATGAGAAGAGGGAGACTGTTAAGAGAGATTTAACAGACATAACCAAGTATAAGAGGTGGTCCGTGAGAATTCTGGTTCAAAAATAAACAGCTATAAAAACATTTTGGAGGTACTTAGAGTAATTTGAATATGGACTGAAATTAGAAGACATTAAGAAATCATTTCTTTTCATTGGATGCTAAAATGATAGTATGGCTATTTAGGAAAATGTCCTTACGCTGAAGTATGGAGGAATGAATGGTCATAATGTCTGTAATTTACTTTGAAATGGTTCAGCAAATAAAACACATATACATGTAAATGAAACAAGTTATAATAAAGTGAATCAATCTGCAGTTGAATCATTTATATGTAAAATAATGTTTTTCACAAAAGGAGGCTAGAGTCCCCACTTAGAATATAATTATATTTCAAGGCCAACTATTGTGCATGTGTGTGTTCTTGCAATTCAAGCAAGCCACCAATAAAGTGCATTTCTAAAAAGCTCAATATGAAGAATATCCAATCTTCTTTTCCTTTCTCCTTAGTATTAGAACACTGACCTTTGTGAGGGTACTAATGTATCTAGGTAGAAAAACTACATTATCAACTCTCCATTTAGGCAGAGAGGAGAGCTAACAACCTGAAAGCAGAAATCATAGTATGAACCTACCACAAAAGCTCTTAAACGAGAGCTGAGTCGGCAGGTAACAAACACCCTAATGCCTTGGGTTACTTCCTCTTTATCCTCGTCTGGAATAAGATCATGATAACTGGGGCTACAGCAGCCACTTCAAGCCTGAGAGAATTGCAAAACTTTCCACCCTGACATCTGGAGCCACTGAACTCATAGCAGCGAATGCCCACCTTGTTACTGAGAGCGTAACCTCTGGGGTTTAGATTACTGCAGCTGTCTGTTACTCTGAGCTGACAGAGCAAACATCAAGCAAAGAACTGCACTACTGCCCAGGATAAAGCAGAAACATCTGTATGAAATGCATCAGTTATAAAAAGAGTATGAAATGGGAAATGCAGGACAGTGGTGAAGGGAAGCGATTCTGGAAGACAGTAACCTGAACGGAGCACCTTTTCCTTCAACCCCAGCTCTAAGCCACTTGTTCTCGAGCAAGACAACTTCCACGAGCGTTTATGGGAAGCTGCAAAAGTGAAGTCCTAGGTCCTGGCACAGAACAGGTGAGAGGCATTCTCCCAAATAGCCTGAGTACTTCACTGGAAAACAGCACAAGAGGCAGTGCTGAGGACTGGGAACCAGGGGATCCTGTAAAAAGCTGGAAGTCACAGAAGGCAGGGCCACAGCCCACAGTCCGTCCTATCCCTGCAGCCCAGCAAAGTGCAAGGAGACCAGAAAGCCAGGAGGGAGCTGAGAGCCCACCTGCCCCCGCAGGCCCACAGCAACCAAGAGCCTTCTGCTACAGGGCAGGACTGATACCACAGTGTTCCCCAATAACCAGTCGTGAGCATCAGTAAAACCACCAGGGCAAACTGCCTATACAAGGGGCCAGCTGCCTATGAGGGAGACCAAACAGAAAAATAAGATCCATACTTGTAAAACAGAACACCTATAGGAGAGAGTACTTTAAGTAAAGGGAATTACGTTGGGAGTTTCCTGGTGGTCCAGTGGTTAAGACTCTGTGCTCTCACTGTTGATGGTCTTGGTTCAATCCCTGGTTGGGAAACTAAAATCCCACAGGCCATGAAGCATGGCCAAAAAAATAAATAAACAGAATATGTCAGTTACATAAGGGAATTTAAGGAGATTGAAGTGCAGCACTCAATAAAGACACTTTTAAAATTGAAAAACCATAATTGCCTAGTTAAATATTTTTGGAGAATAAGTTGAAAGAGAAACACAACAACCTGAGAATCACATATCCAGTCAGGAAATCCTTCACAGTCAGATGGGAAGGAGAGCTATTTGATAATATACACAGATTCGGACAGAGTATTATCCACATGATATGAGAAAAAGAACTGCAAAGTTTCTAAACAAATGAGCCAGAACAAATGACAGAAATCAGAAGAAAATGAACCTGTGGAGCACAAACACACAAAATTAATGTAACACAATTAACTGAGTAAAGAGGTTTCTCCTCACAGTGGTCAGAATGGCCATCATTAAAACATCTACAGATAACAGATGCTGGAGAGGATGTCGGAAAAGGGAATCCTCTTGCACTGCTGGTGAGAATGTAAACTGGCACAGCTACTATGGAAGACAGTACGGAGATCCCTTTAAAAACTAGGAACAGAACTACCTTATGACCCAACAATCCCACTACTGGGCACATACCATGAAAAAACCGTAATTGAAAGAGACACATGTACCCCAACGTTCATGGCAGCACATCTTACAAGAGCTAGGACATGGAAGCAGCCCGGATGTCCACCAACAGATGAATGGATACGGAAGCTGTGGTACATACGGACAAGAGAATATGACTCAGCTATAAAAAATAACAAATTCAAGTCAGTTCTAATGAGGTGGATGAATGTAGAGCCTATTATACAAAGTGAAGGAAGTCAGAGCAACACAAATACTGTATATTAAAGCATCCATGTGGAATCTAGAAATATGGTACTGATGAAACTATCTGCAAGGCAGGAGTGCAGACACAGACACAGAGAACAGTGGAGAGAGACGAACTGAGAGCCCAGCGTGGAAATACGTACATTACCACGTGTATAAACAGACAGCCTGGGAGAATTCGCTGTGCGACACAGAGCTCCACTCTGTTCTGTGACAACCCAGAGGGGCAGGGTGGGCTGGGAACTGGGAGGGGGCTCAGAGGGAGGGAAATATGTGTACCTGTGGCTGATTCATGATGATGTGTGGCAGAGGCCAACACAACACTGTAGAGCAACTGTTCGCCAATAATTGTATTTTTTTGTATATTTTTCAAAACTGTACAATGATGATCTTTGGTAATTATTAGTTACTCAAGCACAGTTATGTTTTATGAGTACTGTTCAACTGTCATCACCAAAAGAAAGATACTCAGACATGTTCTTTCTATGAAACATTATATGTATAAGCAATAAAAAAATTTTTTTTAAGAAATTAGATTAAGTAACACACCATTTTGTCAAAACTTAGCGGGGTGGAGGGCAGGCAGGAAGATAAACACATCTCCAACGCATCTCCAACCTCCAAGTAGGTGGAGGTTGGAGAGAGCAGTGGGCAACAGCAAGGAGAAGAGGGAAGTAACCCAGAAATGAGCATCCTGTGGGGAAAATCATGTGTGTGGAGAAAATGGCTGAGCGCCAGCTATCAAATAAAAGTCACACGCATCTGATTATGAAAGGGGAAGAGTAAGCAAATCATCAAATTAAGGTATGAGTTGCACTTAATAAGAGGGGAAAAGGATGAACAGTGACTTGGACAGCAAAAATACAGAAAATTAAAATACAACAACAATAAAATGATGAGCATAAAGATGACAAGAATAAAAATCAGTTATCTCAGTCATTACACTAAATATGAAGTTTAAAATCTCTTATTAAATGAAGAGATTATAAATCTGCATTTTGAAATATAACCTAGCTACACATGATTACAAAAAGATAAAGTAATAAAAAAAATTATTGAACTGGGTAAATAAAAATATACAGATAAAAGCAAAGAAAACAAAGGCAATGGCGTATTAAGACAGTTCAATTAATGGCTGAAATCACCAAACAGAATAAGACAGAACGTTATGTAATGATATAAAGTGTATATATGAAGAACACAGAACAGTAAGAAACCAGCAGCATAAAAATACGAGAAATGCAAGAAGAACCTGGGTGGGAGATTTTAAAATATTTTTCAAAACTGATAGATTTGTTAAGTAATAAAAACAGAAAGTAAGAATATATAGAAACGCCCTTAATGTTAAATTTTTAAAAGTTCAATACTCATCAAGAATTCACTCCTACCGTAAAAATAAGAAAGGCTGATTAACTATAAAATAATTACTTCTCTTGAGGAGAGCACTGGGTTATCTACGGCAAATCATGAGGAGGAGCTGCCCACTACCATACAAGCAAGAAATCAACTAACATTTTAAGTTTGCTAAAGAATGCCATGTGAAACAGCTTGCCCGTGTTAGAACCACTGGCAGCCGCAGACCCAAGGGGAGCTCACATGCTTAGACTCCCTTCCAAGGACATCCCTATATAAGGGAAACTGGGGGGCAGAAGGGAGGACAGAGCCACGTTCAGTGGTGCAGGCAAATAAGAGAACAGCAGCTGCTGCGTAACATGCTGCACCCTGCATCTCCCACCCTGACCTTTCTGCCCTGTAAGAAGAAAAGCAAACTCCGTCACCTCCAAGACACAAGTAAAGATCCACTGCCACGAAAGGAGGGGCAGGAGGCTCAGGAATCTGCACCACAGCCCTCAGAGGGCGCCTGCCGTTGGGGGAGGGACAGGAAGCACTCTCCCACAAAACATCGACCACTGATGCAAGGCAAACACCTGGCTCTCATGGGAAAGAGAGATAGGAACACTACGGAAATTCAACTCCCAGAGCTCAGGCTGATAAACCAACCCTAGATAAGAGTGAAGCTGAACCAAGACAGAGAGCAGAGAGCTCAAATAGCAACACAGTGGTCTACTACAGGGCAAGGGCAGAGCGTGCAGCTGGGTGAGGGGACCCCTCTATGGTGCAGGCTCTCAGGGACAGAAGAAAACGGAGGCAGCTGCAGACACTGAGAGAAACCTGGAGCACCACCCAAGCCACAGTGCAGCCCAGAAGAGCCCAGAGCCTGGGGCTCACTGAGAGAAAGCAGGCCCGCCTGACCTACCACCAGCCTGACTGAGGCAGCCACAGACACTGAGACCCGGAGCACCGCCCGAGCCACAAGGCAACGGAAGCCTGTGGTTCACTGAAAGAAACAAAAACAGCATAACGCAAACCCACCTTATCTCCTACCCAGACTGATCCAAACTCCTCCACTAATAACCAGAACCAACAAAAGCATATATTTCAAAGCACAAATACTATTCACTATACTCTTGATTGTTTCGCACGACACTGGCATTCAAAAAAAAACATTAAGAACATACAAGGAAGCAAAATCCTCAACAAAATTCCAGCAAACAGACTCCGACAACACATCAAAAGGATCATACACCATGATCAAGTGGGATTTATCTCAGGGATGCAAGGATTCTTCAGTATATGCAAACCAATCAATGTGATACACCATATCAACAAACTGAAAGATAAAAACCATACGATCATCTCAGCAGATGCAGAAAAAGCTTCTGACAAAATTCAGCACTCATTTATGATTTTAAAAAACTCTCCAGAAAGTACACATAGAAGGAACCCACCTCAAATAATAAAGCCATATACAACAAACCCACAGCCAATATTCTTCTCAGTGGTGAAAATGGAAAGCATTTCCTCTACGATCAGGAACAAGACAAGGGTGCCCATTCTTGCCACAATTATTCAACATAATTTTGGAAGTCCTAGGCACAACAACCAGAAGAAAAAAGAAATAAAAGGAATCCAGATCAGAAAAGAAGTAACAAAATCCTTACTAGATGCAGGTAACATGATACTATACACAGAAAACCCTAAGGATTCCACCAGAAAATTACTAGAGCTAATCAACGAATACAGTAAAGCCACAGGATATAAAATTAACATACAGAAATCCTTTGCACTCCTATACACTAATAATGAAAAATGAGAAAGAGAAGTTAAGGGAACAATCCCCTTCACTACTGAAATAAAAAGAATAAAACACCTACAGATTAATCTACCTAAAGAGACAAAAGACCTGTATGCAAAAAACTATTAAAAAAAAAAAAACACTGATGAAAGAAATCAAAGATGGCATAAACAGAAGGAGAGATATAACATTTTTGGATTGGAACAATCAATATTGTGAAAATGACTACACTATCCAAAGTAATCTACAGATTCAAAGGAATCCCTATGAAACTACCAATGGTATTTTTCACAGGACAAGAACCAAAAAATTTCACAATTTATATGGAAACACAAAAGACCCCGAATAGCCAAAGCAATCTTAAAAAATAATGGAGCTGGAGGAATCAACCTTCCTAACTTCAGACTATCCTACAAAGCTACAGTCATTAAGACAGTATGGTATTGGCACAAAAACAGAAATATAGACAAACGGAACAAGGCAGAAAACCCAGAGATAAACCCACACACTTATGGGCACCTTATCTTTGACAAAGGAGGCAAGAATAAAAACAGACAGCCTCTTCAATAAGTGGTGTTAGGATTTTTGGACAGCTACATGCAAAAGAATGAAACTAGAGCACTTTCTAACACCATATACAAAAATAAATTCAAAACGGACTAAAGATTTAAATGTAAGGCCAGGAACTATAAAGCTCTTAGAGGAAAACATAGGCGGTACACTTTTTGATATACATCACAGCAAGATACTTTTTGACCCACCTCCTAGAATAATGGAAATAAAAACAAAAGTAAATAAATGGGATTTAATTAAATTAAAAGCTTTGCACAGCAAAAGGAAACAAAAAACAAGATTAAAAGACATCCCTCAATGGGAGAAAATAATTGCACACAATAACAAAGGATTAATTTCCAAAATATACAAGCAGCTCATGCAACTCAATACCAGAAAAACAAACAATTCAAAGAATGGGCAGAAGACCTAAACAGGCATTTCCCCAGAGAAGACATATAGATGGCCAACAAACACGTGGAAAGATGATCAAGATCACTCAGTATTAGAGAAATGCAAATCAAAACTACAATGAGAATGACCATTATTAAAAATCTACAAACAATAAATGCTGGCAAAGATGTGGACAAAAGGGAACCTTCTTGCATCACTGGTGGGAATGCAAATTGATCCACTGTGGAGAACAGTACGGAGATCCCTTAAAAAACTAGGAACAGAACTACCATATGACCCAACAATCCCACTACTGGGCATACACACTGAGAAAACCGTAACAGAAAGAGACACATGTAGCCCAACGTTCACTGCAGTTCTTTTTACAATAGCTAGGACATACAAGAGGGCTCTCGAGAGTTCCTTGGACCACAAGGAGATCAAACCAGTCAATCTTAGAGGAAATCAGTCATGAATGTTCACTGGAAGGACTGATGCTGAAGCTGAAGCTCCAATACTTTGGCCACTTGATGTGAAGAACTGACTCATTGGAAAGGACCCTTGTGCTGGGAAAGATTGTGGGCAGGAAGAGAAGGGGATGACAGAGGATGAGATGCTTGGATGGCATCACCAACTCGATGGACATGAGTTTGAGTAAGCTCTGGGAGTTGGTGATGGACAAGGAAGCCAGGCGTGTTGCAGTCCATGGGGTCACAACAAGTCAGACACGACTGAGCGACTGAACTGAGGACATAGAAGCAACCTAAATGTCCATCAACAGATGAACGGACACAGAATCTGTGGTACATATATACAATGGAATATTACTCAGCCACAAAAAATGAATGCATCAGTCAGTTCTAATGAGGTGGATGAACCTAGAGTCTATTATACAGAGCGAAGTAAATCAGAAAGAGAAAGCCCAATATCGTATATTAAAGCACGTATATGCAAAGACGGTACTGCATGCAGGGCAGCAATGGCGATGAAGACATAGAAAACAGGCTTGGGGACACACGAAGGGGAAGGAGAGGGTGGGACGATTTGAGAGAACAGCACTGAAACATATACATCACCATATGTAAGACAGATGACCTGGGAGAGTTCAATGCAGGAAGCCAGTGCTCTGGGACAACTTAGAGGGACAGGGTGGGGAGGGAGGGGTGTGTGTGCGGGGGGTGGGGTCCAGGATGGGGGGGGAAACACGTGTATCTAAGGCTGATTCATGTTGACGTGTGGCAAAAAATATCACAATACTGTAAAATAATTTTCCTCCAATTAAAATAAATTAATTTTAAAAAAAAGAATAGCATGGAAACATACATTACCATATGTAAAACAGACAGCAAGTGGGACTTTGCTGCGTGACACAGGGCTTTGGGACCACCGAGAGGAGTGGAATAGGGTGGCAGGTGGGAGGGAGGCTCAGGAAGGAGGGGACGCGTATACTTGGGCATGGTTCATGCTGCAGTATAGCAAAGGCCAACACAATACTGTAAAGCAATTATCCTTCAATTTAAAAAAAAGAGAGCAAAGAAAAAAAACATACAAGGAAGCAAAGAGAAAAATACAGCCTATCGTGAAGAAACAGAGCAAGCGGCAGAATCAGATGCAGAAACGACACAGACATTAGAACTATCAGACAAGCACTTTAACAGTGGTTATGGTTACTTTGTTAAAGAATCTACTAGAAAAGGCAGAGAACACGCAAGAATATAGTAGATTTCAACTAAGAGATGGAAACTACAAAAGGGAATCCAGTGGAAATGCTAGAAATAAAAAGCATGGTTTCAAACATGAATTCCTTTGACAGAATCACCAGGCAACTTGACACACTGAGAAGAAGCAATAAACTTGAAGGCAATAGAAATTACCTATTAAAATGACACAGAGTGGGAAAATGGGAAAAAGAAAGCAGAACAAAGTATGTAAGAGCCGTGAGACAATATCATCAACTGGTCTGACATGCATGTAATTGGAGCCCCAGAAGAAGAAAGGAAGTTTGGGCCAGAAGTAATATTTGAAGAGAAAATATTGGCTAAGAATCTTCCAAAAATGATGAAAGACATCAAACTACACAGAAAAGAAGCAAGTTTTTTTTAAAAAAAAAAAAAAAACACATCATATTCAAACTGCTAAAAGCCAAAGAAAACTAGAAAAATCTTGAAAAGTAGAGGGGAAAAAAGAGAATGTGTGAAGAACATAACACTTATATGCTATAACCTCTGGAAAGGAAACTTTCCAGAAATGTTGTAAGTCAAAAAAAGAAATAATTATCATTAATATAATGAGAAAGAAAAAAACCTGTCAATCTGGAGAAGGTATCTTTCAAACACAAATGCAATACTTTTTTTCAGAAAACAAAAACTGAGAAAACTCATTGCCATTAGACTTGTGATACAAAAAATGTTCAAAGGATATGGTTCTCACATAAGGAATGTGATACCACACAAAAACGTAATTCAAAACAAAGAATGATGAGCTCCAGAAACCAAAATAAAGGTAAATAACACAATACGTCTTATTTTTTAATTGCTCTAAAAGATAACTGATGGTATAAAGGGAAAAGAGTAAAAGTGTACTATAAGGTTTGTGACGCATAAAACAGACGAAAATGATGTTATAAAGCATGGGAAGGAGGAACTGGTGCAACAGCTGTTATCTCACTGCCTGTTTGATGCCTGTATCTAATAAACTTGTCAAAATCAATATGCCTTAAACCAAATTCCAGATCTCCCCCCTTCAAATCTGCTCCACCAAAATCTTCCTCATCTCAGTTGCTGGCTGACAATCCAATCTTCCCAATTTTTCAGGCTAAAATCCTTGGAATGATCTTTGATCCTTACCTTTCTTCCACTTTACCTCATCAGCACATTCTGTCTTCAAACTACACTTCCAACATCGCCACCATCTTGGTCTAAACCACCATCATCTCTCACATGGATTACTGCAGAAGAATCCTAACAAGTCTCCTAGTTTACTCTGAGGCTAACTATTCTCAACACAGCAGTCAAAGCAATCCTTGATAAACTCAAGTCAGATCACGTCCCTCCTTGGCCTAAAACTCTGCCGTGGCTTCCTATTCCACTCAAAGTAGAGCCGACAGCTACACAGTAGCCTGAAAGGCCCTTCACGGTCTCTCTTGCCTCTTCTCTTAGTGCACAGCCCCCCGACAAGACCATTCCAGCCTCACTGCTCTCCTTATTCCCTGAACACAGCACGCAAACTCTCATCTTGGGGCCTTTGCTCTAACTGCTGCCTTTCTTCCTCTAGCAATGTTTAGCTCCTTCCCTCCCATCCTTTAAGTCACTGCCTATATTTCCCCTGCTTAGTGAGGATTACCTGGACCAATCACCTATTTAGATTAACATCCAACCACACACCCACACACTCTGCCAAGTCAACAATACCCAGCTCTACTTTTTCTTTTTTTCTGAAGGACTTTCAACATTTTAGCACAGTATAAAATGTTTCTAATTTTTCATTGTCAATTTTCTGTCCTAGCTCCTGTCACTAAAAGGAAAGCTAAGCAAGAGCCAGAATTTCTATTTTGTTCACTGATGCATTCCAAATAGGTGGTACAGATCTTGGCAATAAACATTTCGTGAATAACTGTATAAAGCAAGCCCCAAACAAATGAAAATTACATCATATCCCCCTTATAGAATATGTGATTAAAAATATTAGAGCCAAAGTACATTACTTAGAGGGATCTCTGTAAGTGACTGCTGAAATAGTAGATGATGAAATGAGTTTACTCTTTTCTTGTTCTTGTAAAGTAACTTTATGAAAGAATGTATAGTTATGTGTCTACACTAATGGAAATGAGCATGGATACAGCAGCATTTTATCAGTATGCAGAAAAATAATTTTTGGTCTTTTTTTATGCAAAAGGTATATGGAAAGATCTGAGTTCAGACTCTGATTGATTCCCTTCTTGGGCTATAACCTTCCTCACAATTGGTTTCCTCATCTATAAAACAAGGACAATAACGGCCACCTTGCAGACTTACTGGAGGGCTTAACTGCAGACCACGGGACACCTCTAGTGACTGCTTCTGTCTCTGGCCACTGCCCCAGGGCCTAACAACTGCAGTTGCTCAATAAACATTTGCTGAATTAACTGAAGCTGTTACAGTCACAAAAACGAACCAAATCTGAATCTGTAATGACACCAAGAAATACAAGCCTTCAGTCATTTGTAGAGGGTCAATGTGTGAACACAGAAAAGAGACAGCACAGAGGGCAGGTGTCAGTGGCGACTACCTGATTAGCTTTCACCAGCCCCCAGGAACCATAAGCAAACATCTACCCGCAGAATTTTAGCTGGGCCACAAAGACCCCTTAGGACTTCCTCACAAGAGTCACCTTCTAAGCTGATCAACAAAACACCTTATTCCACAAAACCTACTCTTCTATTAACATTTATGTAGAGAGTTTTCCTCTGTGCTTTCACTTACTTTACTTTTGCAGACCACCCAGATAATGGGTGTTTTCCTCTTTCCCGTGTTTTTCTAGCCCTACACAACTTGCCTGTTTTTGTTTATTTTTAGCTTCCTGTATTTTCACAAATCCAAGATTTAAATATCAGAGATTTTTCTCTTTGGATTTTACCTTACCAAAAGTCTCCACTTACAAAGCCCTCAAAGAGAACCAAGGTGCCTGCCTTGCATGAGAGAGATGGCACCGCAGAAGCAGCAGGAGTCTGTGAGGCAGCTGCGGGTGGCAGGACTCCAGGCAAAGCTCACCTCGGCTTCAGTGTCTTCATCTGTCAGATGAGAATGTGCGAACTGGATTCCCTCGGACATCCTTCTCAACACGATCACTTAGAACGTGATCAGAATCTATTCTTCCTCCTAACTTACACGCGCTCCCTTCCTCTATAAGAGAACCACTCACTCAGGTTTTACTGCATGAATGCCAAACTTGTTGACCTCTGTCAGAATCAACACTGAACACAAGGCAGATGTGTAATGTGGACATTTCACTGGGACCACTAGTTGAGGGTTAATTCACTGCAAAACGATTTCTATAACATAGACAAGAAGAATTACACTTTGGAGCTATGGTAGAGTGTATAATGTGTGTGTGTGCTAAGCCACTTCAGTCATGCCTGACTTTTTGAAACTGTAGCCCACTAGGCTCCTCTGTCCATGGGACTCTCCAGGCAAGAATACTGGAGTGGGTTGCCATTTCCTCCTCCAGAGGATCTTCCAGACCCAGGGATCGAACCCAGGTCTCCTGCATTGGCAGATGGGATTCTCTACCACCGAGCCACCTGGGAAGCCCATGTAGCCTCTAGAAAACTGCAAAACTCAAGGAAGTAAACTCTCTCTTTGGAGCCAGAAGGAACCAGCCCTGACCACCCAGTTTAGATTTATATTGTCCAGAACAGAAAAGAATAAATTTCTCTTGTTTTAAGCCAGATAGTTTGCCACAGTAGCAACAGGAAACTAATACCGTACCTCAGGGCTATCACAACAGACGCAGTTCCATCTGTGGAACCTGTTCACAAGAAGAGCAAAGTTTACCTCTGTTAGTACGTTTCACTCTCTCTCAGCCCTATGAAGTAGACATTGTTACTGTACCCATTCTCAGATGAAGAAATTGAGGCCAAAAGCTGTTGGCCAGTGTGACTCGTTAAGTATTGCCTGGGTGACAGAGTAAATGGTGGACCCATGACACCAATTTCAGTGAGTCTGACCCGACTTTGTGCTCTTAATCACTCTGGAGTTGAATGGTTTGTAGATAGAATTACTAAAAGTAAGACTGAAGCAGTCCTTTAAAGATCAGACCTCCTGACACACCTTATTTCAGACTGAGGAAGTTGGGAGACTGCCCTGGGGTTCATGGGCACAGGAGGCCACTCAGGAACTCCTTGGGCATAAGAGCAGTGATGAGAGGGAAGCAAGCCAGGAACTGAGCTATCCCAGAGGGGGCAATTCACTGCGGCTACTGTGTACCAAGTTAAGGAGACCTCAGCCTCACCAATGCTCTTAACTGCTTCTACCAGAATTAGGGGCCAAATATGAGAAAGATACTATACTCACTTCATTTATATTAAGTCATTTTCCTTTTTTGCTTTTCTTTAGCTTTCCTTTCAGTCTTTAGTTCTTTTTAGAAATACAAACCCTGCTCAGCTATGCTAAGGGCATGCAAGTTAATGAGCTTCTACATATAAAGGAAAACATGTCAGAAGATAAGGTCAGGCAGGCTTTAGCCTGCTAATGAAGAAGGATTGGAAAGGAGAAAAAAATTTAAAGTCTACATTAGGACAACTGAAAATTTTGACAAGTAATCACTGAGGAAATATGTAATCTATAAACTGGGGATAATAGTAAACCCTTGAAGACTGTTACACAACAAAATAACAATGCAAGTGCATAGGAAACAAAAAAAAAGCAGAATTCAAAATGTCTGATTGTGTGTGACAGTCCCAGGCGGGCCTACAGGCTCTAAGGTACAAGGTGATGCTTCAGTGGAAATGTTTAACAACTTCCTCAGTCTGAAATAAGGTATGTCACGAGGTCTAACCTTTAAAAGACTGTTTCCATCTTATTTTCAGTAATTCTACCTACAAATCATTCAACTCCAAACTGACTGAGAGCACAAAATCAGGTCAGATTCACTGAAATTAGTATCATGGGTCCCCCATTTACTCTGTCGCCCAGGCAATACTTAACCAGTCAAACTGGCCAACCACTTTTTGCCTCAATTTCTTCATCTAAGAATGGGTACAGTAACAATATCTACTTCATAGGGTTGAGAGAGAGTAAAACGTACTAACACAGCCAAACTTAAAGTGCTTAATAAAAAGACAATAATAATGTGACCCTATAAATTCAACTCCATAAGGCTTTCTTTGATTTCCCCAGCACTCTCTGATGACTTACTATAACGACCAAGGTTTCTCCCTCTTACCTTTTTAATTAATTTTTTATTGAAGGATAATTGCTTTACAGAATTTTGCTGCTTGCCGTCAAACCTCAACATTTTACATATAGTAAGTTTCCGTGTTACTCTTTCCATACATCTCACCCTCTCCTCCCCCACCCATGTCCATAGTCTATTCTCCAAGTCTGTTTCTCCATTGCTGCCCTGTAAATAAATTCTTCAGTACCATTTTTCTAGATTTCGTATGTATGTGCTAGAATATGGTATTTATCTTTTTTCTGACGAATAGGTTTTAGGTTCATCCACCTCATTAGAACTGACTCAAATGCATTCCTTTTATGGCTGCATAATATTCCATTGTGTATATATACCACAACCTCTTCTTTATCCATTCATCTGCCGATGGACATCTAGGTTGCTCCCACGTTCTAGCTATTGTAAATAGTGCAGCAATGAACAAGGGGATACATGTGTCTTTTCCAGTTTTGGTTTCCTCAGGGTATATGCCTTGGAGAAGGCAATGGCACCCCGCTCCAGTACTCTTGCCTGGAAAATCCCATGGGCAGAGGAGCCTGGTGGGCTGCAATCCATGGGGTCGCTAAGAATCCGACACGACTAAGCAACTTCCCTTTCACTTTTCACTTTCATGCATTGGAGAAAGAAATGGCAACCCACTCCAGTGTTCTTGCCTGGAGAATCCCAGGGACAGGGGAGCATGGTGGGCTTCCATCTATGGGGTCGCACAGAGTCAGACATGACTGAAGCAACTTAGCAGCAGCAGCAGCAGCAGGGTATATGCATAGGAGTTGGATTGCTGGGTCATACAGTGGTTTTATTCCTAGTTTTTAAGGAATCTCCATACCCTCTTCCATAGTGGCTGTATCAATTTACATTCCCACCAACAGTGCAAGAGTGTTCCCTTTTCCCCACACCCTTTCCAGCATTTATTGTTTGTAGACTTTTTGATGAGGGTCATTCTGACCAGTGTGAGGTGATATCTCATTGTAGTTTTGATTTGCATTTCTCAAATAATGAGCAATGTTGAGCTTCTTTCCATGTGTTTTTAACCGTCTGTATGCCTTCTTTGCAGAAATGTCTGTTTAGGTCTTTCTCCCATTTTTTGATTGGGTTGTTTTGTTTTTCTGGTATTGAGTTGTATGAGTTGCTTGTATATTTTGGAAATTAAACCTTTGTCAGTTGTTTCATTTGCTATTATTTTCTTCCATTCTGACGGCTGTCTTTTCACCTTGCTTACAGTTTCCTTTGCTGTGCAAAAGCTTTTAATCAGGTCCCACTTCTTTACTTTTGTTTTTATTTCCATTACTCTAGGAAGTGGGTCATAGAGGATCTCGCTTTATGTCATTGAGTGGTCTATGTTTTCCTCTAAAAATTTTATAGTTTCTGGTTGTACATTTAGGTCCTTAATCCATTTTATCTTTGTGTATGGTGTTAGAAGGAGAAGGCAATGGGACCCCACTCCAGTATTCTTGCCTGGAAAATTCCATGGACAGAGGCGCCTGGTGGCCTACAGTCCATGGGGTAATGAAGAGTCACACACGACTGAGTGACTTCACTTTCACTTTTCACTTTCATGCACTGGAGAAGGAAATGGCAACCCACTCCAGTATTCTTGCCTGGAGAATTCCACGGACGTAGGAGCCTGGTGGGCTGCCATCTATGGGGCCGCGCAGAGTCAGACACGACTGAAGCGACTTAGCAGCACCAGAAGCATGGTGTTAAGTGTTCTAATTTCATTCTTTTACATGTAGCTATCCAGTTTTCCCACTTCCATTTATTGAAGAGGCTATCTTTGCCCCATTGTATATTCTTGTCTCTTCTGTCATAAATAAGGTACCCATAAGTGCATGGGTTTATCTCTGGGCATTCTATCTTGTTCCACTGGTATATATTTCTGTTTTTGTGCCAGTACCATACTGTCTTGATGACTGTAGCTTTGTAGTATAATCTGAAGTCAGGAAGCTTGATTCCTCCAGCTCCATTCTCCTTTTCCAGACTAAAAATTACTGTAATTCTGTAAATTCTGTTGCCTAAAGCAGTGCCCAGAAAAATCAATCCATATAAACAGTGTAAATTTGGACATGTGATACATAAAAAATGCATTTTTTAAGATTCTGTACTGTATTTCCATTTTCCCAACAAGGCTATAAGTCCCAGAGTATGGAAAAAGAAACTCTTTTATCAATACTGCTTAGTGCACTGTCCTATTTGAATTCGATGCTTAGCCAGGGTTGGTTGCTTTTGATGAACTTTTACCAACATATTCTACAACTGAAAGTACCATTTCCAACATAGTAGACTTCACATGAGAGCAAATGGCACCAAGACAAGTTGGCACCAACTGGTCAAGCCAAAAACTGAGTCATCCTCGATTCTCCTTCAATAATGAGCCTCATTCAACCCACTGAAAGATTCTAGTTGGTTTTATTTTAACCTCTAAACAATACCTCGAAGCCAAACAATTTCCTCTATCCTCAGTTCAACCCTAGTTCAGGCTCACTTGCATATTTCCCTGCATATTCTTCTAGCTAGCTCAGCTCCTTCATGTTTCATGCAGATGTCAACTCCTCTGAGAGGTCTTCCCTCCCAGCATGCCTAAAGTAGGAGGCTCCACCTCTATCCACTCCCTAATGCAACATTCTGTTTTCAGGTTTCACTTAACACATGCTGTAATTATTTTGGAAACTTTCCCTTCTGTACCTGCTTACTGCCTCTCTTCCCACACAAAAAAAACAAGCTCCAGGTGAACAAAGACCTTGCCTTTTCTGCCAACCTATATATCCCCAAGACCTAGTACAGTGCCTGCCACAACTGAAAGATTAAATGACTGGAAATCAGAACAGAAGAAAGGAAAATCAACAGCCTGCAACAAACCTCAAGGAAACAAAGACTGGTAGTGGTATATTTGCCACCCTAACCCTATGCATAAAATCACAGAATCTGAGAGCTCAAAGAAATATTATTTACCTTTCCACTTTTTGAGTACAAACACAATATCAAACACAACACTCTCTGGTTAATCACATGATCTGGCAATGGAAAATATAGTCATGATATAAAAAATGCATTGCAGTGAGCTGTAACATAACTTTTTTATTGTATGTTTACTTACTGTATTAGCTTTGAATACCTAACATTAACTTTAATCTGCATAGTAACTTAGAATTTTACATCTTTTTTGCAACATCAAAAGGTTCACAAGATTAACATTTCGCAAGCACTTAGAACAGGGTCTGACAAACTAACGTGTTAAATTTACTTTTTCTTATTACACTTTTCATTAGGAAACTGCAATGAGTACAGTGTGAATGAACTCAGGCCTCTCTTTTCTACTCTAGGACTTTCCAACAGACTCACATCCATTCTTTCTCTCAAAAGCAATAATGGCTCACATAGAAATATCTAACAAATGACCCTCTCTTCATTCAATCTCTAATTTCCATAATGGTAAGAAAAGGGGCTTTCCAGGTGGCTCAGCAGTTAAGAATATGCTTGCCAAGCAGGAGACAAAGCTTTAATCCCTAGGTCTGGAAGATCTTCTGGAGAAGGAAATGGCAAGCCACTCCAGTATTCTTGCCTATTAGGCTCCTCCGTCCGTGGGGTGGCAAAAGAGTGGGACACGACCTAGCGAATAAACAACAAAAGGAAAGGACATTCCATAATGGCCAAAAAAGATCATTTCTTCTTCTTCTTGTCATTTTATACACTTTATAGCAAAAAAAAAAAAAAAAAAGAGGGCGGGGGATACTGCAGCAGCAGTACCAAGCCTACAAAAACAAGAAATCTCCCAAGGAAAAAAGTAGGAGAACAAAGGTGGAACCAGGGTATTAGGTGACTTGGCTGCAGAGACCCCCTCCCGCATACTAGGAAACATGGCACAAAAAGGGATGGGTCTAGAAAAGGATTAAAGGATCCAATTAGCAAGGGAATTCCAGATCAGTGTGATGGATGCACTGCAAGTAGAAAGTCTAGCAAAATCCCCCAGTATCAGTACAGGTCTACAGTAAGATTCTCTGCAATCAACACGTGACTTAAATTGCAAATTTTTAAAAAATCACCATTGCAACGAAAAGAAAAAAATACTTAGGAATATATCTACCGAAAGAAACTAAAGAACTATACACAGAAAACTATAAAACACTGGTGAAAGAAATCAAAGAGGACACTAATAGATGGAGAAGTATACCATGTTCGTGGATCGGAAGAATCAATATAGTGAAAATGAGTATACTACCCAAAGCAATTTACAAATTCAATGCAATCCCTATCAAGCTACCAGCCATATTTTTCACAGAACTAGAACAAATCATTTCAAGATTTGTATGGAAATACAAAAAACCTCAAATTGCCAAAGCAATCTTGAGAAAGAAGAATGGAACTGGAGGAATCAACTTGCCTGACTTCAGGCTCTACTACAAAGCCACAGTCATCAAAACAGTATGGTACTGGCACAAAGACAGACATATAGATCAATGGAACAAAATAGAAAGCCCAGAGATAAATCCACACACATATGGACACCTTATCTTTGACAAAGGAGGCAAGAATATACAATGGACTAAAGACAATCTCTTTAACAAGTGATGCTGGGAAAACTAGTCAACCACTTGTAAAAGAATGAAACTAGATCACTTTCTACCACCACACACAAAAATAAACTCAAAATGGATTAAAGATCTAAACGTAAGACCAGAAACTATAAAACTCCTAGAGGAGAACATAGGCAAAACACTCTCCGACATAAATCACAGCAGGATCCTCTATGATCCACCTCCCAGAATTCTGGAAATAAAAGCAAAAATAAACAAATGGGATCTAATTAAAATTAAAAGCTTTTGCACAACAAAGGAAAATATAAGCAAGGTGAAAAGACAGCCTTCTCAATGGGAGAAAATAATAGCAAATGAAGCAACTGACAAACAACTAATCTCAAAAATATACAAGCAACTTACGCAGCTCAATTCCAGAAAAATAAACGACCCAATCAAAAAATGGGCCAAAGAACTAAATAGACATTTCTCCAAAGAAGACATACGGATGGCCAACAAACACATGAAAAGATGCTCAACATCACTCATTATTAGAGAAATGCAAATTAAAACCACCACAATGAGGTATCACTTCACACCAGTCAGAATGGCTGCGATCCAAAAATATGCAAGCAATAAATGCTGGAGAGGATGTGGAGAAAAGGGAACCCTCCTACACTGTTGGTGGGAATGCAAACTAGTACAGCCACTATGGAGAACAGTGTGGAGATTCCTTAAAAAATTGCAAATAGAACTACCTTATGACCCAGCAATCCCACTGCTGGGCATACACACCGAGGAAACCAGAATTGAAAGAGACACATGTACCCCAATGTTCATCACAGCACTGTTTATAATAGCCAGGACATGGAAACAACCTAGATGTCCATCAGCAGATGAATGGATAAGAAAGCTGTGGTACATATACACAATGGAGTATTACTCAGCCGTTAAAAAGAATTCATTTGAATCAGTTCTGATGAGATGGATGAAACTGGAGCCGATTATACAGAGTGAAGTAAGCCAGAAAGAAAAACACCAATACAGTATACTAACACATATATATGGAATTTAGAAAGATGGCAGTGACGACCCTGTATGCAAGACAGCAAAAAAGACACAGATGTGTATAACGGACTTTTGGACTCAGAGGGAGAGGGAGAGGGTGGGATGATTTGGGAGAATGGCATTGAAACATGTATACTATCATGTAAGAATCGAATCACCAGTCTATGTCTGACGCAGGATACAGCATGCTTGGGGCTGGTGCATGGGGATGACCCAGAGGGATGTTATGGGGAGGGAGGTGGGAGGGGGTTCATGTTTGGGAATGCATGTAAGAATTAAAGATTTTAAAATTAAAAAAAAATCTTCAAAATAAATAAATAAATAAAATTAAAAAAAAAACAATTATTATGCAAGCATCAGTTCAATTCAGTTGCTCAGTCATGTCTGACTCTTTGTGACCCCATGGACTGCAGCACAGCAGGCCTCCCTGTCCATCACCAGCTCCCGGAGTTTACTCAAACTCACGTCCATTGAGTCAGGGATGCCATCCAACCATTTATCCTCTGTCATCCCCTTCTGCTCCCGCCTTCAATCTTCCCCAGCATTAGGGTCTTTACAAACGAGTCAGTTCTCACATCAGGTGGCCAAAGTATTGGAGTTTCAGCTTCAACATTAGTCCTTCCAATGAATATTCAGGAATGATTTCCTTTAGGATGGACCAGTTGGATCTCCTTGCAGTTCAAGGGACTCTCAAGAGTCTTCTCCAACACCACAGTTCAAAAGCATCAATTCTTCAGCACTGAGCTTTCTTTAGAGTCCAAGTCTCACATCGATACATGACTGCTGGAAAAACCATAGCCAAAAGCCTCCTGATGAAAGTGAAAGGGATAGTGAAAAAGGTCGCTTAAAGCTCAACATTCAGAAAACTAAGATCATGGCATCTGGTCCCATCACTTCATGGGAAATAGATGAGGAAACAGTGGAAACAGTGGCAGACTTAATTTTGGGGGGCTCAAAAATCACTGCAGATGGCGACTGCAGCCAAAAAATGAAAGACGCTTACTCCTTGGAAGGAAAGTTATGACCAACCCAGATAGCATATTAAAAAGTAGAGATATTACTTTGCCAACAAAGGTCCATCTAGTCAAGGTTATGGTTTTTCCAGTGGTCATGTGTGGATGTGAGAGTTGGACTATGAAGAAACCTGAGCGCCAAAGAATTGATGCTTTTGAACTGTGGTGTTGGAGAAGACTCTTACGAGTCCCTTGGACTGCAAGGAGATCCAACCAGTCCATCCTAAAGGAGACCAGTCCTAGGTGTTCATTGGAAGGACTGATGCTGAGGCTGAAACTCCAATACTTTGGCCACCTCATGCGAAGAGTTGACTCATGGAAAAGACCCTGATGCTGGGAGGAATTTGGGGCAGAAGGGTACAACAGAGGATGAGATGGCTGGATGGCATCTCCGACTCGATGCACATGAGTTTGGGTGAACTCCAGGAGTTGGTGATGGACAGGGAGGCCTGGCGTGCTACAATTCAAGGGGTCGCAAAGAGTCGGACACGACTGAGCAACTGAACTGAACTGACTAGAGGGACCTTTGTTGGCAAAGGAATGTCTCTGCTTTTGAATATGCTGTCTAGGTTGGTAATAGATTTTCTTCCAAGAAGAAAGCGTCTTTTAATTTCATGGCTGTAGTCACCATCTGCAGTGATTCTGGAGCCCAAGAAAATAAAAGCCTGTCACTGTTTCCACATCTATTTGCCATGAAGTGATGGGACCAGATGCCATGATCTTAGTTTTCTGAATGTTGAGCTTTAAGCCAGCTTTTTAACTCTCCTCTTTCACTTTCATCAAGAAGCTCTTTAATTCTTCTTCGCTTTCTCCCATAAGAGTGGTGTCATCTGCATATCTGAGGTTATTGATATTTCTCCTGGCAATATTTCTCGTGATTCCAGCTTGTGCTTCATCCAGCCCAGTGTTTCTTATGATGTACTCTGCATGTAAGTTAAATAAGCAGGGTGACAATATACAGCCTTGACATACTCCTTTCCATATTTGGAACCAGTTTGTTGTTCCATGTCCAGTTCTAACTGTTGCTTCATGACCTGCATACAGATTTCTCAAGAGACAGGTCAGGTGGTCTGGTATTCCCATCGCTTGAAGAATTTTCCAGTTTGTGGTGATCCACACAGTCAAAGGCTTTGGCATACTCAAAAAAGCAGAAATAGATGTTTTTCTGGAACTCTCTTGCTTTTTCGATGATCCAGTGGATATTGGCAATTTGAACTCTGGTTCTCCTGCCTTTTCTAAAACCAGCTTAAACATATGGAATTTCACAGTTCACATATTGCTGAAGCCTGGCTTGGAGAATTTTGAGGATTACTTTATTAGTGTGTGAGCTGAGTCCAATTGTGTGGTAGTTTGAACATTCTTTGGCATTGCCTTTCTTTGGGACTGAAACACTGAACTTTTCCAGTCCTGTGGCCACTGCTGAGTTTTCCAAATGTGCTGGCATATTGAGTGAAGCACTTTGACAGCACTGTCTTTTAGGATTTGAAATGGCTCCACTGGAATTCCATCACCTCCACTAGCTTTGTTCGTAGTGATGCTTCCTAAGGCCCACTTGACTTCACATTCCAGGATGTCTGGCTCTAGGTGAGTGATCACACCATCATGATTATCTTGGTCGTGAAGATCTTTTTTGTATAGTTCTTCCGTGTATTCTTGCCACCTCTTCTTAATATCTTCTGCTTCTCTTAGGTCCATACCATTTCTGTCCTTTATTGGGCCCATCTTTGCATGAAATGTTCCCTTGGTATCTCTAATTTTCCTGAAGAGATCTCTAGTCTTTGCCATTCTATTATTTTCCTCTATTTCTTTGCACTGATCACTGAGGAAGGCTTTCTTATCTCTCCTTGCTATTCTTTGGAACTCTGCATTCAAATGGGTATGCTCCTGCTGCTAAGTCACTTCAGTCATGTCCAACTCTGTGTGACCCCATAGACGGCAGCCCACCAGGATCCCCCATCCCTGGGATTCTCCAGGCAGGAATACTGAAGTGGGTTGCTATTTCCTTATGCAATCAAATGGGTATATCTTTCCTTTCATCCTTTGTTTTTCGCTTCTCTCCTTTCCACAGCTATTTGTAAGGCCTCCTGAGACAGCCATTTTGCTTTTTTGCATTTTTCTTGGGGATGGTCTTGATTCCTGTCTCCTGTACAATGTCACGAACCTCCATCCATATGTTCTTTAGGCACTCTATCAGATCTAATCCCTTGATTCTACTTCTCACTTCCACTGTATAATCGTAAGGGATCTGATTTAGGTCATACCTGAATGGTCTAGTGGTTTTCCCTACTTTCTTCAATTTAAGTCTGAATTTGGCAATAATAACATGCAAGTATACATGTTATAAAAGTGTACTAAAACATCTATAACTTCCAACTTAAAAACCTAAAATAAGATTCCAAAATTTGTTCAGAATAAAGAACAACAGACTTTTAAGTAAGATCCTTAATATAGCTGCTAAAATATTTTTTTTCTCAGATCCTTTGAGATCTGACTCCAGAGTTCTACCTAATACAAGGTAACCTGAAACGTATTTAAGCATCAGAAAACTATATGCAAACAGGTAAGGGATGCACCGATATTCAGCTTTAGCTTTACAGCACAGCTAAAATCTGCCATTCAGCTTCAGTTTTAGACCTGTTTTTGGAAGGCAAGGAGCTGAAACCTACAAGGTCATTTTTGGCGTCAATGAACTTGCCCATGATCAATTACCTTATGACTGACTATCTTGTGATCACAACTAAACTTTGTCACTAACAGTGTATCATTTGAACTTATTGCAAACATCTGCAGATTCACTTGAAATACAGGTTAAGAATTCTACTTATGACCTAGATGAAACCATGTGTTTTACATGTTGAAGTTACATAAACCAAGAAAACATAAGTATCTGTAAGTACTGCTGTAATGTATAATTTTGGAAGCTGTTCACTCTACACCACAAAATAATTTAAAACTTCCAAATAAGTTAATTCTTGGAAAAATAATTTGGAATAAAAATATCAAAAGAACATATATCAGCCAGCTCTTTCTAGAAATCTTAGTAAAGCAAAATAAGAATAATTTAATAACTCTAATATTTCTACAATTTTAGTATATTACTAGATGCCTGGGTCGGGAAGATTCCCTGGAGAAAGAAATGGCAATCCAGTCCAGTATTCTTGCCTGGAAAATCCCATGAAGAGAGGAGCCTGGTGGACTACAGTCCATGGGGTCGCAAGAGTCGGACACGACTTAGCAACTAAACCACCACCATTAAACTAATGTTTAAGAACTATGCTTTTTAAGTACTTACATTCAGTCCTGAGACCTTAAAAAAAAGTCCACTTGGGAATTTTCATTTCTTGTGAGAAAATTAAAAATAGAATCTCAATCTGTGAAAGAGCAGAAGTTTACCATTTTGGCAAAAACACCTATCCAGATAAAGGGCTGACACCTGCTTTTCACCTTGGAGCATTCTCCCACTCTATTTAAAAGAGAAAATAGGGGGTTTATCACTCCCAATTTTACCCTGGGTGTTACTTACAGCCCCTGCTGTCAATGAAGGCCTTCTGAAGCACCTTCCTTCACCTGCTCCTTAGGTGAGGGGGTGGGAAAACTCATACTCAAATGAAAGACATCCCTGTGTCTCAGGTGCATCTTGCGAAGCTCCTTTAGCCCACCTTCACAGAACAAACATGCTCTCGCCCAAACCTCACCCCGAACAAAGTCGGGGTGACGGGTGCTGGGAAGATGGCAGAAAAAGACCTGAAAACAACATGGGCTTTGGACCAAGAAGCAAGGGGTGGCAGCCTAACTCACTAACTCAGAAGGAAATTTAACCTCCAAGTCCTTCTGTTCTCTCCTCTCCTGCACGCAGATTGACTGTTCTCGCAGGAGTGTTACGCCAGTGAAGCTACCAACAGAGATAACAGCAGCACGTGTGGGCCCTAGCACCAAGTAGCTACTCAGTAAACGCTGGCTCTCACTGTCCTGCGCACTTCAGCGCTGCCTCCTCGGTTTCAGATATTACCTATCCTCCGGAATGGCAGCTGTTAACAGTCTCAGCAGATACAAAGTCTTGGTATTTTCCCGTAATCTCTCCTCCTAAGCGTTTCCTTTCAACCTCCAGCATTTCCAGTCCATTCCCTGACGCGAACTGCCATGTGCTGGTCCTACTCACGTGTCTCTAAACTTCTGGAAGGAGAGAGGGAGAAAAATCCAGAAAAACTGAGAGAAAGGGGCCGAGATTCATACATTATCTAGACGGCACCTCCCAGAACTCACATTACACATTTTGAAAAGAGGGTAAGAACTGCTGGATGCCAGAATGAGATGCTGAGGCCTGCGGTAACGCGGCGCTGTGGGCAGCGCCCCCACCCCCATCCATCCCCACCGGGGAAGCGAGGCGTCTCTGGTCACATTTCCACATCCTGAAGCAAGAAAGGCGGCGGAGCTGCGTGCGCGCCCGAGAGACAGCCGCCCGCGCGTGCCTCTGCCAGCGCCAGGACAGAGCCCCCCGCCGGGGCCGAGGCGGAGGAGGCAGCATCCCGCCTCACTTCCTGCAGCGGAGGAAAGACATC
The DNA here is from genome assembly GCF_032405125.1 of Capricornis sumatraensis. NCBI lineage: Eukaryota > Metazoa > Chordata > Mammalia > Artiodactyla > Bovidae > Capricornis > Capricornis sumatraensis. The sequence continues at coordinate 7,320,184 of NC_091075.1, read as the reverse complement.
TTGCCGCAGGGAGGCCGGCGGCGGAGCGCGCCCCGCCGCACCTACGTGGCGCCGCCGGCTCGGGAGGACTGGGGCTCGGAAGCCGCCCCGCCGGCCCGGCTCCCCGCGGGGCTCCCGCAGAGAGGCGACGCGCGCGGAGCCCGCGGGCGCGGCTGAGGGGCGCGCGGCGCGGCGGGAGCGGGCGCGCGCGGGCCGCCGCCGGGTCACCCACCTTCCTCACGCGGCGGGCCGTGTAGAGCCCCATGCCGTCCTGAACGCGGGAGGACTTCAGGGAGAACCTGTCCGGCACGTACATGCCCAGCATGCTGCCGCCGCGCCGCCGCCGCCCTCAGCGCCGGCACCGGGGAATTGGGGTGCCGGGGCGGCGGGGAGAGGCCGGCGGGCAGGAGGAAGTGGAGCCTCCCTCCCAGAATCCCCACCTCCCGCCGACTCCAGGATCCCCCGCGGCCCGGCCCCTCCTCGTCCCGGGTCCGGCTCGGCCGCGAGCGGCGGAGGCCGCGGCTGCCACGGCGGGCGCGGGGGCGCGGGGACGCCGCGGGCGGACGCCGCGCGCTGATTGGCCCGAAGTTAGCGGCCCGCACCCGCGCGCGGCGCGGAGCCTTGAACCCGGAGGCCGGGGAGCCGAGCCGCCCGCGCGCGCGCTGCGCCCGGCTGGTGGGCGACGTGCCCGCCCTTCTCTGGCCTCTGGGGTTCGACTCTGAACTAGTGCTCCCAGTTCAGGGGGTTTTACACTCTTCAGCTGCAAAACTAAATGGGTCTTGACAGAGCTGGGGCCAGCCTCCGAAACAACTTTACAAGTTTCAGACCGAAGGCATACTTACTGCCTCACTACTGAGAGCAGTCCCTGAGCTCTAGGCAGTTTCAACCCTTTTACTTGTGAGGTCCGCATCTTTGGATTACTTCATGCTTATTTCAGAGGCTTAAACTCCTAGGGGACTAATAAATACGTTGATTAACGTTCAGAGACAAGAGGGTATGCGCAGCCTGCAAGTAATCCATTTCAAGTTAACTCGAAATTTGTCGTGAACAATTGAAGTAATATTTAAATCCAGTAGAAATTAGTTCTGTTATGGTGTCCTAATCCCTGGGAATTTCTTACACTTCCAAAGATAAACTATCCCCGCGTCTTCTCCTCCTGGAAAATCACCAGACCAATTGCAGATTTTCAGTCAAAATGTGAGATGGGGGAGATAAAAGGGAGTGACCAAACAATAGAATCTGGAATTTCGACCGTAAATTAACAAGTCTTCTTTCAGTGTTTTTAATAAAGTTAGTAGATACTGCAGTGGCATTCAGAATTTCAAAAGGATGTTTGTTTCTTCAGGAGGAACTGGAATCTCTCTTCTCATTTCTCTGGATATTCTTGATCATTTTCCACACTGGGTTCTTTTCTCGGAAAGTATTTGATGTTCTCAATAAATATTGTTTCTTATAAACCGATAAAATAATAACAATTTTGACAAAATTAAAAGGCACACTGTTAAGAAAAATTCATCTGAACACATTTAAAAATCTTATTGGCTTTATTCAACCATTCATGAGTTAGACAACATCCACTGTGACTGAAAGAAAGGAGCTCCGAGGACCTATACAAAATGAAAGGCTTCTATAAGCAGAAGGGCTTAGGAACAACAAAGTCATACCAGGCAAAAAACGGATTGACTATTGAAAGGTATCTTTCTTTTAGGGGATGGTTGGGGTCTATTAGGCATATCACCTAAACTAATGCTGATCAAGCACCTACCTATTGGCTGGCCAAAGCTCCCATTTTCTAGGAAAGCCAAAATTTGGGATTGTCTCAGTTTTGATGGAGAATTTAGTATAAGGAACTCAATTTGGGGCCTGTTGTCATGTTTTTAGCAACACAGGTAGAAATGATTCCTGTCTTCTAGGCTAAGGAAAACTTTGGAACATAAACAGTTCTAATTTCCTAAGTAGGAGAATTTTATTAAAGTTCAGAAAAAGGTTTTTGAAAAAGGATTAAGAAAATCATGTTAATAGTGGTATTTGGAAATTTTAAAGAATTAATTATGAAGAAAAAATAAACCGAAGGGTAGGTGGCTAGGGCTGAGAAGAACAAATGCCTTAATCATTCTCTGAGTTCTGATCTCTTTGACTTACCATTGACGATATCTAACTTTTCATAGGGGTATGTGAATTAACTTGGGCTTCCAAGATAGCACAGTAGTAAAAAATCCGCCAATGCTGGAGACTGAGGGGCGGGGTTCAGCCCTGTCCCTGGGTTCAGAAGATCCCCTGGGGGAGGAAATGGCTACCCACTCCAGGACTCTTGCCTGGGAAATTCCATGGAATGCGGAGCCTGGCAGGGTACAGTCAACAGAGTCACAGAGTCAGACACAACTGAGTACACACATATCAATAAATAAAGGAAGTTTGGGGGAAATTTGAAATTAGACGGCCTGGAAGCATGTAATATTGGTTACTAAATATGTCTTGATTAAAAGTCAACTCTGAGGGACTTCCCTGGTGGCCCAGTGGCTAAGTAAGACTCTGTGCTTCCAATGCAGGGGGCCCAGACTCGATCCTTGGTTGGGGAACTAAAGATACCATGGGTGCTGCTGTGAAGACCAGGTGCAGCCGAATAATTAAATAATAAATAAAATAAATAGTTTTTGAAAAGTTAATTCTGAGGATAATCCGAGATTTTCTAATTAGTCATTGGTGAGCTGAAAATCCATTTGTTGTTTGTTCCTCAAAGAATCTGGACTAAGTAGGTTTTCCAGGAGTCCGTTCAGCCAGAGCAGGTCCACTGAAACCAGCGGGAACCAGACCACAGTCCAGAGGTATCCTGGCACGTTCCCCGGGGCACTCACTCCCTGTCATACACAGCCTTTCAGCCCTGACCCTCAGGCTATCGCGGCTCCTCTGCCAGATGCTCTACTGTGTCTCTTTGGGCACAGAAGCTTCCACGGTTTCTGATCACTAGAGAGAAAAAGAAAAGTTTCCTGGACTTAGCCTCGTATCAAAGTTCTCCGATGTAAGCCTCATTCACTGATGACCCATACCCTGGCATAGCTCCCGTTTAATTGCTGCTGCGTTTCTGGGGGAACCAAGTCTTCATCTTGAGAATGCTCATCTTTCCGAAAGTAGCTATCTTTACTAATTAGGAAACAATAAAAAATAAATTAGTTTGTAAAGATAAATCTGAGATTAATAAAATGAGAAATTTTCTGGATCATCTATGAATCTCTATCAGAGATTTTGTTACAGCTAATACAAACAGTATATTTCATTAAAGCATGGAGTGTTCTTTTTATCTGTTTGTTGGATTTTTCTGAAGATCCACTACGTAAAACACAGAAACCAGAAACAAAAGCTCTTAAAAATAATCTATCTTACAACACATAAAAAGGGATACATATTTGCCAAATCAAAATGAACAATACTGACCGGAAATTTGATTTTGAAGCCCTTAAGACAGTAGCGGTAGAATGAGTCATTTCTTTAAGCTTTTAAAGCTAGAAGATGACCTTTCAATATTGTCTTTGAAAAACGGGAAATTAAAAGTCTGCTTTATATCAAGAGTGTAAATCCAGTCTTAAAAAAATAAAAAAATAAAAAAAACTACACAATCTTGACACAGAGAAATGACTCCAAATAAGTTTTTCCTTACTTTCAAATTTGTTTTTGGAGGACATTTTTTTCATTGGTATGCCTAAATAAAGCTCTAGTTTTTTAATTCAAACTTGTATACAGGTGCAAGCCTTGTTCTTTTGCTACAGGGGGGAGACTTAAATTATAATTCTGTAATAGTTAATTATTTTACCACACATACTATAAAATCTTTTCATTGTGTCTCAGTTATTAATTACTATTACCAACTCTCGTGATAGATTAAAAGCCTGATAGAAAAAAATACTGAAGTTTGTTTATCTTTTGTCTCCTTGGAGTCAGAAGGATTGTAGTGAATGACTATAAAACCAAGTTGCCTGAGCAGAAAAGAATAAAGATATATTTTTTGCGACTCAAAAACAAAAAGAAAAAAAATCTTTAAAATCTAGAGTTTGGTTGCTGGATTCCTGCTCTGAAACCATCCTTTCCATAGCATTGATTCCATAGTCACAAGAGTGCCATGAAAAGATGACACTGAAACCTGAAAATGTCTGCCCATTAAATTTTCTTTCATCTCTTGCTTTTGAATGATGACAGCAAAGATTTGTATGCAGTACCAGAGAAGAATCATAAAATTTTTATTTGTATGCAGTACCGGAGAAGAATCATAAAATTCTTTGATTAGAAGGAACCTAGAAGTTGTTGGGACTAGAGTGAGCGATGTTGTAAAAAGAAAAGCCAAAGGACAAATCAGTGGTCATCTCAGCCACCCCCAAAAATAGGTGCTATTCATGGAGCAGTTGTGGAAAGGCAGCATGAAGCTAAAGGAAAGTGAAACCAAGAAGGATAATTATTTCCTACTATATGCCAGAAACTGGACCAGGCTTTTCCTATTCATTATCTTAAAGCCCTAAAACAGCCCTAACATAACAGCCCTGCAAAGAAAATGTATTAGCCCCATTTTATACACAAGAGATAGGTGATTGATCTTACTCAATTTCATGCACCCATGAAGTGGTGAAGGTTAAAAAACAAAACAAAACAAAACTCAGAACTGGTTGATTCCAATGTCCTTGATTTTATCTCCAGCTGATTCAGTCTGACTCACTCTCTAGTGAGGCTTAGTAGCACCCCTGGGCTTTCCAGATGGCTCAGTGGTAAAGAATCTGCCAGCATCGCAGGAGACACAGGTTCAATCCCTGTGTCAGGAAGACCCCCTGGAGGAGGAAACGGCAACCCACTCCAGTGTTCTTGGGGGGAAAATCCCATGGACAGAGAAACCTGCTGGCCAAAGTCCATAGGGTGGCAAAGAATCAGACCCAACTGAGCCACTGAGCGCACACACACACACAAGCACCTCCAGAACAAACAGATCTCCCCCTCTTTCTCTTCTCTTTCATATCTCCTTTCCAATTCTCCTCCACCTCCTCTAGATCTGAGCAGAAAATCTGGCCAAGGTCAAGTAAATAGTTACCCTGTGCTCAGATGCTCCTATTCGATCCAAGTGACTGTGTCTAAGAAAAGACAGAGTTATATGATTCTCCAAGGGATATCTCTCATCAGAGAGGACTCTAAGACCCTGCTTTTATGAAATGTTTCTCTGAACCTGACAGATATTTTGAGGATTAGCCAGTTCATAACCACAGCCTAGCTCATCCACAAATTTTTAATCCACAGAAATAAGATTGAAAAGAATCAATAATTAACTGAAAAGAAATACCAATGCTCTTACGTTTGTCAGAGCCACTCAATTTGTCCTACTGGTTTCCCTTTCCCCTTGCTAAAATAAAATTGTTACTGAAACATTGTTAAAAATAGGTGGATCACCTTAATATGCCATTCAAATGAGTAAGGATGAACTTAGTTTAAGTGATTATTTTCTATAAACTCTCTGATATAGGGACACAGTAGAAACAGTGTCAGACTATTTTTTGGGCTCCAAAATCACTGCAGATGGTGACTGCAGCCATGAAATTAAAAGACGCTTACTCCTTGGAAGAAAAGTGATGACCAACTTAGATAGTATATTCAAAAGCAGAGACATTACTTTGCCGACTAAGGTCTGTCTAGTCAAGGCTATGGTTTTTCCAGTAGTCATGTATGGATGTGAGAGTTGGACTGTGAAGAAAGCTGAGCGTCAAAGAATTGATGCTTTTGAACTGTGGTGTTGGAGAAGACTCTTGAGAGTCCCTTGGACTGCAAGGAGATCCAACCAGTCCATTCTGAAGGACATCAACCCTGGGATTTCTTTGGAAGGAATGATGCTAAAGCTGAAGCTCCAGTACTTTGGCCACCTCATGAGAAGAGTTGACTCATTGGAAAAGACTCTGATACTGGGAGGGATTGGGGGCAGGAGGAGAAGGGGACGACCGAGGATGAGATGGCTGGATGGCCTCACGGACTCAATGGACGTGAGTCTGAGTGAACTCCGGGAGATGGTGATGGACAGGGAGGCCTGGCGTGCTGCGATTCATGGGGTCGCAAAGAGTTGGACACGACTGAGCGACTGAACTGAACTGAAACATAATAATTATTATTATAATACTTACTAACTCTTTAGCATGGAGGCAAAAATCAACTTTTTCTGTATAAAATGTTAATTTAAAATAAAGATCATATTTGAGTCCTGATGTCTTAGTGACCTCTCAGTAAAAAGGGGAGCATATACAACTGATGATGTTAATTCCTTTCTGAATTGGGGTCTCCATAAGGCCTCCTCCTCTGCCCATTGTCTCTGCTTAGATTTGGCAGATTGAAGTTTCACAAAGTATTTCATCATCAGAGGTAAGCTTCTAACTCTATCCTGTTATGCTGAGTATTAATGCAGTCATGGCAAATTAATATTGTTTGAAGATCATTAATTTTAGAACTTCCTCTGTTGTTTCCATCTGCACCCAAGTACCATAGTAACTAAATTTACATATGAATCAAGAATATATTACTTTTCTTAGCATTTTGGGTGAACTGAAGAAAATAATGTTCATCAACATTGGTTTACCTATTTCAAAGTCTTTGTAACTAGCAATGGAATATGAGTGTCATTTATTTCTAACACATCAACAAAATCTGTTGCTGAAATAGGTCCGTAGATCTTAAGCTTTTACATCCAAATCTAAGTTGTGAAGTATAATATTTAAATGGTAGATGTGACTGAAATAAGAAACAATGTTTCTTTTCTGAAAGTTACTAATACTGCTTGCCCTAAAGGTAATTCAAAATCTTTGTTATAAAAAACTTGTCAACATACAGAAAACCAAATTGGAAGACTTCTAGCTATGTGACAGGTGTATTCTCTAGAGAAAAGATAGCAAAAATAAATAAGTAAAGTAAAAACAACAATTATACCATGGGGTCAAATGTTTCCTCCATGAGCTATAATCCAGTCAGTCTTTGCACTGCTGTTCTCTTTGCCTGAGGAATTCAGTTATTGTAAGTTTTTCTTTGTAAAAGGCCACTATGCAGCTGTGAAGAAAAAATTGGCATCATGCTGACTCCTCATCATTTCTGAATGTTTCTGCAAAATTTTGCCACAAAAAACCTTAGGCCCGAAGGAAGCAAAAAGACTTTTTTTAAAAGAATCACACAGATTGTGCCAGAGTTTGTGCTAAATTATATTGACTATCTGCAAAAATAGCTTCTGGAAACTTCTTTCTTCAGGCAGAACTGCCAGAAGATTGTCCCTCCATTGCTCCTACCATGGGGAACTCCCTTCCTGTTATAAGAGCTTCCAGTCTCTCCGCTGGAGTGGCAAGGAGCCAGGGATACAGCAAGAATTTTTGAATCAGGAAATATGGAGTTTTGAACCACATATCTGAGACATATTAACTTGAGACCATAGGAAATGTTAATAGCCCCTGGAAAACTCTACTTCCTTGTCTGAACAATGATTCTGACAATGCCTACTTTGCAGAGACCCAAGCACAAAATAGTCTCAAAATAAATGGCAGTTATTATCATCATGGATCAGAACTAAGCCTCACAGCTATACTTCAATGTTTTTCAACAAGCCATCTGGATTTTGCTATAATTACACAGAAGTGAGTCTATGAACTTCTACTGTGGCACATGGCAGACTCAATCAACCTTCCAGGGCAAGAAGGATGTCTTTAATATCTGTATAACACTGTCTATAAGACAATACTGCTTCCACAGAGACAAGATGTATTGTAAAATTTCCTAATGAGAGCTTGTAGAAAACTTTTTCTTCCCTGAGCTCATGGATCCCTTTTGTCTCTCAAAGGAGGAAAAAATAAGTCTGCATACATGTGTGCTAAGTCGCTTCAACTCTTTGCAACCCTGTGGCTGCAACCAGCCAGGCTCCTCTATCCATGGGATTCTCCAGGAGAGAATACTGGAGTGAGGGGTTGCCATGCCCTTCTCCAGGTCATCTTCTCAACCCAGGAATCAAAATCATGTCTCCTGCATTGGCAGGCAGATTCTTTACCACTAACACCGCCTGGGAAACACAAAAATAAACCCACCAGTAGTTAAATTGTGTCAAATATATTTTGTCAGTTTGAAGTTCTTGGTTATAGTCCCAATTTATTTAGAACTTCATAAATTCTTCAATCTTTAACTCAAGTTATGTGTCATCCATTTAAAAAATAAATCTTTAAAATCATTATACCACCTCCCAGAGTATTGGAAATAAAAGCAAAAATAAACAAATGGAACCTAATTAAACTTAAAAGCTTTTGCACAACAAAGGAAACTGTAAGCAAGGTGAAAAGACAGCCTTCAGAATGGGAGAAAATAATAGCAAACGAAGCAACTGACAAAGAATTAATCTCAAAAATATACAAGCAACTCCTACAACTCAATTCCAGAAAAAAATAAATGACCCAATAAAAACATGGGCCAAAGAACTAAATAGACATTTCTCCAAAGAAGACATACAGATAGCTAACAAACACATGAAAAGATGCTCAACATCACTCATTATCAGAGAAATGCAAATCAAAACCACAATGAGGTAGCATTTCACGCCAGTCAGAATGGCTGTGATCCAAAAATCTATGAGCAATAAATGCTGGAGAGGGTGTGGAGAAAAGGGAACCCTCTTACACTGTTGGTGGGAATGCAAACTAGTACAGCCACGATGGAGAACAGTGTGGCGATCCCTTACAAAATGGAGACAGAACTGCCATATGACCCAGCAATCCCACTGCTGGGCATGCACACCAAGGAAACCAGAATTGAAAGAGACACGTGTACCCCAATGTTCATCACAGGACTGTTTATAATAGCCAGGACATGGAAGCAACCTAGATGTCCATCAGCAGACGAATGGATAAGAAAGCTGTGGTACAAATACACAATGGAATATTAGCCATTAAAAAGAATCTGAATCAGTTCTAATGAGGTGGATGAAACTGGAGCCTACTATACAGAGTGAAGTAAGCCAGAAAGAAAAACACCAATACAGTATACTAACACATATATATGGAATTTAGAAAGAAGGTGACGATAACCCTATATGAGAGACAGCAAAAGAGACACAGATGTATAGAACAGTCTTTTGGACTCTATGGGAGAGGGAGAGGGTGGGATGATTTGGGAGAATGGCATTGAAACATGTATATTATCATATATAAAACGAGTCACCAGTACAGATTCGATGCATGAGACAGGGTGCTCAGGGCTGGTGCACTGGGATGACCCTGTGGGATGGGGTGGGGAGGGAGGAGGGTGGGAGTTCAGGATGGGGAACACATGTACACCCATGGCTGATTCATGTGAATGTATGGCAAAACCACTACAATATTGTAAAGTAATTATCCTCCAATTAAAATGAATAAATCTATATTTAAAAAATTAATAAATAAAATCATTATATATTCCTGCTACAAGTATTTTAGAACTCCTAACCAAGGAGTGTGCCAAGCACAAGGAATGTGTAATCCAAGTTATCAGACTTTGAAAATTAAAGGGTGCATGAAAATATCTCTGTAACAGACACTGCTTCAGGGTGAGACAAGGAGAAAAGGAGCCTATTTAATGTGGTACAAGAGATGTCCCATGGAGATCTTGCTTCTGTCCAATTGGAGACAGTGAATTTGGGGGAAATAACACCTTTCTGGGGTTTCCCAGGTGGCACTAATGGTAAAGAACCCGCCTGCCAGTGCAGGAGACCTAAGAGACCCGGGTTCCATCCCTGGATTGGGAAGATCCCCTGGAAGAGAGCAAGGCAACCCACTCCAGTATTCTTGCCTGGAGAATCCCATGGACAGAGGAGCCTGGCAGACTACAGTCCACAGGGTTGCAAAGAGTCAGACACGACTGAGTGACTTAACACACATGCAGCAACATCTTCCTGACAAGGAGGCTTCAACATTATTTCTGTCACTGTGGCCTTTATTTTACTAGTAGAAAGGGAAGCGAAGTCACGTTAGAGACAGAGCACCGTAGTCCTGCACGGACACAGCAAGCACCCTGCAGAGCCTACGGGAAAGAAGAAAGCCTCTTCTGAGCATCAGCTGCTAACAACTCAGCTGCAACACACTGTGTTTGAGCAAGTACATGGGCAAAGAAGAGACTTGGCTGCAAAATGCCTAAAGGTAGAAGTTGATGGGACATTTTAAGTGGAACAAATAATTATAATGAATATATGAAACATGATAGACACAGAAGAGGACTTAAAGTGGCCAGAGCTGATTCTTTATATACGAGAAACAGGAAGACATGGAACAAATACTTGAACCCAATACATCTAGCATGTGTAGTAAATTGTACACATAGCCCAGGATATATTGGTGTGAGGACTAAACGGAAGAGTGTTCTCATTAAAAGAATGAGCCCTATCATCTTAAACAGACCTTTCATTAGGTACTAAAAACAATTCTCCAAAATTATTTAAATATCAACACAGAACTGAATGTTCTTTACCCATCCTTTGCCATAAGTCTGATGCCCAGAGTAAACAATGAACCATAAGCACCATCCCTTGCAGAATTCTGAGTACATAGGACTCAAATTTTTCTGGGTATACTATGTTACTCCAAGATTTTTAGAAAAGATAATTAAAGTCAATACCAAAGAAATCGAACTATTTGGAATCTTTGGATTCCAAAACTTTTGGAATCATTTTCACACAATGAGAATGTAAAGATGAAATAATATGAGTTAGTCTTTAAACTGTTTGGCTCATTTATTTCAGATTCCTGTGTCCAATATTTCACATATATTCCCCTCTTCCACTCTCTGTTTCCTTTCCCTTTTCCTGCCAGTCTCCTGGAGTCCCAGTATGATCATATGCTATAAAAAATATTTAAGTCATGCAGTTGAAATGCTTTTTAACTTGCAAGCTCAGTAGGGGAAAATGTGGAGGTGTTTAATTCTCCAGTTTTTTTTTTCTTTTTTTATGGAAAATGAAACTCAAAATCTGAAAAGTAGCAACCTGCAGTAAAACATTATTTTTCTTCTTTTCCCAACATGTCTAAATGGCATCAAGTTCAAATACTTTATTATAGATAATCCTAGCCAATTTAAATGTCCAATTTCTCAATAAAACATAAATCAGGAAAAGTCGATATCTTTGTAAATGTGCTTCCAAATTTTGCCCTCAGATAGTCTAACTAAATTTCCACCCGCTTCAGTGGGAGTTATTAAAAGGTACATCTGAGGGGAGAATTTGGCCCATGAAATTTAAAATGATTGTAGGGTAAGTAAAATATTTCTATACTTATGATTATATAGTAGCTGTGAAACTTTCAAAAGGAAGACTTTAAAAGCCTATAGTATAACAAAATTCTACTAAAAACAACTTGCTAATTTAACTAGCTTTGGAGTTTAAACTCATTTAAAAGAAAACATCCAATAAAGAATGCTTTATTCATTCATTCAAAAATATTTATTCATACCAACATCATTTTTTTTCAAAGAATAAGTATTTCTTAGCACAATAATATTCCATATGGTGATTAGCTCTAATGTAAAATATGAAAAAGCTCCAACTCTTGCCTATGTTAAGAAAGAGATCCATGCAAAGTAATTAGTTGCATCATATGATCCTCACACTTGTTCTAGAACTAGAGATAAATATTGAATAACTAAAATAATTTTAAAACTACAGAAAAACTGGCCTTAATTATTTTTAATTATTTTCTTCACTGGCTTCACATGCCAAAGCTTGTTTTAGACCTTTAGTGATACAACCTTATTATATTTAACAACTCCAATTTTCCTACTTTAGAAACAGTTCTGCCAACATCTCTGCTTGAAATATGAACTCACTGTTTACCAGCTTTCTTAGGTTTATTTAATTTTTTTTGGCCTTGCTACTCATTTTGAGTGGGATCTTAGTTCCCCAGTCAGGGATCAAACCCATGATCCTGCAGTGGAAGCTCTGAGTTCTAACCACTGGACCACCAGGAAATTCCCCAGATATCTTGGATTTAGATTCATTTTATTGTTGTCTTACCTCTTCCCACATCACTTCCCATGTAAACCATGGAGGCTCTCCATAGTTTAGACCCTCAAAGCCTCACAGTTCAGCATCTAACTATTATTTTTATACCGTTCATACACTGGCTGTTTTTTGTTTTTTTTTTTTGCTTGAATGCATGGTAGATAGTACAGCTAGATTAATATTCTTTATATATTATCTTGACACTTCTCTAGTAACTTGAATAAATCTCTATCATGTTCAGTCATTCAGTCAGTCACATCTGACTCTTTGTGATCCCATGGACTGTAGCCCATCAGGCTCCTCTGTCCGTGGGATTTTTCCAGTAAGAATACTGGAGTGGATAGCCATGCCCTCCTCCAGGGATCTTCCTGACCCAGGTATTGAACCTGTGTCTCCTTTGTCTCCTGCATTGGCAGGCAGATTCTTTACCACTGAGCCACCCACCTGGGAAGCCCATAAATTACTCTTTGCCACCCCATGGACTATACAATCCATAGAATTCTCCAGGCCAGAATACTGGAGTGGGTAGCCTTTCCCTTCTCCAGGAGATCTTCCCAACCCAAGGACTGAGCCCAAGTCTCCCATGTTAAAGATGGATTCTTTACCAGCTGAGCCACAAGAGAAGCCCAAGAATACTGGAGTGGGTAGCCTATCCCTTCTCCAGGGGATCTTTGCGACCCAGGGATCAAACTGGGGTCTCCTGCATTGCAGGCAGATTCTTTACCAGTTGAGCTATCAGGGGAACTCAGCTGGATATCTCAAATCCTTTTCCAGAAATCAATGGCTTATCCACCATAATATTCCATCCTACCCTTCCACCCTTAACTCCCTCTATTCTTTTAGAACCCAATATTCAATTACTTTCTCTCTTCTCTAAAACTTTATGAAAGCACTCTTGTGCTTACAATTTTCCATTGTCTAAAATGTCCTTATCATTGTTTTCCTCTCGTTTAACTTTTGCCACCCTTCCCAGTCCAATCTGTATTTCTCCTTTTCCATGAGGCCGTTTCCGATCATCACAGTTGGAAGTGATCTCTCCTGCTTTACATAGCCATGATTTGCTCTGTCCATTCATATGACACTTTAACAAGCATTATCTTATACTGCTAGGTGTGTGCATGTGCCTGTGCGTGTGTGTTTCTCATATTTACCTAACCAGATTTTAAGGTCTTTGAAGGTAGGTACTATGTCTTACACTTCATACCCTTATTTACCTAGCATCTCACTGTAAAGATAGTGCCACAGTTCAGACCAAGGCAGGTCATGCATTACACACCTCGAAGAGGTTTCAGCCACACTGTAGCTCGCGTGAATGGCTCCCTGCGGAGCTGGGCAGTCCGCCACTGGCATGGTCATAGATGCCAACCCGCTTGCACATAATACAGCATCAACATAATATTGACGTATGCTACTACTTCTCTTGTGTCATTTCTCTGATGTTTTATAACCAAAATTTCTCCATAGTTCACAGCTTCGTTTAACTCTTACTACTGAAGTGGGTAGCAGAAAATGGCACCCCTAAATATGCCCTTTGGGCATAAATGATTGCTTTGAGCTGGTAATTTTTGAGAAACAGCCTTCACAGTAGAAACTCTGAAAGCAGAGTAGAAGTTACCCTTCTATAAGGGAAATTTACATTTATAAAGAAAATCTCCATTTGTAAGGTGTCTCCTTCCAGGTCCCCGTAACAGAAAGTGGACTCTAAATTACAATAAACTTACTGAGGCAAAGGCAGCTACTTGCATCTGAGTAACAAATCTAACCCTTTACCATGCTTTTCCTGCTAACCTCCTATAACTGGCTTCTCCCCTCTTCTCCCAGCATTTTTCCTTTATCTTTAACTAAAGAACGCATTTAAGGTGATGCCTTGGGCTTTGCTGGAAATTATTGAGTTTTCCTTGGTATCTCCCATGTATGTAAGAGGCATAGATGTTAATAAACTTCTGTTTGTTTTTCTCTTGTGATCTGTGTTTTATTAGTTGAGCTTCTCGGCCAAGAACTCAGAAAGGTAGAGAAAAAATGATTTTTCCTCACTGACAATTTTGGTGACAATAAGGGTCCCATTGTGACACCTCAGTTGCTGTAGAGCCTGAAGATGGGGTTAAAAGATAAACTAAAAGTTTAAGAGTTTATCTGAACAAAAATCAATTTGAATTGGGCAGTGCCAATTCAGTAATGATTAAGAGCATCTCATCAATAGGAGTGAGGGGGACTTGTATAGAGAAAATAAGATAATTATTGATTGGGTGTAACTTAAAGCCTACTTGACTGTTTGTGATTGCTTGTAGTTACAGTTTTGATTTTGCAAACCTTGAGACATTTACCAGCTTCCCAGGTGGCACTAGTGGTAAATAACCCGCCTGCCAGTGAAGGAGACATAAGTGAGGTGGGTTGGATCCCTGGGTCAGGAAGATCCCTTGGAGGAGGGCATGGCAATCTGCTTCAGTATTCTTGCCTGGAGAATCCCTTGGACAGAGAAACCTGGCAGGATATGCTCCATAGGATAGCAAAGAGTTGGATATGACTAAAGCCACTTTGCATGGACACACAGGGCATTTACAGGCTTAGATTTTGGTTTTCTTCAGTGGGAGGCTACCTTGGTCTAATGGCCTGCTTGTTTGATTAAATTAGCAATGGGATCCTTGGAAAACTATCATAAGCCATCAAAGGGTAAAAACTCTTACCAAAGTCAGCTCTTCCAGATAGCCATCTGTAGTGCCCAGTCTAGGAAGGAAGGTAAAGTTTCACCTTGATTAGCTTGTTTGAATTCATACAGGAGAGAAAACATCCGTAAGAATTAGTTCTTTGAATTGTGACTCTTGTGGATTTGTTTTGGGGGTGCCCATTTGTTATTGATCCTTTCCCTCCCAAGAATAGCTTTGCTTTCCTAATTGTCCTAGGACTTTGGCTTAGGTGGCTCAACCATCAGGTTGGAAACCCCAAAATATGACTGGACAGATATGTGGGTTGCATTCATTTGAGGTTAGCATCTTATGGACTGTTACCAGATCAAGAGGACTATTCTTCTTTCTTTGAGCTACCCTTGGGGGTGGCTCCAAGACCTTAAGAGAACTGCAACTTTTGCACATTCTTTGGAGATGCGTCTTACACCCATGTTTAAGGATCATAAAAGGATTTTTGGTTTTGAATTCAAGTCACTTGATAGGCATAGCTTTGGTTTTAAAAAATTAAAATTAAAAAAAAAAAGGAAAGAATAACTTTAAAAGCTCAGTATTGCCAGTATTCTACTGTTTGTCCTGAATGAAACTTGATAGTGAAATCTTTGAAAGTATTTTTTTTTCTTTAAGTAGCTCTAACATCAGAAGTTGGCATGATTGCAAGCTGATATTCAGAGCCTAGTAGGAACATTTTTGGGAGAGCATTCCCTTCTAAACTGAAATTAAACTATGTACCCAGAGGAAAGGAAAACATTCTGAATCTTTTGTAGAACAATTTATTGAAACATTCAAGAGACATATAGTTCTACATTCAGAACATATAAATCTTTTGCCTTCCATATTAATTGGAAAATTTCTCCACAATGTAAGAAGCAAACTGAAGAAAGTATAGGTGGGTGAAAGGGTCAGCCTTTTGATATCATTCATGCTGCTGAACTTGTAAAAGATCGGGATGTCAGGATAAGTACCGTCGGACACAAAAGAAAAAAAAGAAAAATTTTCATGGTAATTACCTTAGACCTCTGATAAGAGGCAGATATACACCAAACTCTTTCTTGGAGGAAACATATATTTTCTCTGTGCCTTTGAGATGAATTTTCTACCATGTCTCCTCTAGGACTTGAGAGATTTCTCATCAGAAGGGAAAAAAGAACTATTTAGAGACTAAATAAATGAGAAATCAAAAAGTCTCCACAAATACTAATAGAAATCTTTAGCCATCTGAGCAGGACATTTTATTTTATCTGTCAGAAACACAATTTGGATTTAATTGTTCTTTATTTATAAACTAGTGGAGTTTTGTATTATTCACCTGTCTTGATACTAAAATTTTAAAATACAAACTATAAGATATACTTCCTTATACTATTATAAAGAGCATGAGGTTGAAGTCAAGAGAGCTGATTTTGTCAGAGTTCAGTTCAGTTCAGTCGCTCAGTCGTATTCGACTCTTTGCGACCCCGTGAATCACAGCATGTCAGGCCTCCCTGTCTATCACCAAATCCCGGAGTTCACTCAGACTCACATCCATCAAGGTGGTGATGCCATCCAGCCATCTCATCCTCTGTCATCCCCTTCTCCTCCTGCCCCCACTCCCTCCCAGCATCAGAGTCTATTCCAATGAGTCAGCTCTTCGCATGAGGTGTCCAAAGTACTGGAGCTTCAGCTTTAGCATCATTCCTTCCAAAGAAATCCCAGGGCTGATCTCCTTCAGAATGGACTGGTTGGATCTAGTTAATAGGAAACAATTGAGAATGCCATAAAATCTCAGACTGAAAGGGCCCATTCAGTAAGCACACACATCACAGGTAAATTCAGAAGATAATGCAAAAGGAAATACAACTATAATAGGAACAAAACCCAAGGCTCAAAAAGGAACAAGAATCGGATTCTCGTAAATTCTTTCAGTAGCAGTACTGGGCACAGTAAGGAAATTAAGCCAAAACTTAAAACCAGTAACTGATAAGGGAAAAGATAAAAGAAGTGAACCTAGAATTTTATTCCAACCAAACTATCCTTCAAACTTAAAGGCAAATAATGACATTTTCAAATATACATGGATTCACACTTATTACCATAAAACTCTGAAAGATGAAAGATACAATTCACCGAGAAGAAAATAAAACTAAGTTAAAGCAAGTAGTGAGCTCCCCAGGTGGGTAGGTTCCCAATATGCTACTGGAGATCAGTGGAGAAATAACTCCAGAGAGAATGAAGAGATGGAGGCAAAGCAAAAACAACACCCAGTTGTGCACGTGACTAGTGATAGAAGCAAGGTCCAGTGCTGTAAAGAGCAATATTGTATAGGAACCTGGAATGTTAGGTCCATGAATCAAGGCAAATTGGAAGTGGTCAAACTGGAGATGGCAAGAGTGAACGTCGACATTCTAGGAATCAGCGAACTAAAATGGACTGGAATGGGTGATCTTAACTCAGATGACCATTATACCTACTACTGCGGACAGGAATCCCTCAGAAGAAATGGAGTATCCATCACAGTCAAGAAAAGAGTCCAAAATACAGTACTTGGATGCAATCTCAAAAATGACAGAATGATCTCTGTTCGTTTCCAAGGCAAACCATTCAATATCACAGTAATCCAAGTCTATGCCCCAACCAGTAACGCTGAAGAAGCTGAAGTTGTACGGTTCTAAGAAGACCTACAAGACCTTTTAGAACTAACACCCAAAAAAGACGTCCTTTTCATTATAGGGGACTGGAATGCAAAAGTAGGAAGTCAAGAAACACCTGGCATAACAGGCAAATTTGGCCTTGGAGTATGAATGAAGCAGGGCAAAGACTAATAGAGTTTTGCCAAGAGAACGCACTGGTCATAGCAAACACCCTCTTCCAACAACACAAGAGAAGACTCTACACATGAACATCACCAGATGGTCAATACAGAAACTGGATTAATTATATTCTCTGTAGCCATAGGTGGAGAAACTCTATACAGTCAGCAAAAACAAGACTGGGAGCTGACTGTGGCTCAAATTCAGACTTAAATTGATGACAGTAGGGAAAATCACTAGACCATTCAGGTATGACCTGAATCAAATCCCTCATGATTATAAAGTAGAAGTGACAAATAGATTCAAGGGATTAGATCTGATAGACAGAGTGCCTGAAGAACTATGGACAAAGGTTCTTGACATTGTACAGGAGACAGGGATCAAGACCATCCCCAAGAAAAAGAAATGCAAAAAGGCAAAATGGTTGTCTGAGGAGGCCTTACAAATATCTGAGAAAAGACGAGAAGTGAATAGCAAAGGAGAAAAGGAAAGACATAAGCATCTGAATGCAGAGTTCCAAAGAATAGCAAGGAGAGATAAGAAAGCCTTCCTCAGTGATCAGTGCAAAGAAAGAGAGGAAACAATAGAATGAGAAAGACTAGCTATCTCTTCAAGAAAATTAGAGATACCAAGGGAACATTTCATGCAAAGATGGGCACAATAAAGGACAGAAGTGGTATGGACCTAAAAGAAGCAAAGATATTAAGAAGAGGTGGCAAGATACACAGAAGAACTATACACAAATGATCTTCATGACCCAGATAATCACAGTGGTATGATCACTCACCTAGGGCCAGACATCCTGGAATATGAAGTCGAGTCACCCTTAGGAAGCATCATTACAAATAAAGCTAGTGGAGGTGATGGAAATCCAGTTGAGCTGTTTCAAATCCTAAAAGATGATGCTGTGGAAGTGCTGCACTCAATATGCCAGCAAATTTGGAAAACATAGCAGTGGCCACAGAACTGGAAGAAGTCAATTTTCATTCCCATCCCAAAGAAAGGCAATGCCAAAGAATGCTCAAACTACCACACAATTGCACTCATCTCCCAGGCTAGCAAAGTAATTCTCAAAATTCTCCAAACCAGGCTTCAACAATACGTAAACCCTGAACTTCCAGATGTTCAAGCTGGATTTAGAAAAGGCAGGAGAACCACAGATCAAATTGCCAACATTCACTGGATCATCAAAAAAGCAAGAGAGTTCCAGAAAGACATCTATTTCTGCTTTATTGACTATGCCAAAGCCTTTGACTGTGTGGATCACCACAAACTGTGGAAAATTCTTCATGCAATAGGAATACCAGACCACCTGAACTGCCTCTTGAGAAATCTGTATGCAGGTCAGCAGGCAACAGTTAGAACTGGACATGGAGCAACAGACTGTTTCCAAATAGGGAAAGGAGTTCATCAAGGCTGTATATTGTAACACTGCTTATTTAATTTATATGCGGAGCAGAGAACATCATGAGAAATACCAGTTCAATTAAGCACAAGCTGGAATCAAGATTGCCGGGAGAAATATCAATAACCTCAGATACGCAGATGACACCACCCTTATGGGAGAAAGCAAAGAAGAACTGAAGAGCCTCTTGATGAAAGTGAAAGAGGAGAGTGAAAATGTTGTATTAAAACTCAACTTTTAGAAAACTCTGATCATGGCATCTGGTCCCATCACTCCATGGCAAATAAATGGGGAAACAGTAGAAATAGTGACAGACTTTATTTTTAGGGGCTCCAAAATCACTGCAGATGGTGATCGCATCCCTGAAATTAAAAGACGCTTACTCCTTGGAAGAAAAGTTATGACTAACCTAGACTGCATATTCAAAAGCAGAGACATTACTTTGCCAACAAAGATCTGTCTAGTCAAAGCTTTGGTTTTTCCAGTAATTATGTATGGATGTGAGAGTTGGACTATAAAGAAAATGCCAAAAATTGATGCTTTTGAACTGTGGTGTTGGAGAAGACTCTTGAGAGTCCCTTGGACTGCAAGGAGATCCAACCAGTCCATCCTAAAGGAGATCAGTCCTGGGTGTTCATTGGAAGGACTGATATTGAAGCTGAAACTCCAATACGTCGGCCACCTGATGTGAAGAGCTGACTCATTTGAAAAGACCCTGATGCTGGGAGAGATTGAAGGCAGGAGGAGAAGGGGATGACACAGGATGAGATGGTTGGATGGCATCACTGACTCAATGGACATGAGTTTGGGTAAACTCTGTGAGTTGGTGATGAACAGGGAGGGCTGGCATGCTGCAATCCATGGGGTCACAAAGAGTTGGACACGCCTGAGTGACTGAACTGAACTGAAGTAATATTGCTTCCTCAGGTGGCTTAGTGGTAAAGAATCTGCCTGCAGTGCAGGAGATTTTGGACATGACAGAGCACATGAATTCAAACAATAATATAATAGAGAAAGTGAAAGTGGAGTGTCAGTTGCTCAGTTCTGTCTGACTGTTTGTGATCCCATGGACTGTAACCCACCAGGCTCCTCTGTCCGTGGAATTCTCCAGGCAAGAATATTGGATACTGATAGCCAATCAATCACTTCTCCAGGGGATCTTCCTGACTCAGAAATCGAACCCAGGTCTCTTGGATTGCAGGCAAATTCTTTACCATGTGAACCACCAGGGAAACCCAATAATATAATAAACAATAAGCAAATATAAGTAAATTTACATCATTATAGGAGAAGGCAATGGCATCCCACTCCAGTACTCTTGCTTGGAAAATCTCATGCACGGAGGAGCCTGGTGGGCTGCAGTCCATGGGGTCGCTAGGAGTCGGACACGACTGAGTGACTTCACTTTCAATTTTCACTTTCATGCATTGGAGAAGGAAATGGCAACCCACTCCAGTGTTCTTGCCTGGAGAATCCCAGGGACAGGGGAGCCTGGTGGGCTGCCGTCTGTGGGGTCGCACAGAGTCGGACTCGACTGAAGCGACTTAGCAGCAGCAGGTTATAAAACTTCACCAATTGTTTAAAGTCAATGAAGACTTATAATTCTAGTTATTATTGACATAGCCAAAGCTGTGCATGTGTGTGTGGAAGATGCAGAGAGAAACCAAGGTGAGTAAATGCATGTTAAATTTGGAGGCTTATTTTGATTGGCTCTAATTGTTATTAGGGAAAATGTTTAGGTGTATCTGTTAAAGTTCTCTAGGATACTGAGAAGTAGAAAAAGTAAAAAAAAAAATATCGGGGGAAAGAGTAATGAAGAGAAAGCATATAATATATAGCATATACATAAATAACCAGAAAAATTTAAAACAAAGACATAATTGCAATCAATATGAATGGGTTTAAAATAATCTGTGAGACATAGAAGCAACCCAGATGTCCAACAGATGAATGCATAAACAAAATGTGGTATAAACTTGTAATGGAATATCATTCAGCCTTATAAAAGAAGGACATTTTGACATTCGCTATAGAATGGGTGAATCTTGAGGATATTATGGTGATATTATGGTGATAAGCCAGTAACATGAAAACAAATACTGTATGATTCTAGTCGTATGACCTATACAAAATAGTCATATCCTGGAAACACAAAATAAAGTCATGGAGAGAGGAATAAATGGGAAGTTGTTTTTTAATGGGCACGCAGTTTCATTCTGCAGGGCGAAGAATAGTTCTATAAATACGTTGCACAATGTACATATACTTTTCTTCCAAGGAGCAAGTGTTTTTTAATTTCATGGCTGCAATCACCACCTGGAGTGATTTTGGAGCCCCCAAAAATAAAGTCTGTCACTGTTTCCACTGTTTCCCCATCTATTTGCCATGAAGTGATGGGACCGGATATCATGATTCTAGTTTTTTGAATGTTGAGTTTTAAGCCAACTTTTTCACTTTCTTCTTTCACTTTCATCACAAGGCTCTTTTCTTTTGGAAGAAAAGTTATGACCAATCTAGACAGTATATTAAAAAGCAGAGACATTACTTTGCCAACAAAGGTCTATCTAGTCAAAGCTATGGTTTTTCCAGTAGTCATGTGTGGATGTGAGAGTTAAACTATAAAGAAAGCTGAGCACTGAAGAATTGATGCTTGTCAACTGTGGTGTTGGACAAGGCTCTTGAGAGTCCCTTGGACTGCATGGAGATCAAATCAGTCAATTCTAAAGGAAATCAGTCCTGAATATTCATTGGAAGGACTAATGTTGAAGCTGAAACTCCAATACTTTGGCCCCCTGATGCAAAGAACTGACTCATTGGAAAAGCCCCTGATGCTGGGAAAGATTGAAGGTAGGAGGAGAAGGGGATGACAGAGGATGAGATGGCTGGATGGCATCACTGACTCGATGGACGTGAGTTTGAGCAAGCTCAGGGATTTGGTGATGGACTTTGGCCACCTCATGCAAAGAGTTGATTCATTGGAAAAGACTTTGATGTTGGGAGGGATTGAGGGCAGGAGGAGAACAGGACGACAGAGGATGAGATGGCTGGATGGCATCACTGACTCGATGGACGTGAGTCTGAGTGAACTCCGGGAGTTGGTGATGGACAGAGAGGCCTGGTGCTGCAATTCATGGGGTTGCAAAGAGTTGGACACGACTGAGCTACTGAACTGAACTGAACTGAACTGAACTGAACTGAACTGAGGGAAGCCTAGCGTGCTAACAGTCCATGGGGTGACAAAGAGTCAGACATGACTGAATGTCTGAACTGAACTGAGGACATAGAAGCAACCTAGATGTCCACCAACAGATGAATGAATACAGAATTTGTAATACATATATACAATAAAATATTTCTCAGCTGCAAAAATAAGAATGAATTAGAGTCCATGCATTGCAGTCCATGGGGCTGCAAAGAGTCAGACACAAATGACCGACTGAACTGAACTGAACTGAACTGAAATATTCTTTACACTACTGAACTGTAGACTTATAAAGTTAAGATGGTAATTTTTTATGCATTATTTATAATTACTAAAAAAAAAGCTGTAAAAGACAGAATCAGTGACTGGACTCAGAAATTAAAGCAGAGCTCTTTAAAGCACAAGGCTCAAAACAGAGTTCCTCTTGCCAGAGCCTAAGCGCTAAACTGATTAGACTGTATATTAATTAAAAAAAAAAAATGAAAGTTGCCATACAGACTGAACACACTGAACAGAACAATGAAATTAAATGTGAATGATAATAATAAACTTCAGAATTTATTAAAGAAAACATGAAACAAAGGCCATAGGTGAAGCACAATGGTAATTAATTGGAAAGATATATACCCTTGATTATTAAAAAAAGAAAAAGAAGTGTTGAAAATTAATAGACTATATCTTATAATCATGAAGCAATGGAATGGAAAAGGAAAATAGGCTGAAAGAAAGCGGAAGGACAAACACAACAATGGTGAAAGGATAAATTAATAAAAGAGAAAATACAAAAATTGAATAGAATTGATTAAAATAAAAATGATATTTTAAAACTTTTTATAAGAAAAATTTAGGCCAATTACAATGAAGAAAAATGTGAGGAAACAGACACAATAAAAATGACCTGATAAGAATGAGGTCATAAAAGGGAACAGTCCTGATTCAAAGACTTTTATCACATTATTAGATCTTGGTCATTACCATCAGTGGTCATTTATCAATGAATTTGGACACACCCTACATTACTGGATAATTACCAAAAGTGATCCAAGAAGTAACAGAAAACCCAGTAGAACAACAATAAGTTCAATAGATAGTTAATGATCTACTTATACAAAAGTCACCTGACTCAAGACATATCCAACATCAGGGATATGACTAACAATACCCTTCTTTGGTAAATAGGTCCAGAAAAATATCAGATCTAATCAACTAATCTCACAGCCTATGATATTCTGTTTTAAAAATGAATGAATATACTACAAAATAAGAAAGGTATAGTTCAATTTCAGTTTTGAACATGAATGCAAAACTCTTAAATAATAAACTCACAAAAAGAATTGAACAGTGTATGAAAAGATATATATATATATAAGAATATGTCATATTTAAAACAGGCTTTAAGACTTTCCAGGCAGTCCAGTGGTTAAGACTTTGTGCTTCCATTGCAAGGGGCATGGGTTCAATCCCCGATCAGGGAACTAAGATCCCACAGGCCACACATGGGATCCAAAATAAGTGAGGCCCAAAAATAAGAAAAGACTTCAAATATAATTCAATATCAGAAAATCTATCATTTTGATTCCCTTCATTAAAAAAGTAACAGAAAAATTTATCATAACAGTTGCCCCTATTTTTCAGATAAAAGCCAACATCCAATAATTTCTAAAAAGAAAATCTTTAGCAAGTTAGAACTCCAAACAAATGTTCTTAATCAGAAAGTGGATGTAAAGCAGAAATCTAGAGCAAACATCACACTGGGGAATCACACATTTCAGTCTTTGAGAGGTCAATGTGGAAGTGTGTCTTCCTGAATTTGAACCTGGTGACCCCACCTCCTAGCTGTTGGATTTGCATTTCTGGCATCAGGAAATGAAGAAGTGGAAGTTATGTTTTTCTACTCATCTCTTTTCTTTCTCTAATTGAACAGCCCTCTCATCCCTTCGGTTTCCCCAGTAGCACTAGTGGTAAAGAATTTGCCTGCCAATGCAGGAGACCTCAGATCTTGACATGGGTTCAGTCCCAGGGTTGAGAAGATGCCCTGGAGGAGGGCATGGCAACCTCCTCCAGTATTTTTGCCTGGAGGACCCCATGGACAGAGGAGCCTGCTGGGCTACAATCCAGAGTTCTGAGAGTCTGACACAACCGAAAGGACAGCATACACACACCTTTCCCTTCCCTCTGAGTTCCCTTACTGGCCTCTCTCCATGCAGCAAACGATGAGGTGAAAAGGGAGGAGAGACTGGATCCATGGCGATGCTCTGTATGTCTTTGAGCCCCATTTGCTCAAGGACTGATTCAGCTTTACCCAGGCTGCCTCTATCGAATGAGCTCTTTCCCTCTAGAGGGGCAACCTCCCTCCCTGCAGCACCCGCGCTGGATTCCCCTGCCAATGTGCGTGCTCGCCAGGCTTGGTTTAGCGACCACCTGGGCAGTCCCGTGTCCTTCACCCCCCTCTGCAAGTCTCAGTGCTCTTCTGGGGAAAGCCATCAAAAACTACTGGAGTTCTGTTCCAGATACTCAGTCTCATAAGGACATAAGGTGCTGTGGCCTTCCCACGGTATACCTTTGGACTCATGCCTTCTAAACTGGTTTCTTCATGACTAGCAAGAATGAGTTACTATACCTGTCACTTCTTCAGAAACCCTCAGACAAGAAACTGCCTTTAGTTTTTATGTTTTAGCATACCATTAAATTTCAATAGATATTGAAATTCAGGAAGACACACTTCCACATTGACCTCTCAAAGACTGAAATGTGTGATTCCCCACTGTGTTGTTTGCTCTAGATTTCTGCTTTACATCCGCTTTCTGATTAAGAACATTTGTTTGGAGTTCTAACTTGCTAAAGATTTTCTTTTTAGAAATTATTGGATGTTGGCTTTTATCTGAAAAATAGGGGCAACTGTTATGATAAATTTTTCTGTTACTTTGTTAATGAAGGGAGTCAAAATTGCTTTCATTGGCCCCAACATGTAGGGATCAGAACAAAATGCTATACTTCTAAGCATGAAGAACACTTTGTAGCAAGTACCCTTTCCTTCCAAATTCCCTCTCCTTTCTTTTATTGATAAATGCTGGCAAAGCAAGTTAGCCCTATTGGCACCCAAGGTCAGACTAGGAATCTCCTAAGGCTATCTTTGAGCTTGACTTTGGAGAAACTAGTAACTTTGTTCTTGACGCAGATATGTCTGTACTTTTAGCCTTACACTATTTGGTAATGTCAAAAGCCAGGAAAATTTTCAAATACTTCACACCATCCTCTAACATCATTATGTATAAAAGCAAAAACTGTAAAATCACTAAGAGAAAATAGAGAATATCTCTATGGCCCTAGAGTAGAGAAATTCTTCTTGAAGAATAATTTTTAATGCAAAAAATTACCACAAAGGAGCACATTTGTTTAGAATTTGTGAACAATTCAAGAAATCATTACAATATGAAAAGATAAACTATGGGCTAGGAAAAATATTTGCAATATATGTAGCAGACAATGTGTCAGTAAGGAAAAAGACACATACCTGAAAGAAAAATGGACAAAAGTGAAAAAGTAATTAATAGGAATAAAATTAGAAATGGCCGTTGACAGGATATCTACCTTCTTTAGGAACCAGGGAAAGACAAAATGAAGCAACAGTGAGATAACACCTCTAGTCTCATCAGTGAGGCAAAAATGTAAAAGCTGAACATGCCCCCCAAACTTGGCAAGGGACAGGGAAACAGGTGCTCTCATAGTGTCTGTGCATAAACCGGGAGATCCACTTTGAAGAGAAACCGAGCAGGAGCTGTTAAACCCCAGCAGTTCTATTTATGGGTTCCCCCTGTAACAGAAACACCAGCACGTATGCTCAAGGAGCATTGTAACAGAATGTTGTCACAATAGTCATTCTAGCTGCAATTATAAATTCAAATATGATATAGTCATAGAGCTGTTAAAATGAATAGCTAGATATGTGTGTCTCAAGATACGTAGATCTCAAATTCATAATGTTGAGTGATAAAAAATGACTTACACAATTGTTTGTACACTATTACATAAAACATAATGAAACATACCAAACCACACTATACATTTTTATGCATACATACATGTGAACCAAATATTTTAAAGTTCTGAAAAATACACATTAAGTGCATAAAATTATGTCAGTGGAGAGAAGAAAGAGCATGGGATTAGGGATGGTTTCAAAGGCATTTAAAACTTAATCACAACAACCTAATTTTTTACAAAAGGAATGGATTTTTGTATTACTTATTTAAAATCTTAAAGTAAAGGTGAAGGTAAAGAGAATAGACTCTGGAGCCAGAAAGATTTGGTTTAGCTCTTAGCTTCTGATTCGACGCTGAAAAAAAATGTAATGTCTGAAAATAAAGAAAAACCATATATATATACGGGCTTATGGCACCCCACTCCAGTACTCTTGCCTGGAAAATCCCGTGGACGGAGGAACCTGGTAGGCTGCAGTCCATGGGGTCGCTAAGAGTTGGACACGACTGAGCGACTTCACTTTCACTTTTCACTTTCATGCATTGGAGGAGGAAATGGCAACCCACTCCAGTGTTCTTGCCTGGAGAATCCCAGGGACAGGGGAGCCTGGTGGGCTGCCGTCTATGGGGTCACAGAGTCGGACACGACTGAAGCGACTCAGCAGCAGCAGCAGCCTAGATGCATATGAAAAAATAGAGAGCACCTGTGGAGTGAGTTACTGCGCGGGATGCACAGAGAACCACGTCTGCTTGTAGAAGGTGCTCAAAACACGCCCACCTCCTCCCCTCCCTCCAGTGAAGACAAGGCACACATAGTGGTGCCTAGGCCTCTCACGAGGCTGCACCTAACTTGTGGGTTCACTGTCTTTCTTCAGTGAGTCTGAGAAATACTTGACCAAGAGAATGGGAAAGATCCCAAATCCTCAATTCAGACGTGATTCATTAACCTGTGTATAGCCTTGACTTCTCTTTAAAACTCATTTGAAAGTTTTAAAACACATTCTTCAGTCAAAGGAACTGAGACATTATTATACGAATTATCCTAGAAAACTAGAGGAAAGAGCCAAAAAGGTCTTTGAAAAAACATTTTCTTTGTCTCTTTGACAAATATTTCTAGGCAAGGTAAAATAAAATATCCCACTGTAAAAAGATAAAGTGTCCCCAGTTGGGATATTACTTTCTGAATAATCCTGTGGATAGTCCCAGTTTGAGCGCCAACCCATAACTCATTCTTGGAGGTTTGTTA
Organism: Capricornis sumatraensis; assembly: GCF_032405125.1. Taxonomy (NCBI): domain Eukaryota; kingdom Metazoa; phylum Chordata; class Mammalia; order Artiodactyla; family Bovidae; genus Capricornis; species Capricornis sumatraensis. The sequence goes on along the minus strand of NC_091075.1, from coordinate 7,292,901 downwards.
GAATCGTAAACTGCCAAAGTACAGTTTTATGAAGGACAGGAGGACCTCAGACTGAACTTCTCCAATTAAATAGATTAAAATTTAGCTGTGAATTCCAGCCAGGGCCATGCATTATTGTTTTAATACAGAATAAACTTAGATTTACCAAAGCAGTGAAGCTTACAACTGGTGAAAGTCCTTTTTCCTAATTTCCCCAATGGAAACGTTTATTTATGTAACTCCAATCATAAAGCTAAAAAGGAATCAAATGCATCTAAGGCAGAAAAATGAAGAAAGAAAACATCTGTAATGGAGAGTAAACATTTGGGACTAAACTGATTCTCAGTTATTTGCATACTATGTTAATTTGAGTTAGATGCAAAGTACTTGAATAAATACTACAGAGCAATAAAAATAAATAAATACACAGAGCAATAAAATATACTTTTAAAACATAATGTACCATTGTACAAGTAGCAATGAAGACAATTTGCCTAGAAAAGTATTAGGCCTTGAGAAATGTATGCCCAAATACAATTATTGATGGAAGATGAATATTTTTGGTTTAAGTTGGCCCATATATTTTTCTTTAAAAATAAATATAGTCTGAGAAGAATGAGAATAAACCAATATTAGTAAAATCTTTGACAATTTGGGGTTTTGAGGACAGACGTGTTACTTTTGAAGATTAAGTATTATTGTTTTACCTTTAATTTGATTAGTTCATGGTTTAAAAATTAGTTTTTTCCCTCACACAACAACTTTAGGTATCCTAAAGTCATTAACATTTCCTCTTGTGATAACCTGTATATTTATGGAAAAATAAGCCACCATCATTCTATAGTAACTTCTACCTGGTCAAAATGGCGTGTGAGAAGTGCCTGCAAGGATGTGTGTGCTCAGTTCCTCAGTTGTGTCCAGCTCTTTGCCACCTCATGGACTATAGCCTGCCAGGCTCCTCTGTCCATGGGATTTCCCAGGCGACAATACTTGGGAATTGGAATGGGTTGCCATTTCCTCCTCCGGGGTATCGTCCCCCACCTAGGGATCCAAACTGCATCTCCTGAGTCTCCTGCCTTGGCAGGCGGATTCTTTACCACTGCTATTAAACACAAAATTTGTCCATTGACCTTGCAAAAACTCAATGTACATGCAATTAAAATGGTTATTAATGAGTAGTTGCACAATGTAAAACTTCCTTTTACTATTGCTGCTGCTGCTAAGTCACTTCAGTTGTGTCCAACTCTGTGCAGCCCCATAGAGGGCAGCCCACCAGGTTCCCCGTCCCTCGGATTCTCCAGGCAAGAACACTGGAGTGAGTTGCCATTTCCTTCTCCAATGCATGCATTCATGCTAAGTCGCTTCAGTCGTGTCTGACTCTGTGTGACCCCATGGACAGCAGCCCACCAGGCTCCTCTGTCCAAGGGACTCTCTAGGCAAGAGTACTGGAGTGGGTTGCCGTTTCCTTCTCCTAAGTGGATATAACTCCCTTCAAAAAATGCTTCTGCCTCTTGGAAATACTGGAAGTTAAAAATGTTCCATGTCAAAAAGCACATAGCTTCAAGAACTACGATTCACTTTCTCTTGGTGGTTTTCATGGCATTTTAGTGCCCAGAAAGACATGGGATCAGCTAGAATATTCTGACACTTTTTGAACCAATGTATACTAATTTGGGGCTTTGCTCGGGGGCTTCTGTCTTGGGCACATACATATAGAAGTACACATGCATGCATGCAAATAACCAGGTTTGAGCAATCAAAAGCAGACAGAACATCATAGTAGTTCCCAGATGCTGTTATAATCAAATCTGAATTACCCATTGGCAAGTACCTCCTATTAGGGAGAAGAGTAATGAATCCTGACAGACGGGACAACTGGGCTCAAAATCAAAGCAAAATCCTTACCCAGAAAGGCCTGATGTTGCTTTCCATACAACATGGCCCTCCTTCCCCAGACTCCAACTCTTAGCAGCACGGCCCCTGCCACCTTTCCTGTTTTATTTGCTACTAAACCCCCATAGGAGACTTATCCAGCAAGCAAATGGATCCCTCACCTTCTCCAAACATGTCCAGTACATCCCTGCCTCCACCTATGGTGTTCCTACCATCTCCATGTGAACATGTAACGTAGTCCTTTCATCACTCTGCCTACCAACTGGGTTATCCTTCAAACTTAAAAATTAAAATGAAACACAGACAAAACCACACACACACACACACACACGTTTGACTTCTTCTTTGGTGCCCTCCTTGATCTATCTACCCAGAGAAATGATCTTCATCTAACCTATCAGGTATACTCATCTGTATTGTGCATTTTACTTATAATCTTTCTGGACTTTGGTTACAGGTTCTTTCTCTCTGAACATAGTAAGGAATTGAGAAAAGAGGACCAGGAATAGGACTTAATCGATCTGATTTATTCAATCTCTACCTCATATGTGCTGCAGAGTTCTCTCTGTAAGTCAGTGTCCTCCGCTGTAGAACAAGAAGATTGGGCCAATTCATCTTTAGGATACCTTCAGGACTTCCCTGGAGGTCCAGTGGTTAAGATTCTGTGCTCCTAACACAGAGGGCATGAGTTTGATCCCTGGTTGGGGTGGGGTCATGGTGGAGAGTTATGACAAATGTGGTCCACTGGAAAAGGGAAAGGCAAACCATTTCAGTATTCTTGGCTTGAGAACCCCATGAACAGTATGAAAAGGCAAAATGATAGGATCCTGACAGGAACTCCCCAGGTCAGTAGGTTCCCAATATACTACTGGACATCAGTGGAAAAATAACTCCAGAAAGAATGAAGGGATGGAACCAAAGCAAACACAACACCCAGGTGTGGATGTGCCTGGTGATGGAAGCAAGGTTTGATGCTGTAAAGAGCAATATTGCATAGGAACCTGGAATGTTAGGTGCATGAATCCAGGCAAATTGGAAGTGGTCAAATGGAGATGGCAAGAGTAAATGGCAACATTCTAGGACTCAGTGAACTAAAATGGACTGGAATGGGTGAATTTAACTCAGATGACCATTACATCTACTACTGTGGGCAAGAATCCCTTAGAAGAAATGGAGTATCCATCATAGTCAACAAAAGAGTCCAAAATGCAGTATTTGGATGCAATCTCAAAAATGACAGAATGTTCTCTGTTCGTTTCCAAGGCAAACCATTCAATATCACGGTAATCCAGGTTTATGCCCCAAGCAGTAATGCTGAAGAAGCTGAAGTTGAATGGTCAGATCTGTGAAGACCTACAGGACCTTCTTGAGCTAATAACCAAAAAGGAGGTCCTTTTCATTATAGCGGACTGCAATGCAAAAGTAGAAAGTCAAGAAATATCGGGAGTAACAAGCAAATTTGGTCTTGAGTACAGAATTAAGCAGGGCAAAGTCTAATAGAGTTTTGCCAAGAGAACACACTGGTCATAGCAAACACCCTCTTCCAACAACACAAGAGAAGACTCTACACATGGATATCATCAGATGGTCAATACCGAAATCAGATTGATTATATTCTATGCAGTCAAAGATGGAGAAGCTCTGTATAGTCAGCAAAAGCAGGACCAGGAGCTGACTGTGGCTCAGCTCATGAACACCTTATTGCCAAATTTAGACTGAAATTGAAGAAAGTGGGGAAAACCACTAGAGCACTCAGGTATGACCTATATCAACTCCCTTACGATTATATAGTGGAAGTGACAAATATATTCAAGGGATTAGATCTGGTAGACAGTGTGCCTGATGAACTATGGACGAAGGTTCTTGACATTGTACATGGGACATCCATAAAGACCAACCCCAAGAAAAAGAAATGCAAAAAAGCAAATTGGTTGTCTGAAGAGACCTTACAAATAGCTAAGAAAATAAGAGAAATGAAAAGCAAAGGAGAAAAGGAAAGATATACCCATTTGAATGCAGAGTTCCAAAGAATAGCAAGGAGAGATGAGAAAGCCTTCCTCAGTGATCAGTGCAAAGAAATTGAGGAAAATAATAAAATGGGAAAGACTAGAGATCTCTTCAGGAAAATTAGAGACACCAAGGGAACATTGTATGCAAAGATGGGCTCAATAAAGGACAGAAATGGTATGGACCTAAGAGAAGGAGAAGATATCAAGAAGAGGTGGAAAGAATACACAGAAGAACTGTACAAAAAATATCTTCATGACCAAAATAATCATGACGATGTGATCACTCACCTAGAGCCAGACATCCTGGAATGTGAAGTCAAGTGGGCCTTAGGAAGCATCACTACAAACAAAGCTAGTGGAAGTGATGGAATCCCAGTTGAGCTATTTCAAATCCTAAAAGACAGTGCTGTGAAAGTGCTGCACTCAATATGCCAGCACATTTGGAAAACTCAGCAGTGGCCACAGGACTGGAAAAGTACAGTTTTCATTCCAGTCCCAAAGAAAGGCAATGCCAAGGAATGCTCAAACTACCACACAATTGCACTCATCTCACACACTAGTAAAGTAATGCTCAAAATTCTCCAAGCCAGGATTCAACAATATGTGAACCCTGAACTTCCAGATGTTCAAGCTGGATTTAGAAAAGGCAGAGGAACCAGAGATCAAATTGCCAACATCCACTGGATCATGGAAAAAGCAAGAGAGTTCCAGAAAAACATTTCTGCTTTATTGACTATGCCAAAGCCTTTGACTGTGTGGATCACAATAAACCGTGGAAAATTCTTCAAGCGATAGGAATACCAGAGCACCTGACCTGCCTCTTGAGAAATCTGTATGCAGGTCAGGAAGCAACAGTTAGAACTGAATATGGAACAACAGACTGGTTCCAAATAGGGAAAGTAGTACGACAAGGGTGTATATTGTCACCCTGCTTATTTAACTTATATGCAGAGTACATCATGAGAAACGCTGGGCTGGATGAAGCACAAGCTGGAATCAAGATTGCTGGGAGAAATATCAATAACCTCAGCTATGCAGATGACACCACCCTTATGGCAGAAAGTGAAGAAGAACTAAAGAACCTCTTGATGAAAGTGAAAGAGGAGAGTGAAAAAGTTGGCTTTAAGCTCAACATTCAGAAAACTGAGATAATGGCATCCGGTCCCATCACTTCATGGCAAATAGATGGGGAAACAATGAAAACACTGAGAGATTTTGTCTTTTGGGTCTCCAAAATCACTGCAGATGGTGACTACAGCCATGAAATTAAAAGACACTTACTCCTTGGAAGAAAAGTTATGACCAAATTAGACAACATATTCAAAAGCAGAGTAATTACTTTGCCACAAAGATCTGTCTAGTCAAGGCTATGATTTTTCCAGTAGTCATGTATGGATGTGAGAATTGGACTATAAAGAAAGGTGAGTGCCGAAGAATTGATGCTTTTGAACTGTGGGGTAGGAGAAGACTCCTGAGAGTCCCTTGGACTGCAAGATCCAACCAGTTCATCCTAAAGATGAAATCAGTCGTGAATGTTCATTGGAAGGACTGATGTTAAGCTGAAACTCCAATACTTTGGCCACCTGATTTGAAGAACTGACCCACTGGAAAAGACCCTGATGCTGGTAAACATTGAAGGCGGGAGGAGACAGAGGATGAGATGGTGGGATGGCATCACCGACTCAATGGACATGAGTTTGAGTAAACTCCGGGAGTTGGTGATGGACAGGGAGGCCTGGCATGCTGCAGTCCATGGGATCACAAAGAGTTGGACACAACTGAGGGACTGAACTGAACTGAACTAGGGAACTAAGATCCCACATGCTGCAAGGTGTGTCCAAAAAAAATAAAAATAAAAAGATCACTTTGAGGTCTAAAAGTTACTGATTGTAGCATGTTACTGGAATTCATAAAATTTTCTTGATTTCTTATTTTTCACTCAATGTATTAGTTTCCTAGGGCTGCCATAACAAAATTCCACAATTTTCTGGTACCCTTGCCTTCTATTACTTATGTAATTGACAGTTGGCCATAATCAGCTGTCTCAAAAGAATATAGTGAGGACAATGTAATAACAAGGATTTTAAAGCACATTGGGGGACCATTTATCAGACCCTACCAATAAATAGGAGCTAAATTATTCTCGTTTCAAGGACATGTTAACTTTTTCAAGCCATAATAATGGAGTAGTAATATGGATCCTGATTTTAAGCCTAACTCTAATGATACTTAATCAAAAGATCCCTTTGAAAATCTGATCCTCTGTGAAAAATAAGTGTCAAGTTGTATTGCATTTCTTTCTCCAGTCTGATTGCTCCCTTTTAATCACTTGGAATTTGTAAAATGCAATACCTTTGTGCAGCTAAGCTGGTGATGAAGATTTGAGAATGGATTTATACCAAATATGAAGTACATTTCTCATGTAATAAATGTAACACTGATGGATTTTTAATAAACCTATTGTCAGAGTACTGTGGTTTCTGTCTTTCCACTCTTTTCTGGATCATTCAAGCCCATCTCAAAGCTTGTGGATTTAATAAATCCGCATTAATTTCTGAACCTAGAGAAACCTAGCCAAGACTCACACTGGGGTCTGCCAGTGTTCCTACAGCCCTCAGCCTCTGTAGCGATGCATGCAAATTTTGATGTCAAATTTCAGGAAGTGGTGTGAAGCTCTTACTGAAGCCTGGACAGTTTGTCAGTGTTTTCTTAAGAAGAAAATATGCATTCTGAATCAATCAGTCAGATTCTGAAAATAAATTTTCCAAGGGATTCTAAGGTCCCAGATAAACTAGATGAAATTGGTAAAAGAAGTCGATGGTTCCACAAGCGTGGAATGTGAGTCCGGAGCCTTGTGATCTAACCTGGGCCACAGGCCTGCTCTTTCCTTCAGTTCTGCCTTCCCCAGCCCCACACACGTCCACCACATCTCCTCATCCCTCTTCTTTACTTTCACAGAGAAAACTGGGAGATGCCATCTTGGCCAAATTTCATACAAGTGGAGTGTGTCCTCTCATCTGGTTGGCCAAGGTGCTAATATTCCTCAGGTTATCTTTGTTAAATCATTCACCTTGGATTCAAAGACATTCATTATATATATATATATATATATATATATACACATATATATACTCTCACATGAACAAATATACAACTCAAGATTTGAGTTTTACTAACCAGGTAAGTATATATCAATTTTCTGGAATGGGATTATCCATAATTTGAAGAAGTAAATGTGCAAAAATGCATAAACTTTTATTCAAATAGTTTAACTTCCAATAAAAAAATTTTACTACAAAATTAGATCTTATACAGTACAGCACCCATGAAAGGTATCAACTAGATTTTTTTAAATTGCTATCATCTATTTTCTAGTTCATAGTTAATGGCATACTTAACTTGCTGAAGACAATTTTGAGGCTGATTTTCTCTGCTAATTAAAATATTGTAATATGTATAATGTGTAGTAATTTAAAACTAACCTCCATTTTGCACTGATAAAGAGAGGACCTTAACTGATTACCAATACTAATAATTACATGTAAAGCTACTAATAATTTTTTTCCTTTCCTTTCTACTCTTTTTCAGATTTCATTACTAAAAGTGCTACAACACAAAACTGCAACCTTCCCTCCTAAAACAAAATCACAAAAGTCAACTATTGCTTAGCATTAAACTACAGAAATTGCTCATCCCTAGATGAAGTAATCCACTATGGAAGTTAATTTTTATAGATATATGCTGTTCTATATTTATTTCAATAGAAAAAATATTGCTCGATAACGTAAAAAAGCAGTAGTTAAGTTTTTGTTATCCTTGATTCTACAATGAGCAAGTATGAATAATCTTCTTTTGGAGGTAAGTCATTCATTAAATTAGACAATTTAAATCAGATTCACACAAGAAGTTATCACCTTAATATAAAATTCTCCCTCATTTTCCCTCCAAGCAATAGGAAGCAATTCCAGTAAATACAGTATTTAACTTAGTGGCTTTGCATCTAAACATCACCCAAATTCTACTCTTATGACTCAAATACAGTGTAGTAATCTAGGTTATTTTCCCTATAAAGCACAAGTCTTATGGAACTGTTCATTGCTTTCACATTCAACAATGTTCAACAAACTTCCCAGAACCCGAGGGAAACACAGCTCTCACACAATGGAGTTTACAAATGCTGCGGGAAATTAACTGCAATGGTGAGCTCATCTATCAATCTCTCTGTTCCATAAAGAATAGAACTTCCCCGTTTAAAGTGAATGAGCATTAGCCTGCCTACGCAGGGGACGTGCGTCTGGGGAGATTCTACAGGCCACGGAGAAACTAAGCCCGAGTGCCAACTACTGAGCCCCAGTACTGCAGCTCCTGCCGCCTGTGAGCCCCGGGCCTGCGTTCTGCAAGGCGAGAAGCCGCTGCGACGGGAAGCCGGGGCGCCACAACCAGGGTCAGCCCCCGCTCTCTGCCCCCAGAGAGAGCCCGCGCTGCAACAAAGGCCCAGTGCAACCAAAGATAAAAACAGATTAATGATTAAAAATAAAATAAACGGTAAACACGTATCCATCCTTCTTCAATCAAACTATTACAAAGAGTAATTAGAAATACCAAATATGAGGAACCTTTAAGTGATTCATGAATTAATATGGTTGGAGGCATGCTGCTGCTGCTGCTGCTGCTGCTAAGTCGCTTCAGTCGTGTCCGACTCTGTGCGATCCCAGAGACGGCAGCCCACCAGCCTGCCCCCGTCCCTGGGATTCTCCAGGCAAGAGCACTGGAGTGGGTTGCCATTTCCTTCTCCAATGCATGAAAGTGAAAAGTGAAAGTGAAGCCCCTCAGTCGTGTCCGACCCTCAGTGACCCCATGGACTGCAGCCCCTCAGGCGCATCCGTCCATGAGCTTTTCCAGGCAAGAGTACTGGAGTGGGGTGCCATTGCCTTCTCCAGGTTGGAGGCATAGCCCACCTTTAACTGGTTCTAAACCACTGCTTTCTCCTGTTTTCCTTGGATACCTCTTCTCATAGTCAGTGAGTCTTCAATATTTCCTTCTTGTCTTGGCTCATCTAAATCCATCAGTCTGGAATACTCTTTCCATTTCTCTTTACCAATTTGAACTCTATGTCTTCTTTGGTTCATCAGACCACAGAGCCTTCTTTCTGTACAAGTAGGCTAATATCTAAACAACTGCTGAGATGTGAATCTGGTATCACCCTTTAGTTCTGGGGCTTCTCTGATGGCTCAGATGGTAAAGAATCTGCTTGCAATGCAGGACACCTGGGTTCAGTCCCTGGGTTGGGAAGATCCCTTGGGGAAGGAAATGGCTGCCCACTCCAGTATTCTTGCTTGGAGAATCCCATGGACAGAGGAGCCTGGCAGGCTACAGTCCATGGGATCTCACAGAGTCGGATACGACTGAATGACTAACACATGTACACACTTTAGTTCTAATAGAAATAGAAATCTAAACAGATTTCTAATCTATTTCCATGAACAAATAAACTTCTGATTATAAGTATCTTTATATTTATATTTTTAATTGAGGATAATTGCTTTAAAATTTTATGTTGGTTCCTGCTGTACAACAATGTGTAACAGCTCTAAGTATACATATATCTCCTCCTCTTGAGCCTCCCTCCCAACCCCAAAACATAACTTTAATATGCATTGGAAAACAAAACTATTTGTGTGACTTGCTTTATTGTGGTGCTCTGGAGCCAAACTTACAGTATGTCTGAAGAATGCCTATATATTTCTGTTCAGATTAACAGACTCACATATTTGTCACATACCTTCCAAAAGGAAGTTCATAGCCGTGTTTCACTTTGTAATTTACTGGAGTATGTATACAATTTCTCAGATGTCTCTATATATTTAAAAATCCAACAATATCTTTGGCCAGACTTTAAAAAGAGGTGGGGAGTTTACCCCAGGGGCGCTTGTAACTGTGAGGCAAATAAATGATAGCCTATGGTCAAGATTTTTCTTTCAATTAAGAACATATGACTGTGATAATACTTCTCCTCTTCAAAAGTGATTCACATTGTTTACTTGACTTTAACCATGGGCAACTTTACTCATGGTTGGTTCACTACAAGTTATTCAAAGAAGGGGAGAGAAGCGTGATTGGTTGGAACTCATGGTGATATTGGCAAGTGTTAATAACCCACAAAAGTAAGCGTGCAACTAAAATGAAAAATGTAAGACAATGTGCAATTTTCCCTTGGAAAGATCAGCTTTACTTAGATGTGGATAAAATTAGCATTTGCTAATCCTCCTTTTGCAGAAAACTAATAGAAGAAAACATATGGCCTCCAAACTCTTAGTGAACACTTTGACAAGTGTGCTCAGGGTAGACAAGCCACCATACTTAACATTTGGGTTTAAAAGATGTTTCTTGAAGCTAAGTTAAATGACAAGCTTCAGACTTTCAACTCCCTTGCCCTTTTATTATCTATGACCAATGGCTTATGCATATGAATATATGATAATAACATTTAGTGGATTAATATGGTAGAGGGAAAGATTGCATCTTTGAACCAGTGAAAATAAGCTTCCTCCTCTTAAACGGAAACAGCTAATATTAATGCCTTCTCTCTGGTAGCTGTTGTACTCCTCAACTTCCCAATCAACTTATTTAGGGAATTTATTAGTAAGGATAGTTAATGATTTTTTTAAAAAGTGTGTGAAGAATTTCCAGAGTTTAATTCAACTTTAACTTTCTATTCAAATTCATTTGCTTATGCAAAACACATGAAAAACACTCTGAGAAAGATAAGACAGAAATCTCAGAAGGTCAAGCTCTTTAGTATAAATGCCAAACTGCAAAAGCTGTTAGGTTATTAAAATATACGTCATACTGAATCCAAATATTATCTCATAACACTTAATCTTTTACTATTATTTGATATTCATCATATAATAATGACTCTCTCTATATTGACTAACTGGCCAAAAATCTATATCCCAGAGACAAGGCATTTAGTAATAAGAATGGTAAAAAATAGTGGTGTTAACCTTTTCTCCCATACTTACACTTTCCTTTTATTTTAATGATTGGGACATTTCTGACAGAGAAAATCAGACAAGGAGTATCTGATACATGTTCTTGAAACAGAGTCAGAGATCCTTAGAAATGTGCATTTGTTTCACAATATAAGGAAGGCTACAGGTCCAAGAGTTTTGAAAAACTGGTTCTTTTCGTACATATCTAAAAGAGCAATGTAAACAATTTCTTCAGCAAATATGTGAATAATGCTTTCTGACACTCAGTTGTTTCCACTTATTGTTCATTAAAATGGCAAAGCAAATTAAGTAAGGTCAAGAAAGTTTTAGTAAACTGGGAAGGAACTTCTGGAAGGTTTAAGCTAATGTTCAAAAGGACAAAATTGGAGCCAGAAGTTGCAAGACAAACTCTCGCTAAGCCTTTATAATGGGCAGAAGTTTCCCTGGGTGCAGGTGAGAGTGTATGAAACTGCTGGGTCAGTTTTTGGCTGAGTCTCAGGGCTTGGGTCTGGAAGGTGACACCCTGCTTCATCAAATTGCTTTTGACAGCTCCTGTGCTTCCTTGGCAATAGCTCAGCACCAGGGGGCATCCCCTTGTGACACTAGGAGGGATGAGGCTTAAGGCAAGGCTGTGGTACATTCTATCTACTCTATCCTATGTACCACATAGGATGTACTATGCACTACATGGTACTACATAGTACATAACAGCCTATATACTACATTCTCCTTCTGATAGGTCAAGCTTCATGACTGTTTTTTTTTTTTTTCTTCTTAGACTGGTCTTGATAGGAATGGGACAGTTGGAGATATAAGGCCTGGAACAAATCGCATTGACATGAACTCAATACAAACCACATGTTCACTACTGATTTCAAACTTGTGTTCCTCAAAAGAAATCAAAGACATAATATACTTTCTTAAACAATTAAACAGGCCTTTTGTCAGTATTTAAGAGGGCCCTTCCATCCTAGGGAAAATACTACTCCTTCCCCCCTCAATTTCATAATGTTGTTTTTTCTTTGCCTATACTTTTGGTGATGTAAAAAACATGTTTTCCCCTCTATTTTGATTTGCTATGAGCAAATGATTTATAAAGATAATAATTGGTGGCATTTACATCTAGAAGTGATTTCAAAACCATTTTACTTCCATCAGTATTTCCATCTAGGCCATTAATTTCTTCTTTACCTAGTACCATCACTCCTAACTAAAAGTTTGAGTTAATTCAGGTTTGGAGAATTTTATTTTTGATCAGCATAAACATGCTTACTACAGTGATACAATGCTGTCAATTTGCTGCTTCACAAGGAAGAGCCTTTCATTAAAATCCTTGCTCAATTTTCTTGTGTTTTCCCCCATCCTATTCATATTTTAATTAATGTTACAAAGAATATTGTCTTTCCTCTCATCCAAGATTCCCTGACTCCCAGTCAGCCTCAGAAGTACATACATAAACAAAATTTTAAGAAGAACCAACTGTGTGGGGATTCTGATGTTTTCAGCTGACTTTTATTTTCAGACATGCATGCTTTCATTCACCAAGTCATTTTACCTCCATTTCAAGCTTTTACTTTATACACGATTAAAAAGTTCTGTTTTCTTTTACCGTAGGAACACAGACACTTAAGACAGTTAATTATCATCCTCATTAAATAATGGCAAAAAATATAAAGCAATTTAATTCAGGTACCTATCTTTAAAACACGTTACAAACCTAAGCTAATTTGCCATCGTAATTCCCCAAGAAAGGCTATTATCCTCTCTTTACAAAGGGTGAGCTAAAAGGTTAAGTGAAGAGCTTAAAGCTACTGAACAAGTTAATACCATTTCTGGGAGCTGATCACAGGAATGCCAGGTTCCTGTCTTTAAGTTCCAATTAGAATACAACTTTCATAATAATGGGCCATTGAAAAGTCTTAATAAGGGCACATTTTATTCAAGGCACTTTCTCTTTTTAAAAATAATCAAATAAAATACATCTGATAAATAAAATACATAAAATAGACCTATTTAATTTAAAGTATTTTTTCTGAATAAATGTTTATTGTAGAACACTTGGAATAAACAGGAATATATAAAGAGTAACATAATAATCACCAGAGGTAGCTATTAGTCAAATTGTATATAACTGCACATTTTCTGTACAAAAATTAACTTTTATTTTTATTTACATACTTGTGAGTATGTTTGAGATTTGTAAATATTTTTCCACTGAAATATACATTACATACATAACATATTTTCATGTTAGTTCATTTTTTTCCTAATTTATTTTTATTCACATACTTGTATGTTTGATATTTGTAAATATTTTTCCACTGAAATACACATTACATACGTAACACATTTTCATGTTAGTTTTTTTTCTCTATGATAGCAGAGGCAACGTGCCAGTCATGAAGAGAACGTAGGCAGAATAGAACGAAGGGTACAGCTTGAGGACAGCAGCAAATGTTTGCGTAAAGGCAGCCTAGAGTAAGAAAAATGAAGACATTGACTATTAAGCAGAGGAACTTCAGTTTGGTAAATGAAACAATCAGTCAGAAACCTGAATGCCCGTCTTTTCGTGAATAATGTCACCAAGACTGAGAAACTGGAAACGTGCAGGAGAGAAAACGCACTGACCGTTGACCGAGGGCTTCCTGTGTTCCTGCCGTCTATTTCTCCCAAAGCGCCCGCGGGGGCGCTGGTTTTTTTTGGGTCTCACTCATATGCAATTGGGGGGTGCCTCCAGGGGAAAAAAATTAAGACACAAAATTAGAGAGAGGGGACATATGTATGGTGGTGGTTCAGTTGCTAAGTCGTGTCTGACTCTTTGTGACCCCATGGACTGTAGCCCACCAGGCTTCTCTGTGGGATTTCCCAGGCAAGAGTACTGAAGTGCGGTGCCGTTTGTTCTCCAGGGGATCTTCCCAACTCAGGGATCGAACCCACGTCTCCTGATTGCAGGCAGACTCCGGCATTGCAGGCTAATTCCGTACTGACTGAGCCACGAGGGAAGAGGGAAGCCCTTGGACACATGCATTCCTGTGGCTGATTCATGTTGATGGATGGCAGAAACCAACACATACTATAAAGCAATTACTCTCCAATTAAAACTAAATGAATTTTTTAAAAGACATTATTAGGTATGAAGTGAACATTTGTTTAGATAAAAAAGAAATAATAAATTATAAGGCTCAGAGAATAAAGCGTCTGCCTGCAATGCAGCAGACCTGGGTTCGATCCCTGGGTTGGGAAGATCCCTTGGAGAAGGAAATGGCAACCCCCTCCAGTATTCTTGCCTAGAGAATCCCATGGACGGAGGAGCCTGGAGGGCTACAGTCCACCGGGTCGCAAAGAGTCGGACACGACTGAGCGACTTCACACACACACACACACACACACACACACACACACGAGCTTTGAATAGCTGAAAGTACAGATAAGTGCATTGTACAGTCATAAAAATTATACTTCAAATCTAAATTTTTCAATGAAACCAAAAACAATCCAGAATCTAGGTAAAAAAGACAATATGCCAGACACACTTCTGTGATTTTGTTGCCTCAATTTTGGTGCACTCTTTTTGATTGCTGTTTCTTATAGCAAAGAATTAGTGATGTTTTCCACAGAGAGAAGAGAAAGATAATTTAAACTTTTCTCTAGCATGATTACTTGAAGTTGGCTTTAAGTACCAACAGTTTGGAAAAGCTAGTTTTCAGCTTCACAAATTATTATTAATAAAATCATATAAATATTCTGGACTTTTTGTTTGCTAAAGATTCCTGCTTTTAAAAAATTATAAACTGTAGGATGTTGGGGCACTTAAAGTTGTTTGTGTGTGTGTGAGCATGTCCTATTTGTATGGACGTGTGTGCACAGAGTGATCTCATTAATTAACTTGATGATTAGCAAGCTTTTAATTGGTGTATTTGGAGAAGGAAATGGTAACCCACTCCAGTATTCTTGCCTGGAGAATCCCATGGACTTAGAAGTCTGGTTGGCTACAGTCCACAGGGTCACAAAGAGTCGGACACAACTGAGCGACTTCACTTTCACTTTGGTTGTTATGGTGACTATGAGTGTTATATATATATATGTATGTATATGTATATTTTATATATATTACTGTCAGTATTTAATATTTAATCAAGATATGCAACTTAACTCTTTTTCCAGTGTGAATCAGTTCAGTTCATTCGCTCAGTCATGTGTGACTCCTTGAGACCCTGTGGAATGCTGCACTCCAGGCTTCCCTGTCCATCACCAACTCCCGGAGCTTGCTCAAACTTGAGTCCTTCAAGTCAGTGAGGCCATCCAACCATCTCATCCTCTGTCGTCCCCTTCTCCTCCTGCTGTCAGTCTTTCCCAGCATCGGAGTCTTTTCTGAGTCAGTTTTTTTGCATCAGGTGACCAAAGTATTGAAGCTTCAGCTTCAGCATTAATCCTTCCAGTGAATATTCAGGGTTGATTTCCTTTACAATTGACTGGTTTGATCTCCTTGCTGTCCAAGGGACTCTCAAGAGTCTTCTCCATCACCACAGTTCAAAAGCAGCAATTCTTCCGAGCTCAGCCTTCTTTATGGTCCAAATCTCACATCCATACATGACTACAGGAAAAACCATAGCAGTGACTGTATGGACTTTTGCTGGCAAAGTGATGTCTCTGCTTTTGAATATGCTGTTTAGGTTGGTCATAGCTTTTCTTTCAAGGAGCAAACATCTTTTAATTTCATGGCCTCAGTCACCATCTGCAGTGATTGTGGAGCCCCCCAAAATAAAGTTTTTCACTGTTTCCATTGTTTCTCCATCTATTTGCTGTGAAGTGTGGGACCAGATGCTATGATCTTAGTTTTCTGAATGTTGAGTTTTCCACCAGATTTTTCACTCTCCTCTTTCATTTTCATCAAAAGGCTCTTTTGTTCCTTTTTGCTTTCTACAGTAAGTGTGGTGTCATCTGCATATCTGAGGTTATTGATATTTCTCCCAACAATCTTGATTCTGGCTTATAATATCATCCAGCCAGGCATTTTCCATGATGTACTCTGCATAGAAGTTAAATAAGCAGGGTGACAATATATAGCCTTGATGTACTTTTTTACCAATTTTAACTGTTGCTTCTTGACCTGCATACAGGTTTCTCAGGAGGTGGGTCAGCTGGTCTGGTATTCCCAATCCCTTGAAGAATTTTCCACAGTTTATTGTGATCCCCACAGTCAAAGGCTTTAGCTTTGTCAATGAAGCAGAAGTAGACTTTTTTTTGGAATTCCCTTGCTTTTTCTCTAATCCAACAGATTTTGGCAATTTGATCTCTGGTTCCTCTGCCTTTTCTAAATCCAGCTTGAACATCTGGAAGTGCTCCATTCACATAATGTTGAAGCCTGGCTTAGAGAATATGGAGCATTACTTTGCTAGCATATGGAATGAGTGCAAATGTGGGGTAGTTTGAACATTTTTGGCATTCCTTTTCCTTGGGATTGGAATGAAAACTGACCTTTTCCAGTCCTGTGGCCACTGCTGAGTTGCCCACATTTGCTGGCATATTGAGTGCAGCACTTTCACAGCATCATTTTTAAGGATTTGAAATAGCTCAACTGGAACTCCATCACCTCCACTAGCTTTGTTCATAGTGATGCTGCCTAAAGCCCACTTAACATCACACTCCGGGATGGCTCCAGGATCTGGCTCTAGGTGAGTGATCACTTCATTGTGGTTATCTGGGGTGTAAAGATCTTTTTTGTATAGTTCTTCTGTGTATTCTTGCCACCTCTTCTTAATATCTTCTGTTTCTGTTAGGTCCATACTGTTTCTGTCCTTTATTGAGGCCATCTTTGCATGAAATCTTCCCTTGGTATCTCTAATTTTCTTGAAGAGATCGCTAGTCCTTCCCATTCTATTGTTTTCCTCTATTTCTTTGCATTGATCATGTAGGATGGCTTTATCTCTCCTTGCTATTCTTTGGGACTCTGCATTCAGATGAATATATCTTTCCTTTTCTCCTTTGCCTTTTGCTTGCCTTCTTTTCTCAGCTATTTGTAAGGCCACCTCAGACAATCTTTTTGCATTTTTTTCTTGGGGATGGTTTTGATCACCAGCTCCCGTCAATGTTAAGAACTGCCATTCATAGCTCTTCAGGCACTCTATCAGATCTAATCTCTTGACTCTATTTGTCATTTCCACTGTAAAATCATAAGGGATTTGATTTAGGTCATACCTGAATGGTCTAGTGGTTTTCCCTACTTTCTTCAGTTTAAATCTGAATTTGGCCACAGTCAGCTTCCAGTCTTGTTTTTGCTGACTGTATAGAGTTTCTCCATCTTCAGCTGCAAGGAATATAATCCATCTGATTTCGGTATTGACTATCTGGTGATGTCCATGTATAGAGTCATCTCTTGTGCTGCTGGAAAAGAGTGTTTGCTATGACTGGTGTGTTTTCCTGGTAAAACTCTGTTAGACTTTGCCCTGCTTCATTTTGTATTCCAAGGCCAAACTTGCCTGTTACTCCAGGTATCTCTTGACTTCCTACTTTTGCAGTCCAGTCCCCTATGAGGAAAAGGGGATCTTTTTTTGGTGCTAGTTCTAGAAGGTCTTAAAGTTCCTCATAGGACCATTCAACTTCAGTATTTTCGGCATTAGGGGTTGGGGCATAGCCTTGGATTACTCTTGTATTGAATGGTTGACTTGGAAATGAACAGAGATCATTCTGTCACTTTTGAGGTTGCACCCAAATACTGCATTTCAGAATCTTGTTGACTGCAAGGGGTATTTCATTTCTTCAAAGAGATTCTTGCCCACAGTAGTAGATATAGTGGTTGCCTGAATTGAATTCACCCATTCTGGTCCATTTTAGTTCACTGATTCCTAAAATGTTGATGTTCACTCTTGCATCTCCTCTTTGACCACTTCCAGTTTACTTGAATCATGGATCTAACATCCCAGGTTCCTATGCAGTATTGTTCTTCACAGCATCAGACTTTACTTTCATCCCTAGTCACATTCACAACTGGACCCACACATCACATTCAGTGTGTATATTGTATATAATTCACTTCTCTACATGAATTTGATTATTAAGCAATCCAAGGATCTATTTATTATTATATTCAAACTTATATTTTCCTTTTAATTAATAGCAACTTTTATTACAATTTACTTCTCAACATAAAAATAATTTGGATTTCACCACTCAACTTAATGTGGAACTCTATAGCAAGGTCACAGGGGTAGAGCCCTATACCAAGGTTATAGGACAAAAATCTCCAGAACTGACAGAGCCCCATAGCCACAGTTACCATGAACTTCCGGATCTAAACTGATCAGTTCTCTGACCCCATATTAGAGAAAATGTTGTTATGGTATTGCTAAGTCACTAAGTTGTGTAGCATTTTTTGCGACCCCGTGAACTGCAGCATGCCAGCCTTCCCTGTCCTTCACTATCTCCCAGCATATTAGATTAAATACCCATCTTATTACCCTCCCCACCCACACCGCCTTTAGCATCCTAACTGACCATCTTATGCCACTCTTACAGCAGGAATTTTCTGTCTTGAGGCATAAAAATTAGCTACTAGCGCACAAAAGGCAACAGCTCTCCCTGGAGCTGGCCCACTGGTCCGTCTTCTGCTCTAATAAATTCTATTCTCCTCTCATTCTGCCTCAAGTCTGGAAATTGTTTTCCAACACTACACACAGACCACGACACACAACACTATTGTTGAATCATATTTTGTTTTGTCATATTTCATTAATTTTATCTGAATATTCATTTAGTTCTTTAATAGGTAAATTTAAAGATAATAAAAGATATTACCAAATGAGAAGTTTGTAATTTTTCACTTACTTTATTGAAATACTCCAAAATGTCTTTACAACTTCCAATTAAAATGGTATATTAGAGCTTTATTGAATAAGGCATCAAAAATAAAAATAAAAGTTTAATATCTCTATAATTATATACTATACATTATGGAGTATATTCCTGACAGGAGAGAAATTTCCACAGATTGGCTTCTGGTGTTAGGCATTCAAACCTGGTTTATCCACCATTATCCACATACTTCAGAAACAGGCACTATAGAACATGCTCATACTATGACCTCTGACCCTGCAGGGTTCTGTCATGGCACAAGTGGGGATAGCTATATTCCTGAATTATATGTAATTTGATATATAATTATATATATATATATATATATATATATATATATAATTTCTACACTGGGGACAACTAGCAATAGCTATGCATGTCCCCCAAAATGCCTTGGGCCACTACAGCCTCACCCAACCAGAAAGAAACTGTGATGGAGGAAGTTGGAGTGAAAAGAATCATCCCTCTTAATCAACTATAAAACATCTTATTTTGTAAATGTTGTAAAAACGAATACCCATATGAGCAGAATTCTAGTCACCTCCCTTACTCCCCTGCCAAGCTTTTGGAATCTTACAAGGAACATTTGGAAATGAGAGGTGTGGTTTCATGATAAATCCACCCTAGATTAATTTATCTATCCTTCATGGCAACCTTATGAAGTAAGTAATTATCATTACCTCCTCACAAGGGAACTTGGGAAAGTTAAGTAACTTGCCCAAGGTCTCATAGCTAGCAACAGCTGGAACCAGTATTTAACCCCAAGTGGTTGAGAATGGAGCACAAATTGTAATTAAGTCCCCTCACTTTGGGCCAGGAGTTATGCTGAGCACTTTATGTTCAGTAGTTAATTCTCATAACAATATCATATTATATGTACTGTTATTATTCCTATTTGGTAGATGGAGATAATCAAGGAGCAGAGATTCTTATCTTTCCAAGGTCACTCAACTGGTAAGGAGTGGAGTGGGATTCAAATGCAGGTTTGGGGGTCCAAACAGTTGACCACTTCAGCACCAACCCCCACTCCCCACCCTCTACTCAATTCCCAAACATCATGGCTTTTATATGGGTATATTATGAAGCAAACTGAAAAGTCCACTTCAAAACAAAACATTTAAAGAGAAATCTTGCACTTGCAGAGAGCTCCTTGAACCAGGCTCCTGTATCTCTTGTAAGGGGTAAGCACACACTCTCTTTACCTATTAAGTCTGATTTGATGAAAGGTGACATTGACAATAAAAGCATTGTGAAATTTTACCCAGGGAATAACATGATAAAAACACTGTTTTAGAAAAGACATACATAAAGTTTGGATTAGGAGGAGAAAGGAGGCTAAACGAGGGCATAGCTGAAGTGGCAGAGGAAAGTAGCACCCAGAATGAAAACCGTAGACAAGGTCTGAAGAGAGAAGTGGGCGAAAGATGCCATCAAAGATAGAAAAAAGTCCGATGGAAAGTGAAATGGAAACTGGAACGTGGGATAAGAATAGTGCTTTGAGGAGACAGAAGGAGATCAATTCAGATATGGAAATAAATTAGCATGAAATCTTCAGAACGCCACAAGACTTTTGAGATCATCTGGTCCAACCTCCTCATTCTACAATGGAGGGATACAGAGACCTAGAAGGTGGCTTGGGTTCTTCAAAGTTATCAAGTGGTAAGAGGCAGCACCAGCTTTTCAGCTATGGTGTTGTCCTGTTAATGCTGAGACTTGTCACAGGAGATGTCCAATCAGCACCCAAAAAATAGGGAACTGGAATGCAGGCAAAAGACAGAGGATATGATACTCATTTAGGAGTTATCCAAAAAGGGGATGGCTGAAGACCTACAATTAGATGAGCTTAAGGTTGGGCACTTATAGAGGGACGCTCAGGTGCACTCGGATAAAACTGGGTGCAAAGCCAGCATAAGAGACCCAACCGGGGAAGTTGGGGATGAAGGGAGAAGGTGTCACCAAAGAGGATGGAACAGCAAGAATTGGGACAAAGGGCAAATTGAAACACTGGAGAGAGTGGGAAGGCAAGGCAACAGAAGAAAGAGAATTGAAGAAAGTCTGTGTGGCACAAAGAAGCAAATACCTAGGAAGACTCAACGATGGGGACTGAGGAAGGACTATTTCAATTTTCCAAGATGCGGCCAGAGCTTTTGTAATTGTATTAGGGTTTTAAGAGTTGAGAATAAAGGGATTCCATTTGTCAGAAGTTATATCATGGATGTTCATGCAACATTTTACATACCTTCCTACCTTTTAAGTTTTGTTGCTGTTTAGCTGCTAAGTCACGTCCAACTGTTTGAGACCCCATGGATGGTAGCCTGCCAGACTTCTCAGTCCATGGAATTTGCCAGTCAAGAAAGAACCTGCCTGCAATGCAGTTCAACCCCTGGGTTGGAAAGATCCCTGCAGAAGGGCATGGTAACCCACTCCAGTATCCATGCCTGGAGAATCCCATGGACAGAGGAGCCTGGTGGGCTACAGTCCACAAGGTCATAAGGAGAGTGAGACACAATTGAACGACTAACCATACTAGAGTGGACGGGCCTTCCTTTTCCGAGAGATTTTCCCTATCCAGGGATCAATGTCTCCTGCATTGGCAGGAGGATTCTTTACCACTAAGCCATCAGGGAAGCTGCAATCTTAAGTTTACTGTTCTTTAAAGATTTTTCTTTGCTTCATTTGCAAGATACACACAGAAATGTGTAGGAAATATTTTCAATTTCAATACATATGCTAAATATAAGACCATCAGTGGGAAAGATGCAAGTTTGGGTTCACTGAGGGCAGGGACTGTTTATTTTATCTTTGCATTCTTTTGTGCCCAGCACAGAACTTGTTACATACTGGGTTCCCAGAGAATGGCAAATAAAAGAAACATGCTTGCTCAGCAACAGAGTGGTTAGTAAGTGAATCTTTGGTTTCCTTATTTACTGACTCCTGTACTTCATTTAGCTCCCGAGGATGGCCACCAAAGTTGAAACTGGTGTTTAAGTATTCTATATACGGAGGGAGCTTCCCAGGTGGCTTGTGCTGTGCTTAGTCGCTCAGTTGTGTCTGACTCTTTGTGACCCCATGGACGGCAGCCCTCCAGGCTCTTCTGTCCATAGGGATTCTCCAGGCAAGAATACTGGAGTGGGCTGCCATTTCTTTCCCCAGGGAATCTTCCCAACCCAGGGATCGAACTCAGGTCTCCTGCATGGCAGGCGGATTCTTTACCAACTGAGCCACCAGAGAAACTGGGTTGCTTTAGTGGTAAAGAATCCACATGCCAAGCAGGAGATGCAGATTTGATTCCTGGGTTGGAAAGATCCCCTGGAGAAGGAAATGGCAATTTACTTCAGTATTCTTGCCTGGGAAATCCCATGGTCAGATGAACCTGGTGGGCTGCAGTCCATGGAGTTGCAAAAGAGTTGGATACGGCTCAGTGACTAAACAGCAACATTTTCTGGTATTTTCAGTACCGGAAAATAACGGGAGGTTTGGGGATGAAAATGATAGTCTGTTATACCCACATAATGGACACATTAAAACTCTCTACCTAAACTCTCCTCTGCTGCTGCTGCTGCTGCTAAGTCGCTTCAGTTGTGTCCAACTCTGTGCAACCCCATAGATGGCAGCCCACCAGGCTCCCCCATCCCTGGGATTCTTCAGACAAGATCACTGGAGTGGGTTGCCATTTCCTTCTCCAATGCATGAAAGTGAAAAGTGCAAGTGAAGTCGCTCAGTCGTGTCTGACTTTTCGAGACCCTGCAGACTGCAGCCCACCAGGCTCCTCCGTCCATGGGATTTTCCAGGCAAGAGGACTGGAGTGGGGTGCCATCGCCTTCTCTGCTATGTAGTAGCTATTCAGTTTGGAAGGCTGACCTCTAAATTCCAGAAGTGAACTTTGATTGATAATCAGTCAGGTTAGTTCTATCTTCTTTGCCACAGAAGTGACTCATGCTTAGACCAGCTGAGTGTGAGAAATTTGCCTGGACATAGAGATTATGTTAAGGGCTATGGGGACATGCACAACCTCTGTCATAGAAACTGTTACATTTTGTTCCATTGATTTAAATTGGGGCAATACAAGGTGAATATCAGCACAAAAATCGGAACATTTTCTGGGGATTCTGGCATCTCTCTTCCCCCTTCTGGGATTGAGATTGATGTTATAAGGCAAAAAGCACAAACTGTCTGCTTGATGCTTCCTTTTATGGCTCATTTTCCCAAAGCCTGAGCCAGTGACCACTACCCTGGAGGAGTGGACAGTAAAGAAAGTGATCGTTTTGACTGGGGAAGGAATGGAAGTCCAAAGGAGCTGCACTTTGCTCCCTGACCAAGCCCTTGGAAAGAATAGACCCACAGGACACTGAGAAGCCAGTTTTGAGGGACTAACACTTCCCTAAAGTATCCTTGCCAAGAGTGACATCACAGGATCAGAATGGCCAGTCCTGTTGGTCAATTTAGGTTATAACCCTTGGTGTCTTTTCAGTGACCAGTATAGAAGAATAAGCAACAGTGATCCATAGAACCTTATGATGTGCTATGAAATAAAACATATACATATGTTTACATAAAACTCTCGAGTATACATAAAACTCTAGAACCTTTCCACACCTTTGCCCAGGGGGACATGGTAATGACTGAAGCTGAATTCTCTTCCAGCTTTATAAGAAATTAAGAAATACAACTTTAAAAAATTTTGCTCACTCAAGTTTGTAAACTAAGAATCATACTCTATTTAACTATCTTCAACAGTATGGTAAGACCCCTAACACCTAACACATAGTTGTTTAAATGTAAGAAGTAGCCACCAAATGTGTGACAGACGAATATCATTTTCCAACTAGATTTGAAAGTTAGTGTTCTTACAGACACTGTCATACTCCCCACTGGATAACTTTGAGAATAATGAGCAATGATCAGAGAATGTCCAAGTCCTTAAAAAGTCTGTAAGAGTCAAGCCTAGACTGAGGGCAGGAGGAGAAGTGGAAGACAGAGGATGAGATGGTTAGATCCCATCACTGACTCAATGGATATGAGTTTGAGCAAAATCCAAGAGACAATGAACGACAGGGAAGCCTGGTGCGCTGCAGCCCATGGGATTCAGAAAGAGTTGGACACAACTTAGCGACTGAACAACAGCAAAGCATAAAGTCCTCGGTGGGTTATCCTTTCAGTCATACTGACTATTATGAAAGTCCATAAATGCAGTGCTACCCGACAACTAGGTCACTAAGGCCAGACAAAACTGAGTAGGAAAGCAAACAAGAGAACTCCAGATCTCACAGAGTACTTGATGATGTGAGTCAGAGCAGTCTGCTCTGCTTCCAAGCACAACAGAAGTTCAGGTGCAGGTGAAGGAAGAGAAATCACAAAAAAAGAATGTGTGTAATCTTGAAAGTCACAAAGTGTGTTCCCTTGTAGAAGAGGTAACCAAGTGATTGAGTGGCGCCTGTGTGTTTCAGAAGCCTCTGCTTATTTCCCCTATGAACAGACTGTCCTTTAGGAAAGCTATAAATTAGGTACTGATCAAGGCACTATTTGGGTCTATCAGTTAGCTCTCTGCATTTGGCAGTACAACCATACAATAAATTCATTACGAACTCTTGAAAGAGCTTTAGCAGTCTGAAGTAATGCTTTTGTAATGAGTAGGACGTGGAAGTTTAAATTCCATGTTGGAAATTTCCCCAAGAAATAAATCTATTGTAGAGCTGAAGGGTTCCTAATTGGTAAATGTCAATTGGGCTATATTCAGTGCGAAGTGCTAAGTATTCTGATCACTCCATCATTTATTAAATTATAATTGGAAGTTGATAAATAGCTGCATAGGATAGATACAATTCATAAGAGACTTTACTCAATAGCTGCCAGAGAGGTAATATTCATATTGGCTTGAAAATGGACACATTATGAATGTTTTCGTAACCAACAGTACACTAGAAAAGACATTTGAAGGACGTACTTCATGTTAAAAAATGACCTCAAACCTTTACAGATTCTTCTATAGATTATGAAAAGCACCATGCAAAACTGACCCCAAGAGAGACTTCTCTAGATGATAGATGAAGTGCAGAGTCACTGCATACTGGCAGAAAGAGGTGCTTTGAGAATCCTATATGCAGCTCCATACCAACTTTGGAGTGCTTGAGAAGTCTAAAAATAATTGAAATTGAAAAGGAAGCTTATCAGTTGTACTCGTGTTACGGACAGCTTTCCATCGCTCTGGGTCCATGGGGAATATCTGAAGAAAGTGTACCTGTCTGTAGTTGGGATGGTATCCTTCAAAATCTTTGCCTACACAATTCTATTCTGCTAGACTTCTCTAAACTGTCTTATGCAGGTCTTATCTGTTGCTTATAAAGTTCAAATGATAGAGATGGGAGAATAAACCTGCAGTGATAGGAAATATCACATTATAGCAGCAGAATGAATTCTAACAGGCCTTTTGTCAAGAATGCCCAGTCAATGGGCTTGCAGAGTGCACTTCAGAATTGTTAGTCAGTGGAAGGCGGTGTGAGGAGAAAGAAGAGACTGTGCAAATAGCTCCTGTTTCCTGTTTTAGCTTTACTTACAAAGCTGATCAGTGGCTAATGAGAACTTAAGATAACATTCGCTCTGTTTTCCTTGGTGTCACTTCCCCTTTCTTTCTTGGGTAATGGGGGAAAGTTTTAACTCACCAAGAATGCTGTGGGTGTCCAGAATAGGGTAAAGTCATCTTAGTGGGATGGCAATAGTTCTTCATTTTGGAGGTTTCTTCTGTAACCTAGAGGTCATTGACCCTAAAAGGTAGATGCTGTAAAGAGCAAAATTGCATAGGAAACTGGAATGTCAGGTCCATGAATCAGGGCAAATTGGAAGTGGTCAAACAGGAGATGACAAGAGTGAACATTGACATTCTAGGAATCAGCGAACTAAAATGGACTGGAATGGGTGAATTTCACTCAGATGACCATTATATCTACTACTGTGGCCAGGAATCCTTTAGGAGAAATGGAGTAGCCGTCATAGTCAACAAAAGAGTCCAAAATACAGTACTTGGATGCAATGTCAAAAATGACAGAATGATCTCTGTTCATTTCCAAAACAAAACATTCAATATCTTGGTAATCCAAGTCTGTGCCCTGATTAGTAACACTGAAGAAGCTGAGGTTGAACAGTTCTATGAAGACCTACAAGACCTTTTAGAACTAACACCTAAAAAAAGATATCCTTTTCATTAGATGGGACTGGAATGTGAAAGTAGGAAGTCAAGAAACACCTGGCGTAACAGGCAAATTTGGCCTTGGAGTACAGAATGAAGCAGGACAAAGGCTAATAGAGTTTTGCCAAGAGAACACACTGGTCATAGCAAACACCCTCTTCCAACAACACAAGAGAAGACTCTACACGTGGACATCACTAGATGGTCAACACCAAAATCAGATTGATTATATTCTCTGCAGCCAAAGATGGAGAAGCTCTATACAGTCAGCAAAAACAAGACCAGCAGCTGACTGTGGCTCAGATCAGGAATTCCTTATTACCAAATTGAGACTTAAATTGAAGAAAGTGGGGAAAACCACTAGAGCACTCAGGTATGACCTAAATCAAATCCCTTATGATTATACAGTGAAAGTGTAGAGAAATAGATTTAAGGGACTAGATCTGATAGAGTGCCTGATGAACTATGGATGGATGTTCATGACATTGTTCAGGAGATAGGAATCAAGACCATCCCCAAGAAAAAGAAATGCAAAAAAGCAAAATGGCTGTCTGAGGAGGCCTTAAAAATAGCTGTGAAAAGACGGGGAGCTAAAAGCAAAGGAGAAA
This sequence comes from Capricornis sumatraensis, assembly GCF_032405125.1. NCBI lineage: Eukaryota > Metazoa > Chordata > Mammalia > Artiodactyla > Bovidae > Capricornis > Capricornis sumatraensis. The sequence goes on along the minus strand of NC_091075.1, from coordinate 7,266,383 downwards.
AGGAAAGATATATCCATTTGAATGCAGAGTTCCAAAAAATAGCAAGGAGAGATAAGAAAGCCTTCCTCAGCAATCAATGCAAAGAAATAGAGGAAAACAATAGAATGGGAAAGACTAGAGATCTCTTCAAGAAAATTTGAGATACAAAGGGAACATTTCATGCAAAGATGGGCTCAATAAAGGACAGGAATGGTAGGGACCTAAAAGAAAAGAAGCAGAAGATATTAAGAAGAGGTGGCAAGAATACACAGAAGAACTGTACAAAAAAGATCTTCATGACCCAGATAATCACAATGGTGTGATCACTCACCTAGAGCCAGACATCCTGGAATGTGAAGTCAAGTGGGCCTTAGGAAGCATCACTACAAACAAAGCTAGTGGAAGTGATGGAATCCCAGTTGAGCTATTTCAAATCCTGAAAGATGATGCTGTGAAAGTGCCGCACTCAATATGCCAGCACATTTGGAAAACTCAGCAGTGGCTACAGGACTGGAAAAGTGCAGCTTTCATTCCAATCTTAAAGAAAGGCAATGCCAAAGAATGCTCAAACTACCACACAATTGCACTCATCTCACACGCTAGTAAAGTAATGCTCAAAATTCTCCAAGCCAGGCTTTAGCAATACGTGAACCATGAACTTCCAGATGTTCAAGCTGGTTTTCGAACAGGCAGAGGAACCAGAGATCAAGTTGCCAACATCCACTGAATCGTCAAAAAAGCAAGAGAGTTCCAGAAAAACATCTATTTCTGCTTTATTGACTATGCCAAAGCCTTTGACTGAGTGGATCACAATAAACTGTGGAAAATTCTGAAAGAGATGGGAATATCAGACCACCTGATCTGCCTCTTAAGAAACCTGTATGCAAGTCAGCATGCAACAGTTAGAACTTGACATGGAACAACAGACTGGTTCCAAATAGGAAAAGGAGTACGTCAAGGCTGTATATTATCACCATGCTTATTTAACTTATATGCAGAGTACATCATGAGAAACGCTGGACTGGAAGAAGCACAAGCTGGAATCAAGATTGCTGGGAGAAATATCAATAACCTCAGATATGCAGATGATACCACCCTTATGGCAGAAAGCGAAGAAGAACTAAAGAGCCTTTTGATGAAAGTGAAAGAGGAGAGTGAAAAAGTTGGCTTAAAGCTCAACATTCAAAAAACGAAGATCATGGCATCCGATCCCATCACTTCATGGCAAATAGATGGGGAAATAGTGGAAACAGTGGCTGACTTAATTTTTCTGGGCTCCCAAATCACTGCAGATGGTGAATCTAGCCATGGAATTAAAAAATGCTTACTCCTTAGAAGAAAAGTTATGACCAACCTATATAGCATATTAAAAAGCAGAGACATTGCCAACAAAGGTCCGTCTAGTCAAAGCTTTGGTTTTTCCAGTGGTCAGGTATGGTTGTGAAAATTGGACTATAAAGAAAGCTGAGCGCTGAAGAATTGATGCTTTTGAACTGCGGTGTTGGAGAAGACTCTTGAGAGTCCCTTGGACTGCAAGGAGATCCAATCAGTCCATTCTAAAGGAGATCAGTCCTGGGTATTCATTGGAAGGACTGATGTTGAAGCTGAAACTCCAATACTTTGACCACTTCATGCGAAGAGCTGAGTCTTTTGAAAAGAGCCCGATGCTTGGAAAGATTGAGGGCAGGAGGAGAAGGGGATGACAGAGGATGAGATACTTGGATGGCATCACTGACTCGATGGACATGGGTTTGGGTGGACTCCGGGAGTTGGTGATAGACAGGGAGGCCTGGCATGCTGCGGTTCATGGGGTCACAAAGAGTCGGACACAACTGAGCAACTGAACTGAAGTCCATTTTTCCTTCCACTCTTACTTACGAGAAGCATCCTTTTCAAAAGCACTTTAGGGACTGTCATTTCACTATTTGAAGAGCAATCAAGAGAACGTGACCGACAGCTGACCCACACAATTGGAGGCTGTTCACTCCTGCTCCTGTCCTTGGAATGCATGCTCTGCCTGCTGTTCCCTCCGTGGGAGCTGTTCCCAGGATGTGGCCTTGAGAGAGGAAGCTGTTGCTGAGATCATCTGTATACTACACGTGACCAAGCCCATCTAAGGCCTCTTTAGAAACTCTTAAAATTTGCCCACTGGGTGCACTCCTCATCTTGTTAGCCACCAAAGACAAGCCTCTGAAACTGCTGTCTAGCAATCTGGAAGGCCTGCCTCTTTCTTTGGTCTCTCCCTGCCCTCCCCAGCCGGTTTCAGATTACTCTCAGGTTATGAGCCAACAATCACCTTAATTACCACCCATTATTATTCCTGAAAGCAGTACATACGCATATGACAATGACACATGTGGCAAAAAGTAGTCCTATTGTCACTATTAGTGTCCTGGTCAGAGAGGATGACCCCGGAGGAGGGCGTGGCAACCCACTCCAGTATTCTTGCCTGGAGAAACCCATGGATAGTGGAGCCTGGCGGGCTGCAATCAGACACAAGTGAAGTGACTTAGCACTCATGCAGGAGAGGATGGCAGGCTTCAAGGGGATTTCTAAGAGCCTCATTTCATTATGTATTAAATGCTGGTCTCAAGTCCTAGGAAGAAATAACTCTGCAATACAAGTGCTCTTATTCCACTGAATTCTCCTAAAGTGACTACTCTTCTCTGTCCTATATCCTCTTAGCTACTAATTGACCAAAGCTTCACAGCTGTCTTGGGCAATTTGCTGAACCAAATTTGATCCGAGACATCTTTATTTGCATATTACAGACTCCAGGACATTGCAGTGAACCACAGGGATACACGAAGGCAATGGAACAAGTCCTTTTAGAAGGATTTAATTCAAAGGTTTATTCAAAGGTTAAAAGTAAAAAATGTTTTAATGTTAAATACACCAAAAAATTTTTACTACAAGCAAGTTTGCATTTTTTCCTTTGCTGAGCTAGGCAGAGTGGACATGAAGACCTACTTTTGTTAGAAGGTAAATAAAGACGATGAACCTTAAAACTGAACATGCACAATCTTTGTTTCCAAAGCCTCACTTTTCTCCCACTGATCTAAATCGAGGATGATTAAAGGGGAATGTGGGCATGACTAAGGTTGTTTCATGTGCAGGATGACTCTTTCGTAGGGACTGAGAAAGAAATTAACCAGGTAGACTCACACAGGAGGCAGTCAGTGAACTGCACTTTAGAGAAGTTGGTGAACTGAAGCCTCGACGTCCTTTACTACTTTGTTAGCTTTGGGTTACTCTATATGATTAAGCTGTGAAAGGTGCTCATCAAAAGTGTCTGAACTCATGGGGAAATTTTCAAGGGTAGAAGAAAAGTGCACAAAAATCTTAAATAAGGTGAATTAATACATTGTTCATTTTAATGATAATTTTTAGCTCATTAAGTTGGTCTAACATTAGAAAATTTCTGGTGGTATATTACTTCATGAAGCAAAACTGTTTCAATGAAAGTGAAGTTCAAATATCATGTAAAGAATATTGATTATAGGGAACATAAAATTTCTATTTTTTCTGCCATTTAAAATATTTAATTATAAAATATAGGCATACGTATTGTGAAAGTGAAGTTGCTCAGTCGTGTCTGACTCTTTGTGACCCCATGGCCTGTAGCCTACCAGGCTTCTCAGTCCATGGGACTTCCAGGCAAGAGTACTGGAGTGGGCTGCCATTGCCTTCTCTGGCGCATACCTTAGTGTTGACATATTTAGATATCTGCACTAGATTCTTTCTAGTTATGAATATTGCTAAAGAAAGTGAAGTTGCCTTTGGAGCTTTTCCCCTTAGATACAACATAGAATTCTAACTGTATTCTTAACAAACAAACAAACAAACAAAAAAACTAAGACATTGAAGCCAGTTGCTTTGAATGATTTTATTTATTAATAATACTTTTGGTATTTTAATTGATGAGACAAAGACCGAGGACCATACACTCGGACATTAAAGCCCCCTCAGTGTGTCATAATGAAACTTTGAATGCCTTAGATAATGGCAAATGCTTTTGATTGAAAACTCTACTTTTTAGCTTTGAGATGGGTATAAACCAACATGAATGCCTTCACCCCAGGAGAGAATTGCTCCAAGTTCCCACGTCTTCTGAGTACTTAATGAGAAGGTACCATTTTGTTTTTCCTGCATGGCTGGTAGAAAATGAGGGAGCCTTTTGACTATAATCTAACTAACTTTTGAGGACAACCAATATGTATGCCACAAGCCAATGAAATTATTTGAACATTTGGATTACATCCGGAAATGTCGAAATTCAGCAAGAAATAGTTAATTTTCTTCTGCCTTTTGTATTTGTTTTACCAGGAAGAGAAAGAGAATTGGGCCATTGAGCTTACTCAGCAGTAAATGACAGACAAATTCTAGCCCTGGGAGTAATTCCACTTCCATTTCCCAAGTCTGATACTAGAGTGATATGGCCTCCTTCCCACCTATTGTATGAAAGCACCTTGGGGAGTTACCTTATCCAAGTTCACAATAGAACACTTCATTAGTCATGAGCAACACCTATTAAAAAATTGGATTCTTAGAATACCTCTATAAAATTCTTCTTCTCAGAATTTTAATTTTTGACCTCCTTGACCTCCAAATATATCTTTAGGAACTCAAATTCTAGGCCACCACTAGAATTTGACTCCTGACTTGATTCCTTTAGCTTCCCAGCAATACACGTTCTAAGCTTCTTTGAATTGTTTAGTGAGGAAACCCTGGCATGATGCTTGCTTCTCATGGCTCAGACTTCCCACCAGCAAGTCAGATGAATAATGACACAAGTTACTGCCCACAAAGGTATGCTTTGAGAAAATACAAAAGTTTAAAATAAATATGGAATATTAAAGCATTTAATTATATACGCTTCATAATTAGTCATTGAAGAGAAAATCAGTCCTTAAGTGTGACTAATAGATGACAAGAATGAGAGGTTTACATGTAACTATACCTGGTGCTATAAACTGCTATCCTGATAACCTGTTCTTCAAAAAATTATGATCAGCTTTTCAGTTCACAGCAGGACATGTTCAAATTATGAAGCTGCCAACTAGGCAAACCAAGGTCATGTGAATCAACTAAGGAAAATATCCTTAAATCTTATTTTTGGCTGCAGTAGGTCATTATTAGTTTTGCTCTCAGTTTTAAGAAGAGTGTTTTTTTTTCTACCAGAAATTCGATTTTATATATTTACAATTAGACTTCTGAATTTAAAATAAAATTTTACTGACTAACCAGGAATGGAAAACTTGCACTTAAATCTGAGGAAAGTATTTTAACATTATTCTATATAAAACTTGCTTTCCATCTGGTATTATTTTTATGTTAATGATTTGTTTATCCCTCACTAAGATCCCACTCCAGTATTCTCAGGCTTCCCTTGTGGCTCAGCTGGTAAAGAATCTGCCTGCAACGCGGGAGACCTGGGTTTGATCCCTGAATTGGGAAGAGCCCCCGGAAAAGCAAAAGGCTACCCACTCCAGTATTCTGTCTAGAGAATTCTGTGGACTATACAGTCCATGGGGTTGCATAGAATCAGACACGACTGAGTGACTTTCACTTTCACTAGGATCCAAATATGACAGAAATTAGAATATATTAGAATATTATAAATCTATATTTTGCTGAAATGAGCAATTTCATTTATTCCACTTGTTGTAAGTGTGTGCTCAGTTGTGTCTGACTCTTGACACCCCATGGACTGTAGCCTGCCAGGCTCCTCTGTCCATGGGATTTTCCGGGCAAGAATACTAGAGCATGTTGCCATTTCCTGTGGGTTGCCATTTCCTTCTCCAGGGGAACTTTCAGACCCAGGGATGGAATTCACATCTCTTGAGTCTCCTGCACTGGCACTCGGATTCTTGTACCACTGCACTATCTTCCACTATGGACACCATAATGTGCCTAAAAGAAAAACTATATGAAATTTGAAAATAGGCAAAAGAGATGATTTGATGTCCTTCAGTGTAGCACTAAATTTTATGTTTGAATGACCGGGATATATTACAACTCTGTAGGAGCAAAAATTTTATGAATGGTTTCTGTCTGGTAGAATAGGTAACCACAACAGTTAATCACGTTGGAAGGTATTAACCAGTTTAGTATCTAATCTAGCAATTTTATCCTAATATTTCTTTTTAAATTTTCAGGTAGATATTTCTTAAATGTTCTTTGAGTCAATTAAAATATCTTTCATTTATTAAAGAATTAAATGACATCTTTGATACATATTGTTACATTTAAAATTCATAATTTTAAACTGTTTGATAATTATATTTAACAGGCCCTAAATTGTATGTTTAAAATAATAATAACCATAAATAACAAAGCTATTAATATTCAAGCTTAAGATTACAAAATTATAAAATTTTACAACTAAGAGCTCTCAAGGATCTCTAAATCATATCTAATTTAATTTCATTCTAATTTCAGTTGAAATTCCTGAGGCAAGATAAGCGGAAAGAAAAATCAAGTTCTTAATATCTCCTTCTCTTCTCATCCTCACATCAAATGAATCTATAAATTCTGGGGATCCTACTCCTTGTGGGCTGTGTGCTCAGTCACTTCAGTTGTGTCCAGCTGTTTGTAACCCCATGGACTGCAGCCCACCAAGCTTCTCAGTCCATGGAATTCTCCTGGCAAAAATGCTGGAGTGGGTTGTCATGCTCTTCTCCAGGAGATCTTCCTGACCCAAGAACTGAACCCAAGTCTCCTGAGTCTCCTGCGTTGCAGTTGGATTCTTCACTGCTGAGCCACCATGGAGGTCCACACTACTCCCTCATACTTCTTAAACTACATTTCACTGAAGCCACGCAACTGCCATCATCACTCTGCATTACCAGAATAGCCTCCTATCTAGTCTCCCCATTTCCATTTATATTGCCTATCTATCCTGTACAGAGGAGTCAGAAGGCTCTTTTAAAAATATGATGACGATACTTCCTGATGTCTGATGATGACACTTCCTGTTTAAAACATTTTAGTGGCTTTCCATGGCACATAATATAAAGTCAAAATAGTTTAGCTATGTTGTTAGGTAAGGGTTTACCATATATGTCCTTTATTATGTTCAAGTTGGTTCTATCTATACCCACTTCACTGAAAGTTTTTGTAATTGATGCTGTTTTGCCACATGTTTTTTCCCAAATCTATTGAGATAATCTTATGATTTTTATCCTTCGTTTTGTTAGTGTGGTAATCACATGGATTGATTTGTGGATATTAAACCATCCTTGCATCCCTGAATATCTTACTTAATCATGGTGTATACTCCATCCAAAATATTTTTGAATTTGGTTTGATAATATTTTATTGAGGTTTTTAAAAAAGATTTATTTACTTTAATTATTTATTTTTCTCTGCACTGGGTCTTCATTGCTGCACATGGTCTTTCTCTAGTTTCAGTGGGTGGGGGCTACTCTTCACTGCAATGCATGGGCTTCTCATTGTGGTGGCTTCTTCTGTTGCAGAGTGTGGGCTCGAAGCATGCAGGCTTCACAAGTTGCGGTCCACTGGCTTAGCCACTCCATAGCTGTGGGATCTTCCTGAACCAGGGATTGAATCCATGTCCCATGCATTGGCAGGCAGACTTTTAACAACTGGACCGCCAAGGATACCCTGTTGAGGAATTTTCCATCCTATGTTCATCACGGATCAGTCAGTCAGTTTAGTCACTCAGTCATGTCCGAATCTTTGCAACCCCATGGACTGCAGCACGCCAGGCTTCCCTGTCCATCACCAACTTTTGTAGCTTGCTCAGCCACATGTCCATCGAGTGGGTGATGCCAACCAGCCATCTTACCTTCTGTCATCTCCTTCTCCTCCTGCCTTCAATCTTTCCCATCATCAGGGTCTTTTCCAAAGTGTCATTTCTTCACATAAGGAGGCTAAAGTATTGTACCTTCAGCTTGAACATCAGTCCTTCCAATGAATATTCAGGACCAATTTCCTTTAGGATTGACTGGTTGGATCTCCTTGCAGTCCAAGGGACTCTCAAGAGTCTTCTCCAACACCACAGTTCAAAAGCATCAGTTCTTTGGCACTCAGCATTCTATATGGTCCAACTCTCATGTCCATACATGACTACTGGAAAAACCATAGCCTTGACTAGACGGACCTTTGCTGGCAAAGTAATGTCTCTGCTTTTGAATATGCTGTCTAGGTTGGTCATACTTTTTCTTCCAATTAAAAGAGCAAATGTCTTTTAATTTCATGGCTGCAGTCAGCATCTGCAGTGATTTTGGAGCCCAAGAAAATAAAGTCTCTCACTATTTCCATTATTTCCCCATCTATTTGCCATGAAGTGATGAGACTAGATGCCATTATCTTTGTTTTTTAAATGCTGAGTTTTCAGCCAACTTTTTCGCTCTCTTCTTTCACTTTCATCAAGAGGCTCTTTAGTTCCTCTTCGATTTCTGCCATAAGGATGGTGTCATTTGCATATCTGAGATTACTGATATTTCTCCAAGGAATCTTGACTCCAGCTTGTGCTTCATCCAACCTGGCATTTCACATGATATACTCTGCATATAAGTTAGATAAGAATGGTGATAATATACAGCCTTGACATACTCCTTTCCCAATTTGGAACCAGTTCATTGTTCTATGTCCAGTTCTACCTGTTGTTTCTTGACATTCATACAGATTTCTCAAGAGGCAGGTCAGGTGGTCTGGTACTCCCATCTCTTTTAGAATTTTCCAGTTTGTTGTGATCCACACAATCAAAAGCTTTGGCATAGTGAATAAAGCAGAAGGAGATGTTTTTCTGGAATTCTCTTGCTTTTTCTCTGATACAAGGGATGTTGACAATTTGATCTCTGGTTCCTCTGCTTTTTCTAAATCCAGCTTGAACATCTGGAAGTTCTCAGTTCACATACTGTTGAAGCCTGGATTGGAGAATTTTGAGCATTACTTTACTAGTGTGTGAGATGAGTGAAATCGTGCCATAATTTGAACATTCTTTGGCATTGCCCTTCTTGGGATTGGAATGAAAACTGACCTCTTCCAGTCCTGTGGCCACTACTGAGTTTTCCAAATTTGCTGGCATATTGAATGCAACACTTCCACAGCATCATCTTTTAGGATTTGAAATAGCTCAACTGGAATCATCACCTCCACTAGCTTTGTTCATAGTGACACTTCCTAAGGCCCACTTGATTTCACATTTCAGGATGTGTGACTCTATGTGAGTGATCACACCATCATGGTTATCTGGGTCATGAACATCTTGTTTTTACAGTCCTTCTGTGTAATCTTGCCACCTCTTCTTAGTATCTTCTGCTTCTCTTAGGTCCATACCATTTCTGTCCTTTATCGAGCCCATCTTTGCATGAAATGTTCCCTTTGTATCTCAAATTTTCTTGAAGAGATCTCTAGTCTTTCCCATTCTATTGTTTTCCATTTCTCTACATTGATCACTGAGGAAAGCTTCCTTATCTCTCCTTGCTATTCTTTGGAACTCTGCATTCAAATGAGTATATCTTTCCTTTTCTCCTTTGCTTTTTGCTTCTCGTCTTTTCTCACCTATTTGTAAGGCTTCTTCAGACAACCATTTTGCCTTTTTGCATTTCTTTTTCTTGGGGATTTTCTTGGTCACTGCCTTCTGTAAAATGTCATGAACCTCTGTCCATAGTTCTTTAGGCACTCTATCAGATCTAGTCCCTTAAATCTATTTTCCACTTCCACTGTATAATCATGAGGGATTTGATTTAGGTCATACCTGAATGGTCTAGTGGTTTTCCCTACTTTCTTCAATTTAAGCCTGAATTTGGCAATAAGGAGTTCATGATCTAAGCCACAGTCAGCTCCCTTGTTTTTGCTGACTGTATAGAGCTTTTCCATCTTTGACTGCAAAGAATATATCAGTCTGATTTTGGTATTGACTATCTGGTGATGTCCATGTGTAGGGTCTTCCTTGTGTTGTTGGAAGAGGGTGTTTGCTATGTCCAGTGCATTTTCTTGGCAAAACTCTATTAGTCTTTGCCCTGCTTCATTCCACGTTCCAAGGCCAAATTTGCCTGTTACTCCAGGTGTTTCTTGACTTCCTACTTTTGCATTCCAGTCCCCTATAATAAAAAGAACATATTTTGGGGGTGTTAGTTCTAGAAGGTTTTGTAGGCCTTCATAGAGCCATTCAATTTCAGCTTCTTCAGCATTAGTGGTTGGGGCACAGACTTGGATTACTGTGATATTGAATGGTCTGCTTTGGAAACAAACAGAGATAACTCTGTCATTTTTAGATTGTTCCCAAGTACTGCATTTCAGACTCTTTTGCAGGGAGAGGAGAGCATGTGGGCTGGCAGAAGACATTGTGACTGGTAAGTAGCTTTGAGGACAGCCTTCAGGTCAGGAATGAGGGATTTACAGGCAAATTGGCAAGATGGCAGAGTAGAAGGAGGTGCGTTCATCTTCTCCTTGGAGAACTCCAAAATTACAACTCGCTGGTGAACAACCATTGACCAGAGAATGTTGATCCCACCAAAAAAAGATACTCCACCTTCAAGGGCAAAGGAGAAACCCCAGCAAGACAGTAAGAGGGATGAAATCGCATTTAAAAATCTGTCTGTATCACTGAAGACAAACTGACCATATTCCTCTCCTCCCTTCCCTTCCCAACTCTTTCTCTCCTCTCCTAAATAAGAAACTCTAAAGTTTTATATTTAACATTTAAAGTCCATTCATAATTAATTCCATAGAACCCTATGAATAAAGGATTCAAATTTATCTTTTGTCAGATGGCTATCTAGTTGTTCCAATACTATGTCTCTTTATTTCATTAATTTTTCAAGTTGAAATATAATTGACATATAGCTTTATATTAGCTTCAGGTATACAACATAATGATTCAGTATTTGTATCCATTTCAAGATGATAACCACAGTAAGTCTAATTAATATTCATCACTTGCATAGTTACAGTTCTTTTTTCTTGAGATAACTTTAAGATCTCATTTTAAAGTCTATCCTTTTAATTGAAAGGACTTCCCTGATAGCTCAATTGGTAAAGAATCTGCCTGCAATGCAGGAGACTCTGGTTCAACTCCTGAGTTGGGGAGATCCTCTGGAGAAGGGATAGGCTACCCACTCCAGTATTCTTGGGCTTTCCTTGTGGCTCAGCTGGTAAAGAATCTGCCTGCAAAGAATCTGCCTGCAAGATCAAACCTGGGTTTGATCCCTGGTATGGGAAGATCCCCTGGAGAAAGGATAGGCTGCCCAGTCCAGTATTCTGGGCCTGGAGAATTCCACGGACTGTAGTCCATGGGATCACAAAGAGTTGCACACGACTGAAAGACTTTCATTTTCCTTTAATTAAAAATACTGCCTTTGACATATCCTAAACACTTGTTGTATCTGAGTCTATTTCTGGATTTTTCTATTTTGTGCGATTGGTCTGTTTACCTGTTCCTGCCCTAACATGTTTCTGTTTTATTTATTTGAACATTACATGTTTTTTTTTTCTTTTAATGATTAACAGGTCTAATCAGTTCTGATTGCACTTATTTTTTGTTTTTTTTCTAGATTTCTTTACTTAGTTTATTCTTACACAATAACCTCGGGATTAACTTATTGGATTCTAAACATTTGCAATTTAACTGAAGTTGCACTGAATTCATAAATTAGAGAAAATTAAATATTGAAAATATGAAAACTTTCTACTAAAGAACATGTTTTCCATATTATGTTTTTACTTGGATCTACCTTGTGTCCTCTAGAGTCTTGCAAAACTTTCCTCATATAACAGCATATCTTACCTCCTAATTTGCTTTTATTTGCCTGTTTTACCTTTCTGAATTTTTTCTGTTTAACTTTTCTGAATCAGTTTTGTAGATCTGTCTTTAAATCTTAAAAGGAGGGGGGAATTGCCTAGTTATACTTATATATTTGGTCTTAGCTTTTATAATAATTTTTCTATCTATAAAGCTTTTTCACTGTGTGATCTGTTGGCATTTAAAAAATATATATTTATAAATCTTAGGAAGTCTTCATTTTTGTTCTAGTGGTTTCATCAGTTCCTGCATTTTCAAAATCACCTACAGTCTCCAGATTTACTTCAAATTTTCAGATTCTAATTTTCCTCCCCCTTTTCGTGTCCATCTCTCACTTTACTTATTGTACTTATGTTCTGTAGTCTTCTATGAGTTTGCAAAATTTCTGTAAGATGGAGTACAATGTTATTATCTTTCATGTCATTATCTGAAATGGAAACTGATGCTGAAGCTCAACTCCAATACTTTGGCCACCTGATGCAAAGAACTGACTGATTTGAAAGACCCTGATGCTGGGAAAAATTGAAGGCAGGAGGAGAAGGGGATGACAGAGGATGAGATGGTTGGATGGCATCACCAATTCAATGGACATGAGTTTGAGTAAGCTCCAGGAGTTGGTGATGGACAGGGAAGCCTGGTGTGCTGCAGTCCATGGAGATGCAAAGAGTCAGACACGACTGAGCGACTGAACTGAACTGAAAATGGAAACACTGAGCCTCACTTTTTCAGTTTCCTTTGTGGTCTCTTCATATGATTCTGTGCTTATTATTTTTTCAAGTTATTGGAAATTATTTGATTTTCTTGGGCCATTGGCAGGAGCTTCCAGTGGAGGAAGATATGAGCCAAGGTAGCTTTTAAAACTCACAGCTTAGAGGCTCTCTTTTCTGCTACTAGACCAGAGTTTCTCACCCTTAGTAGCACTGACATTTAGCACTGGATGGTTCTTTATCATGGAGGCTGTCCTATTCATTGTATGATGCTCTCTCCAGTGTGACCACCAAAATGTCTCCTGCCATTAACTGATATCCTCTAGAGGACAAAATTGGGCTGGGTTGAAAATCACTGTGCTAGAGTGATAGACTGTTTCTTTTTAATCTGTGCCACTTCCTCTGACAGCCAGAGTCATATTCGATTCAGGAGGGCTTTTCCTCCATCTCCCCTCTCCCTACCTGAGAGGCCTCCTCTTGAGCATCATCAAAAGTTATCAGTCTGCCTTCCAAGGTAATGAGTGTGCATCTATCAGAATTGTGCTTTGCTAGGTCTTTTAAAGGTCTGCCACTATGTGCTCCCTTGGCTACAGCCCTCACCTTTTGCTTTCTCAGCCTCTCTCCTCAGTGTTTGGCTGAGTGTGAGTCTCATTCAGCCTTGAGTGAGGACATTCAGTCCTAATTCAGCTCTGTTTACACAGTCCAGATCTCTGCAGCTCTCTCTCATGATGAAGCTGTCTCCTTCTGCGAGTGATATTTTCTAGAGATCTCTGGAATTTGCTCTCATTAGCATCCAGCACTCTATTCTTTCATCTTGCCATTTTCATGCCTCTGGCTATGGCAACACCACTGTTTCCCCATCTATTTCCCATGAAGTGATGGGATCGGATGCCATGATCTTAGTTTTCTGAATGTTGAGCTTTAAGCCAACTTTTTCACTCTCCTCTTTCACTTTCATCAAGAGGCTTTTTAGTTCCACTTCACTTTCTGCCATAAGGGTGGTGTCATCTGCATATCTGAGGTTACTGATATTTCTCCCAGCAATCCTGATTCCAGCTTGTGTTTCTTCCAGTCCAGCGTTTCTCATGATGTACTCTGCATATGTTAAATAAGCAGGGTGACAATATACAGCCTTGACGTACTCCTTTTCCTATTTGGAACCAGTCTGTTGTTCCATGTCAAGTTCTAAATGTTGCTTCTTGACCTGCATATAGGTTTCTCAAGAGCAGGTCAGGTGGTCTGGTATTCCCATCTCTTTCAGAATTTTCCACAGTTTATTGTGACCCACTCAGTCCAAGGCTTTGGCATAGGCAATAAAGCAGAAATAGATGTTTTTCTGGAACTCTCTTGCTTTTTTGATGATCCAGCGGATGTTGGCAATTTAATCTCTGGCTCCTCTGCCTTTTCTAAAACCAGCTTGAAATGAAACAGTGTCAGACTTTATTTTGGGGGGCTCCAAAATCACTGCAGATGGTGATTGCAGCCATGAAATTAAAAGACGCTTACTCCTTGGAAGGAAAGTTATGAGCAACCTAGATAGCATATTCAAAAGCAAAGACATTGCTTTGCCGACTAAGGTGTGTCTAGTCAAGGCTATGGGTTTTCCAGTGGTCATGCATGGATGTGAGAGTTGGACTGTGAAGAAAGCTGAGTGCCAAAGAATTGATGCTTTTGAACTGTGGTGTTAGAGAAGACTCTTGAGAGTACCTTGGACTCCAAGGAGATCCAACCAGTCCATCCTAAAGGAGATCAGTCCTGGGTGTTCATTGGAAGGACTGATGTTGAAGCTGAAACTCCAATACTTTGGCCACCTCATGCGAAGTGTTGACTCATTGGAAAAGACTCTGATGCTGGGAGGGATTGGGGGCAGGAGAAGGGGAGGACAGAGGATAAAATGGCTGGATGGCATCACCGACTTGATGAACATGAGTTTGGGTAAACTCTGGTTGGTGATGGACAGGGAGGCCTGCTGTGCTGTAATTCATGGGGTCGCAAAAAGTCAGACACAACTGAACGACTGAACTGAATTGATGGCAACACCTCCTATTTGTAATCTGTAATTTGGGGTCCTCTATATTTTCTTGTTTTATTGAAAATTCAGTGTGTGGGAATTTTTTGTTTCCATTTTGTGCCCCCCCTCCCTTATTGTCTATACAGATTTGAGGGGAAGCAGGACAATTAAGAAACACATTTTATTTATTCTTACTAGAAACAGAAGTCATGAAAATGTACTTCAGATATTTTTTTCTTTGTAGAAAAACGTTTTTCTGTAGTGAATAGGGTGGATTGGCACTTGCCATCCCTTTAAACTCCTTCTGGTGACTCTTCCTATACTCCCTGCAATAATGTCTAGAGGCTAGTTTGAGGATGTGGCTATCAGAAATAACCATTTAAGGCCAAAGAGACAGAGGCATTCTGCCTACTGTTCTGCTTTTCTGCCAGAAGCACAATCGTGAGGCATGGGATTTTTCTTTAACAGAAATCCAGTCTCCAGTCATGCACTCTGTTGACAAGATGCAGTTATGGCCATAACAGTGTCATGACCTCATACCTGGATCTCATCTAAGGCAGGAACGTTTTTTCTTTTTAACTGTGGTAAAATACATGTAACATAAAAATTTACTGTCTTAATCATTTCTAAGTTTATATTTCAGTAATGTTAAATGTATTCACATTTTGTGCAACCAATCTCCAGGACTTTTTCATCTTGCCAATCTGATACACTATACCCACTAAATAGCAAGTCCCCAGTTCCATCTCCTTAGAGGTGACACTAGTGGTAAAAAACCCACCTGCCAGTCCAGGAGACATAAGAGTTGAGGGTTCAATCCCTGGGTCAAGAAGATCCCCTGGAGGAGGGCACGGCAACCCACTCCAGTGTTCTTGCCTGGAGAATCCCATGGACAGAGGATCCTGGCAGGCTGTAGTACATAGGGTTGCAAAGAGTCAGATACAACTGAAGCAACTTAGCACGTACACACATTGTATATAGCACCCTGAGCCCAAGCTTCAGTGCACTTTTACTTGTCAAAAGTAGAGGAAGCTCTCCCCTCCCTTTTCCGAGGGATGAACTTAGAAAATGTTGCTACTGAAATGCACTTATTGCTTTCAATGCAGATGATGGTGGCAAAGACTAAATAGAAACTCTTAATCACCAGGGCTAAGATAGGTGTGATTATCACAGTAGGCAGCAGGGTAGAAGTAGTCATCAGAAAGGTTTTACCTGCAGAAAACTTTGGCAATAGCTACTGGGTCAACAGGCATCCTCAAACTGAAATAGAAAAGCAACTGTCCCAAATCTTCTATAGTACTCTCAGTTCAGTTCAGTCGCTCAGTCGTGTCTGACTCTTTGCAACCCCATGAATCGCAGCACACCAGCCCTCCCTGTCCATCACCATCTCCCGGAATTCACTCAGACTCACGTCCATCGAGTCAGTGATGCCATCCAGCCATCTCATCCTCTGTTGTCCCCTTTTCCTCCTGCCCCCAATCCCTCCCAGCATCAGAGTCTTTTCCAATGAGTCAACTCTTCACATGAGGTGGCCAAAGTACTGGAGTTTCAGCTTTAGCATCATTCCTTCCAAAGAAATCCCAGGGCTGATCTCCTTCAGAATGGACTGGTTGGGTCTCCTTGCAGTACCAAAAGACAGCCTGACTTGAATGATCTCAGCAGAGAAAGGGATGGTTTCTCATGCAATTCGCAGAAATTCATTAAAGTACATTTAAGAGTATGTTAAAGGAAAAGTGCTGTGATGAAACATAAAGTTTGTGTTGTAGATATTTAGGCTGTGTGTGTGTGTATTAGTAGCTTAGTCGTGTCCGACTCTCTGCAACCCTAGACTGTAGCCCACCAGGGCCCTCTGTCCATGGAATTCTCCAGGCAAGAACACTGGAGTGGGTTGCCATTTCCTTCTCCAAAAGGAACTATAGAAAGAAAGTGAATTCACTCAGTCATGTCCGACTCTTTGCAACTCTGTGGACTGTAGCCTACCAGGCTCCTTCATCCATGGAATTCTCCAGGCAAGAGTACTGGAGTGGGTTGCCATTTCCTTCTCCAATTAGGCTGTACTTCACTAAAAGAACTTGTGACTGTTTATTAAAATTGTTGTGTACCTAGACTTTTCAAGAACTACTGGCTCTGTTTGGATGCTGAGGCTGTCTAAATAGCACTGCATTCTACCAAGTGCAATTGGGGCTTATGGTGCTCAGGTGACAAATGGAGTTTTGGTTTGAGGCTGTCTTAGTGGACACAGTGACTCCACAAACATACCCTGGTTATTTCCCCATTTATGAATGTAGATCTTAAAATAGGAACAGTTGGCAAGTAGTAGAATATGTACATTGGCTCACTAACTTCTGAAGTAAAGGTTATTTTGCTGAAACTGCCAAGAGGAAGCATTAGTAACCACCCTGCCCTATCAAAAGAGTTAACTAAGTGTAATATAAACTTTCTGGGTGATTACAGACGTTAATGTCATCTTTAAACACTTGAAATAAGCAGAAATGGTGTTTCCTAGCATGTTCCCTTTCAACTTGATTTTTGGTCTTAGAGAATAAAAAGGAATTTTTTCTGAAATTAATAAGGCACTGACTCAAATCAGAATTGCTGTTTCAGATGTGCTCTGTTGACGGCACTGCTGTTAGCATCTGGTATGTAGCCATTGATTCGGAAAATGCTTACACTGAACCAGCTGCAAAGACTTCTCATGCCCAGAGCTGATTAAAGCTGGCAGCTTTATGACTTATCTGGGAAAGAGAAATACACGCACATATTTATGTATGTAATGTATAAAATATGTTTAATATTATACATATGTGTGTGTGTGTGTGTGTGTGTGTGTGTGTGTGTGTGCGCGCGTGCATGTATATAGAGAGTATATATTGGGTTGGCCAAAATGTTTGATTGGGTTTTTCCATACGATGTTATGGGAAAACTTGAACAAACTTTTTGCTTACCCTCCACCCCACTGACACACTCACACACACATATCACAATTGTGACGCACACTGCTTTCAAAATCCATATCCTTCATAAAGGCCTTTCAGGTCTTACACTTCTTCATATTCATGGTAGTGGGGAGTGGGACAGCAATTTATGTTTCATACTTTCACTTTGGAAATCATATTCTGATATTTCCAAGGCTCCAAAAAGATCCTTGAGATTGAAAGACTCTGCACTTTCCTAGGTTATATCTCTTTCTGACACAGCTATTTTACTAAGGTGTTTAGGAAGTTAGGCTACATCCTGCTCCTAATGGCCTATTGAATGATATCGTCAGTATAGCTGATCAGCAGGATGTCCTGTGAGCTTGGTGATTCCATTAAAATGTGGCTATTATTTTAATGCATAGCAAAGACTTTTATCTGTTTTATTTTTGCTTATTTTATTTTAAATTATTTTATCAAGATAAAAAACTCATGACATTAAATTCACCATCTTTATTTTTCTGTACATTCACATTGTTGTGCAATGGATCTCTAGAAAGTCTTCATCTTGCAAAACTGCAACTGTATGCCCAATAAGTACTAGTTTTACATGAGCTAATAAGTGGGAAAATAATTTGTAAATGAAAGAAATTAATAGTTCACTTATCTTTCATCTCTATCCTTTCAAAAGAAATTTCTTCACTTTAGTGAAGTGAAAAGTTCACAAATTTCTTCACTCTAGTCATTGGGGGAAACTATTCCACTTCATGGAAACAGCCAATGCTAACACCTTCCTTTCCGAGTTTTCTGAATACTTTGCCCATAAATTATCTCATGTCTGGCTTGTATCTTCAGTGACACGCTCTCTGCTGGCTGCCTTTCTTTGGACAACAACATCCTAAAAAAAGAAGCAAACAAACAAGAAACCCCCCGCCCTCTTTTTTTTACTAAGAAAAATGTCTAATTCTTAGACTTCCTCATCCTGTGCCTTTAATTTTACTAACCTTTAACATTACTACTTTCATATACTTCCCCCTCTCTGTCTATCCTGCTGTAATCCATCTCCCACTCCACTTCTAATCTGAAGTTGGATTATTAAAGGTGGCAATAGCCAATAATCATTTAAAAAATTTACCCTCCCTATATTCATCTTCTCTGCAGCTTTGGTCACTGTGAACTACCCCTTTTCTGATTATATCTTTATTATTTTCCTATTCTTATCCTATAAATGCCCTGCCTCCAAACATCTGCCATGATGCTCTGTAAGAATATCTACAACCTAGGTGTTTTCCTAGTGAGAAAGATGTAACTCATTCTAAATCTGAAATATATGAGAATTGGGATTCCTTGATTATATGCTCTGCTATCATGATAAGCAGCAGTAAGATGTAGAGAATCTGTAGAAAAGTCTTTAAAAAGTAAAACTTTTTGCACAACTGAATATGCATGGGTAAAATACCCCATGTGGTAACATAGTGTAGTTCAAATGTTGTGATGCAACTCATTAGAGGGTATCAATTTTATGTGTTGCCTCCAGCATCTTTAAAATAAATAAAATATAATTTAAAATAAAATAGAAAATACAAGCATAGTAAAGGTGAGCATCATTTTTAAAAATTCCTTTTCAGTTTTATACATATACATACATATACTGAGTCACAATGTAAACACATTTCTTATCATAGACAGAGTTTTAAAGGTGTAAAAATTCTTTATATTGAAAGGTAGATAATTGATTTCAAAGAATAACTATTTACTCCTCATAAAGGAAGTAGAAATAGTTACTAATAAAAAATGGGTATGGAAGGATTCTATGTATGTATTTCTTTCATAGAATAGGGCCATTCCTAACACTCCTTTTGATGTAGAAGGGGCTATTGACTCATCTGATGCTACAATGTTTGTCCAATAGCATCTAAGGTTCAGGGCAGGTCACATGCTGCTGCTGCTGCTAAGTCGCTTCAGTTGTGTCCAACTCTGTGCGACCCCATAGACGGCAGCCCACCAGGCTCCTCTGTCCCTGGGATTCTCCAGGCAAGAAAACTGGAGTGGGTTGCCATTTCCTTCTCCAATGGGCAGGTCACATAGGCTAACTTAAATACAGACATTTCCCAGAACCAGGGTGATTATTATTTATTATAAGTTACTGAGATGTCAGGAAACTAGATTATGGCATCCAAGCCACAAAAACAAGACCCCTAATAGAGCTGGGTCTGTTCTAGAGAAGCAGATTGAGTTTTCCCTAATTCCAGTCATAGACTTTCCCACCTAACTAGTGGTATTTATACAGGTGCAACAGGAGTGTTAGTTATAACACATATTACTCCGAGTCCTGCCAAGACTAATCAAAGGCTATGTGATTATCCATGATAATCTGTGCTAGTAAATTTAAACTCATTTTGGGAGCACCTCAAGAGTACTTTGCAATGCTACAAATAACTTCTTCCTGGTTAGAAACAAATTTCACCCATTTTTTTCTAATTTATCAAATTTCATCCATTTTTTCTAATTTATGCCTAACTGTTGGAGTAACAGTCCACGCGCTACACATGGAGTGGAATCCTAACACCCTTAAGTACCCTTCATGTAGCTCTCCTAAGCGGTCCTTATTTCACTCATTATGGAGGGATCTATGGCACCCCACTCCAGTACTCTTGCCTGGAAAATCCCATGGATGGAGGAGCCTGGTGGGCTGCAGTCCATGGGGTCGCTAAGAGTCTGACGCGACGGAGTGACTTCACTTTCACTTTTCACTTGCATGCATTGGAGAAGGAAATGGCAACCTACTCCAGTGTTCTTGCCTGGAGAATCCCAGGGATGGGGGAGCCTGGTGGGCTGCCGTCTATGGGGTCACACAGAGTCAGACACGACTGAAGCGACTTAACAGCAGCAGCAGCAGGTATCCCCTGAAAGTCTCTGGCTATCATGCTGTATACACAATAGAGTTTTGAGCACGTTAAGTAATTAAAGCCTGGTGTCCACATAAGAGGGACTTCCCAGGTGGCACTGGTGGTAAAGAACCCACCTGCCAATGTAGGAGACTTAAGAGACATGGGTTTGATTCCTGTGTTGGGACGATCTCCTGGAGGAGGGCGTGGCAGTCCTCTCCAGTATTCTTACCTGGAGAACCCCATGGACAGAGGAGCCTGGTGGGCTGCAGGCCGTAGAGTTGCACAGAGTTGGACAGGACTGAGCAACATAGCACACACAGGGCACATGTCCGCATAAGCTATGGCATCTTAATATGGCATAGGTTACCAGAAAAGGAGAGGGCCAATTTCATGAGTGCAATTAAATAGGTCCTTCAAAGCTGGGTGGAGAATATTAAAAATAATAATAATAAAAATAGACTATGACAGCCAAAATGGTCAGTCCAATACTTATTCTCAATCTGGTGAAGTCAGCGCCACGGAAATGGCTGTATAGATTTCAGGAGAATTATTTTGTTGTGCTATGGTCCATGTCTAATTTCCTAAGGCTAAAGATTGGCTTAATAGTGTGAGGAAACTTCAAGTACCTGAAAAAACCACTGAGAGGAAACGATCAGCTATTAAAGATTTGTCAGTAGGATCGTATGGGAAATAACAGGTCCAGTAATCCTTTAGAGTCTCTCTACTTTGCTGACAGAGAAAAGTTATGGGAGGCCAAACTTCTGAAAATAATGTGTATGTGTAAAAAAATATTGATAAACTATTTTGGGGCAATTCTAGGGATTACCAGAGTACAAAAGCAAATAAGATTAACAATAAATAAAGGATAAATAGGAGAACAATCCTATCAGAAAGATTATCTTGCTGCATACTCTAAGATGGGAACAGTCTACTTTGTCTTATCATCAGCTTGATCTAAAGATCTTGGGCTAACAGACTTGTTATGATTACCTTTAATCTTCTGGATTCTGAAGAATCCTTGGTTTAAAGTGTCTTGATGGAATGGATGTCCAGTAGTCCAGGGAAGATGATTTGTGTTTTTTAAATGAGAAATCAGAAATCCAAGGGTTCCTAGGAGCTTATCATAGTACTATTGTTAACAATACCTGATAAGGTAATTTTAATCAAAATTTGGGGGCCATCTCCTTCTAGAAGACTAAATCTCTGGATTTTAAATCATTCATTTAAATCATTTAAATCAATCATACTAATCCTAGTTAGTAGGATGGAGAATAATATATGGAAGCTGCTTACACTTGCTGATATTAGGACTGGGTATGTGAAGTGACCGACAAGGGATTAACCTCCAAAATATACAAATGGCTCAAAACAGCTAAAAAAGCAGACAATGCAATCACAAAACAGGTGGAAGATCTAAACAGACATACAGAAGACTTACAGAAGGCCAAAAAGCACGTGAAAAGATGCTCAACATCACTAATTATCAGAGAAACGCAAACTGCAATGGTACGTCACCTCATACCTGTTACAGTGGTCATCAACAAGAAATATACAAACAGTAAACACTGGAAAGAGGGAGAAGAGGAAATTCTCCTTCCGTGTTGGTGGGAATGTAAACTGTTAGAGTCACTGTCGGGGAAGGCAATGGCACCCCACTCCAGTACTCTTGCCTGGCAAATTCCATGGATGGAGGAGGCTGGTAGGCTGCAGTCCATGGGGTCACTAGGAATCAGACACGACTGAGCGACTTCACTTTCACTTTTCACTTGCATGCATTGGAGAAGGAAATGGCAACCCACTCCAGTGTTCTTGCCTGGAGAATCCCAGGGACGGGGGAGCCTGGTGGGCTGTCGTCTATGGGGTCGCATAGAGTCGGACAAGACTGAAGTGACTTAGCAGCAGCAGCAGCAGAGTCACTATGGAGAACAGTATGAAGGTTACTTAAAAAACTATAAATAGAGTTACCATACGATCCTGCAATCTCACTCCTGAGCAAAAATCTAGGGAAAACCATAATTTGAAATGATACGTGCACTGCAATGTTCATTACAGCCTTATCTACAATAGCCAGGTCATGAAAGCAAGCTAAATGTTCACCAATAAAGGAATGGATAAAGAAGACGTGATATGCATAAACAATGAAATATTACCCAGATATACAAATAATGCAATAATGCCATTTGCAACAACATGGATGGGCCTAGAGAAATTATCATACTAAATGAAGTCAACCAGACAAAGACAAATATCATATGATATAGCTTATAAGTGGAATCTAAAAAAAACCAAACAAACAATGGTGCAGATGGATGTATTTATAGAAATAGAATCACAGATGTAGGAAACAAACTTATGGTTACCAGTGGAGAAACTGGAGAGGGAGGAAGAGAGGGAGGGAAAAATTTGGAGATTGGAATTGATATATAAGCGCTATTACATATGAAATGGGCTTCCCAGGTGGCGCTAGGGGTAAAGAGTCCACTTGCCATTGCAGGAGACATAGAAACAGGGGTTCGATCTCTGGGTCAGGAAGGTGTCCTGGAGGAGGGCATGGCACCCCACTCCAGTATTCTTGCTTGGAGAATCCCATGGACAGAGGAGCCTGGTGGGCTATAGTCCATGGGGTCACAAAGAGTCAGACACGATGGAAGAGACTTGGCACACATGGATATGTAAAATAGATAACTAACAAGGACCTACTGAATAGCACCGGGAATTCTTCTCAACACTCTGTAATGACCTATGTGGGACAGGAATCTAAAAAAGCAATACTTGTGAATACAAGTATATGTACCACTGATTCACTTTGCTGTACAGCAGAAACTAACAAAAGTTTGGAAATTAACTATGCTCCAATGAAAATTAAAAAATAAAAAGACTGGACATGTGCAGGAGCCTGGTGCAGTGCTTGGCCATATTGGCTTGTAACAAGGATTGCACGTGACATTCCTACAAGCAACAGCCACGTGTTAATGTAAAAAGATAAAGTTGAAAGTAATTGATTTCATTGTCATTAAAGCTAACGAAATGTCTTAGGCCAGGGGAAGCTGAATATCTCTGAAATCATTGCTAACCTTGTTCTGAGAACTTCATTTATTTGCTCTACTTTGCTCTACTTATCTGCTTCATTAATTTATTGCTCTACTTTTCTTGAAGATTGAGGGTAAAGTTTTTGCTAATAAAAGCCGAAGCTTTGCAGAGTTTTTTAATAAGAGCCCCAGTGAAATGTATGTCCTGTCACTGAGAGATGTGTGATATGAATATTTCCACACATCAGAAACAAACAAAAAATCAAGCTAATTTTTCACTATCGTCAAAGCCTTCATTTCCAGCAACAACAAAAAAACCTTGAAAGCATCCTGAGAATTAGCAAACAATGACCAAAACACACTTACTCCCAGTTTGTAGAGGTAAAGAGCACTGAAAGTATGCAAAGGAGCTCCAAGGCTCTGATTCTTGTCCCCGTCCCATCTTTACAGTCTTGTCAGGATTATGTTGGTGACAAGAAAGACATACACTAGAGACATCCTTGGCAATACTTTTTAAATTACCTAGCCAATGATGTTTCAATATCCAGGTCAATTTAGATGTGCTGCTATGAGCAAAATAATGAAGCTTCTGACTTGTTTCTAAACTAAGAAGATCATTTTGTATGACCAGAAAACAGTTGTGTGAACACAATTATTTTGAAGTATTGGGCATTGTGATCTTTCCCAAAGTTTTTTCTCTGAATCAGGGGCTTATCTTCAGCAATTAATGATGGGCTTTTGGAATCTCTTTAAGTGGCATAGGTGCAATGATTTTAGATAATGCTGCTTTTTAACAGAGTGATCAGTTAGATCATTATCATGAGATTCAGGATACTATGCTTTGAATGAGTCTCCACTTTCACTATGGCTAAGTGTTTAACTTGTTTACACTTCTATTCAAGTTTCTGAAGAGATCAACTCTTTGATTGGGAAGCATTACCTCATCATGGCCCATCCTGCAAGCTTACCTGTCATTGGAGTAAATATTAATATCTGCTCTTTAAATTCTTGTGACTTGATTGTCTCAGGGGAGAGTGATTAATTCAGCCACTTGGCAGATTCAACTCAAGAGAAATTCATATTCTAATGGTGAGTTTTGATTGATGAAATCTAGCCTGCTTAACATGTTTTTTTTCCCCTCAATTTTAGGTACAAACAAATGAAATCAGGATTATCCAAGATAATTTTAAAAAATTCTCCCATAAGATCAAAAAATTAAAATATTATGCTTCCTTAGGCAGCGAGTTGCTGGGTTTGAGTTTTATATCAATGGATAGAGGTATTTATAATGGCCACATGTGTCCACTGTACAAGAAATCCATACTTCTTTTTATTGTTCTTTTGATGTTCTGAGTATCAAATTTCCAGAATGGGAAGGTTGCGGGAGGTTCCCCATACGTCTAATAAGAAATTATCAGGCAGCCGCAGGGAGTCCAAGGATTCAACTCAATTCTGACACTATCTACTTGGAGATAGCATCAGATTCCACAGGGTGAGGGCTCAGTCCTGCAAGGCTGCTCTGGTGCCTCCCCTTATAAGACTTCACAAGCCCAGGTTGTGACCCGCGCTTCTGACCAAATGACTGTAAATCAGAGTCCTCAAGATTCCATCCTTGGGTTTGAATAATTTGCTGCAGAGGCTTACAGACCTCAGGGAAACATTTTATTTACTAGATTACTGGTTTATTATAAACCAGTATGTAACTCAGGAACAGCTAGATGGAAGAGATGCTTAAGACAGGTGTGAGAAACGGGGTGGAGACCCATGCCTTCTCTGAGTCACTCTCCCAGCACTTCTGTGGGTTTATCAGCTGAGAAGTAATTCATACTCTGACCTTTTGGGTTTTTACCGAGGCTTCTTTCAGTTCAGTTCCGTTCAGTCGCTCAGTCGTGTCCGGCTCTTTGTGACCCAATGGACTGCAGCACACCAGGCCTCCCTGTCCATCACCAACTAACGGAGCTTACTCAAACTCATGTCCATCGAGTCGGTGATGCCATCCAGCCATCTCACCCTCTGTCATCCCCTTCTCCTCCTGCCCCCAATCCCTCCCAGAATCAGGGTCTTTTCCAATGAGTCAACTCTTTGCATGAGCTGACCAAAGTATTGGAGTTTCAGCTTCAGCATCAGTCCTTCCAATGAACACCCAGGACTGATATCCTTTAGAATGGACTGGTTGGATTTCCCTGCAGTCCAAGGGACTCTCAAGAGTCTTCTCCAACACCACAGTTCAAAAGCATCAATTCTTCAGCACTCAGCTTTCTTCACAGTCCAACTCTCACATCCATACATGACCACAGGAAAAACCATAGCCTTGACTAGACAGACCTTTGTTGGTAAAGTAATGTCTCTGCTTTTCAATATGCTATCTAGGTTGGTCATAACTTTTCTTCCAAGGAGTAAGTGTCTTTTAATTTCATGGCTGCAATCACCATCTGCAGTGATTTTGGAGCTCAAAAAAATAAAGTCTGACACTGTTTCCACTGTTTCCTCATCTATTTCCCATGAAGTGATGGGACCAGATGCCATGATCTTCGTTTTCTGAATGTTGAGCTTTCAGCCAACTTTTTCACTCTTCTCTTTCACTTTCATCAAGACGATTTTTAGCTCCTTTTCACTTTCTGCCATAAGGGTGGTATAATCTGCATATCTGAGGTTATTGATATTTCTCCCGGCAATCTTGATTCCAGCTTGAGCTTCTTCCAGCCCAGCATTTCTCATGATGTACTCTGCACATAAGTCAAATAAGCAGGGTGACAATATACAGCCTTGACGTACCCCTTTCTCTGTTTGGAACCAGTCTGTTGTTCCATGTCCAGTTCTAACTGTTGCTTCCTGACCTGCATATAGGTTTCTCAAGAGGCAGGTGAGGTGCTCTGGTATTCCCATCTCTTTCAGAATTTTCCACAGTTTATTGTGGCCCACACAGTCAAAGGCTTAGGCATAGTCAATAAAACAGAAATAGATGTTTTTCTGGAACTCTCTTGCTTTTTCCATGATCCAGCAGATGTGGGCCATTTGATCTCTGGTGCCTCTGCCTTTTCTAAAACCAGTTTGAACATCTGGAAGTTCACAGTTCACATATTGTTGAAGCCTGGCTTGGAGAATTTTGAGCATTACTTTACTAGCATATGAGATGAGTGTAATTGTGTGGTAGTTTGAACATTCTTTGGCATTGCCTCTTTGGGATTGAAATGAAAACTGATCTTTTCCAGTCCTGTGGCCACTTCTGAGTTTTCCAAATTTGTTGGCATATTGAGTGCAGCACTTTCACAGCATCATCTTTCAGGATTTGAAATAGCTCCACTGGAATTCCATCACCTCCACTAGCTTTGTTCGTAGCGATGCTTCCTAAGGGTGACTTGACTTCATATTCCAGGATGTCTGCCCCTAGGTGAGTGATCACACCATCATGATTATCTGCGTCATGAAGATTTTTTTGTACAGTTCTTCTATGTATTCTTGCCACCTCTTCTTAATATCTTCTGCTTCTGTTAGGTCCATACCATTTCTTTACATAGGCATAATTGATTATACCTTTAGCCTCGCTCCCCTCCCAGAGGTCAGGTGGTGGAATTGAAAGTTCCAACCCTCTAATCACATGTTGTTTCTCTTAGCAACCAGTCCCTATCCTTAGATGCTTTCCAAAAGTCACATCATTCACAAAACAAGACACTCAATCACTTTCAACACTTAGGAAAGTCCAGAGGTTTTAGGAGCTGTGAGCTAAGATCTGTGGATGAAGATCAAATATATATGAGAGGTATACTTTGGTCATCTAAAAGATCAAGTATAAATTCTTATAAATCACAATATCACAACTAGTTTCCTATTGTAGACATTGGGCTATTTCTGGTCTTTTGTTTTAAGTAGTAAAGTCTGAATTCCCATGAATATTCCACGTGTGTCCCAGTTGAACTAAAGTGGATATTGCTTCAGAAATTGCTGGAGCAGGGGCAAAAACTGCTGGCAGAGCCTGCTTCTTGGCCTGGGCCCAGCTCTCCTTCTTTCTCTCTTCTTTAGTCTTGAGCTGGCTTTTTCCACATTGCCTGGTATGGGCTCTGTAGTCAGACTCCACAAGCTTAAATCTTAGATCTACCACTTACTGGTTGTGTGATTTGTGGACGTTCCTATATGTTTTTTATATTTCAGTTGCCTCATTTTAAAAATGAGGGCAAACATAATTGTTATTTTATAGGTTTATTTGGGTGAATTAAATGAGATTATACATGCAATTTACTAATGCATATTTACTAGAATTCCTGGAACATAGTAAGCAAGGAATAAATAATAGCTTGATTATTATTGTTGTTTTTGTTTCTCTAAATAATTGCTGAACCAATCACCATGACTAGGGTTAATTGCTCTTGAAAGAGAAAAATAAGCTCATCTCAACTATATGGGTTGAGAATGGTAGTTTCTCAAAAAGTATGCTTGAAAGAATAAAAATTTCATATATGTATATGTGTGTGTATATACATATACATAAACATACAGGCTTCCCTGGTGCCCTGGTGGCTCAGTGGTAAAGAATCCACCTGTCAGTACAGGAAATGCAGGAGATATGGGTTCGATGTCTGTGGGGGAAAGATCCCCTGGAGAAGGAAATGGCAATTCATTCCAGTATTCGTGCCTGGGAAATCCCAATAGGACAGAGGAGTCTGGCAGATTACAGTCCATGAGGGTGCAAAAGAGTCGTACACAACTTAGTAATTAAAGCAACGAAAAACATATGCGTACATACACACATATGTCTAATACATCCTGTCATGATCACAGAGTACAACATAAAATTACATATGAATAAAGATGCAATGAGAAAAAAAGCCATTGATAAGAAATGTACTAGTGATTGTCTTTGAATGGCTGAATATTGGTATCTATTCTCAATTCTTCTGTTTTCAACACTGTCATCTGTATATTACCTTTATATTAATAAAGTCACCAATAGTACATTCAATAAAATCTTGTTGGCTGCCTGCTAGCTAGGCACTCATTTGGGCATTAGGGAAAGAGAAGTAACCAAGAGACAAAAAAACTCTTTGCCCCATAGGGCTCATATTCTAAGGACAAGAGCACTCTACTGAAAATTAAGAGAAGTAGAACTGGATGTGATAATAGACCTCTCAGCACAATCTTAACACTTCTCCTTTCAGCTGTGTGCCCTCCTGGGAGTCACTGAATGTCTCTGAGCCTTACTATGCTGACCTAAGGTTAGGGGTCAAAGTCCTATGTGACAAAGGGACTGTGACAACTAAGTAAAATGATGAGTATGTGACTGCTCTGAAGAGTGACTCATCGTACAAATATATAAGGTGTTATTATCGTGGACTTTTCTGCTGCTAAGTCACTTCAGTCGTGTCCAACTCCGTGCGACGCCATAGACGGCAGCCCACCAGGCTCCGCCGTCCCTGGGATTCTCCGGGCGAGAACACTGGAGTGGGTTGCCATTTCCTTCTCCAATGCACGAAAGTGAGAAGTGAAAGTGAAGCCCCTCAGTCCGACCCTCAGCAACCCCATAGATGGCAGCCTTCCAGGCTCCTCTGTCCATAGGATTTTCTAGGCAAGAGTAGTGGAGTGGGGTGCAATTGCTTTCTCTTTTTCTAGGTTAAGAATAATATTATCAAGTTATTTTTATGACAAATTGTGTCTATAGGAAGTCCTGAATAATACAATATTTGCTTAATAGGGTGAAGTGCTCTATGAATGAAAAATTGTGTCTCAAGTTTTATGCAATGAAGAAATTGGACACTGAAACATCCAAGACTTCTTTTATTGCTTCAAATTGGAAATATGAAAGAACATTTGGATAATGCTCATAGTGGAAGTTTTTATTATCCAGGAAAGACATCTGATTCCAATCTTGAAAAGCATTCCCTAAATTTTGCCTAATTTGCTAAAAATTCTATTAAAGTTAAATGGTAATAAGATTCCCTTGACTTAAACATTGTTGAATACATAAAATGTTGCTTTTTTGTTCTGCTTTTTCATTTTCACCAAATATTTCTTTTAGTGATCTCAGACAAGTAAAGAGTTCATGGATTTACTTACATTATGAATCATAGAATTTTATTTTATTATTCAAAGGAACCCCTCCTTTTACACTGAGAAAGTGAAGCTCCTGAAAAAGGAGGTGACTTTCACTCACAGTCAGTGAGGTTTCCACCTGGGCAGAGCCCCTCGGCTTTTGATTCCCAGTTTAGCACTGGCAGCTTAGATGTTGATCCCGTATAGCCTGGCCTCTGAACCATTTTTGCCCTTTTATAAGTTTCACGTGATTCATGACCAGTGGTATAGGAAATGAAACCTTAACAGTTACTGTTAGGCAACATTAGTGTTCCCCTCCTTTCATTGAAATGTTAATACTTCTGGGGTTGAAGTTTTTAAGAATTTTCCTGGTAGAACTCGTTCTTTCTCTTTTGCTTGGTCTAAGTTGCATTAGTTGTCACTCCACAGCTTCCCTTCTAACAATCCTGCTCTGGCATTCAAGAGCAGAGCCATAGAACATCTCACCCTCCACTCTCCTTTTAGGTTAGATTTATATCTTCATTTTGAAGGAAATTAAAGGATATCTTTTATACTCTAAACTTTTATACTTACTTGTAAAGAAGCCCATGCCATTAGCTTATCACTAAGATTCTGGTTTGGCCCACTACTGTTATTTGAAGTCCCTCAAATCTATATCTTAGAGACAGGAAAAAAAAACAAAGCAAATAACAAAACCTTCCAGTCTCACTCCTGACTGTTTACAGTGGTGCGAGAGCCTGCCCCTGGCCTGCTTCAGGCTCTCACTCAAACCCTTGTAGCATGGGGGACTCAGAGCCCTGAGCTGGCTTCCTCTTGCTCTTGCTCTGCAAGCCCTCTGCATTACTTCCCACGTGACCAAAATCCTCAGCAGCATCCTCTCTGAGGAGCCCATCCTTCTCCTGTTGTGCTGCTTGTGGCTTCTTACTCGGAAGGATGGGAAATGTAGAGTTCCCCTTTCTGCACCAGTGCTGGCACTCATCAGGCCTCACTGCCTTTAGTTTTGGCAAGCAATGCTTTTGGTTTCATCCAGAGGCCTGCAAATCAACCAGTATCTTGTAAGTTTCACACAGTTGTTATTAATGATTATTACTCCTCAGACCCTCAATAAGCAAGAGCAGGTCAGAATTGTTTACCAAAGAGACATTGATTAGACATGGAAAGTCTTAAAGTACAGCTAAAATAGA
Organism: Capricornis sumatraensis; assembly: GCF_032405125.1. Taxonomy (NCBI): domain Eukaryota; kingdom Metazoa; phylum Chordata; class Mammalia; order Artiodactyla; family Bovidae; genus Capricornis; species Capricornis sumatraensis. The sequence goes on along the minus strand of NC_091075.1, from coordinate 7,235,870 downwards.
AAATTGATTTATAGGCCAATATCTCATTTTAATGTTGTTTTAGTGAATCAGTATATGCTATTTCTGAATTCATGCTCCACATATTTTTAATGATCAGTGTTATTGTGAATTGGAAACATGTAGGGGAGTAGAGGTCCATCCCTCTGACCATCAAATTTACTGTTGAAATTTGAAATTTATCTTTGCATGAAGTTTTGATTATTGAAAATACTTTTGAGAAATAATTATGACTGCCAGGTCAAAGTTTGCTAATTTTGAAATTCCGCCAGCGAATGGAGGAGCCAAAGGACTACTGTAGAATTGTGGAATATTGTAGAATGGCCTCTGTAACTTGCTGTCTGATCCTGGGCAACCTGCTTCATCGTTCTAAGACTGTCTCATTAGCTTTAAACTTGGATTAGCTGAGAGAGCTCTTCCAGGATTAATTATCTATAGTGATCTCTCTCTGTGGTTTGATGACTTGCTAGAAATTACTTGGTGTGGAGGGATGAGAGTGTTTCCACCATGGGTCTGTGTTGTTGACAGGATATATTGTTCATTTCTCATCATTTGAGCCCATCTGCTTCATAACATTGCAGATTTACAGCTCTTGTTTCAAGGCACCCACATTATCTATATTATAAATGTGGAAGATCACAGAATGTTTTTAATCAGTGGTGACTGAAATAGCAGGACCATTGCATAAGCTTCTTAGAACAGGCGTGTGTTAAAGAAATTAATCACAGGAGCTCAAGTCATGACATTAAGCAGACCCAGAAGAGGGGCATTTACCTTTTATTTGCAAATAGTCATTTTTAGTTGGCTCTTGGTAGAGTATAGTGTTTGGATAATATATTTAAATGGTAAAGTTTGCCAGATCCTGATGCATAGGTTATTACTAACACATACTTTTTCTTCTTTTATCAAAGTAATACATTTTCTATGGTTATTTTGTGATATAGGCATTGGGAAGTCATTGAATTTTCATAGCTTCAAAATGCATGCACTTTTAAAGACTACTTTATAGCTGTGTTTGCAGCAGGGGGAGGGGGGCTTCATTTGGGTTTAAAAGTATGCAAAGGCAGTGTAAGAGGAAACTTTAGTAAAACTAATGTCAACAAAAAGAAAAAAAATTGAAGCCTAAAGTTTTCTTATCTGAAATCAGGCTAAGTTTCAATGCGATTTCCTCTTTTGATCCTGATGTTTGCAATGGTGTCAGCAACCTTGAGTTTATTTATGGCTCCTAGGTATAATCTAACTATGTGTGAAAGCCTGGTACCAGGCTTTCCTAATGTCTTGGGGATAAAGGTCAGTCCAGAGCAGAATCACAGGGGGAAGGAGCTATCTTTGTTCTGTTTGAGCAATAACACATCTAACTAGAGTTAGAAGTGGGCTTCTACAAGAGAAAAAAACTTAGAGGCAGATATATAGGACACGTTGCTGTGCAGCCCCATGGAGTATAACCCGCCAGGCTTGTCCGTCCATGGAATTCTCCAGGCAAGAATACTGGAGTGGGTTACCATTCCCTCCTCCAGGGGATCCTTCCCACCCAGGGATTGAATCTATGCTTCTTGGGTCTCCTGCATCGGCAGAGGATTCTTTACCAGTGCGCTATCTGGGAAGGACCTTTTTACAGATAGACATATGCAGGCTTAGTTGCTCAGCTGTGTCCGACTCTGTGACTCCATGGACTGTAGCCTGCCAGGCTCCTCTCTCTACGGGATTCTCCAGACAATACTGGAAGGGGTAGCCATTCCCTTCTCCAGGGGATCTTCTCCACCCAGGGATAGAACCCAGGTCTCCTGCATGACAGGCGGATTCTTTACTATCTGAGCTATGAGGGAAGCCCTATAGACAGACACAAATAACCTAAATAGGCATTTAAATATGGTATTTGAATTTGGGAAGAGAGGACTGAGGTAAAAATTAGTAAAAATCAAAGGATTTCAATGGCTCCAAATCAGCAATTTAGAGTTGTATCTTTGGATCTGCAATCAAAGCTAATGTTATGATGAAGGAAAGGAAGTCAACAGCGCAGAAGCAGTTTCCACATTCTTGAATTCCTGGCACTTAGATTCAATACCTACCAGAAAACTCATCTGACTCTTAAAATTTTGACTTAATATTTGCAAAGTTTTCTTAAACAATAGTCTTTACCTAAACTTGACTATTATATATTAAATACAGCTGAAATAACTTGCTTAAAGGGCTTTGTGTTTGGTAGCATCTTTCTTTTATCAGTTGAAAATGATGAAAAGATCCTTGCTTGGGTTTCTGAATCCCATTTGCTCTGTTAAAGCATCACAGCCAAAAGACTCTAATGAAAGTTTCCCTGTGACAAGCCTAAACAATGATCCAATGGGAATGAAAAGCCAAACTAATGAGTAATGATGTAAAAGGCCAGCTTTCTGCTCTCCCCACAAGGATTTTAATCACAGAGAAATCAACAGCTGTGCCGGGGTAACACAGCAGTGCTGCCCATGCAAAATAACACCTTGGAGTGGAATGAACTGAAAGTAAATGGGCTGGAAATATTGGCTTTCCAAGCAATCAACAACAACACATGAGGGAAAACACAGCCTTTAATTTGGTTGAGGGTGCTGATCCAGACTTCTCTGCAGCACCTGATTCCAGTGAGTGTGTGTGATCCCTGATTAAATAGGAAATAATCTTTCACATATACTGCCCATCACAAATCTGGGAAAGCATGATGGCATTCAGCCCAGGATCTCAAAAGCCCTGTATATGTTCCCTACTTATGAAGGATATGTTATCTTGATTCTCTGACTTACCATGGGAATGTAATATTATTCTTTATTGTCATTGCTTTTGTACTGCTCAACTTATACAGAATATTTTAAATAAAACTCCCCCCCTCATTTGAAGAGGGCTTATATACTTTTCTCTTCCAGATTCTTTTATATGAAGATTATAGTTGAACGTGGATAAATTACCTAAATCATGCTCTTATTAATCAGCCTTCTAATGAGCAGTCCAGATTTGTGGATGAGTACCCAAAACACTGTTGTGTGATTTTCTCAGATGGTTTCAATGGAAATAAATAATGTAAAATCCAAAAGAAAAGAGAAAAGTCAGGTTTGGGGACTAAACAGAAAACCTGAGCTTATTTTTTGCAGGCATATTTACAGTTGAGCCACTTCTGGAATATTCCATCACACATTGCAAAATGAAGGAGAACCATTCCTGTTGAGGCCTGCAGAAATGAAGCCCTTTGGCTCACCAAACAGTTCATGGCAACATGTGGCTCTTCACATTCATGCTAGGTCTTCCTTTCTCAGCTCCAGAGAACTGACCACACATGGTGGCAGTGCCCAGGTTCTCAGGGCTTTCTGTTCAGGGAGGCAGCTTTGGGAAGCAAAGAAGGACCTCTCTGCTGGCGTTAGACTTGAGTTCAAGGATCGGCTAAACTGTAATCAGGCAGTTTGCTTAACTAAGCAATTTGTTCCAGGTGACCTTCCTAGTAGGCTGGAGGAGCTGGCATTGGTACTTAAGGCTGTCTGGCTTTAAGCTCATGCTAATTTGTTTTCTTTTCTTTTCAAAGAAGTATGTCTTTGAATGTAGTCAATATAGATGGGTTTAAATGTGTATAAGTTTCATTAGAAGGCTCTATTTCCTTCCTGAGTGCCTTGCAAAAGTCTAACTGCTGCTCACTTCATGACAAGCTGGCTTTGCAATGCCATAGCTCTTGGCCCTGAGTGTTCTACGTCTATGCTCTCTGCTGCTGCCATCTGCTCCCATGACTGAGGTTCTGCAGGATGCATGTCGAGCCCAGGTGAGAAACACAGAGGGGAAGAAATTCTACCTTTTAACCGATATGCAAACAGAATCAGGTTCATAGTCTCCTAATCCTTGAAAAACAAGGCTATGTTGTATCGGTTTTTTCTCCTTTTCTTATTTTACATAACTTTATATCTTAATGATTGAAACTGCTTCTAAAGAATCAAATGTCTTTTTCTCCCTTTCCTTGCCAAGCTAAAATACTTGGGATTCAGACCATTTGGGGGCTTCTCTCTGCTGGCTGTACATTGCTACTGCTGGAGCTAAAAGTAACCTCAAGAGACATCTGCCTCCACTTGGTTGTCAGAAAGAATAGTTTAGTGTTTCCTAGACTAGATTTTCTGGGAAGGCAGTGAACGTGTCTGTTTTCTTTTTCCCTTTTATACCCAATACCCAGCATGGTGCCTAGTGCATGAAGGCCACTTACTAAATATTCATTGAGTGAATGAATTAATAAAAAATACTGCCTTCAGTGTCAGAGTGGCTTATATACTCATTCATTCATTCAGCAAACATCTAGCAACTTCAAAGTGTGGATACACTAATTTAGATACTTAGGGGTATATTTAGAACTAGAAGACTTGGATTTATTGGAAAAGAATTTTTCAACACTAGACATGTGCTGGCAGCATTTTTGAGATTTTTCTAAGGCCATGAAACAACATTATTTAATGTACTTTATTTCTAGAATAGCTTCAGATTTACAGAAAAGGTATGCAGATGGTACAGAAAGTTCCTACATACCCCTCACACAAATTCTCTCATTATTAGCGTATATATTAGTATGGCACATTTGTTTTGATGAATAAACCAATTGTTGCTGTTTAGTCACTAAGTCATGTCTGATTCTTTTGTCACCCCGTGGACTGTAACCCACTAGGCTCTCTGTTCATGGGATTTCCCAGGCAAGAATATTGGAGTGCGTAAGCCATTTCCTTCTCCAGGGGATCTTTCCCACTCAGGGATTAAACCCACATCTCCTGAATTGGCAGGTGCAATCCTTACCACTGAGTCACCTGGGAAGCCAGTGAAGAAACCAATATTGATACATTATTTTAATCAAAGTTTACACTATGCTGACATTTCATTAGTTTTTACCTAATGTCCCTTTTCAAGAATTCCATCCAGGATACCACATTACAATTACTCTTCTTGACTGTAATCAGATTTTCCTTGTTTCTGATGATCTTGAGAGTTTTGAGACAATTAAAGTTGTCTGATGATTTTCTTGTGATTAGGTTGGGGTTATGGATTTTCCATACAACTATGAGTAGTCATATGAGTAGCTTTCATAGTCAACAAAAGACTCTGAAATGCAGTACTTGGCTGCAATCTCAAAAATGACAGAATGATCTCTGTTCATTTCCAAGGCAAACCGTTCAATATCACAGTAATCCAAGTCTGTGTCCTAAATGCTAACGCAGAAGAAGTAGAAGTTGAATGGTTCTATGAGGACCTACAAGATGTTCTACTGCTAACACCAAGCAAAGATGTCATTTTCATCATAGGGAACTGGAATGCAAAAGTAGGAAGTCAAGAAATACCTGGAATAACAGGCAAGTTTGGCCTTGGAGTACAAAACGAAGCAGGGAAAAGGCTAACAGAGTTTTGCCAAGAAAACACACTGGTCATAGCAAATACCCTCTTCCAACAACACAAGAGATGACTCTATACATGGGCATCACAAGATGGTCAATACTGAAATCAGATTGATTCTATTCTTTACAACTGAAGATGGAGAAGCTCTATACAGTCAGCAAAAATAAGACCAGAAGCTGACTGTGGCTCAGATCATGAATTCCTTATTGCAAAATTCAGACTTAAATTGAAGAAAGTAGGGAAAACCACTAGGCCATTCAGGTATGACCTAAATCAAATCCCTTATGATTATACAGTGGAAGTGACAAATAGATTCAAGGGATTAGATCTGGTAGACATAGTGCCTGATGAGCTATGGACAGAGGTCTGTAGCGTTGTACAGAAGGTAGTGACCAAAATTATCCCAATGAAAGAAGGCAAAGTGGTTTACCTGAGGAGGATTTACAAATAGCTGAGGCAAGAAGACAAGCAAGGGAGAATGGGAAAGATATACCCAACCAAATGCAGATTCCAGAGAATAGAAAAAAGAGATAAGAGGGCCTTCTTCAATGAACAATGCAAAGAAATAGAAGAAAACAATGGAATGGGAAAGACTAGTGATCTCTTCAAGAAAATTGGAGATATTAAAATTGGGAAAGAAGTATGTCAAAGCTGTATATTGTCACCCTGCTTATTTAACTTAAATGCAGAGTACATCATGTGAAATGCTGGGCTGGATATCTCACAAGCTGGAATCAAGATCACGGGGAGAAATATCAACAACCTCAGATATGCAGATGATACCACTCTAATGGCAGAAAGCAAAGAGGAATTAAAGAGCTTCTTGAGCTCAGTTGGCAAAGAATCCACCTGCAATACAGGAAACTCCAGTTCGAGCCCTGGGTTAGGAAGATCTCCTGGAGAAGGGATAGGCTATCCACTCCAGTATTCCTGGGTTTATCCTATGGCTCAGCGAGTAAAGAATCCACCTGCAATGTGGGAGACCTGGGTTCGATACTTGGGTTGGGGTGATCCCCTGGACAAGGGAAAGGCTAACCACTCCAGTATTCTGACCTGGAGAACTCCATGGAGGTCCATGGGGTTGCAAAGAGTCAGACACAACTGAAGGACTTTCACTTGAAGAGGGTGAAAAAGGAGAGTAAAAATGCTGGCTTAAAACTCAACATTCAAAAAACTAAGATCATGGCATCTGGTCCCATCACTTGATGGCAAATAAAAGGGGAAAATGTGGAAGCTGTGACAGTTTACATTTTGAGGGACTCCAAAATCCCTGAAGATGGTGACTGAAGCCATGAAATTAAAAGACACTTGCTCCTTGGCAGGAAAGCTATGACAAACCTAGACAGAGTATTAAAAAGCAAAGACATCACTTTGCCAACAAAGGTCCATATAGTTACAGCTGTGGTTTTTCCAGTAGTCATGTACAGATGTGAGAGTTGGACCATAAAGAAGGCTGAGCATGGAAGAATTGCTGCTTTTGAACTGTGGTGTTGGAGAAGACTCTTGAGAGTCCCTTGGACTGCAAAGAGATCCAACCAGTCAATCGTAAAGGAAATCAATCCTGAATATTCATTGGGAGGACTGATGCTGAAGCTATAATAGTTTAGCCCCTGATGTGAAGAGCTGACTTATTGGAAAAGACCCTGATGCTGAGAAAGATCGAAGGCAGGAGAAGGGGACGACAGAGGATGATATGGTTAGAGTATCCCGGACTCAGTGGACATAAGTTTGGGCAAACTCTGGGAAACAGTGAAGGACAGGGAAGCCTGGTGTGCTTTACTACACCACGTCAAAAAAGTCAGACAGGACTTAGTGACTGAAAAACAGAAATATGGTAGCTTTATTCCTAGTTTTTTAAGGGATCTCTATAATGTTCTCCATACTGGCTGTATCAATTTATAGGGGCGAGGATGAATCTAGAGTTTGTTAGACCTAGGCTCTGTCATACAGAGTAGAGTAATTTAGAAAGAGAAAAAACAAATATCGTATATTAAAGCTTATACAAGGGCTTCCAAGATGGCGCTAGTGGTAAAGAACCCGCCTGGCAATGCAGGAGATGTAAGAAACACAGTTCGATCTCTAGGTCAGGAAGATCCCCTGGAGGAGGGCATGGCAATCCACTCCAGTATTCTTGCCTGGAGAATCCCATGGACAGTGGAGCATCGGTCCATAGGGTTGCAAAGAAACACAACTGAAGCCACTTAGCATGCAAGGCACACATGTGGAACCTAGGAAAATGGTACTGATGAACCTATTTGTGGGGGCAGGAATAGAGACGCAGACATAGAGAATGGTTGAACTTGAGGACACATTGTGGGAAGGAGAGGGTGGGGCGATTTGACAGAATAGCAGTGACATATACACGGCTATTGTGTGTGAAATAGATGGCTAGTGGAAAGGGGCTGTAGCACACAAGGAGTTCAGTTCGGCTCTCTGTGATGACCCAGAGAGGAGGGTGGGAGGGCGTGGAGGGAGGCTCCAGAGGGACGGGATATGTGAATACATAAAGCTGATTCTCATTGCTATATAACAGAAACTAACTGTTAACAGTGCAAAGCAATTATCCTCCAATTAAAAATAAATTTAAAAAATACCAGTTACAAAAATGGAATGCACATTCACGTACCAGAAGACAGATGTCACAAATCCACTAAGGGGATGGCGGGTATACACTTTCCTAACTCAAATGGCCCTCAATATCAGACACATGTCAGAATTAATTGGCAAAACGCCCACGTGACACTCAGGGTGCAAACGGGAAGCTTGCCCGGGTGCACATTGGCGAACTTCACTTGATCTCGACGCTCATCAGCTTGTCCAGGTGCATGCTTCTCCTCCACCAAGGATGAGTTGGTAACCGGTGCCACGCAGGGCAGGTGAGAAATAGGGAGGAGCCCAGAAACGAATGATTTCGGCAGCTACTAGGAACTACGCCACAATCTCCCTTTCAGGGCCAGCTAGCCGTGAGGCAGCAGGCTCGTCACAGCCCTCCTGGTGTGATGTCATGTCTGTGGCTCAACCAGGGAGACCCGGTCAGCCAAATGTCGGGAGAGCACAATTGCCCCGTGTGGGCGCCAAAGCTGTTCCCAAAAGTCGGGTCCAGTAAAGAGACAAGGATGGTTTGAAGGAAAGTTTGCTTGATTTTAAATGCCAGTAAGAGCTTTTATAGACAGAGGGAGGGGGCTACCTGCATAAACAGCACAGTCGGCTCTGACAGTCATGGGAATTATGGCAGCTCAAGTCACGGCTACCGTCTGGTCATTATGTGGTTAACTTTGTCCACCTGGTGGGGTTTTGGTATCTATAAAAGGGGTCCCTAACCTCTGGACTGCAGACCAGTACCTCCTGTAAAATCAGTGGCAGCCTTAGATTAGAAATGAAGTGTACAATACGTGCAACGCACTTGAATCATCCTGAAACTATCCCCCTCACCCCCGGTCCATGGAAAAACTGTCCTCGATGAAATCAGTCCCTGGTGCTCAAAAAGTTGGGGGCCACTGATTTACAATGTAGCTCCCAGGATAAGCCTCAGAATATTATCTATAGCCCTCACTGCTGCTGCTGCTAAGTCGCTTCAGTCATGTCTGACTCTGTGTGACCCCATAGATGGCAGCCCACCATGCTCCCCTGTCCCTGGGATTCTCCAGGCAAGAACATTGGAATGGGTTGCCATTTCCTTCTCCAATGCAGAAAAGTGAAAGTGAAGTCGCTCAGTTGTGTCCAACTCCTAGCGACCCCATGGACTGCAGCCCACCAGGCTCCTCCTTCCATGGGATTTTCCAGGCAAGAGTACTGGAGTGGGATGCCATGGCCTTCTCCGCTATAGGCCTTAAAGAGGAACTAAAGTCCCCTGACTAGGCTTAATGACTAAACTATTATTATTAATCTTGTTGGATTGTTTTCCTTTGTTTCTGCATCTTCTCACTTCTCTGATTAAACTTATGCTTTGGTTTACGTTTTTCCACAGACAAAAGGCAGGCTGAGACCATGGGGAGCAAGGGTCGTAGAGTCCTGTTCCATTTAACTAAGACAGAAACCAAGATCTTGCTGAGAGTTGTGCTGATTGCTACAGAGGTGACATTTCTTCTATGCTCTCTCACTGACAGAGTATAGAAATATGTGTGTGTATACTGGACTGATGCTGAAGTTGAAGCTGAAATACTTTGGCCACCTGATTCAAAGAGCTGACTCATTGGAAAAGATCCAGATCCTGGGAAAGACTGAAGGCACGAGGAGAAGGGGACGACAAAGGACAAGATGTTTGGATGACATCACTGACTCAATGGACATGAGTTTGAGTATGGGAGATAGTGAAGGACAGCGAAGCCTGGCATGTTGCAATCCATGTGTCAAAGTGTCAGACACAAGTGAACAACTGAACAACAGTACTAATCCACATATATACACATATCGATACATTTTTCTATATGTGACCAACCATATCTATATTTTTCTAAATATGAGTTTACGCTCCAGCTCTGTTTCATCACCATCATATGATCATCCCAGACTCCTTTCCTTGTTTATCAGTAAACTCCCATTCCAACAGTGAGAATTCTGCTTCCCCATCTGCAATACATTTATCCTATTGTCCGATTCTAGGATTTATTTACAGCAGCATCAGAATTGTTAATACTTACCCCCATGGGAAGCAACTCTACCAGCTGGACTATGGTGCTCGTGTTTATTTCTTTTGCTCTTAGTTTTACAAACTCCATTCATTTGCAAACTCCATTCATTTGCTTACTTACATTAGCAACCTGCCCCTTCCATGATGTTGTTTCACATACATTTGTAATACAGTTAGATCCTTTGGCCAAAATCCCTTCGGGATCCCCTGACCTCCTAAATAATTTCTTAAAATTTGCATACATTAAACTGTACTGTTACAAAATGAAAAAAGTAAAAATAAATAAGCTAAGTGATCAAGTCATGCAATTAAATGCAAAGAAAGCAGAAGGAAGAAAGCAATAGAGATAAGATCAGAAATTAACAAAACATAAAGAAACAGTTTAAAAGAATAATAAAATTAAAAACTGCTTTTGCGGGGGGAATAAAACAATCGACAAGCTCTTGGTAAGAAATAAGACACAAAATGATAGATATAAAATATTTAAAGAACACAATACTATGAACAAATGTGAAACAGTGCATTTAGAAATTTAAGTAAAATGACAAATTTTAAAGAAAATACAAATTAAATTTTGCTTTAAGATAAAATAGAAAATCTGAATGAATACTGTAGGTAAATAGAATAAATAATCACATGGCTCCAAAGGAAAACAGAACCAGATAGTTCACCAGTGTGTTTTATCAAGGAACCAATAACTCCTAATAGTATACAAATTGTTTCTGAGGATATAGAGAGAAGGAAAGCTCTCTGATTAATTTGTGAAGCAAAGAAAATCATTATAAGAAAACCAAACAAAGGCAAAAACATTCTCATTCTGGGACAATAAAGCCTAAATCAAGACAATTTTTTTGGTTTATATTCCATATATGGTTTTGTAAATGACTTTATATCCTCTGTGTATTTATATAGCTACACAAAGGTGTTTTTTGCAAAAATATGAAAATCAGGACTTGTAAAAGAAACCAGATGTTGGCATAAGTTTATATTTTATCTTACCCGAAATGCAGATTCAATAATCATTTTTATTATATAGTCTTTAAAAATACTCTCCAATTCTTAGTTCAGTCTTCTATGGATCCCTTGAGAGTAGTTTCAATCTACTTCTTATGGTTACTTCATTTAACCAGAATTTATAATGAGCATGAAATGGGATTTTGAAAGGTATTTGCTCAAGCTCCCAACAGAGAAGAGAGTCGTGACATTTAATCCCGAGAGGAGGCAGATCCTGCCCTTGCTGGCCCAGTCTCTGCCCTCACTGATGCCTGCAGTTCAGTCCCCTACCTGAACACTCCAAAGAGCTGCCTGTGGAGGAGAGTCTCCCGATGGCTTGAAGGTGTTTGTTTTCCCTCCTGCCAGAAGTGTTTGCGAGCGCTGGGTGAATACATAAGAGACATTTTCCTCACTATTCTTACCCCTCACACAAAACTGACTACAATTCAAAGACACATGTAGACTGAAGCACTGCTTTGAAATGACTTGGTTCCTTGCTCTCATTGTTTTAAGTGGGTGGAGGGTGGAGGTTTATGAGGGTGATCACAAAAAAGAAGGCAGGCATGACCTGCTTTTAAACCAACCTCCATGTCCCGTGGACTCAGGGACAATTTCTACATGGAATCTCAGCTTTCCTTGCTAATGTCAATTTGATTGGTATGGAGCAGGAACACAGATCCTCTCAAAGAGTGTTAGATATAAATGTTAATATAAAAATCACTTAAACTCAGCTTTAGAAATATTTCCTTTGAAATTACAATTGAATATAGTTACCCGATTGTCAGTATCACGTGTGTGAACTCCTCAAGCAGTATTCCACATTGTGAGCACTCCCACAGAGACACTGATGGGGCTACAGAAAAGGCAAGGTCTGAAAGTACTTCTGAGTGTTATAAACATTTATTCTGATACTTGTTCAAATAGTCGGTAGACTGTTTTCAGGACTGTTGCAGTAGATGTAGGGACTTCTGCAATGGGGTAGTGTAGTACAGAGAGATTGGGCTTAACTCCAGATACAACAAAGACAAGTGGGGATATACAGTCAAAGAGCAGGGTGGGAGGAGGAGTCAGGGGTGGAAAAATTATGAGAGGGTGGTGATTCTTGCGTTTCCCAGGTGGCGATAGTCGTAAAGAACCCACCTGCCAATGCAGGAGACACAGGATGCGGGTTCCATCCCTGGGTCAGGAAGGGCATGGAGGAGGGCATGGCAACCCAGCCCAGTATTCATGCCTGGAGAACCCCATGGACACAGGAGCCTGGTGGGCTACAGTCCATGGGGCTGCAAAGAGTCAGACACGACTGAAGCAGTTTAGCATACATGCTAAACTCATCTACTGAGATTCTTGTTGAAAGCAGGCTGGGGTGATAAGTTATTATCTGGGGGATGGTAAGGGATAAGAGTCTTCCCTAGTAGCTCAGTCAGCAAAGAATCTGCCCACAATGCAGGAGACGTGGGTTTGATCCCTGGGCCGGGAAGATCCCCTGGAGAAGGGCATGGCAACCCACTCCAGTACTCTTGTCTGGGGAATTCTGTGTACAGAGGAGCCGGACTACAGAGGCTACAGGCCTTGGGATGGCAAAGAGCTGGACATGACCGAGTGACTGACTGACTAAGAGGATGAGAAGTTTGGCCAGAGTCTTCCAATTCTAGGATGAGGGATTCCTGCTAAACTGACCTATCAGGATTCTTGCTAAAACTGGACAATGCAGGGCCTCCTGGGATGGAAACAGAATATCCAGGACTAGGCAGCTCAGATAAGCCTAATGAGAGGTCAAAGAGAGAGTTTGTCACTTGGGAGAGGATGCCTATATGCAATAATGAACACAGGAGACGTCAGTGATGATTCAGGCCTGAATTTGAGGATGGTTTAATATGTAACATGGGAAATAGATGGGGAAACAGTGGAAAGAGTGTCAGACTTTATTTTGGGGGGCTCCAAAATCACTGCAGATGGTGACTGCAGCCATGAAATTACAAGATGCTTACTCCTTGGAAGAAAAGTTATGACCAACCTAGATAGCATATTCAAAAGCAGAAACATTACTTTGCCGACTAAGGTCTGTCTAGTCCAGGCTATGGTTTTTCCTGTGGTCATGTATGGATGTGAGAGTTGGACTGTGAAGAAGGCTGAGCGCCGAAGAATTGATGCTTTTGAAGTGTGGTGTTGGAGAAGACTCTTGAGAATCCCTTGGACTGCAAGGAGATCCAGCCACTCCATTCTGAAGGAGATCAGCCCTGGGATTTCTTTGGAAGGAGTAATGCTAACGCTGAAGCTCCAGTACTTTGGCCACCTCATGCGAAGAGTTGACTCACTGGAAAAGACTGATGCTGGGAGGGATTGGGGGCAGGAGGAGAAGGGGACGACCGAGGATGAGATGGCTGGATGGCATCACTGACTTGATGGATGTGAGTCTGAGTGAACTTCGGGAGTTGGTGATGGACAGGGAGGCCTGGCGTGCTGCAATTCATGGGGTCGCAATGAGTTGGACACGACTGAGCAACTGAACTGAATATGTAACTGACAGAGACCATCACTGTGTGTTCAAATTGATACACATTGTACACATCTGAGGAGAATGTCTAGGGAAGAACCAATGTTCAAAGAACGAGATCAGTATCATTTTTCTAGATTCTACGTACAGCGTTAATATATGATATTTCTGCTTCTCTTTCTGGCTTGCTTCACTCTGCATGACAAACTCCAGGGGCACCCACAGGCAGGAATGGAGACGCAGGTGTGAAGGGTAGGCATGTGGACACAGGGGCGGAAGGGGAGGGTGGGCGAGTCGGGAGGAGCGCTGGCATATGTGGTAGTGTTGGTTTCATCACTAAGGCGTGTCCAACTCCTTGCGACCCCATGAGCTGTAGCCCTGCAGGCTCCTCTGTCCGTGAGATTTCCCAGGCAAGAATGTTGGAATGGGCTGCCATTTCCTACCCCAGGGGATCTTCCTGGCCCAGGGACTGAACCTGAATCTCCTTCGCTGCGGACAGATTCTTTACCGCTGAGCCACCAGGGACGCCCTGAGTGTGAGTGAAGCGAAGCTGCTCAGTCGTGTCTCACTCTTTGCATTCCCGTGGACTGTAGCCTAGCAGGCTCCTCTGTCCCTGGAATTTTCCAGCAAGAGTACTGGAGTGGGTTGCCATGTCCTTCTCTAGGGGATCTTTCTGACCCAGGGATAGAACCCAGGCAGCTGCTTTACCATCTGAGCCACCAGGGAATCCCCGGTCTGTATACTACTGGATGTGAAACAGAGAGCTAGTGGAAGCGGCTGCAGAGCAGAGGGAGCTCAGCGTGGTGCTCTGCGGCGACTTTGATCGGTGAGTGGGGGTCGAGTGGGAGGGAGGGAGGCCCAAGAGAAAGGGGGTACGTATATGCGTAGACCTGACTCACTTTGTTGTACAACAGAAACTAACACAGCATTGTCAAGCAACTATACTCCAACTCAAAAAAAGAATGAGATCAATAAGGGCGGGTCCCTGACCTGTGCTGTGTTTGCAGATGATATGGAAGGTTGGCCAGAAAACTGTAGATGTAGTTGCTGATGCGCTACAGGCGTGTAGCAGGAGAGGTGTGGTTCTGTGCAAATATGATGGAGATTGGTGCAGATGGCTATTGCGTGCTTGAAAAGTGGCAAGCCCTAACTGAGGTGCACTGTAAGAGTAACAGACACGCTGAATTTCCAAGCTGGGTATGACATAAAGAATGTACAGCATTTCAATTGTAAAAATTAATTTCACTTAAAATGATAATATTTTTGGTATGTTGAAATAAATAAAAATATGACTAAAACTTAAAAAAAAACCCACACAACCAAGAATGAGCTCAAGTTGACACAGAATGTGGGCCCAAATACCAAGTTCAATGAAAAAAGCCAGTTGCAAAACTGTTTAGTACAATTCCATATTTGATAAAAATGAATGGTAATAATAAATATTAGTTTATATACAGGGAAGGTAAAAGAATGTAAATCAATGTAAACTAAGAATTGTTAAAAATAGTTTTCTTTGGGGAAGAGAATTAGAGTGAAGTTTCAAGTTATGTTTTAGAAAGTTTTTAGGTTGTGTTTTATTTTTTATAACAAACCCCACCTTAGCAATTAGAAAAAAAGTTTTTTTTAAATGAGGGAGGGGCTAAAGGGGCAACAGAGCCCTCATCGCTTCCTGGCACTGTCTAGGAAACAGTTCAACCAAAGAAGCCATATCAGCTAACTCACCGACCCCAAAGGTGATCCTGGAATCTTCTCATCAGCTGCTGTTTCCCCAGGCAGGACACCGAGTTCACCAGCTTCCAAACTGAGACTATGGTGGTGGCTGTGCGAGCGTCTTAAATGCCAAGTACATAGGAAAAATTTATATGGGAGCAAAGGCATAAAGAAGTGAATCAGAAGACTGTCAGCAAATACTCAACGTGCCAGTAAAGCAAGTCCTTAGTAGAATGAGCACAAGTCCAGCAAACTTTAAAAGTAAATTTGTGCCGGTGGATTCCTGGCAAAGCACAATCAGGAGTTCTCTCCCAAAGGCAGGAAGTGAGAATCGCCCCTTCTCACGTTGGCGTTATTTATAGCCCTGGATCTGATAGGGGGCTGTGCTCCTTATCAGCTGTGTGATATCAGGGGAGTTACCTAACCTCTCTGACACCTGATTTCTTCATCAGTAAAACATGGAAAATATTGACTTCAGAAGATTGCCCTGTGGATTATCACATTATGACTCAGCTCAGGGCCTGGCGCATAATAACGGCCCAGTAAATATCTCCCATGAGCAAAGCACTGAAATACATGCATTGCAATTGTAGTAGAGCTAGCTGGGGGAGTTGCTGTGCAGCACAAGGGGCTCAGCCTGGAGCTCTAAGGTGACCTAGAAGGGTGAGGTGGGGGTGGGGGCGGGAGAGAGGCTCTAGAGGGACGGAATGTGTGTACACTTAGAGCTAAGGCACGATGTTGTACCGAAGAAACCAATACAACATTGTAAAGTAATTATTCTCCAATTAAAATTTTTTTAAAAAACTTATAACAAAAGAAAGAGAATATGTACAAAAGCCCAAACAACCACAGACAATTCTATATGCTAAAACACAAAATAAGGGTTTATTGGCCTCATGTTACAGACACATTTTATCATATGTAAGCATTACAGCAAGTTCTGCATAATGAGATACAGAAACAAACACCAAGAGAAGTTGTGATACAGCATAAGACATCATTAAATGGAGAAATTCTACACAGGAAGAGGAACCTAGTGGTCCTTGTGTGTCATTTCTCTTCTGTCTCTAGCTCTTCATATTTATCCACGTCAGAGATAAATTGTTGATAAGTGTCCAGGCTAGCCTTTGAATACGTTTTAGCTTTCCCCATGTTTATGAATTTTCCCCTCCTTGTATTCTATTCTATAAGTTGACTAATAAGTGCTAGAGCTCACACCACACAGATGGAAATAGAAAGATGCATACCTTTGGAGCCAGAGGTGTAACCAGTTTTTATTCACTTCATGACCTTGAGCACATTATGTAATTTCTTTGTTCTTTGTCTGTTCAAGGAGAATACAATAATCTCTTCATCTCAGGGTTGTTATGGGGATTAAGTAATTTTATTTCACATGCCTGGCACTCAGTATGAGCTCAAAGGTTGTTAGTTTCCCTGCTTTTCCAAAAGGAATCTTAGAGATCATCACCTTTCTCATTTGACAAATGAGAAAGCTTAAGACCATAGAAGTTAAAAAACCCCACACATCTTTAGTCCCATTTCTACACTCTTTCCAGTGCTGTCCTTTCTCTTCTTAGCTTGTTTAAATTCAATAGAGAAGAGAAAACTCAGTGGAATCAAAAAGTATTCTTTTCCTCTTTTTAATATAGGTAAGCCACCAAGAGACTTTTAAAGTAGAAGTCAGTTTTATGAAAGGTAATAAGTCGTCTAAGAACTGTTCTAAATCCTCAGAGTTATTAAAAACAGAAGTTCTGTTCTTCCAAGATTTCCATAGCAGACGTAAGTATTCTGTGTGCTTTGGCACCAAGAACCCCAGCACTGAGTATTTATCTGCACATTTCAGCTCAGGCCTCCGGAATTTCTTGCCCATGGAATTGGCAGAGGAACCAGAGTTCCTTTTTCTCAGCGGTCAAGTTTGTGCAGACACAGCTGTATTTGAAGTCCAGCTCTCTTCCATTAGTCAACAGAACTTGCACAAAATGCAAGTAATTTAAATGTAAGTGTTGGGATCTTACTCTGCTTTCCTATCTTTGTCATCTTTTTCCAAACCTGAAGATCACCCATGGATAAGCCAAGAGAACCCACGATCATGTGCATGACGGAAAAAAGGCAAAAGTGGGCAACCTGTAATTTAGCTCTTGGCCTCTTCATTTAAGGAAGAATGGCAAGCTTTATTCAGCAGGAAGGAGATATTCAATACTACCATTAAAAATAGCTAAAAGAGTCTGTTATTTCTTTAAAAACATGTTTTTAAAATAACATTTTACCATAGTAAAATCGGTTGAATTTTGTTTTTTAAAAAATATGTGTATTAATTTGTCTCTTTCAGTTGTCTCAGTCGCCTCTTTACCAGTCTCAAGTCAAATGCTTATTCTGTTCAGAAGCACCAGGAAACCCTAACTGTCACTAAGGCCACGTGTGGCTGCTGATACATGGAAGCACAGCCACTGGAAATAGGCTGTATTTTTGACTACACCAGTTGCTCTTAGCAAATTGCTAACACAGAAAGCTATATCGGTTCTTATAACTCTTAATGGTCCAGCCACAATCCACTTATTTTAGTCATAGGGATCTAGAGAAGGGCACAAAATTGGTCAAATAAAGGCAGAGGCCTGTGAGACATCGCTGTGGCTTTTGAGGGTAACAAACGGGTTCCAGAAACTGCTTGTTGCTTTGGCATTGGGGAACTTTTCCAGCCTGCATGGTAAAAGCAGCCATATGTTAACTTTCTTTAATAGGTCTAAGTTCATTTTATAGGAAGAGACAAGACTGAACAGTCAAACCTCTAACCCTGCTATGTATTAATTTACTTGGTTCTGTTTATCACAAATAATTTTTCTCAGAAGCAAAATCCTGAGTTATACCTAAATATGCACATTTAAGGGTCTTGTCAAGTATATCTTAAAATAATTGTTTTTGTTATTCTGTGCTGCCATATTTAAGCAATGTAGGAAGATTACACCAAGGGCTAACTATCAACAAGAAATGAACATTTGCTCCTTTCCAAATTATGGTCATTTGATTGGCTATTAATCTTGGCAGTATTTACACATAGAGAGACTGGAAACATTTTGCTTCCTAAAGCTCACCAGTTTCTGACAATAATACTGGACTCAAAAACAAAACAATGCATTCATCTCTTCTCTTATTAATAGTTGTAAGATGGCTTTTTTTTTTTAAACTGTTCTATCTGGATCTCATCACGCATAACAAGAACCCATATGCTGTGACTTCTCTGTTTTACACCTTAGTCTCAATTTATAAAATTATTTCAAATTCTGAAGTCTCGGGACATGTCCACATCCTGGGAGGCTGCTTGATGTGTTTCTCCTTCAAAATTTCTAGCCTGTAAGTTTCTAAAAGTTTCCAGAAAACCTTACACTTTTCTCAAAATTCTCTCCTGTAGGGCAATGGAATGAGGCGTTACATTCATTCTTGTTTCTGCTTTCGAAGGAATTCTTTCCAAGGACTCAAGTGTCTCACCTTGTACGACTCTCCTCCCCTCTAACACTTGATGCCACACCATCATTAGCATTTGAATAAAGACAATATAGAAACGTAACTAAGGCCTTGCACTGTTCAGTCTTGGAACCAACTATTTTCCCATGATGGTGATTGATAGCCTTCAATTTATTTTAAACTTTAAAAGAATATTAGAAAATATCTGAAAGAGGTATCAGGGTGGATATGAAAAGTCATTCTAAGTAACTTCATCTCTAAACTTTGATTACTAAACTTAGTTCTCAAAGATAGAGGAAGAGGAATGCAGATAAATAGAAACGAAGGACATCTTACCCACATATATGATCAATCATTCCTAGCAAATAGTGCCATGTGATTTTAATAGAGTGGATGGTGATCTAAGTCAAATTTTCTAATGTCTGGTTCTGTGTTGGACAGAATCCAAATTCTTAATAAAATTAAGCTATGTTAGCTCTCTCACTTTCCTTGATATCTCAGGCCAGTTAGAGAAAGAAAAATACAGAAAAACTATACTCTCTTCTGGAAGGCTTAACTGGTGGCTCACTGGTAAAGAATCCACCAGCTAATGCAGATGTGGGTTGATCCCTGGGTTGGGCAGATCCCTTGGAGGAGGGCATGGCAACCCACTCCAGTATTGTTGCCTAGAAAATTCCATGGACAGAGGAGCCTGGCAGGTTACAGTCCATGAGTCACAAAAAAGTCAAACATGACTTAGCAACTAAACAACATACTTCCCTTCACACTTCATTTCCTCTCTGCTCTCATCTCTGCCATTTCCCACCTTCAAAACAATAACAGAAACCCAAATCCCAAGCCACTGCATATTTTTCTGGCCAAAACTCTCTGGGAGAAATACAATGATGAGCGTGCCCTGATGTCTCCCAGTTCCCACAGACAACTTCAAAGGACAGCTGAAATCTGGCCACTGTCACTTTGCTTGGTCCTGGGGGGAGGACCCAAAGCAACTTCCCAGCTGACTTTACCTTGATTGCACTCTAAGTGGGGAAGGAAGTATATGGATATGCTCCAAATGGCCTTACTCCTCAAGTTAGACGCTAGTTTTATTCTGAAGCCAGTCAGTGAAGAGAGGCAAAGGCGCGTAGTCTGGGTAAGCTGTTGCACGCCTTGTGAAGACGTGCTTACAGTGCACTGCGTGATCATTAAACAGAGAGTGCAGGGATCTGGGGTCTGGTCTCGGTTGGACCTCAGCACCCTCATCTGCAAAATGAGAGTTGAACCAGATGATCTCTAAGAGTTGTTTCAGGTCAAACAGATTCCTTGAATTGTAGTCAAAACTTGCGTGTATGTGTTTTCATTGAAGATGAACTATTCAGAACCATTAAAACCTGTTTCAAACTCTAAAGTTCCTCTATGTAATTTTTTATTTGAAGTCACCCTTCATTTGGCTTTTCAGGATATAAAAATCATAACTTTTTCAAGTTTATTCTTAGTAACTAAAATGAGCAATGTATATGTCCTTTCCAGCAGTAATCCTTTGATAAATGTTTTAAAAATTAATCTAAACATCGATTATAAAGTATTTTAACTAGGAAAATCACTGGCTATATACTTTTTAAAGATAGATTCTAAATAGTTTTAGGTTAAAACAATTGACTAATGATGTTACAGCCTCTGTTTGTGTGCACACGTAAACCTAGATTAGAATACTTTCTGTCTCTAAAAATACCAGTATTTTTTTTTTTTCTTACAAGTTTGAAGTAGTCAGTTAAGGTTACACACACATTCTTAAGGAAATTTGAAATGGTCTGTAAAAACGAATTGCTTTGAAATCATAAATATGAAAAAATTTTTATTTCCTTTTGGAAAACTATTCTTAAATGACTTTCCCCCCCAAGAATTGGTGATTTATATTCTAGTAAGCATTTGGGAGTCAAAGCAATTCTACCACTTACTTGTTTTGACTATGAGAAATTTCTTCTCATTTCTCTGGTCTTCAATTTATTTTTGAGCCTAAAAAATAAAGATACTGAACTTGAATGAAATACCCTCAAAGATCCCTTCTCCTCCGTGACACTATGGCTGTCCTTCAGATTCTAAATGCCCTGTTCTCAATATAGCTATTCTGGAGCTTAATGGAAAAAAGATGGTGCTTTCATATTAGCTATGTTCTAGTTCTTTTATTAATTAAGAACAAATTTTCCTTTCTTGTCCTCAGTTCACCTGAATGCTCCTAAAATCTAAACACATCAGGAAATAAGAGAGCTTTATTTTTAATAGGTTTCTCTCTTCCTTTATGAGTGAAAATAGTTTCACAATGTGTATTTAATTTTCCAATAATTTTTAAAAGGCCAAATTTCACTGGGACCATGAAAGAATTTTCTGATATATCCAGACTATATAGAAACCACCATTCCAGTTGGCTGAAAAGTAAAGGCTTGGTTAAATTGACTTGGCTTGGTTCCCAGGCCTTTAGCAATATCTGAGAGTTAAGCCCATCACCTTCAGAAGCTACAATAACTCTTTGATTCACTGCAGTCCCATTTAGCACATTGCTTTATAATAACATATTTGTGAATAATATGAGAAAGCTGATTCTCCTTCCAAACACACTGAATTTATAACTTAGGGTAGACCATCTCTGAGACAGGGTCAGTTTTAAACTTATTTCAAGGTGGTTAATTATGTAGCCATTGGGGATGTGTTCTTTCTTCCTTTTCAAAAGTTATTTCAGGTGTCAAACTGTTTCATACAAATATGGTACATTTTGTTTTGATACCTTAACACTCACAAATTAGAGGACACATTTTTAGGGGGCTATTCTCTGCTAAGCAGGTCTTTTCCTAAAGACCACCACTTCTGCTCCCCAAGCCAGAGTGACTCTGTACTCCCCAGGAATGCTGTTCATGCATGCCCACCATGGGAAAGGCAGTCCAGCATGGAGGTGAGAGGTGTGGCTAAGGAGTACACCTGCCCCACTTGTAGTTACAGAAAC
Source organism: Capricornis sumatraensis (assembly GCF_032405125.1). Taxonomy (NCBI): domain Eukaryota; kingdom Metazoa; phylum Chordata; class Mammalia; order Artiodactyla; family Bovidae; genus Capricornis; species Capricornis sumatraensis. Next base: position 7,214,231 of record NC_091075.1, on the reverse strand, counting down.
GTTTTGTAATTTACAATCAGAATTCTACAAAAGACAACGTCATATTATAGAAGGTATCCTAGAACATCATCTTATCCAAAGCTACCACACCTAATTTGATAAATATGAAAGAGGGACAATGGGAGGTAACAGGTGTACTTGAAGCCACAGAGCCTGGGTGACTTAAATCCCCGACTCCTGTGACTCCTTCAGAGTTCTCATGACACCTCACGTGTAGAACCTGTGGAGAGTGAAACTATCTGAAACTGCTCCTTGCGCAGAATTTTTGATAAATGTTTCTATTATGATTTGCCCACATTTGACCTTATATCTAATCTAAATTACTTCTTAAAGATTCGTGAACAATCGAAGCTAAAAGTATGAGACCACTGATGTTACAAAACAGTAGCTTCTAGTTTTCTCATTACAGTCCTAATTGATGGTTGCTCTGCCGCTTCCACTAGAAATCAAAACAGTTATTTTGCTAACATTCAAGCAGTTGGAAAATTTTGTCATATCCTAAAAGAGATGCTTATTTTTTAAATAGAGGTAATGTATTTCAGGTGATTAAGGAATACTTCCCGAGCTACAGCATTCGGGGCTTGTCCTTTTAAGTCCATTGGCGTGCTTTCAAGTCTCAACAGCTAGCTCCTATTCAAAATCAAAATACAAGCTGCAGTAACTCTCTAATGCCACAGTAAGTTTAGAGAGATGCAGCATGCCTTCTGTTAGAAAAAGGTCAAATCTGGTGCCAAATTACATAAAGGCGCAGTTTTGGGGACAGAATGGAAATTGAATACACCAATATTGCTACTTGGGAAAATGATCAGTATATAATCTAATATCTTTAATTTTATATACATGAATATAATGTATGCCAACTTTGTACATGAGATACATATAGTATTTAAACATTTTACTCAACAGATAAGAATTTACAATAACAATATAACTGACTAAAGAGCTGTCCACTCAATATACTTAGATCTGTACTTTAACAGGAAAAGAATTGAATAGTTTACAATCATAGAAACACTGACATTTGAAACAAGACTTTATAAAATAATTTATATATATATATTTATATATATATATATCCTAGCATCTATCGAGAGGAATGATTTTCATTTGTGGCTGTGTGCAATGAATGGCATATTTTAAAATTTTAGGTAATAAAATAATTTAGAAGCAGTCCATGCAGTGGTCAAAGCAAGGGATGGCAGTTTCTTAAAGACGTCCTCTCTGACATCAGCGGACATCAGCCACACACGTGGTACCACTGGGGCACACTCGAACAAGTCTCCTCCAGCAATTAGTTACATAAAGTCCGATATACACCCGTTGATACCCTTCCTTCCGTAGTCCAAGTATAGGTCACAACTTGTCTTAGCTGGGGGAGCAGTAGTCAGTTCCTGCTTAATGTGACTGTCTCTCCTGAAGTTCTACGTGATACATCTCCATACGAGGTGACTAACAGAACTTTCTGGTTTTCACCACTTTACTCTGATACTTCACCGAGTGCCCTCCATGGGCTGTGACATAAACATCCAGCAGGTAAGACTTTCCAGGCTGAAGGCCTTTAATTGTTTCTGTGGTCACTGCTTTTTGCAGGTTCTGACTGTGGAAATATTTACAGAGGACCTTCTCTGATTTCTTCCTCGTATCTGGGCCCAGGCATTGGTTTTGCTCTCGTTTCTTCTGGTCTTCATTGTAATTATCATCCACTTCCTTTTTGTAGATGCAAAACTTGTTCCTTTCCTGGGTGCCTAGCCAAGCCACCGTGACTGAAGAACAGGTGCGGAGCTTGTCGAAAGCTTTGATGCGCCTGTCTTCGGGAAGAGAGGGGAACGACTGCTTACTGGGCCGGGTGGTAGCCAGTATTTTCAGCATGGACGCGCCCTTCTTGTTTCCCTTCAGTCGGATGAGATATTTGGCTTTTGGTTTTCCTCTCAGCTGAAACTGCCGAATGCCTTCCACATTCTGAGACAAGAGGAGCTTCCCATCTCTTCTCACTTGGATTTGGACAGCGTCCAGACAAGAGTGAACGAAGAAGGTGACCTTCTGGTGAGACGGGACTGGAGCAAACCGGAGAAACTTTGCCCCCTTCCTTTTAACGAACACGTCGGTGACTTTCCCGTCCTTCAGCTCCACCGTCTTCTGTCTGGCTTCCTCCTTGGTCCTGGCAAAGGTGCCCAGGTAAGCTGTGCTCATGTTGCTGTCGCTGTTAGCCACGAAGACGTCGAAGTAGTACTGCGTGTCGGGTTTCAGATCCGAGACCGTGAAGATGTTCTTGTTTCCTATGCAGACCTTCTGAATGTCCGCCTTGGGCCTCGCGTGAGCATGCCGCCCTAATTTGGGGGAAGGCTTCGTCAGGAAGCTGCGCTCCTTAGCTGAGTTCTCCGAAGCAAACCCGAAGTGGGCAAAGTCGAAAGGGCTGAAGTCCAGGCCGGGTTTGGGGGCCATCATGAAAGCGTCGTCCGCACTCAGCTTGGCCTCCACCGCGCAGAGGCTTTTAAAGTTGTGCTCTCTGCTGACGACCACACAGTACTGAATGGGCTGCTTCAGCACCGAGGCGGTGGGGCTCGGCTTCCAAGCCAAGGTGACAGTGGTGCGTCCCAGGGACGTGACATCAACTCGCGGGTCGTAAGGCAGTTCAGGGTAGGGCTGGTCAGACTCTGGAGTTGTGGTGGCATACACTTTGAAATGTGTGTCTTTCTCTGTTGAAAGAAGCTCCAACTGATATAAACCAGATGGAGAACTAGAAGCTATGAAACACTCCACGTCGTTGCCTTTGTAGGAGAATAGCTCCGTGCCTTCCTCATTAATGATCTGCTGCTTCTGCTGATCCAGAGGCTCTGGATCACCTGCAAGACACAAAAGAGGCGCAGGCTACACGTCAGGACACGTGCACAACCTTAAATGGTGTTTGTACAACAATTCAATTTAGTTTTTATCCATTATAAAAAGAATACATGTTCCTGTAGAAAATTGGGAGATACAAGAAGGTAAAAAGACTTTCCATTAATATATGATCCAGAGACAGTCCTTTATTAATAGTTTGATTTCTAGCAGGTTTTCTTCTACATGTTTCATGCAATTGATACTATTCTATTTTTCTCTGTAACTTTACAACATTTATTATCATGTATATGGGTACCTAGAGAAACCTCCCTTTTTTCTCACTTATTATTATATAATAGAAATAATACAGTTGGTTAACTTTTGAGCATTATAATAATGCTCTTATATATGTAAGGCTTTCTGATTTTAAATGATTTCTTCAGAATAGACTCCAATTAGTGGAATTTTTAGGTCAGAGACTGCAAATCTCTTAGAGGCTAATCCCTACTGTCAAGCTGCTTACCAAAAAGATTCTACCAGTTTGCACTTGGATGGCTAGCCATTTCACTAATTTCACTTTTGTTTGTAGGACCGGACAGTCTCATTAGAGTTAGATTATAAACCACCAGTAAGAGGATATAATTTTCAATGTGTAGAACACTTGCCCAGGAGGAATGAAGGGAAAGCATTGAAACTAAAATGTTTTGCTTTATTTTTGTTATCAGATATCACACAGATATCAGTGTGCACAGATGTGAGAGGACCCAGAAAATGACTGCATAGCCACAGCGAAGTAGATCTTTTCCAACCGAGCACAGGTTGAGAGTGAGGTATGTAGAATTTCATAGTCCTGAACCATGTGATGAACACAATCGTCACATGACTATTCCTTTTCTCTGTCTCATCACTCCCCATATGCTCTTTTAATATTTTCCTAGTTACAGTTCCCCCATCACTGTAAATATCCAGCTTGCTAACATCCTGTCACATCATCAATCTCAAGCCTTACTTAAAGCTAGGATGCCTTTGCCCCTTAAGTGGGGGGTGGGGGTAAGGGTGGGGGTGCCGTGGGCAGCATCAACCCAGGGCCTCAGACAGACTCTACTCATTTCTTTGTATTTCATTATTTGCTTTCCATCATCTGAATCTTCCTTAAATGCCTAACCGACTCCTCCTTCTGACTTTCTTTTCATCCTGGACTTTCAGGCAGTGCTAAATGCTCTTCTGTTCTCTCTTCCTATCCCCAGAGATCAGATACTCTCCTCCTGGTTGCATATTAGAATCACCTATAGGGGCTTTTTAACACACCAATGTCCAGATCACACACCAAGGCATTTAAATCACAACCTCTGAGGCAGGATCCAGCATCTAAAGCCCCACTGGTGATTCCAAGGTTCAGGCAGGACTGCAAACCACAGCCAGGGAAGGTAATCTGAACCTCTTGCCTTTCCCTGTACCTTCAGTCCCCACACCTGTCTCTCTTAATCTTTTTTTTTTTTTTTACCAAATCACGGTCATGTGATGTCATCCCCATTTCCCACACCTCCTTCCCCAATGCCCAACTTCTCCTATGCATCCATGCAGTTCTGTCTCATGAGGAGAAGGCTCTATGTCTCATATCTTTCAGCCATCCATCCATCCAGAGGTCTGGGACCAGATCTGTCGGGGTACTCACCGGAGCCTTCCCCGCTTGCCTCCTCTGGCAGTTCCTGGAGGCTCAGCTTCCACTCTAAGGGCGCATCACAGGGCGTCACTGTGACGGACAATGGAGTGTTGTCCTCTTCAACCACAAAGAAATACCTGTGTGAGAGTGGACCACTTCAGACGGTGACAACTTACCCTCACACTGAACAACCAAGATTACTGGGAAAATCACTTGGTTTGTGTTCATTGAACAGAAAATCAAACTGGCTATCTGACACAAATCATACTTTCAGCATTAACTGTGCAAGTCCATAGCCCAAAGTTCTGCAGCCAGATTTACCATCAACATGGTATGACATAATTAGATGTTGAACCAAAATGTGTTGGTTGTGTGTTACTTGGGTTAAGAATAAACAATTAACCCAGTCTGGGGGTGTTATTTAGCCCAGGCCCTGCCAGTGCAATGTAAGTCAGAACAAAGGAATTTCCAGGGACATTACCCTACAGGTACTGCATTTTCCATAAATTTAGTGATAAGTTTATAAGATATGGAGGGCACTCTAAGGCACTAAGTTTTCCAAAAGATCATTTTTACAGCTATGTCCTTCTAGAATGCCTGTTGATCTCTGGCAAAATAACACTGTCTTCATGTTTTTACATTGTTGATGTTGTTCAGTTGCTTAGTGGATCAGTCATGTACGACTCTTTGTGACCCAATGGACTGCAGCACGCCAGGCTCCCCTGTCCTTTACCATCTCCTAGAGTTTGCTCAAATTCATGTCCATTGAGTCAGTGATGCTTTCTAACATTCACTGCCGCCCCCGTCTTTTGCCTTCAATCTTTGCCAGCATCAAGGTCTTTTCCAATAAGCCAGCTCTTTGCATCAGGTTTTTACGTTAGTGACTTTTATTCACAGCTTTACTATTCCATATCTTTTTGGAGAGAGCTATCTAATCACCATTTGAGAAATATTTTTAAAAGGTAAGGATTACTGTGTTAGTCAGTGGAAAGACACATTTCTCTATCACTAAGATTTTCTGTTAATGTAAATAACCTAGTGATTTTAAAAGTTGAACTTCCCTGGTGACTCAGATGGTAAAGAATCTGCCTGCAGTGCAGGAGACTCAGGTTATAATCTCTGGGTTGGGAAGATTCTCTAGCTAAGGGAATGGCTACCCACTCCATTATTCTTGCCTGGAGAGTCCCACGGACAAGAGAAGCCTGGGGACTCCAGTCCATGGGGTCACAAAGAGTTGGACACAACTGAGCGTATCATAAGAGTTGATTTTAAAACAACATTTTGAAAGATTAAAGCATTCTGTTCTACACATTCTTCTTAGATTTTTTAAAATGATGGTTTCAAAAAAACTTTTTAGGGAGAATAAATATTGCCTATGTATAACAATGCTATACTTCTTACTCTGAATAATTTAGATGATTACATTTGTCTTTCAAAGCCCATAATATTGCAAGGGAGGAAACAGGGGTTTCCTCACTGGTTTCACCTCCTAGAGATGGTACCTCCTCAGTATCTCTTGCCTTTGCTTCTCTCCACATGCACCCCAACACCTTCTCCCGCCTGACCCCCACGTCCGTCTGCTCTGTCAGCCTCCTTTGTGGCTCCTCTCCCCTCCCTGATGTCTAGCCTGCCAGGTGAGCCAAGGACCTGTGCCAGAACACTTTTCTGGCATGCTCATGCCCTGTGTGAGCTCACCCAGGCTCACAGCTTTAACCTCTTGTATGTTAATGGTCCCCCGATTTAAATTGTCACCTGAATTCTTTTCTTCTCATATAATTGAATTAATGCACTTATGGCTGCTCTGGGTCTCTGTGGCCATGTGTGGTCTTTGCCTAGTTGCAGCACACTCTGTTGCAGAGCACCGGCTTCTCACTGAGGTTGAGTCTCCTGTTGCAGGGCATGGCCTTGAGCTTTAGCTCATTCGGGCTTTAGCAGTTGCAACTCCCAGGCTCTAGAGCGCTGGCTCTGTAGTTGTGGCGCGTGAGCTTAGCTGCTCCATGGCATGTGAAATTTTCCTGGAGCAGGGATCGAACACCTGTCTCCCACATTGGCAGGCAGGTTCTTTGCCACTGAGCCACCAGGGAAGCCACAACCTGAATTCTTAACTAAGTTTTAGAAACAACTATTTTCTTGCTGAGTTTCCCTGGTGGCTCAGCTGGTAAAGAATCTGCAATGCAGGATATGCAAGTTCTATCCCTGGGTCAGGAAGATCCCCTGGAGAAGGAAATAGCAACCTGCTCCAGTATCCTTGCCTGGAGAATTCCATGGACAGAGGAGCCTGGTGGGCTATAGTCCATGAGGTTGCAAAGAATAGGACACAACTTAGCGACCAAACCAAATCTTCTTGCCATTTCCCCTTAGATAATACTGAAAATTTCAAACTTAGGGTGTCTAATCCAAGCTTTTCATTCTCTCCCCCAATCAGCCTCTCTTACAGTCTGTCTCTTCTCAGTAAATGAGAACCCTAACCTTCCAGTTGCTCAGGAAAACATTTTAGAGTCATTCTTGATGTTTTCTTTCTCTTCCACTCCACATACACTGAATCAGCAGACATTTCTTGGCTTCGTCTTGAAAACATAGCGACTCCATCACTTTGTTCCACTTTCTCTGTTAACATCAGATCCAAGTCATCATTTTTTCTTTCTTGAGCATTGTAGTAGCCTTCTGAATGGTCTTATTTCTACTTTGAGCTCCTCAGTTTATTTACCTCCTTCCAGAAGGTGATAGATATCCTTGTAAGCCTAAATTTGAACACACTTGCTGCAAGCCCTCCAAGCGCTTGTTTCGTTCAGAGTAAAAGCCACAGAACTTGCTGTGATCTGGGTCCCCAACCAAACCTCTAAACTTGTCTCCTCCATCCTTTCCCTTCTCTACTCGGCTCCTTGCTCTCTTTGGAATATTTATGGCACACTATTGCCTCAGGGCCTCTTACTTGCTGTTCCTCCACCTGAGATGTGTGAGTTGGTCCGTAAACAAGTCTGAGTGCTGAAGAACTGATGCTTTTGAACTGTGGTGTTGGAAGAGACTCTTGAGAGTCCCTGGGACTAAAAGGAGATCAAAGCAGTCAATTCTAAAGGAAACTAACGCTGAATACTCACTGGACGGACCAATGCTGGAGATGAAGCTCCAATACTTTGGCCACCTGATGCAAAGAACCGACTCATTGGAAAAGACCATGATCATGGGAAAGATTGAGGGCAGGAGGCAATGGGGACAACAGAGAATGAGATGGTTGGATGATGTCATCAACCTGATGGACATGGGTTTGAGCAAACTCTGGGAGATAGTGAGGGACAGGGAAGCCTGGTGTGCTGCAGTCCATGGGGTCGCAAAAAGTAGGACTCCACTGAGCGACTGAATAACCGCCACCTGAGATGCTCTCCTCTAGCTGTTGACCTTGCTTGGTCAGTCACTGCATCAGTTCCCTTCTCAAGCACTATCTCACCATAGGCCTCCTCTGACTGTTTATAGAAGATACTACCTTCCTGCTCGTGAAGTTCTTCTACTCTTCATTTTTCTTCAAAGCACTTTTATCACTAGCTGATGTATTACATATGCCTTTCTTTAATTTTTTTTTTAAAATTTTCCACCTCTCCTGACTAGAATGCAAACTACAAGAGGGCAGAGCATTTGGTTCAAAACTTAGGGAACAAAATAATTCTTCATAAATATTTGTTGAATTAATTAATGAATAGATTTAGCTGTTTGCTTTTGGAAAAAAGTGCTTAACTGGTCAGAGAGCCTGACATTCCTCAGTGGGGGGACCTCTGCCAGTGTCACTGCCGTGTCATCATCCCTTTTGCTTTCTGTGCTTGGACCACATAGAGCTTCTTTTGTTTTCCAGACTCAGTCCCATCTTTGAGCCACTGGGATGTTTTCTCTGCCTAAAACACACACTTTAGTCCTTACTAATATATATGAAAAATAAATAATTTTAATTGAAATATAGTTAATGTACATGCCCTTACTCTCTGTCACTTCTTCACTTCACTTTCTCTTGCTGGTGTGGCTCAGGTTCTTCACATACTGAGTGTCCTACACTTTTCACTTGGGGCACCTGTTTAATTTGTGTAATGTTATTATTTATGTCATTTTCCCCACAAAGGCCCATTTAGGGTTCATTTTCCATGTCATTTTATTGCCAGCATTTAGCACACATTTCTGCATGCAGAAGGTCTTGATAAACCTTTTTAATGAGTGAATTACTAAATGAATAAATAGAACAGAAGAATCATAACACCCACCTTATTCTAGCCTGAGGATACCTATGCTTAGAATCTACCTGAAGATACAAAATCTGAATGGAAATATATGCTCCCGCTACCCCTATGCAAAGATGAATTAGGAATTGGAGGGTGGAGTTAGGGCCGTAGAAGGACAAATAGAGTGAAGCCCCTATAAAAGTAAAAACGACTTGTTCAGAATAAAGACAGACGATCATCCAGGCAAAATAACTAGATGATTGCATTGTTCACAGTATGGATTTTATGTACCTTAAGCATCCATAAAGATGGGTGCCAAATGGTTTAATTTTCAATTCAGTCAGATTTGGACAGTAGAGTTTTGTTCCTTTGGCCAGGTTGCATAGGTGATATTAAGCACATAAACACAAGTGAACCTATCTACATTACAGAGAATTAGGTAAGACAAAATAATTTCTTTAGCATCATGTAATGTAACAGGTATTCAAAATTTTCTGCTTTTGTTTTTGATTTTTATGTGGGTAGCGGAGCTAGTCCATGCTGAAATCCACGAGCAAGTTCATTTATTATCTTCTCTTCTCATTGCAGCCAAGAAAGTAGTTTGTTTCCCAAAGTAAGCAACTGTGTCTTAGTAACTTGAATACAGGCCATAAGCAACCAATAACAAAGAAAACAATGCCTGCATTCCACAAGGTAATCATTATACATATAAAACTTCAGGGAGTCCCTCTAAGTCAACATGTTCATATGGAAACACTTATGATTTAGGGATAAAAGATAATCTGAATAAACTTTAGCAATTTGACAAACATGTATTGTCTACCATGCACAGCACACTTGTGGAAGGGAGCTGCAATCAGAGATGATAGGATATGATTTACAAACTTCAGGTATTCACTGGCTAGGGAGAGGGACTGAAATGTGATAAATATGCTCCAAATTATAATCCTGGAGTGAGGGATAAACACTCCATGAACCATTTAGACTCTGGGATTTATGTATAAACATAAGAATTTTTAATGAATTTGTTTTCTTTTGCTGTTCTCTGCTGCCAAGCCTTATCTGGAATTTCATCTTTAGCTGTAATATCAACAATGCCTGTGCGTATCTCCTGTCACATATTTTAGCTCTAGAAATGACTGTGGCTTCAACTCTTTAACTAGTGTAAGTTAACATTACATCCAAATGTAGATATCAAAGTCTCCAGTCATTGTCTGTGGGGAAGAAAAGACCAAAGGAATGAACAAACTGAAAACATAGGGAGAAAAGGAGCATGTGTTGTTCTGAAACATCTTATAAAAAAAACATGTTGCTTGAAAGGAAAAAAATGTAATTTTAAGACAGCTCTTAAAACCAAAACTTATTTAATTTTTAAGAGACTGGAAGATCAAGGATAAACTATTTATTTGATTAAGTGATATGATTACATAATAAAGAATGTTGTCTTTTCAAGAATGCTGCAAAGTAGTGTACAAGTCCATATGGAAAATCTAAGAAATCGTTAAAGAAAAATTTGCATTCACTCAAATATTTCAAGAGACAAAAGGATATAAAAAGCAAAATGCTTTGGCATGAATTCAGCTGATATTTAAGACTAATTTGAATCATTAGAACTGCCTTCCCTGCCCTCCCCTGTTTACACAGACTAAATCTCTGTAAATACTAAGACATCAAGTTTCTTCAGTGTAATTATCCTTGCATTTTGTGCCTTTATTTATTCTTATGAATCTCCTTGAAAGAGCCATAATTATTTTATGTATTACTGACAAATCAGTTCCTAATCTATTACCTTCATTAAAATGAATAATTTCATTCAGGTGGTGCTGAAATGATACCCAAACAACAGGTCACATCAGTCACAAGTAAACTTATTATTTACTCTCATTCAGACTGTCCAGATGGCAACATGACTTTGCCACTCAGTAGAAGGGGAGAACCACCTTCCATTCTTAGTGTCAATCAAAACTGAAGTGACAAGAGAAAAATGCCCTAATGATTTGCTATACCTCAATCTTTGGAAAATGAATTGTTGATGATGACATATAGTATTAACCTTTGGAATACCAAGGCACCCCAAGTTAAAAGGAGAAGTTGTTTTTTGAAATATGATAAAGAGGAGTTTGGGCACTGCAAAATAAGTAACTTTAAATATATGTAGTTTATATGATAAATATATATATATATATATATATATATATATGTATGATCGTGAAGAAAGCTGACTGCTGAAGAACTGATGCTTTTGAACTGTGGTGTTGGAGAAGACTCTTGAGGGTCCCTTGGACAGCAAGGAGATCCAACCAGTCCATTCTAAAGGAGGTCAGCCCTGGGTGTTCTTTGGAAGGAATGACGCTAAAGCTGAAACTCCAGTACTTTGGCCATCTCATGCAAAGAGATGACTCATTGGTAAAGACTCTGATGCTGGGAGGGTTTGGGGGCAGGAGGAGAAGGGGATGACAGAGGATGAGATGGCTAGATGGCATCACCGACTCGATGGATGTGAGTCTGAGTGAACTCCAGGAGATGGTGATGGACAGGGAGGCCTGGCGTGCTGTGATTCATGGGGTCGCAAAGAGTTGGACACAACTGAGCGACTGAACTGAACTGAACTGATATGTAATTTTTAAAGGTCAAAGTATTTAGAAGCATGATATGAACTCAGTTTGTTGATGCTGGCATGAAGATAAATGAGCTCATCACTGTTTGGTTTGATGCTTTCAAAACCCTATCATATTGATCAAAGAAATATCCTTATAAGACAATGCAAACCCTTGAAGAATCACATGTATTAAATAATTTCATTTATCCTCCAGAGTCATACTTAGAAATTTCCTACCACCCAGAAGAAAAGAAAATCTGCTCTCTCCACCCAAAAGATCACAATCAGTGAGAATCAAAGAGCTATCTGGTGACTAGAAGTGGCACTACCATTTTTTTTTTTCTTAGTTAGAGAAAAACATACAATGCTATTCAGAGACTGGGCTTCCCTGGTGGCTCAGATGGTAAAGAATCTACCTGCAACGCAGGTTACCCAGGTTCGATCCCTGGGTCAGGAAAATTCCCGGGAGAAGGAAATAGCAACCCACTCCAGGATTCATGTCTAGAGAATTCCATGGACAGAGGAGCCTGGCAGGCTATATTCACACAGACTCGGACACGACTGAGCGACTAACACTTTCACTTTCATTCAGAGACTGATTGCAAATAATCTAAACTAAGTAAGTCTAAAAGTTTACTTTCTTTTTTAGAGACACCCTTTCTGAGTGTATTGATAAAGGAAGTACTGCAGGGAGAATACCTTTTAGGTGTGTCTCTAAAGAGATAACTGCTAATTTCAGCTCCATCTGGAATTACTGACGAATCATGAAAAAATGCCTTGTCTCGAATTTGCATCTGAAAGAGTTCCTCATCTCGAGTAGGCAACTTCTGGGTCCTTGAGCTGAGTGGTAACAGCAGCCACAGCATACACCAGTGGAGAGGCACCATCCTGGGGCGACAAAAATAATTGCTTATGTTAATTCTACAGGCAAAACATTGGGCAATTTGCAAACTTTCTGATGGTTAACACTATTTTGGTTTCCACAGAAAGAACTGTATTATGTACTTTGGATACATACACATGAGCTTGAGGGCAACTTTGCTGGTTTGTTTTTCAAAGTATTTCATTGAGTTGATGATGAATTCACCAGAATTTCAGTTACTAAACAGATTTTGAAACAAAAGAACCCTTGGTGGATTAACTTCACTGGGTATTGAGACAGAAAATCTCCCCTTCAGTATGGCAGAAGCGGTCACTATAGATATCTCCATACAACTGTCTCAAAGCTTGAGATTTGACATAAATCACAGAGACCCATTGAGAGCCAGAAAATTACCACTGCATGGTTATTTTTATTCTTCCTTAAAATTTGACTAAGGATCCTACATATATAGAAATATTCTTAGTCCGCAAATCAAATTTTCATAAATCAGAGATTTTAAGACATTGTAAGTTTAATTTTCTTATAGGTGAAACAATTTGTCCAAAATCACAAGGGGAGCTATTTGCCAGTGTCTGGTATTACAGATTTACCAGACTCTTAAACACAACATTTATATATAAAACTTCACCATATTAAAAAGCAGGCTTGGATTCCCACTTTAAATCAAGAAAGACCACTGGAAAGTTCTGTAGTTAGGTCAGCTGCCTTAATCTCCAGCAGAGTTATGTATTTACCATCCCAGTCTAGTGTTTTCCTTGAGTTACATTTTGGCATTAATCACTGACTTTCCATTAAAAAACATAAATAGTCGTGGATCACCCTCTAGGGCACCTTGCTGGAGGGGTGTTTTCAAGGACACCACCTTCTGCGTGTGCCCTTCTCCCAACAGGAAGCTTCAGGCAGGTGAGCTTCTTTTCACGTCAAGTGCTTGTGAAAGGCTTTGCTTTCTTTGAGGATTTGGTGCCAGTTTTCCTCAGAAAAAACCTCTGAAAGGAGTTGTTTTCCCTTATCTCAGCGAATTCAAGCATTAGGGAAATATATTGTTTTTACATTGAAGTACTTTAAATAGTGCGAGAGTCAAATGCAAATATTTGCGATAATTTGAGATGATTTGAATGCCAGTTTTGTTTCTAAAAGGCCATTGCTATAGCTATGAGGTCACTTCTACTTAAACCAGCACTTGACTTTAATTTTATCCTTCTTTGAGGGCTACCAAAAATATATTCATACAATTGAACATATTTTTTGAGGGGAATATGCTTTGCTTTTCTTTTTTTTAAATAAGAGTTTGAGAAGTAATTTTTCCCAGTGAGCTTGCTTGCTCAGAAAGTTCATGTAACTTGCTTTTTCAAAAGTCGTTATCTATCATTGCTCTGCAATTTTCCATATAAAATATCTGCAGCATTTAAGAGTTATTGTGTGCAAAATATGCAGGCATCCCTGGTGGCTCAGAGGTAAAAAATCTGCCGGCAATGCAGACGATGTGGGTTTGATCCTTGGGTCGGGGAGATCCCCTGGAGAAGGAAATGGCAAACCACTCCAATATTCTTGCCTGGAAAATCCTATGGACAGAGGAGCCTCGCAGGCTGCAGTTCATAGGGTCACAAAGAGTTGGTCAGATATGACTGAGCATACCCACCTGCATGTGCAAAACACAGTGTTAAGTCCATTAACTGCACTATTGCATTTAATCTTCACAGTAACCTTATGAAGTATGTACTAGCCTTATCTAAGAACAAACCTCCTTTAACATAAGCAGAGAAAGGATATAAACCCAGGAGAATCTGACTGCAAAGCCCAAACACTTATCCTCTATAATCTCTCTCAAGAAAGCAATAGAGGTTCTTATTTCCCATCCTTATTTCTCAATTGTATTGAGATTGAATGACGGAATGTTAAGAAAGTTGGCTTTTTGGTCTCAGCTCCTAATTAGAACTGTAATCTTAGGCAATTCACTTCAAATTCTGGACTTCAATTTTATGAATGGTTTGGATGGAAGGTTTTACTAAAATCTGAAAATGAACAATGACTGAGCACTAAAATCCTCTTCCCAAATAGCTGGCAGATTCCCTGGTGGCTCAGATGGTGAAGAGTCTGCCTGTAATGTGGGAGACCGGGGTTTAATCCCTGGGTTGGGAAGATCCCCTGGGGAAGGAAATGGCAACCCACTCCAGTATTCTTGCCTGGAGAATCCCATGGATGGAGGAGCCTGGTCAACTACAGTCCATGGGTCATAAAGAGTCGGACACAGCTGAGTGGCATCACTTTCACTTTAGGAATAAAAGCAGCCCTCTTTAAGTTTCATTAAATAATCTGTCTCTTAGATACCCAGCTGACTGTCAAGGAGGGGAGCCCAAGTGTGGCTGGAGGTGTTAATGGGAGCTCACGTGACTTACTTAGACAAACGTTATGTCTATAAAAGATGGCTTGGCAGATCAAAATCAAAACTCAGTGAACCTATTCCAAATAAGTAGGGACATGGTAGAGAAAACTGAATGGAACCTCCACTCATGACACCTAATCCCTCCCTTTCTGATGCCCTTTGTCCAGTAGCTAACAGAAATGCAAAATCCAAATGGGATTTGATAAGCTGCTCCTGTAAAAGAGGTGGCAAAGATAAAGAACCTGATAAACAACCCGCCTGCCAATGCAGGAGACATAAGAGACATGGGTTTGATCCCTGGGTCAGCAAGATCCCCTGAAGGAGAGCCTGGCACCCCACTCCAGTATTCTTGCCTGGAGAATCTCAGGGACAGAGGAGCCTGGCGGGCTACAGTCCACAGGTCACAAAGAGTTGGACATGACTGAAGTGATTTAGCACACACCTTGTAAAGAAATACTCATTATTTCAACAAAAGAAAACTTACTCAGTTTACTTTGCAGCGGCATTTCTGAAACTTTAGCAGAGGAGTCCAGATAACAAGATACATCTCTTTAGAAATGGTTAGAATTTGACTTTCCATATTTATTAGGAATGGAGAGCCAACATGCCAGGGAAGCACTTATGAGTGAGATACTCAGGCGTATTTGCCCTAGAACCACTCAAGGGCAGCCTTCCCTCCTCAGCCCTGTATTTGCCCTGAAAGCTGTCAACTGCACACAATTGAGCAGGACAAGCTGCCCAATGCCCCAGGATATCTGGGATATTTAGGTCAGCCCCAGGGTTAGAGGGCTAGCTAGTTATGACTGGTGGGAATTTTTCCAGCATCCTCAGCTTCCCATGGAGGAACTTTCTCTTATTAAATCAGCTAATTGTAAGAGAAGAATTTTAAATTAATAAGAAAAATATTAATAAATTTTGCTATGTATGTGATGCATGCCAGGCACTCTTCTAAGTGCTTTATATCTATTATCTCATATAATGTTAGCAACAGCCCTATGGTGTAGGCAATATTATTTATCTCTCCTCAAAAATAATCAAACTGAGGCCTGGACGAGTACAATCACATAGTGACTACAACACGATATGAGGAATGTAAAGTCTCAGGAGTGACTTTAAAAGTGTGGTAAATAGGATTATTATACATTCCTCAGCATCAGCTACTTCATGATGTAATGCTAGGTAAAGTGAACAACTTCAGATGATAGGCTTATGCAGAGGAAGTGTTAAAGACAGTTATCCATGGAACTCTGTACTTGTCTGTGCACAGGTGGGAAGCAGAAGAATTGACTGCTTTTGTTCCAGATTACCATCTTTTCAAGGATGTTTGTGTAATTCATAGCCTTGAAGATAACACTTCTGGGGCCAAGAGCAGGCGTGATTATTACCCGTTATGAAAACCCGAGTTCGCTAAGCTCAGGGCTGCTCTCTTGTAATAATCCCCACTGTAGGTACTGGTGCCATAGGTCCCCTTTGCATCATTCTGTGAGATTCGGGGGTCAGGGGGCAAGTGGCAGAAAATGGTACTTCTGTGGATCTGTGGCTCCTGCTGTTGCTCTGAGTAACGAAGCCCTTTGTCACTGACCCAAGAGCCTCATGGCATCTCGCATCCATGAAACGATGACAGGCTAACTCGATAGCTTGCAAGGAGGGCAAAATCTCAAACACGTTACAGGTCTTGACCCCAAGCGTTTACTTGTTAAGTTATTACTTTCCTGGCTTGTTGACTTTACTGGCTCAGGTAGACATTTTTATTTAGATAATCACCAACAGAGAATAGACTAAACTTTATCTTTTGCTTTCTTTATACAAATATATTTCCACAGCTTTAATTTTATCAGGCCATATTTTCTGTTTCTGAAACAGTTTTAACTGTTTTAATTGGTACATCAGTTATGGGCAAAACAGACACTTTTCAGAAAAGTGTTTAAAATTAGTATGTTCCCTTTTATTTTTATTGTATTTACAGAAGAAGATGGGTGTTAGCTGAACCTATTGTGGTTATCATTTCACAAGGTATGTAAATCAAACCATCATGCTGTATGCCTTAAACTTACACAGTGATGTATGTCAATCACTCTTCAACAAAACTGGAAAAAAGTTAGAATGATTCTCCAAACACTGGAATTTATATCTATAGGATTATTGTTTTCAGAATGTTATCTAATCACATTTGTCTACTTCTGGGGAAAAAAAAAATTCAGTTATTAGGGAAACCCAATAATTTGTTCAATTTGATCAGGTTATGGGCAGAATTTTTCTAACAAAATGTATTTAAAAGAAGCATTGAATATAGTTAATCAAAAAACTATTATGCAGACATATTGTGCATATTTTTACAATTTATATTCACTGATTCAAGTTTAAAGCTTTATGTAAGCATTGTTTAAAAGATGAAATTTTATAGAATTTTTTCTCTACCAAAATAAGTTCTTAAATATTCAACTTAAGAATTAGTCATTTTAAATAATAAGGGAAAATACATTCTTAAGAATAAGCCGTGGGTAAGCCAGTACTTTGGCCACGTCATGCGAAGAGTTGACTCATTGGTAAAGACTCTGATGCTGGGAGGGACTGGGGGCAGGAGGAGAAGGGGACGACAGAGGATGAGTTGGCTGGATGGCATCACGGACTTGATGGACGTGAGTCTGAGTGAACTCCGGGAGATGGTGATGGACAGGGAGGCCTGGCGTACTGCGATTCATGGGTTCGCAAAGAGTCGGACATGACTGAGCGACTGAACTGAACTGAACTGAACTGAAGCCAGTCTATAACGGACTTTTCTTCTAAGATTGCAAAAGTGCCCTCTAATGGCATAACTATTTCTTTCATTTCTTTCTGTTCCTTCTAGGTACCTAGAGCTCATTTAGGTTTAAAGTTTAATGTAAATAATATTTCTCAGAATTTCTCTTTCAGAATTATTACTTCTGTAATGGGTAATATGGTGGGTAATCCAGGAAATGTGTCTGCACATCAAGAAATCTTGCTGTGTTTCTACAACCAAAGTAGTTCCAACAGAAGTAGAACGTTGCTAAGATGGTTGCAAGTGTTTTTAATTTGCTGGACAGAGTGATCAACTTGGTTGCACAATGATTCTCAGCCCAGAAAAACTAAGTGGTATTATCCTATTAAACTGAGAAGATTGACTTCAACTGTTTCAGTTGTAAACTTCTGATGAATCAGGTACATGGATGTTAATCCAAAACTCCAAGATTGTTTGTTCAGTCAGAAGCTTTCTCCATATTTGGCACACACATTCCTATCTTACCTAGGTTGAGGCTGACCTAATGATTTTATATACCTCAATCTCTAACCTAGATTACTGTAATTTAGATATTGGAGATGAGAAATAGTTTTATCCTTTGAAGTCCCAATGCATCCTAGAGTTAAAGAAGAAATTATTTTTGAAATATAATTGTTCAATGAGATGCATCATGTATTCTATACTTAGAAATACATAGAAAGGAAGACAGAGGTTTGGACACTGAAAAATAAATAACTTTAAATGTTATTAGTTTATAGGATACATATTCACACAGAGTTAAGGAAAATAATTCAGACACATTATATGAATCCCATTAGTTGATGCTGTGGGGTGTGTGTGTCTGTGTGTGAGCGCGCCCGGCACTCACGCTAAGTCGCTTCCGTCGTGGCCAGCTCTTTGCGATCCTACGGACCACAGCCCGCCAGGCTCCTCTCACCGGGGACTCTCCAGGTAAGAACGCTGGAGTGGGTTGTCACTCCCTCCGCCAGGGGATCTTCCTGACCCAGGGACCGAGCTGCGTCCCTTAGCTCTCCCTCTCCTGCACTGACGCATGGGTTCTTTGCTGTCAAAGTTGATGTTAGAGCAAATGAGCAGAAGCTCTAAAAGCAGCACCTTGTATTCACAACACTTCACTCCTATATTTGCTGCCCCCTCTCTGGAACGTGAGTGAGCACCACTGCTCTAGGAGGATGGGGAGGGGCTGCTTTAAATGTCTGAGGACGGGATGACTGGAGCTGTTCACCCACTTGCTCTCCCACCTTCTCTGCTGGGCTCTCTGTTGCCGGCCCTAGAGAGGGAAAGTGGACAGTGGACCACAGAAGATGAACTGAGGACTAGTTTTACAGAAAATGCCAGTAAAGAGATGGGAAGCATTTGTATTATTCTAAAAGAGGTAGGGAGTGGAGCAGCTGACGGATAACTGAAGACACAGAAAGAATTCTAAGACTTTATTTTTGGCGTTAACTTGAACTTTTTACTCTATAGGGCTTTCAGTATAGTTAAAAGAAATAGTCAAATTGACCTGGCATATCCTTTTCCCACACACCTTGAGAATTGTAAAATGGTCATATGGTAAGCAAGAAAAAAAAATTAAAGGGACCTTGAACAATTTATCAATGTACTAACTAAAAACCCAGGATGACCCTGGTCACCACAGAAAAAAACACAATAGGCCTAAAAGCAAATAGTATGTTCCCCAGGGAGTCAGTAGCAGCTCCTCCACTGTCATTTTGCAAAATTTATCTCCAATTACATAGTCAACTTGGTTAACCCACTGATTCACTTAGTGAAAATGAAAAGGTACAATTGGAAATGGTGTAAACAAGGATAATAAGTAAATAAGTCTGGTTAATTATTTTTACTTCTTTGAAATATGTATTAAATGCATTTAACCACAAATCCTAATTGAGAATCTTGTCTTAGGAGTAGAGAGATATTTCAAACCACTAAAAAGCTTCCATTTCATATTTATAGACTGCTGTTTAATTACATTATCTTACTAATGTAATAAATTTTCAAGTCTGGTAAATAAAACATTCTTTCAGGTTTTCATGGAACTTCCCAAGGCTTTCTGAATAGAAGATGTCATACAAATTAAGGGATCGTGACCTTTCCCATTTTTGTGGATTCCTCAGAACAGCAGCGACAGCTCTACCTGCCTGGGAGAAGCATGATAAAAGCAAGTTCCTCCATCACTTTCCCACCAACCAAGGTCCTGCAAATTCCCGTAGAACATGTGAACATAGTTGTAAAAAATGTCATCAAGCTCTTATAGACATTACATGGTATAAAACTTAACAAGATCAGATTCATCAGGATAAATAGGCCACATGTAGTACACAGTCAGAAAATTCATCGAGTCATTAAGATTCACTTAAAAACTATCCAATGTGCCCAACCATGTGTCTGCCACAAACATGAAATAAATTCACAATGACCAAAAAGAAGGATGGGCATTCTGAATTTACTTGAGACAAACGCATCTGGAATAAATAAAATCTAATGTTTAATTACAGAGACTGGAAAGTGCATGATTACAATTTAGTGAGGATAATTTTAAGGAAAGGTCTGCCGCAGAGATTTCTGTTCTGTTCTTTTCCTTTTTAAGTGCAAACATTTAGTCTTTTAACTTCTATTTTTAAACTCGAGGGCATTTGTTTTTGTTTGAATCATCCATGCCACATCTGATAATAAATCTGGAGCATCTGATCTAGCTGTAAAGAAAAAAATGTAGCTTTGGTCAGGGGAATGGCCCCCCATGTCTGCCAGGATCTGCTCTGTGAGCAAGGAGGGGTGGGTTGTGGTGGGGCGGGGGAGGTGCCAGGGGGGTGCTCTGTCTTTGCACTTTGACAAAGTAAAATGCCCATCCTCGATCTACAGACTCCCTCAAGGCAGAAAAAAAAAAGGAAAAAAAACCCCACTGATTTCCAGAAGCTGTTTTGTTCTCCTGTCTTTTGTAAACAATGAGAATATTAACTGAAATTAATTGGTTGTCCCTATAAATGTAGATAGCCTCTGCTATGGTTGAAAATTGCAGGGAAACAGGGCATATTGTGGTTTGGCATGTTTTCATATTTGGTAAGGGTGAAAGCAGCCAGTAGGAGTCCAGGGCTCCTGGTCAGCATTGAGTGGTCCTCTGCCCTGGCTGGGTAAGCTCCTGTTATCTGATAACCTCAAATGCAGCTGCAGTATTTCCAACTCCTGTGGCTCTATAGAGCAGAGCCAGCCTTGGGCACAGAATTCATAGGCTAAAGCTCTCTAAATGCGGGCTGTCATTACAGAGTGGAATGATTATTAAGGGTTTTAAGAGTTCATTATATCAATAATCTATGGATTAAGGACCTTCACAGGCATTTCAATGGCAATGAGTCCAACCTCCTCTACCACTTCTCTAAATGATTGCCAACTTTCATCCTGGAAGGAAATTAAATTAGTATGAAAAAGCAATGTAAAATTAAAACATGCCAAAGATCTGAATAAAGTTTCCATTCTGTCATCCCCTCCCCTCTGATCTTCATGGTATGCAGTTCATAGCAGGGCCAAGGCTGGGGCACTTTAATTTTAAAAGATAGGCAAGCCTACATAATAAGAATAGCTTGAAAGAGGATCAGGTTTTAAACGAAGTAACCTTGTATTCCAGCAGCATTAATGCCAACAGAATAATGAACAATAGAAACGGCCAAAATAAATGTACTACAGATAGACAGTAGTCTTTAAGAAGCCAGATTCATTTTACCATAGGAAGGAGTAAATCTCCTAAAATGCATTTGATAGGTGATTCAGAGGTATGATAAATTCAAAAGCAATTTAGAAGATAATGCAAAGTAAAACTGAAACAAGATTCTAAATATCCTCCTCCAATCAGAATTTCCTCTGTAGTTACAACTGTAATAGCTGGGCTCATTTTCACTATCTCAGAAGTTAATGATTCCTGGAATAATGAAAGCTCCTAAGGGAGGAATAATATGCTCGGTTGCTTTTCTTACTTTAGTTTGGCAGCTAAGCCTTATTTCCTGTTGATCTGCAACAAAATGGAAATGACTTCTTGTGCAATGTTCCCCAAAGTTGTTCATAAACGGCACACGCCATCCTCGACAGAAATTCAGCTGATGGAACGTGGCAATGTGCCAACAGCACCTAGCAGCATCACACATCAGCCTTGAAGATGGGATATGAACTGTCACGATCAGCAGAGTGCCTGCTGTTGAAACACGCCAAAAATACCCTGAAAGTATAATGACCTTGACTACCCATCCATACCGGTCCGCCGTTTAGCACTGAGTTGAGTTGATGTTAATTATGCATAAGAGTAAGTGAACCCCTACCAAGAGGGAAAGGGTGGCTGAGATTATAAACGAGCGCTAATTAGAGCTGGAGTGAAAAATCCCCAAGAACTGGTGAGGACAGAATAGGACTCAGTGGAAGTAAGAGGAGGAGAATGAACTGGACTCAGGAAAGGGAGGTGGAGGTAGGGAGGGCAGGGAGTTGATCTGATGGAGGGCTGCATCAGGAAGCGTTAAACAAAGGTCAGCTGAGCCCCTGCATGCACTGGACGCTGAATGATATGCCACTTGTACAAGACTTCCTCTCTTCTTGACGTATTTGCAGTCTAGCAAGAAGTGAGGAAGAAAATATTCTTATGCAGAGGCGAAGAGAGAGCAGTATGAAACCTAATGACAAAGATCTGTAAAAGCAAAATGCACCTTTCTAAAGGGTGTGAAAGCTTAGCTAAAAGACGATAAAGTCCTGTGGTTTACAACCTATATTTCTTAGCCATTGCTGAAATTCCCGGGATGAGTTCTGAAGAGGGTCCTTAAAAGGTCACCTCATGTGCCTGAGACCATCGAGAAAGACTCCAGAGGCAAAGACAAGTATTTCTTCAAGACAGGCTACAAGACAGTTTCAAAAATCACTATTCTCTTTTCCACACAAAATCTCTGTCCCCTGACCTGGAAGCATGGTTCAGGGGGAAAACCGCAGACTGAGAGTTAAGACACATCCGCTGTGGGCAGGAGAACTATCCATGATGATGGCTTGCTCTCAAGGTACCCTGCGGCTGTGGGTCCATCTAGGGTGAGTCCATCCTATCTCTTACAGAAGCCGGCAGCACAGGGCAGAAGCGAGGCTCCTCCAGGACACACTGTAACTTGGGTTCCTCTGTATCTAATTCTAAGACAAGAAAGAACAGGCTATGGACAGAGTGAAGGAAAACCAGTCTGCTTTTATGGAAACCTGGCCATCCACTTCATGAACTGAATGGTTACTGCTGTAGGTTAACCTTGAGAAAGGACTTCCACAACCCCAGTAACAGCACAGAAGAGTATCAGTGTGAAAGTCTACTGGCAAGCCAACCCAATTCTCCTTTCCTGGAGATAATCATTAATACACTAGAGGTGGGTTGTTGTACGCTTACTGGAGGTTGGGACTATAGTATATCAGTTAAAAATTTGATATTTTTACAGTTATTTCAGCCTATAAAATAAATTCCTGTAAAAGCTCCAGGAAAGGAACTTTTCAGGAAGATACTCCATAGATTTCTTAGGACACCAAAAACAAGATATGGTCAAAGGAGCTAAAACTCAAAAGAACAAGAATTTTCTAAATTCTGACTCCATATTCCAAACCAAAGTGGGTAATGTGAGAATCAAACTGTTAGTAGCCCAGCCATGTCCAATTCTTGGGGACCCCACGGCCTGTAACCCACCAGGCTTCTCTGTCCATGGGATTTCCCAGGCCAAAACACTGGAGTGGGTAGTCACTCCATTCTCCAAGGGATCTTCCCAATCCAGGGATCGAACTCAAGTCTTCTGCATTGCAGGCAGATCCTTTACTGTCTGAGCCACCAGGTTAATAATATGAGCATTCAAAAGAAATATCCTAGGAATATATAATCTACTTATGAAGACAAAAGCTACATACCCAGACACCAGAGTCCAGTCACATCCATATCACTCATTCACTGTCTTGTTCCTTAACATATATGCAATGAGTCCTTGCTGCATGCCTGGCACTCTTCTGGGGATAGGGGTGACCTTGTGAATCTGTGTTCTAGTGTAGGGGACAGCATTATACAGATGCATAAATAAGAAAACACTATTGGCTGATTTTCATTGCCATGCAGAGAATTAAGAGGCCTGTGGGAAAGACAGTGTGGTGGTGCCTACTCCAGATGTACATTTATTTACGTTTTATTATTTTTCGGGCCGCATCATGTGGTATGTGAAATCTGCTCTGACGAGTGATCAAACCTGTGCTCCCTGCATTGGAAGCGCAGAGTCTTAACCACTAGACCACCAGGGAAGTCCTCTAGATAGTATATTTAGAGAAGATTTCTTGGAGGAAATGGCATTTACTCTGAGATATAAAGGAAAGGAAGCCAGTAAAACAAATGTCAGGGGAAAGAGCATTCCTGGCTCAGAAACGGCAGGTGCAAAGGCCCTAAGGTGGCACAGCCATGGGGTACCGCTGAGAGGAAAAGATATCACCGCAGAACAGAGTGGGTGATGGCGAAAGATGAAGGCACAGGAACACCACACACAGCCTTGCAAACCATACGAATAGGTTAGGATTCTATCCCGAGTGTGATGGAGAGCCCGTTAAGCAGGCCAGGAACCACGATCTGGTTCATGGTTTTAGGAAAAACTGTGTCTATTACATAGAAAATGGATTTGGGGGAAGGGATCATCATTACAGCAAAAACCAAACTCATCTCTGTAAGAGCACAAAGAACCGGTGAAGGGAAAGCTACTGCAGTTGTTCACAGTAGACATGCTAACGGCTTAAACCTCATGGCAGCGGTGGAAAGGAGTGCGGAGATTCAGGATATGTTTAATAGGCAGGGTCAACAGAATGTGCAGGTGAGCTGGAGGTAGCGAGTGAGGAATCAAAGCTAACACCTTGATTATAGGAGCCTAGGTACAAGAAAAGGACGAAACACAAGTAATGGAGAGATGAAAGAAATCAGAGAGAAAGGAGATGAGTCAAGCAGAAGTTCTGGCATCAAATAATTTTTGAGGTGTTGGCCATCTTAGATGCAGTTTTTAAGAGCTGATTTTTATACTGGATAAAGTATTAGAAAAAGGAGAAACATAAAGATACATAGGCCAGGGTGGGAAGTAGCTGGATGTGTGGGTTGATTTCAGTTGTCAGGCTGGGAAAAGGTGGTAAGACATTCTGGGGAGAGGCAACACACACACACGCACGCACACACACACATGCGCACACATGCGCGTGCACACACACACACACACTGGGGAGAGGCAACAGACACATGCCCACATGCACACACACACACGCACGCGCACACACGCACACGCACACACAGACACACCCGCTCACACCCACACACCAGTAGTTGTTTCTTTGAACTTACATTTCGAATGTAAGGAAGGACACATGATATTTGAGGCCAACTACTTTGTCAAGAGTTCTGGTAAGGGGCTGTTTTTAGTAAGTGAGCAGGAAATCAAGGAAGACAGATATAGAAGTTATGAAGAATATTTGACAAGAAAACACTGCAATTTGGCATATATGACCAGACCTCTTCATAAGCTGTGTCCAAATGCATAGACAAAATAAAACTTTCTAATGAACCCACATCTGCCAAGTGTCACCTAGCAGATGCTCCCAGGCCCTTTTCTGGCGAACAGTACCGGAAGACAGAGGGATAAGATGAGGTGGACTCCACAGGTGTGGGCAAGAGAGGCAGGCTGCGCGCTCGCTGGCAGGCAGGAAGAGGCAGTGGAGAAAGCAACGATGTGACTCAGTGGGTCACTGGGACAGATGCCAAGCTCTGAAGTGTGTGCCAGTCTGGGGGAGGAAAATGAGCCGTCTTTACAGACATCCTGTAACACACATAATAAGCAGTCACTAACTACTGATTGATCGATGGACCAAATTTAATAAGGATTACATCTTCTGAACTGAGACCATCACTGTTTGTTTGGTCCCTGCTGGGTCTCCGTTGCTCCCCGGGCTTTCTTCTGTGTGGCGAGCGGGGGCCACTCTTGCTGTGGAGCACGGGCTTCTCTTTGGGTTTGCTTCCCTTGCTGCAGAACCCAGGCTCTAGGGCGAGCAGGCTCAGTAGCTGCGGTCTGCAGGCGTACTTGCTCTACCAGGTGTGGGATCTTTCCCAACCAGGAATCGCACCCCCACGTCCCCTGCATTGACAAGCAGATTCTTAACCACTAGATCACAAAGGAAGCCCCTTGTTACTGGTTTTGTGTGTTAGTGACAGCAAGGATAAAAACCAAAAGATTAAAGCAAAATACTGTAGCAGGATTCTAAAAATTCATCCATCTCTTGACTCATGCATCAGCAACAACCTTGAAACGTTCTGTCCTTCCCATGTATCCCAGAGCACACATACTACCTTCTCAAAAGAACTTCAAAATCGAAAAGGTTTTTTTTAGTTCTACTCATCATACTAACAAAACCAGGTACTTCAATTATCTGAGTTCAGAGAGATTCTTGTTCTCAGGACAAACCTGGTTTTAAAACTTGCTTTGGCCACTCTGCCAGCTCTGTCTGCTGAACACATGGGCTGCATCTTCCATCGGTTATGATCAAAGAAATCTTTTATACCCAAGCTTCTAGTGATATAAGAAAAAGTGATATTCGTCCACAAGGCAGTGACAACAGAAACCTTTCTCGGAGAGCAAGCATGGTGGAATTGCAGAGCTCACTGGCTGATTCAACAAACAGTTATTGGGTACTTACTCTGTGCTAGGCACTCTTGAGGTCTGGAAATATAGCAGTGAACAAGATGCTTGCGTGAGGTTCTCATGCTTGCAAAGCTTACACTGTTGGATTTAAGAGAGGCTCCACATAAAGATCCCTGAGAGCAGGAGCACTGTGATGCAAATGAGCGGTGAAGAGGCAGGAGGGGAAGCCACAAGGGGAAGGCTGGAGGGGACAGAGCTAGCTGAGTGCCCGGGGAAGACCTCTCTGAGAAAGCGCTGTTTCAACAGGGACCTGATGGAGAGACTAAGCCCCGAGAACCACCGAATATTGGGCCTAGAAGGGACCTTTACAGATGAGGAAACTGAGGAAGACTGAGGGGAAGGACCTGCTTCATCTCCTGGGCTTCACATTCAGGAATTTGCCTGCATGAACTGTGTTACCCTGTGGCTCAGTGTTAAAGAATCTGTCTGCAGTTCAGGACACTGGGGTTTGATCCCTGAATTGGGAAGATCCCCTGGAGAAGGGCATGGCAATTCACTCCAGTATTCTTGTCACAGAAAATTCCATGGACAAAGGAGCCTGGTGGGCCACAGTCCATGGGGTCGCCAACAGTAAAACCCTCAGCCACCCAAAGGCTTGCGCCCACACGGGCAAGCCTCAGGGACCACAGTGACAATCACATCACGTGGGCAACAGCTGACCAACATTAACCCCGAGGAGGGGGGGGTGTGAGGAAGGGCGACACCACAGTTTTTCAAGGTCCATTATCAGATGAAAGAAAGATTAGAAGCCCTGTGGCTAGCCCAGCTAGTCCAGGGCCTGGTAGGGCCTGACAGGGAAGGAGGCTGGAACGTGGTGAATTACTTATCTGATAAAGTGGTGAAACTGAACAGAGAGCACTTTAAAAAGTAGGAGGTGTTCCGACAGAGAAAGGATGCTGCCTGACTTTCCCTAGGGAGATTCCTAATAGGATTGCAGCAGCGTGGTGTTTACTTAGATGGCTTGTTATCTGAGCTCTCTCTGTACACTGTCAGTAAGTGAGCTGGTGTTTATTAAGTGCCTATTGTGAGTTCCTTGGGGACTTTGAAGGCGGATAAAGCTGAACCACAGTTCTCCTGTAAAAACCAGAGACTTTGGTTCTTCTGTACTTTCTTATCTCACTTGAATTATAGCTATTTTTGTTTTTTCCCTTGTCCCTAAAAAAAAGCCCTTCATGAGGCTTACATAACATGAGTTTACCCAAGAAAGTGCCCCTTAGACAGAAAGTACTTTTTTACTCTTTATGTCCTCAATGTAGACTTTTTTAGTTCTGCACAAATAAGCACTAAATAAATATTTGCTTAATTTTATTGCTTTCGAGAAGCTCAGATGACACCACCCTTATGGCAGAAAGTGAAGAACTAAAGAGCCTCTTGATGAAAGTGAAAGAGGAGAGTGAAAAAGTTGGCTTAAAGCTCAACATTCAGAAAACTATGATCATGGCATCTGGTCCCATCACTTCATGGCAAATAAATGGAGATGCAATGGAAACAGTGGCAGACTTAATTTTGGGGGGCTCCAAAATCACTGCAGATGATGACTGCAGCCATGGAATTAAAAGACGCTTACTCCTTGAAAGGAAAGTCATGACCAACATAGACAGCATATTCAAAAGCAGAGACATTACTTTGCCGACTAAGGTCCATCTCGTCAACTATGGTTTTTCCAGTAGTCATGTATGGATGTGAGAGTTGGACTATAAAGAAAGCTGAGCGCTGAAGAATTGATGCTTTTGAACTCTGGTGTTGGAGAAGACTATTGAGAGTCCTGTGAACTGCAAGGAGATCCAACCAGTCCATCCTAAAGGAGATCAGTCCTGGGTGTTCATTGGACTGATGAAGGACTGATGCTGGAGCTGAAACTCCAACACTTTGGCCACCTGAGCTGAAGAGCTGACTCATTTGAAAAGACCATGATGCTGGGAAAGATTGAGGGCAGGAGGAGAAGGGGACGACAGAGGATGAGATGGCTGGACTGCATCACTGACTCAATGGACATGAGTTTGAGTAAATTCCGGGAGTTGGTGATGGACAGGGAGGCCTTGCATGCTGCGGTCCATGGGGTTGCTAAGAGTCAGAAGGTAATTTGAAATGTCTCCCATTAGAAAGATCCCTAAACATTCTGGACCGTGCAAGGCTGCTGGGGATGGTTGTTGGCTGCTTCCTCCAGGCTGACTGCTAGCTCCAGACCCATTTTCCTTCCTTTCCCAGGCATCTAACCCTCAAGGCGTGGAGTGGCCAACCTGAATCTGGGCTCTGTTACTGGAAACCCTTCTATACCATCGCTACTGTGGGCAGATTAAATATGTGGAACCACCCTGAACCTTGGTTTCCAAGTGTGCTGTCTGAAAGGTACTGGAGACACTGTGCCATTTCAGACAACAAACCCGGCGAGACTGCTAAAGGGCTACCTTGAAATCAGTGCACACTGGTATTACTTCAGCAGCACTCGTTCTGCCAGCTGCTGAACCAGGAAGCTCAACGTTCCCTGAGGTTTTGGTCCCCACGCTGCATGATCCATCACATCCTGCCTCTCCCCTGCTACATCTCCTCTCAAAGGCGCTCTCTCTTCTTTACCCACGTGGCTAGCGCCTCACCGTCCACTTAGTGACCCTCCCCTGCCTGCTCTCACACCCGTGTCCCCTGGATCTCTCCTCAGTCCTTCTACACAGCACTGCTCGGTCCCCTTGATAAATGAAATCAATTTCAGTCTTCTGCTGAAAAAAAAAGTCATATGGTTCCCGTGAGGCAGAGTCTGAAGGCCACGCCCGCGAGGCCCTTTGCGTCACAGCCCCTCTGCTCCTGCAGACTCACTTCCACACCCTCCCGGTGCCAGGAGGACCTGCCGCCCCTGTGGCTGGGGCACCGTCGCCCCCTCTCTGGGGGCAAACCTCCGCGCACTCTTCACTCCAGCGTCTGCAACCGCAGAGAAATCAAGGTGTGCACTTTTCCGCGCTCATACTCCTACTGCAAACCATTCTGCATTCTGTCTGTGTGTCTTCTTGAGACCCCCAGAGTGGCACGGCCACGCGCCCCCTCTACGGCGGCGACACAGAACCCACTCCAAGCAGAGGTGGGTGACGCTTCACGGGTGTGTCATGGACAAATGACAACACGGACAGTTGTTGCTGCTTTGTGGAAGCTGTTTCACAAATGATAGTAAGAGCTAAATAGGACACAAGGTATGAATGCCTTTGACAATTTTCTTTCCCCCAATATCTGCTGATCCTGAAGCTTTACTCCTTCCTCCCCGCCAGCAGTTGTTTTGGTACGACAGCACTAAAGCCTGCTTGCTACCAGAGAGGATTTGGCTTCCATGCCGAAGCCCAGGACAAACTCACAACAGTAATGTACAAAACCTGCACTCACGATACTGTAATCCAGTGATAGGTGGGTGAGACAGATATACCAGCGACCTTAAACAGTGACCATGGTTAAACACTAGATTAGTCTTATTTCCAGAAGAAAGAGGGCACACGAGTATCTTGTTCTGGTAAAATGAAGTAAAAGTATTTAAATTCTTTGGCCTTCAAATCCAAGGCCCAAAACAAACTGTACACTCAGAGGCAAGGCTGTGGAGAGAGGAGACCACGTTCTTCAAGGACACTGCATGTGTGTGCCCGGTCCTGTCCGACTCTGCGACCCCGTGGACGGTAGCCTGCCAGGCCCCACTGTCCGTGGAATTATCCAGGCAGGAATACCGGCGTGGGTTGCCATTTCCTGCTCCAGGGGATGTTCCTGACCCAGAGATCAAATCAGCGCCTGGCTGCTGACAGTCTACTGGTTTAGAGACCCTCGTCTTTTGCTGACTCATTCTCCTGTCTCTTGCCTCTATCAATTCAGGATTATATGTTTCTACGAACACTTGAATTTAAGTTTTGGTTTGTTTTTCTACTCTCTTCCATTCTCCCCTGTCGTGCAATTTTTAGTATGTATTCATTTATTCATTCACATTTGGGGACTGTTAACAAACTTCCTAAAATAGAAAATAATCACTGGACTTAGAGGAAGAGGATCAGAGTTGGAAAAGTTCTGACTGAACAGTTATTGGCTTTTGTACTTTGAGCAAAAGTGCAAGCCTCTTACTTAATCTCTTTGAGTTTCAGTTCCCTCATCTACAAAATGAAGACAATTATTCCCAGGATTATAATAAGATTAAAAATGGTAGACATGCGTGCTCTTTTAAAAGTAAAGAAAGTTCTATTCATTAACAAATACTAAAAGCCAGCTGTCCAACTAGTTGTAAAATTTTATTCAACAGCAAAAGACACATGTTTTGACTTGCTCTTACAACAGAGATATCAGAAGGAGTTTCAGCATCAGATTATTCTACCTTTATTTACCTAATCAATCAGGTAAAAGGTTAGGTTCCTATTTAATAAGAGACTGACTAGAAACACAGAGGAAAGTGTGAGATGTTAGGTTTTTAACAATAATCACACAGACGTAGGAAACGGTTACTATTCCTTTTGTTACCCTAGATATGCCTTATCTGAAGACATCAATATTGTTTAGTAAAAAAAGGTGGGCTGTAACTGATTCAAAGGTGAGTGTCCGCAGGCTTTTTGGGCACTAGATCCAGCAAAGGCTTTAAGAGGCATGTGTTGAGATGAGAGAGCTGAGGATTAGGCTCAGTTCCCGGGATGTTCTGCATTATTATTTCTGGATTAAGGGATGATTGAAGAACAGGACACTCAAAAGGCAGACGATGCAGACAGGCCTCACAGTCACTTTTAATGAAGAGCTTAAAGCAAATTATGATGAAATAATACAAACACATACCCCTAGAACCATTAGAAAGATGACTAACTACAGAATACTGACCCAGTGTGGGAATTCACACCCACAATTGTTTCATTCCTTCCTCCCCACCTCAAAAGTAAGGCATATAGTTAGGCGTGGCTTTCAGTCTTATTAAAATCTTTTTAAGGGAATCATTAAGGAAAAGCTGCAGCTGGTGAGTCTTGGGGGTCAAGGGTGTTCATTACAAGATAAAACCTGCCAAGACGAAGAGATGTTTCCAAACTGCCTCTTTGTGGTCCTTGTTTTTGTAAGTGTGAATAAACTTTAAACAGAGTTTTTTCAATTATAAGACTGAATTCGGTGGCTGAAGCATTAATACGGGTGTGTGTGTATAAATATTTTCTTTATTTGAATTTACTTCTCATTGTGTTTTAAAGGGCTTTAAACGTTTAGGATATTTGGAATATGTGATATACATGTCTATAATGGCTCTCATTATTCCACTAAAATGTGCAATTCCATCCAACTTTCTTGGAAATCACTATTTTAAAAAAAACCTTAAAAGTGAACTAACTTCAAATCTTACCTCTCAAAAATGTCACATTATTAGTGAAATAATAAAATAATTGTAGTACAGAATTACTATTTTTTTTGCATGCTGAGTCACTCAGTTGTGTCTGAGTCTTTGTGACCCCATGGACTATAACCCACCAAGCTACTCTGTCCATGGAATTTTCCAGGCAGGAATACTGGAATGGGCTGCCACTCCCTTCTCCAAGGGATCTTCCCGACCCAGGGATCAAACCGGTGTCTCCTGCATCTTCTGCATTCACAGGCAAAATCTTTACCACTGAGCCCCAAATCAACGCTGCCAGGAGAAATATCAACAACCTCAGATATGCAGATGACAGCATCCTTACGGCAGAAAGTGAAGACTAACTAAAGAGCCTCTTGATGAAAGTGAAAGAGGAGAGTGAAAACGTTGGCTTAAAGCTCAACATTCAGAAAACTAAGACCATGGCATCTGGTCCCATCCCTTCATGGCCAATAGATGGGGAAACAGTGGAAACAGTGGCTGATTTTATTTTTTCGGGCTCCAAAATCACTGCAGGTGGTGACTGCAGCCATGAAACTAAAAGAGGCTTGCTCCTTGGAAGAAAAGCTATGACCAACATAGACAGCATATTTAAAAGCAGAGACATTACCAACAGAGGTCCATCTAGTCAAAGCTATGTTTTTTTCAGTGGTCATGTATAGATGTGAGAGTTGGATTGTGAAGAAAGATGAGCACCGAAGAATTGATGCTTGTGAACTGTGGTGT
Source organism: Capricornis sumatraensis (assembly GCF_032405125.1). Classification (NCBI taxonomy): domain Eukaryota; kingdom Metazoa; phylum Chordata; class Mammalia; order Artiodactyla; family Bovidae; genus Capricornis; species Capricornis sumatraensis. The sequence goes on along the minus strand of NC_091075.1, from coordinate 7,182,136 downwards.
TGGAGAAGACTCTTGAGAGTCCCTTGGACTGCAAGGAGATCCAACCAGTCCATCCTAAAGGAGATCAGTCCTGGGTGTTCATTGAAAGGACTGATGGTGAGGCTGAAACTCCAATATTTTGGCCACTGGATGCGACGAGCTGACTCGTTTGAAAAGACCCTGATGCTGGGAAAGACGGAGGGCAGGAGAAGAAGGGGATGACAGAGGATGAGATGGCTGGATGGCATCATCAACTCAATGGACATGAGTTTGGGTAAACCCTGGGAGTTGGTGATGGACAGGGAAGCCTTGCCTGCTGCAGTCCATGGGGTTGCAAAGAGTCAGACATGACTGAGCCACTGACCTCACTGAATACTGATGTTAAAACGGACTTTGCAGCTTACTGATTTTTCAGTACTAAACCTACCATATATAGTTGGAATATGTTTCAAAATTAGAGGGTATATGTCTCTAATACACTTATAATTTGTTCTTTAATTTTTAATTTTCTCCTTAGACTCCACTTTGTGAGGAAAATGTTCTATTGGTTCTTTTTCCAGACAACTTGTTTCTAAAGTATGTTAAATCTTTGTCTGTTACACATACATATATACATCAGGCACAACAAACAGTGTATCTTGGCGCATTTTAATACTTAGGTTTGCATGGCTGGTCAGTGTAACCAATTAAGAGGAGGGCTAAAGAAAGGAAAAGAGATGTGCCTACAATTGATTCCATAGCTATAAAAGTGAAAAGCGAAAGTGAAGTTGCTCAGTTGTGTCCAACTCTTCACAACCCCATGGACTGTAGCCTACCACGCTCTTCCGTGCATGGGATTTTCCAGGCAAGAGTACTAGAGTGGGGTGCCAGTACTCTTAGCTATATGTAGACTTAATAAAGCAAAGTGATGAACTAGTTTGCCTTTTGTGATTGGGGTAGAATCTGTGCAGTGTTTGGGGATGTGGGGAGACAGGAGAGGTTTACACCAGACCTTATATATAGTCAGCAATCTTTACCCCATTTCACTTTCAAAAATTCTCCTTATTGAAAAAAAAAGCCTTTAGCCTTCTCAAAGGACAGGTGTGGGGCATTATTTATCTACTTCTCCTTGCTTAAGCTTTGTGTTATTTTAAATTGAATGTGTTTACTCTCAAAGAAAAGTTGTTTAGCATGACCTTAGACACAGATTTTAAAGTGGAAAATGTAATCATTTTCCCCTAAAAAATTTCCTAATAAGTTAAACTATCAAAACAAATATCAAATAAACAAAGAAACAAATAAAACAAATGAACAAAGAAACATGTAGCACATAGGCAACCTATGATTGAGGTCTTGTGAGCTTATACAATAATAATGGTATTTTTTAATCATTAAATTATTTTAAAAAACTAAGTAGATTGTATCCTTGCAAATTAATTTGGCAATTAATCTAAATTTTTAAAAATTTAGATATTTTTATCGATTTTAGTTCTGAAACCAAAGAGTTATCACTTTATGTTAAAAGTTTGTAAGTTCAGATAAGTTTATCTCAGTTTGTCTGAAACTTGAGTCTCAGATTTCTCAGTAGGAGGATATAATAACTTCCTCACTGGGTTCCTGTGAAGATTAAGGAAAATGATAGATGTGGAAATATCTTACAAACAGTCAAGGGCTATGATAATATTAATAAATAGAATCTTTTCCATTCACATTGTGAAATCCAAAGCACAGAAACAACTTTAACACATTAATGACTACACTGTAAAACAATAAAATTTTTAAAAATTTCAGAATGTAACATATGTTCTTATGAGCATGAAGATGAGACTTTTTAACTCTTAAAATACTGAAATATTCAGAAAATAATGGAGTACAATATCTAACTATTGATAGCAGGAATTATGAGACATTTGCACAAATAATTAAGAATACTTTTGAAGATTATGATGACTAATGTAACTGAGGCTTTTTCAGCTACCTGTTCACCTTCTTTCAGTATCTCTGGCTCTGTAATGTGTTGTCTCCAAATCTCCTAGAGTTGTGATTTAAAAAAAAAAAAAAAATATATATATATATATATATATTTCATTTGTATAAAATAACAAGTCATTCCATACTGAGATAAATATCATAACTAATTATAGTGGATTCAATTGTATATTTTAATATTTTTCTAGTTAATTTGTGAGCAGAGCTTACTTCTTGTAAAGGCTGATTAGAATGTCATTTTCACTTCACATTATTTTTACTTCATAGAAGCTATCACCTTGGCCACTTTTTAATTGTTCAATGACCTTATGATATGGTGAGTTACACTGTCTTTTTCAATAGATATATTAAATAATATTAACAAAACTATCTTCCTTCTTTATACATAAAAGTAAATACAGATAAAACATCTTCTATTTTCTTCTTTCATCATAATGAGACATTGTGTTTCTGTGAAAAAGGAGAAAAGAACACCTTTAGGGAATGCTGCTCTACAAGACTGACACTATTAGAAACTGGTAACTAACTAGTCAGTATAATTTTAGAGGCAATGGGAATCTTCTGCCTCAGTTGTTTAAAAGAGTTTCCTATATCTTTTAGTTAAAATATTTTAAAATCAAATATTGATGTGTTTTTAAATCAAATATTCACTGGATCTAACCTTGCAAAAACATTACAAAATGTCCTTTCCAATACCTTGACATCAAGATTCTGTCTTAAATTCCTACCAAAGTAGGATGAAAGTGAGTTACACAGTTTGTGGGACCCAATATAAGATCTCTTATTCATAAACAAAGAATTTCAAGATTGCAACAACAGAATTTCAGCAATGGCAGAGCATTCAACTGAGCACTGGGGTCTTCTAAATGCAGCCCAAGAAGCTGGCCCTGGGTGTAACTTACACTAGAGTGTAAGAAACTGAGCATCGATCACCAGAGGAAGAGAACATAGAAGAGGTGTGTACTAGAGGTAGGCTGTCTAAAGGAGAGCTGAGAGAGCCCAAGACACACCCTCTCTCAAATTCTGTCTTAAACTAGCCGCATTCCAATCTGCTTTATCTAGCTATTAACATCTACCCTGGGATTTCTTTGGAAGGAATGATGCTAAAGCTGAAACTCCAGTACTTTGGCCACCTGATGCGAAGAGTTGACTCATTGGAAAAGACTCTGATGCCGGGAGGGATTGGGGGCAGGAGGAGAAGGGGACGACCCAGGATGAGATGGCTGGATGGCATCACGGACTCGATGGACGTGAGTCTGAGTGAACTCCGGGAGATGGTGATGGACAGGGAGGCCTGGCGTGCTGCGATTCATGGGGTCGCAAAGAGTCGGACACGACTGAGCGACTGAACTGAACTGAACTGAACATCTTTGGAAGATATTAGCCAACTGCTGTTTACCCTGTTTCCCATCCCAGGGATATTTTCATATTTATAGAGGCCAGTGAAAAACAAAATTACTTTAAAAATGAACAATCAAATTTTTTCAGGGGGTGTTTAGTACCGTGAGAGACCTCGTTGAGGCAGGGTCCCCAGTACCTCTCAGGACATGTCTTGGCGGACCTGTCAGTTTACCTACTAGCACAGTTAATTCTGCTACTGCAATTGTTAGAGTGTTAAATTTGCATCTCCCGTTAAACAGGCAATTTTATTTTTCCACAGAAAGTAATGTATTTTCATAGTGATTTTAGCAAACTTTGAAGGATCAGTGCTAGAACCGAGACGCTCTCCAGCTGAGACTTGGAGAGGCCGAGAGTCAAGTGGCCGCTGTGTCTTTCTCAGTTTGCCTGGTGTTCTGGCCAGCACTGCTGTTTCTGATCTCTGTCGCCCCTGCTGGCTACAAATATCTCTTCAATTACAGGATCTAGTTACTTCTGAATCAACCTGATTTGAAGCTTTTGATAATATCCGGGAATTTTAGTGAATGTTATAATTTAATGTGAAATTACAACATTTACTGAGTACTATCAACCTATGAACAACATTTAGATTTAAATCATGATATATATACTAGTATTTATTATTTACCTTTAAATGTATTTTAAACAAGATAACTAAGAAGGATCAAATACACTGATGTTCATGGGTATGTGTTTGGTATGACCGATAATTTAGTCAGAAACACATTTTATTGCTGGAATAAAATGCATAATGGCTTAGAGTTCGTATGACTTGGGCAAAAGAAAATAATGCAAGCCATCTCCTAGGTTCACAGGCATTGCTAGGGTTTACTTTTCATTGTGATGTGCCATAAGTTGTAAACATCTATTTACTCCAAGAGGCACCTACTTTGGAGAAATTAACCCTAAATAAATCGAGCTCTTTTACATTAGATTTTCCCCTTTTAAACATAATATTTCCCTGTAAGCACCACAGCATTTGTCATTTTGTCAACTGTCGAGATATGATATTATCTATCTTTGCATACAAACACTTATTCATAGTTTCCATAACTTTAAAAACAATCACGGTGATTTTCAAAAGAAGGTATCATGCCTCACAAATCTTTCTAATTATGGATTCAGTTTTTACTACTTATTTTAGAAAATGATAAACTTTCATATTTTGTCTAGATCTATATATATATATGGATGTTGCCACAGAGAGCAAGAGGTAGCTATGAAATCTTTTGTTGTTAGTAAAACACCCATTTGAATATTACCCATGTGTTTTGGCTATATCTTTTGATTATGGAATACATTGCTGTTTGAGTGTGCAGCTGGAAGAAGAGGGCTCTGACCTCAATTTCATGTTAGGGAGAAGAAAGACTAACAGACAAAAGCTTAAAACAGTTACCAGTTCCTTTAGTATTGGCTGAAACCATTGAGACTATTGGTTGAAATCATTTCAGCTAGAAACCAGACACGAGTACATATGGCTAACTTGAGTTTTGTTCTTTGGTTATTACATGTGAGATCTCCACACTGCAGAGGCAGTGTCTAAGAGAAAATGCTGGAGTTTCCCAGTGGCCCAGAGGGGAAAGAATCTGCATGCAGTGCAAGAGATCCGGGTTCAGTCTCTGGGTTGGGAAGATCCCCTGGAGAAGGAAATGGTTACCCTGCAGCGTTCTTGCCTGGAGAATCCCATGGACACAGGAGCATGGGGAGGGCTACAGTCCACGGGGTCACAAAGAGTCAGACACGATTGAGCGTGCCTTACGAGTTCCACGCAAATGAGTTGATTTTCAATCAACTCATATTTTTGTTATCTTCCTTCCAAAGTTTATATAACCCCATTATTTCTAAAAATATTTTTTCTTTCCTTATAACTATGCAAAAGGCAGCAAATTCTTTCAAAAGAATAATTTTAAGAGACATTTGATAATTTAACTGTATACATTCTGCCACATTTTTCTTTCTCAAAAGAGTTATTTCAGAATTTTTATAAGTGAAACTGAAAATAAATACTTTAGAGAAATATATGAAACATTAAATATGTGTCATTTCCAAATTTGCTACAAGGAAAAATTAACAAATGAAAGCCAAAATCTATTCACCAACTTACTAAAATAAATCAGTTTCCAAAAGATCTGGAACTTACTGAAGGAATAACATGTAATCTTGGAAGTTAATATACTTATAAACTTGAAGTCTGCAGACTTTAAAGCAAAGTTTAAATCAAATCTAGCTTGGTGAGTTCTTTAAAAAATTGACATTGTAATGGGACCCAATATCCAGCTGTTCTGTGGTCGAATCTGTTTCTTCATCCCAAAGGGAAAAGTCTGCAAAAACATATTGCTAGTTTGCTTTTATTCCGTACTGATCAAATGCCTTACTCTTATTTTTAAAATGTAAAACAAGCAATGCCTTTTTATTTTGGGTGAATTAATATTACATATTTCATATATATATATATATATGCTCCAAATATTTCAAAAGACTATGTATTGGTTTGCAGTTTTTGGTAAAAAAATCAAAATGGAGGGGCAGATGTAGATATAGCGTCTTTGAGTTTAAGAAGTGTGTTTAGGAAGTGAGCAGCCAAGAAACCACCTGCTTCTGACACTGGCGTGGGCATCAGTGGGACACAGAACAGCACATTTTCAGGTGGCAACTCAGAAGAGGCAACGGATACACACACACACATCCAAATAAACACAGATTTCACACTAAGATGGTGCTGGTTTCCCAAGCAACATAAACTGAATGTATGGTCAATATACCCCTGTGTGGCTCAATAAAATATTAGCAATTCTGTTTTTCCATGTCATATTATAAGATTCTTTTTTTCTTTCTTTAACCACAATGACAACAACAGCAGTATTTACTTTTCTTCCTAGGTAGAAATTAACGTTTGGAAGCACAACTGCATGCATCTTAGGTATCGCTTTGCATTGCAATACAGAGGAAAATAATGCAGAAATTAGCCCAAATTCAGTATTTAAATTGCAAAGTATTTTCAAATGGAGCAATACAGAGGAAAAATAAAGCAGAACTTAGCCTAATTCAGGATTTAAATTGCAAAGTATCTTTAAATGGAGTATTTAAATATTGGAGGACTTGAATTTTAAAATCTGTTTCAACACAGATTTGGAGTGAGTGAGTGACTATCAAACTAAAACTTTTTAAGCTGTTGCTTCTATTAAGTAATTGTGAACCAATGAGGGAGAATAAATTACATTTTTCAGAATAATCATTCCAAAACAAATATTTAGAGGTATCAGACACTGTTTCAAGGTCAAATGAATAATCTGACTGATCTTTGCAGGTTATGCTTGCCTTTGACCCAGTACAGAAGATCATAGAGCGCGCTGTTTCTGGTGTCTACCTAAAGGCTATTGACGTTGGCAAGTTTCATCTATTACCAGACTGCTACTATGAATGCACTGGTCCCCAAAGCAACACCTGACAAGAAGACAGGGAGCAAGTAAGTTTCAGAGAACACAACTTGGTTACTATAGTCAACCACCGAATCATGGGGAAGACTAAGGAAGAGGGATTAAAATAATTTAAATCAAGGCAAATTATGTGAAATCATACTACTCATACTGTTAATTCAGACATAACTGTTCATTTCTACTATCTACTCATCCGTCAGCAAAATGAAAAATAAGTTCTGTTCTAAAAATGACAACAAAAACACAATTGGCTTTAAAATAAAAATTCTAATGTGTAGACAGACTGAACAGAAAAATGAACATAAGTAGCTAACACAGATACACTTTATTTCTATCTTTCCCCACCTTCGTTTCAAATCATGGAGCTTGACAACACATTTCCCCCACTATCACACAGTCTGGTCAGTAAATCCAAGTGAAAAAATGAAAATCTGAATCACCAGGCTCACGAAGCCAATTGAAAAAGTTGCCATTGTTATCTGACCCACTGTGGCTACCTCAAATGTAGCATTCCCTTACATGCTATTATTCTTTACTCTTTAACATTCATACTTCACTACCTGAATGTTCAATAAACTCAGGAAAAATAAACTGAGGAAGCCGGCTTCTCTCATTCACAGAAAGGTATTTTTCACTTATATAATTTGTTACATTTTAAAGAGATAAAAGCTGTATCTGCAAGTGATCAAAAGATGTTTTGTATTCATGGTTTCATCTCTGCTGAAATAAATGTGTAATTTAAACCACACATAATTCATAGCAATTTAGGCCCATTACAGAGTTCTAGCTTCTTTTTTATGATAGTTACTAACTAAAACAGTGCTATTGCCACGCTGAGCCTGCAACCTCGACTTCAACATACAGGCTTAATGAATAAATGTCCTGACATAAAAAAGGAAAACAATAATACGCACAAAGCTGCTAGCTGTTATGTTTCGAGTGTGTGGTAAAGATTAAGTACATTCACTGAAGTTAAGAACTGCGCAAAGGAAAAAACATTTCTTTTTTTAAGGAAGAAGTGAAGGGCTTTTGAGAGAAATATGAAATAGTATTTCTCAAAATTTCTGGGTCCCTCATTCCCAGCTCCCCACAGCCACCTGTACGCTGTCAAGAATTTAAACTCTTCAGAGTCACTTTTAAAAGATATTTAAAGGATAAATGATGGGATATTTTAATATAATCCTGAATACAGGTTTAGATTGAAAATGGGAATTGGGACCATAATTAATTATGTTGCCAAGTTTTTTGAACTTTAAGAAGACAAATTGAGGCAAATGAGGACATTTATATGACTGCAACCTTATAAAAGTTCATGGGTTAAAACTTTGGTAAACTGACAGAATCTTTTTTGACATTTGATTAATTCCATATGCAGAATGAGTGTGAGGAATTAATATCCTTTTGGTGTTTTCACTTTCTGAAACCACTGTAATAAGAGACTGACATAGAATCAAAACCAACTATAAACACAGCCTTCAGCTAGGGTTACGGACCTTATTATCACTTTTAATAAACAATAATGAGTAATAAATACCGATAGCCCTCAGTACACTCTGGTCTGTTCGCATCTTTGCTCTCGCATCCATCCGTCACGTCTTTCAGGATAATAAAACAATTCAATCCCATCAAATGCCGACAACCGCTCCCTCGGGAGGGATGTTTTATCTCTACTTCTGCGGGCCCGGGGAGGATTTTACTTGTTTGAAGGGGGCGGAGAATGGAGCGGGGTCCTATTTATTTCCATTGACGACTCCCCTGGTTCTCACAGGCGCTCAGGGATCGGGTGGGAGGAGAGGAGGAGGAGGTACGGAGATTCCCTCCTTCAGAAAAGAAAAAAAGGTTCAGGAAGCGAGGCGGGAGGAGGAGGGGTGGAGGCGGCTTAAGAGAGCTTAGTGTGTTCGGAGAGATCAGCAACGAAAATACATACACATGTATTTTGTGCGATTTAGCGGGATCGAAAGATGAGAAGTAAAAAAAAAATTTACAACCCAACTAAGTTGCTAAAAAGAATTCTGTTACACCAATTAACAAACACACCCAGAAACATTTTCTCAGGTTCATTTCCTGCTCAAGGTCTCGGTTTCTGGGAGCGACTTTTACCCAGGAGCGGGAGCTGGGCAGCGCCCCGAAGGGGACCGGGAGGGGACCCGCGACCAGCCCGAAGGCTAGCTGAGCCGAGCGCAGAGGGCCCGCGCTGAGCTCCGCGGGCCTCGGGGACCCGCGCGCAGCGGGCGCGGGGGCTGCGCGGAGTCCTCCCGCCTCGACCTCCGCGGGAGGAGGTGTGCGGGAGAAGGGCGCACCGAGGGAGCAGTGTACCGAAACCGTACCCCTAGACGAGCAGTTTCCGAAGTGCCCCCCGCTCCAAGAGAACAGCTGGGACCTGGAGCCGCTCGTTCGGATTCCAAAGGGTCGGGGCCGGCCCGACTGCAGCCCGAAGGGCGGGCGATCCCCGGCTCCCGCACAGACGGGACTGGGGCGCTCCATCTGCGGCGGGAAGAAGCGTGCCCTCGGTGGCAGTTTTGCTTTCCCGGCAAAAGTAGGATCAGGTCACCGGGCCACCCCGCTCGGCTCGAGGAAGTTTCTCTGACGATGCTCGCCTTAACCCGCCAAGGATGCCTGAGAAGCCGAAGCGGTGGGAGGTCCTCCGGGGCAAGGCCGGGCAGAGACCCCGGGACAGTCCGCCAGGAGCCCGCCCCTCGCACCAGCCAGAGCCCTCGCTTCTCGCTTCACGCTGAGACGCGCCTTGCGAGACCCCGGGTTCCGCAGGCTTCCTGCAGCGGCGGGCGGAGGGCACGAACCCGGGGCGGGCGGGCCAAGTCGGGGGGTAAAGGCTCCGCGGCTCCCAGGACGCCGCCGCACCCCGGGCACTCGGCCCCGCGTCCCGGGCTTGAGTACGCTCTCCCTGCACCTCCGGGGCCGCCCAGCGCGAAGTCCGCCTGGGGCACCCGCGGGGACCTGCTCCACGCCCTGCTGTCCTCAGCTCCTCGGGAGCCGGCGCCTTCCGCCAGCGGGGACCGAGCGCCCGGCGGGCCCCGGCATACGCGCCTCGCCCGCTCCCTGACCAGCCCGCCGGGGTGGGCGCCCCTTGCGCCAGGTCTCGGGTGGCTGGGCGAGGCGGCGGGACGTCGGCTTTTTTTTTTTTTTTTTCCTCCTCGCTACTTACCTTACAAAATGCATGTTTTTCTGAAGGGAAGAGGAAAGATCCCTCCCCGAGGTGTGATGTGCGAACAAGTCCACGTCCCCGGCTGCTACGGCCAAGATGCTGAACACTGGTACTCAGGAACCACAAGCACTTGGAGGAGGAGGCAGATAAAAGAGGGGGAAAAAATGAAATCGCCCGAAGTGTCCTAACTTTGCGGTCGGCGCTGCAAACTTCAAAGGCGGGCGACAACCGGCGGCGTGCGGCCGCCGAAGTTGCTGAGAAGTAGAGCAGGGCGAAGCGCGGGGCCCGGGGAAACCCCGGGGCAGAGCGCGCGAGCGGCGGGAGGTCCTTTTAAAAGGCCGGGGGGTGGTGCGGGGGGCCGGGCGGCCGGAGGAGGCTGCGGCGGAGCTGGGAGCAGCTGCGGGCTCGGCGGACGCCGCTCGGGACGCCGGCGCCAGGCTGGAGCGCGGCGCGGGGAGGGTCGGGCGCACCCGGCGGCGGCGGCGGCGGCGGCGGCGGGGGCGCGGCTGGGCTCGCTCCGCTCTCTCGCGCCGCTGAGCCGGGAGTGCTGATCTCTGCTGAGTGTCACTACTGAAGCCCGGAGCCGCTCCCCGCCCGCCCTGCCGCTGCCCGCCCGCCCCCTCCCGCCTCTGCCCACCGTCTCCCGCTCAGTTCCTCCCTCCCTCCCGCTGCGCGCCATCGCGCGCGCGCGCTCGCACGCACACACACACACACACACACACACACACACACACACACACGCACACACACACACAGCCGGCGACCCAGCGCTCCTCAAACAGAGACCCTCGCGGGCGGCATCGCGGGAGACGTACTTCCCTCCTGACCTCCCAGCCAGCAGCAGAGAAGCAGAAGGAGGCCCGCAGAGACCGGGTCAGAGCTGCGAAACCCAGAGAGACGCGCCCAAGGGCATCCCACTGTCAGGGAGACCCGGGTGCACATAGCGGGAACTCGTGTTGATTTGGGGGCGGGGTGGGGAGACGAGTTAAAATCGAGGTTGGAGGCGGAGAGCACAGTGTGCAGACTGTGCATGCATGTCCCACTTTCCCCGCGGCGGCCTGCCTACCACAGTCTTCAGCCGGGGAGCGCTTCCCCCTCGGCGCGCTCCGAGCCTCCTCCGGTTGGAAACTCAGCAGCTGTTTTAACAATTGAAAAGCGGCCCTACGGGACCAGTGAGAGACAGAGCAGTGTGTGAAGCCATTAAGGCTGACTAGGCAATTATGATAAGAAGTTACCTAATTAGCAACCTGGCCGGGGCACAGGAAAACATAGAGGAAGCGAGCGGGGTGGTGTGCAAAAAACCTGGGTGATTTAGTGATCTCACTTTCGCAACTGCGAGCCTAGTTTTCAGCAAACCTGGTTTTTAGACCCTTGGATTTTAAGTTCTCAGAACATACAGTTTGTTAAGATATAGAGTCAGTAATGAAACCATGAAAAATACTTGCCCTCTTCTCATTGCCACGGAAAAACAAAGATAAGATGAAAATCAGCCTTACCCCGATCATATTGTTCTTAAATACCTGGTCACCAGAGAGAGCAGTCCAATGCAACTCCTTAAGTTTTGTGTCTCCTGGATGAGAACAGTGCCGTAGGTGGATTTATTAAACGGATTTACTTCACAAAATCACTTTATAAAAGCCTTAGAATTTTTAAACGCTAAAAGGGACGCTGAGATCATTGTACGTATATTTTTAGCAGATGAGACAATGGAGGAAGTGGATCTCTGCTCAGAAGATCTGCAAGAATGACTTCTGCACTTATGAGATATGGTCCCAAACAGGTCACTGGAGAATTCAGTAACACACCTTTATTAAGTGCCTGTTGGTGATGGTTTAACTGCTAAGTCAAGTCTGACTATTGCAACCCCATGGACTGGGGCCGGCCAGGCTCCTCTGTCCATGGAATTCTCCAGGCAAGAATACAGGAGTGTGGTGTTGTTTCCTTCTCCAGGGGATCTTCCTAACACAGGGATCAAACCCTGGTCTCTTTCATCTCCTGCATTGACAGCTAGATTCTTTACCACTGAGTCACAAGGGAAGCCACTACTAAGTGCCTACTGTGTACCATATATGTCTTGGTGCTGATATTTCAAGATAGGACATAATGCTGGCCTTTCAGAAGTTCACAGCCTGGTGGGGGCACAGAAGCATCAGTGAAAATGTGATTAGTTCCATAAGGTATGTTTGTGCCTGTTTCCGTAGGAACGTAGAAAAAGAAGCAGCTGACTCCCTTTTAAAAGTTTCTCTTAGAGATTTTAGTGTAGAGTTCTGAAGGATGAGGAAGAGAATCCCAGGCAACCAAGTATGGGGGAGGAAAGAGTACCCACAAACTGAGAAAAGCAATGAAAAAATCAGAAAAGTGTCCAAGTACATGGCTTGTCCTGGAAAGTGGAAAAAGTTAGGTGTGGCTGAAGCAAGCAAGGCCAGGCCACGCCACACTCTTTAGGCCCAAAGAGCCAGAACTTTCTGTAGGTGGTGCATGGTTGGGGAAATCACTAAGGTTTTTAAGCAAGGACGGATTTTAAGGTTTTCAAATGTCATCAAATCCCAGTTTTGAAAAGTTACCGCTGGCATCCCTGTAGAAGACAAGTAGATAACAGTGACGAGGTCTATTTCCAGAGAAAAACTTAGGTCCTAACTAAGGCAGTTGAAGCACCAATGGGAAAGTTAGGACAGCTCAGGGGATGTTTAGGGAACGATAGCAGGACCTAGTGATTGATTGCACGGGAGCATCATGGAAAGGAGGAGGAGTCTAGACTGCCTCCTGGATTTCTGGCCAGGGCACAGGGGCAGGTATTTGCCAAGAGACACAGTGTGTAGAGAGGAGCAGTTTGAGGAGAGATGGGATGAGTTGTCTTAGACTTGTTGAGCTCGGGAGGCCTGGGGGACGTCTGGATGCAACACCGTATAAGCAGCCAGAAACAACATTCCTAGCACAGAGGGGCCAAGCTGGATGCATCCATCAGGAGTCAGCGGTGTTCAGGTGTCTCTTGAAGCCAGAGAGCAGGGGAATGCGGTCAGGCAGGGAAGACTGAGGAAGGAGCTGGCAGAACACTGATGTTCTAGGGCTGGATGGGGTGAGAGCGGCCTTTGTAAGAACCGGATGGGAGACCCCAGAGGGAAGAGGAGGCCAAGGAGGGACAGTGCTGATGAAGCCAAGGAAGCAAAGGATGTTTGACGAGGGGGACAGGTGGCAGGGGGACCAATGCAACCAGGCCACGAGGGGACTGTGACCCCATCAGCAAGCCTGGGATCTGGATGTAAGGAATCGTTTCTGTTGTATGTGTGCCGCGGACCCAGATAACAGCGGGGAGAGAAGGTGCTGTTATGAGGACAGAGGGTGAAGCTCACTGCTGGAGTACTTTGGCTCTGGAGGGAAGGCGAGAAATGGGTGGTGAGAAAAGTATTTTCCTAGTTGTACTTTTGTTTGTTTTCCTTGTGTGAGACACCTGTTCTTAATTTCACAAAGCTGAGGGAGAAGCAGGTGGAGAGGGAAAGTCTGCGGTTTCTCTGAGGATCAGCGCCTGCTGGTGGCAACAGTACCTGTCCTGTGGATCTCACAGTGCTGGTGGAGGGCGGATAAACAGGGCACTGAGATGGTGCTTAAAGCTGCCATTGGGAAGGAGCCGAGTCCATAGACATTGAAGTGACTTGTCATTGAGTCAGCCAGTTAATGACAGAGTCTCTAGGGAAAGTTCTGTAAGAGCTTGGTGAAACATATTTTTTATGAAAGTTCCCCCAAATATCTCTGATTTTGAACATCAGGAGTTGCATATATCAATATAGCTGTCTTAAATGTATGCTATTGGCAAATCCAATGGCATTGTATATGTTTATGCTTATATATGTGCATATCGTCAGTGTGTTTTGAGACTTTTGGGTGTGATAGTTAGAACATGCATTATTTAGTCAGACAGACTAGTATTTAATTCTAAACCCTAGTTATTATTTGCTGTGGGACAAGGTTAATCTCACTGAGCTTCAGTGTTTATTTTTTTAAATATAAAAATGGAACAAATTACAGCTGACTTATAAATGTTTTGTGAGGATTAGGTAGTAGACTGTATTCAAGTATTTCAAAGATATTTGATTATATTTCAACTTACTTTTACACTATGAAATTCATAAATATCCAGTCACTGGAAAAAAAATTAAAAGTCCAAAACTTTATAAACTTAAAAGTGTAATTAAAGACTTATTTAAGAGATGTCCTTGTCCAAGCCCATGTCTTAAGGCAGCAGTTCTCAAAGTATGGTCCATAGACCCAGGTAGGGGCATGAGACCCTTACAGACCCTTAGGTCTGTAAGGCCAAAGCTATTATCATATTAACTCTAAGATGGTAATTTGCCTTTTTTTTTTTTCTGTGTTGCCATTTCCATTAATAGTACCAAAGCAATGGTAAGTAAAGCTGCTAGCACCTTAGCACGAATCAAGGCAGTGACACTAAGATGTCCTAGGAGCTACTGTCAAATTCATCGTCCCAAATGTCAGTATCACTTAAGAATGTCTTCGATAAAGCAGTGAAAATTATTCGTTTTATTAAATTTAACCCTTGACCCTGTCTTTTTAATATTCTATATAGCAAAGCTAGTGGAGGTGACTGAATTCCAGCTGAGCTATTTAAAATCCTAAGAGATAATGCTGTTAAAGTGCTGCACTCAATATGTGAGCAAATTTGGAAAATTCAGCAGTAGCCACAGGACTGGAAAAAGTCAGTTTTTATTTCAATCCCAAGAAGGGAAATGCCAAAGAATGTTCAAATTACTGTGCGCTCATTTCACAGGCTAGCAAGGTAATGCTCAAATCCTTCAAGCTAAGCTTCAATAGTACTTGAGTTGAGAGCTTCCTGATGTGCAAGCTGGATTTAGAAAAGGCAGAGGAACAGGAGATCAAATTGCCAGCATCCCTTGGATCATAGAAAAAGCAAGGGAATTCCAGAAAAACATCTACTTCTGCTTCATTGACTATGCTAAAACCTTTGACTGTGTGGATCACAAGAGACTCTGGAAAATTCTTGAAAAGATGAGAATACCATACCACCTGACCTGCCTCCTGAGAAATCTGTATGCAGGTCAAGAACAGTTAGAACCAGACATGGAACAACAGACTGGTTCCAAATTGGGAAAGGAGTTCGTCAAGGCTGTATATTGTCACGCTGCTTCTTTAACTTGTATGCAGAGTACATCATGCAAAATGCCAGCCTAGATGACTCACAAGCTGGAATCAAGATTGTCAGGGAGAAATATCAATAACCTCAGATATGCAGATGATACCAACCACTCTAATGGCAGAAAGTTAAGAGGAACTAAAGAGGTTCTTGATGAGGGTGAAAGAGAGGAGTGGAAAAGCTGGCTTAAAACTCAGCATTCAAAAAACTAAGATCATGGCATCCACTTCATGGCAAACAGAAGGGGAAAAAATGGAAATAGTGGCAGATTTTCTTTTCTTGGGCTCCAAAATCACTGCAGATTTTGACTGCAGCCATGAAATTAAAAGATGCTTGCTCCTTGGAAGGAAAGCTATGACACACCTAGACAGCATATTAAAAAGCAGAGGCATTGCTTTGCTGACAAAGTCAGCAAAGTTACAGATAGTCAAAGTTATGGTTTTTCCAGTAGTCATGTATGGATGTGAGAATTGGACCAGAAAGAATGCTGAGTGCCAAAGAATTGATGCTTTTGAAATGTGGTGCTGGAGAAGATTCTTGAGAGTTCCTTGGATTGCAAGGAGATCAAACCAATCAATCCTAAAGGAAGTCAAACCTGAATATTCATCGGAACGACTGATGCTGAAGTTCCAATACTTTGGCCTCCTGATACAAATAGCCGACTCATTGGGAAAAACCCTAATCGTAGGAAAGATTAAAGGCAAAAGGAGAAGGAGGTGACCCAGGATGAGATGGTTGGGTATCATCAAGGACTCAATGGACATGAGTTTGAGCAAAGTCTAGGAGACAGTGGAGGGCAGAGAAGTTGCAGTCCACAGAGTCTCAAAGAGCTGGACATGACTCAGTGACCAAACAGTATCGAGGTGGGAGGCCCACAGGAACGTTTTCTGCCACGTACCAAAGTACAGGATTTGTTCTGAATTAAAACTCCCGTGTAATTGAGTTGTGAGCTAAATTAGCAGTTTTTCTTTTAATTAAAAAAAATTTTTTTTTCCCCACGAAACATGTTTTTTCTTGAGAGAACAACTCACAGACAAACTATGGTTATTCACACTTGGATATTTGGCAGACCTTTTTTTTTTTTAATTATGTGAGCTTGTCACTTCAGGGTAAACAACTGGCAGTATGAGTTTTAAGTGAAAAATTTGAGCTTTCAAGTAAAACAATATAGAATTTAGAAAACTTGTATCTGCCACCATGAACCTGACAGCTTTCCAATACATAAACCATTTTGATCATAGGATTGTGGTCTTTTTAGTTAATGTGATTTTTTGATATTACACCATGAAATATGTTGTCATTTGGAAGATCTGCGTAATGCAGTGAACCAGTATTTTCCAATGATCAATAATTCATGATGTTCTAAAATCAGGCATGAGTTAAAGATCTATTCAAAACACAAGATAGACTAGTGAATTTGAATATGATAATATGAATAATATGCTTGTATGATTTCGTATTTCATATTGCAGTTATAAAGCTTAAGAGACTACCCCTTGTTGAGTTTTGGTGTATTACCCAAGGAAAAATATACAGAATTATTTGAAAAAGTTATTAAGCTGTTACCTCATTTTCCAACTACATACCTGTGTGAAACAAGATTTACTTCAGACATTATATTGAAACAGGTTAAATACAGAAGTGATAGGAGAATTCAGCTCTCTTCTACTAAGTCAAACAGTAAAGAGACTTGTGAAAATGTAAAATAATGCTGTTTTTCTCACTGAATTATTTTATTTGGAAAGTATAGCTATTTTCAGAAAAATGATGTTATTTATGTTAATGTAGGAGCTATTTATAGTTGTTTTAAAACAAACTAATAAATTTTAAAAATTTTCCATTTTGATTCCTCATATATTGAATACTGACAGAAATAACCCACGTAAAAACTGCTCGGGATCCTCAATAATTCTAAGATCCTCAATAATTCTAAGATCCTCAGTGATTTTAAGTGATTCCTGAGAACCACTACCTTATGGAACAGGCCTAATCATGAAAATAGATTGAAAGATCATCAAAGGCTTATCATAGTATTCTGCCTAATGATTGGCCACCACCTCACGTGCATTTATTTGTCCAACATATTTCTACTTAATACAAATGTAAAATGGTAAAGAATCTGCCTGCCAATGCAGGAGACGTGAGTTTGATCCCTGGGTCGGGAAGATCCCCTGGAGAAGGAAATGGCTAGCCACTCCAGTATTCTTGCCTGGGAAATCCCATGGACAGAGGAGCCTGGCGGGCTACAGTCCATGGGGCTGCAAAAGAATCAGACATGACTTAGCAACTGAACAACAACAAATTTATATACTAAACTCTGTAGAGTGCTGTAGGAGACATTTCTACACTGGCGACTGGAACCAATGAACTGGTGGAAACAATCACATAAATCTTGAAGTTTCGGTAAAACAGTATCATGCCTGGGCATTCTACTGAACCAGTGCCAGGCATTCTTCTGTTAGTTGGCTCAGTTTCAATCCTTTCCCTGTCCCACCCTCTCCGCAGCAGAGGTTACTTTTTAAATGTTGTGAAGCCAAGTGGCATCAGACAGAATGGAAAGAAGACAGGCTTCTGAATCAGAGGTCTTGTGCACAGCTTCCTACATTGCCCCTTAACAACTTGGAGACTGTGTGACTTGAAAAGTTATTTAATCTCTCTCTAGCTCTGTTTTATCATCTGTAAAATGGGAATAATAAAATTTTCCTGGGAGGAATTTTACTGTCAGAATTACACTGTTTTGAATATGTCAAGTGCTAGATACATAAATAGGCACTATATAATTGCCCTTTCTTATTCCCTGGATTCATCTTGCCTTAAAATGCACAAAACATTTGCCCTGGCCTAATCAGAAAACCATTTATAAGTGGAAAAAAAAAATGAATGGAATCATCCAGAACCTGGTTATTAGGATGAACAAAATGAACAATTTCAGGTTTATGAAATGTGCTATATATGCTACTCTTCCCTTTATAAATTTTACCTAGTTTGTTCCTTAAAACAAAGACTGAAAAACATGATTTTCCACAGTTCACACATGAGAACACTGAAGTTTAGGGACACAAGTGATCTGAACCTCGCTCTGTCTGACCCTGAAGCCTCTGCTCTTTAACCAGCTCCTCCGGCTGTCCAGGTACATTACTTGGAACTTTTCAAACAACTATTTTCATATATTCATTTCTCTTTTTGTTTCTGTCATGTTAATGAAGTGAAGTGAAGTGAAGTCACTCAGTGGTGTCCGACTCTTTGCGACCCCGTGGGCTGTAGCCTACTAGGCTCCTCCGTCTGCGGGATTTTCGAGGCAAGAATGCTGGAGTGGGTTGCCATTAGATTTTACCACAGCATTTGAATTGGTGGCTCCTTGACACTCTATAAGAGCAAATTTAACCACAAGTTCTGTTTTCACAAAGTGTACCAATTCATCAGTTCTAGCCACAGACTTCTCCAGTCACAAGTCTGGAAGATTAAACCAGAGGGAAGTAGCACGGCCCAACCTGATTTAGCTGCCTGAGTCTCTTCCTTGAAAACCATTTACACTCCATCCAGTTGACACAGTATGGGTCCTTCCTAATGGTCCTTGACAATGGCTTGCCCGTGAAAAACAGCGTGGCTAGGAAGGCTAACGTGATTTTTCAGAATCTTCACATGTGCAGCTCATAGAAGGCACACGTATGACAATATGTACCTTCGATTCAACCAGCTTCCGTTACTTGTTAACGGAACAAGCTTCCAAACTTGTTAACCCTAGAATTCTATTGCTTAAAAATAAAGGACATCCTGCATTAACTTTTGACAGTTGCATTCCCGTTATTAACTGGGTGGTCTCCGTGTGCCTGCTATTGTCACTGCTTACTAGTCCCTGAGAGCCATCCTTAGTAGGTTTCAACGTGATGCCCGTTTCAGAGAGGAGGCTGCTGAGACTGTCAGAGCTTGTCCTATTTCTTGCCAAGAAAAAATGAGAACCCAGGCAGTACTTTTGGTTATGACACCCCTTTTGGGATGGATTCAAGGTAGTTCCCTCACAAATGTGGAGAATGAACTGAAGAATTTAAGAATAAACCAAGTCCAGCCACATCAACACCCATTTTAACTATTTCTTGACATGACTTGGCAACTTAAAAACAAAGTAGTGTGGCTTATTAAAAAACTTTCCTTTGAAAAAATAAAACTTTTCTTGAATAGAATAGCACTATGTCAAAATTCTGTTAGGTTTCTTGCTCTGCATTAACAGACTCAAACATATTAAATTCTTTATTGGATTAGACCACTTAACAAATGAAAATTTTGTCACATTTCTACTTTTAAATACCACATCTAGGAAACACATGTATTAATATTTACTGCATTGTGCCAAATCAGATTCTATCATAAAGCTAAATCAAGTATGAATCATTACCCCCAAAATTCAAAATCTGTATGTGCAAGGTAATGATAAACAGCATTGGTGCTCATGTCCTGAGCATAACTGCTCAGCTCTCATATGTTCAACTGAAGGAAAAAATTGTGGTATTTTGAGTCATTTAAAAGGAGTAAAGCCATTTTTCTAGATAATAAATTGTAAATGAACCACTGAAATTACTTTGGGAAAACAACTTTTATTCTGATAGATTCTGATATGACCTTGAATACTCTAGGTGTTATAAAAGAAAAATTTGATTTTCACTAATGTAAATTTAGATTATCTAGTCTAAATCAACTTCATTTCTTTAGACTAATCCTTATATGACATATTCTCAGCATAAAATATTACCACTTTACAACCTTGAATTCTTCTCTTTTGTTTTCCAAGCATTTTATCAGTAACCATCTATATTTCCAAGCCCATACATTTCTATTAATATGATAGTTATACTGGTATCATATCACTTCCAATCCCCAAAACCTAAACTTCTCAGTCAAAATCTAAGGGAATTCTCAGAGGGAGGGAATGAAAACTTAGGGGTTGGACATTTTTCTGCAATTTGAAGAGACAAGCATCACGAAAGTTCAAACTGGTTGGAGACTCAGTGGTCATCTGAAACACTAAACTCCAAAGAATTCATTCGTACATCTGTCAAAACATAGAAAAATCATTCTGATTTTGAAAGAACTTTTTGAAGACCTTATCTATATGGGGAATTTCACACCCACCTATAAGGAGTATGTAATTTGTGTTGAACACAAAGTCTCATTCAAGAACTAAAGATAATCTTACATCTGATCAATTCTAGACCGAACTTTTGTAATTTGAGTGAGAATGTTCTTAAGGGAATAGGTGATACAAATCAAGCAGGATCCAAGTGCAAAAAAAAAAAAAAAAAAAAACTTTAGACATGCTAAAAAGTCTGATTCTCTTCATCTTTATATATTTCCAAACTCCCCACTTTTTCTTCCTCTGTGTTTCAAGGCGAGTCTAGCTAAACACATGTCAGGGAAGGAAAAAAATGAGGACTAAAGGCAATGGGAGATAGGGATAAACAGGAGAGAAAAGAGTGAAGAGAAGAAGAGATAGTAGTTAAGAAATTAAAGGTCGATGGGAAAATAAAGACAGGTAGTAAGATCATTAGGGTTAAGGATAGTCAGAAGTGGGCATGCAGACAGAGGATTTGAGACAAGAATGAGGCAGGAAATAGAGGATCAAGTGTGTCAGAGGAGCTGAGAAGCCCAAAAGGTACGGGGTGGTGTATGATTAGCCCCCAGTGCAGAGGTAACATCACAAAGTCATATTCATGTAATGAGAAAATAACAAGGTATAACAACGTTTACTGGGAGGCAGACTGGGAAACACCTTCCAAGAATTTCCATCTCACTACCAGTGAGAAAAGCTTCCAAGAGTTGCTTGATGTTCATGGACAATTTGAGTGAAAGGAAAGAGGACGGAGACCTGAAGTCTGGAAGACTTTGAAATTAAAGGGGTTGTCTTGGTAAAAGGAGAGAAAGTAAATTGGATTGTGTATTTACACCAAGTGGAATTTGAGCCAATATGCCTTAAACCAGAATTTCCCAAAAGTTTGCCATATTTTAACACAGTCTTTACTATTACTTATTGGATTTGTTTAAACTGTAGTCCTTTGTGTTTTTTTGGTTTTTGTTTTTATAAAATAGCTTATTTAAAAAGAACATTAACAACCTAAACAGTAATATCTGTTTCACATGCTAGTTATGTTTTTTTTTTTTCTCATACACATTAAAATAAATAAAATAATTGCTATGGAACCACTTAAAATAATATCTCATGCCATTCCTGCTTTGCGTGCTTGAAAAGTGAGGTAATCCGAGTCTAGGGGGAAAGCAGGAGGGACTCTTGTCTGATCTACAGCAGTGGGAAGCTCCTGGAAGACCCTAATTCAGTTCAGTTCAGTGACTCAGTCATGTCCAACTCTTTGCAACCCCATGGACTGCAGCATGCCAGGCTTCCCTGTCCATCACCAACTCCCAGAGCTTGTTCAAACTCACATCCATCTAGTCGGTGACGCCATCCAACCATCTCATCCTCTGTTGTCGTCCCCTTCTCCTCCTCCCGCCTTCAATCTTTCCCAGCATCAGGGTCTTTTCCAATGAGTCAGCTCTTCACATCAGGTGGCCAGAATAATGGAGCTTCAGCTTCAGCATCAGTCCTTCCAGTGAATATTCAGGACTGATTTCCTTTAGGATGGACTGGTTGGATCTCCTTAAAAGACCCTAACAAGGCAGGAAATATAGGAGAGCAATGGGCAGTGAGCCCCCAAGGCCTGAAAGAAAGGGGGCAGAGAGGAGAGACTAGCCACTTGAGATCTGTCATGGAGGTCACACAGGGTTACTTCTGCCTCATTCTTTTGATCAAAGCCACTCACAAGCTAGCCCGGAGTCAAGAGGCAAATAAGTAGACTCCACTTTTTGATGGAAGAATCTGTAAAGAATTTGTGGCCATTTTTAATCTACCTCAACTCACATAATCACAGGCTTAAAAACTCAACAGAGAATCATCAACATTGGAATGTTATTTTTGTGTTCTTTAGAAGCTATACAATATTTGGGGCTAAGTTTTACCAAATTAGGTCAGGTAGGAGAAGAATATAGCCACAGTTTTATTCAATTCTCACTTTTATTTTGGGATGCCAATTCTTGTAGATCGTATACATACACAGAAACACACACACTCCTTCAGGTCTGTTATTGGTTTCTTACACTATCTTTGTTCAAGTGAACTAGAAAATCAGTTTAAAATATGAATGGGAAGAACGAAATTAAAGGCCAACTTAATTTATTTAAGCAAAAGTAAACATAAGATGACTTATTTTTGTATGGTATCCCTCAATGGGTGAAACACCTAATTTGGGTATCTCAAGAGACAGATATTCATTTAGGGTAGAGGAAGAGTCTGCTTCAGAGTGGAGATAGAGAGAGGATTTACATTCCACCTAATTAATACTTAACTAAGAGTAATATTATGGTGTTTTATCAGACCCGTTTAATAGATTTTTGTTATCTCAAAAACATAGAAGAGAATAATTTATAAATTCTACTAACCAACGTTTGAGAAGCCATAGAAAATCCACAGCTCTTCCTAAAATGATGAGGGACTTTTCATTTGTCACCCCATTCCTAGGGTTTGGGGATGATTCTCTTTTCGAAGTCTTAACTTGTATGAGGTTCCCCTTTGAATAGATAAAGGAACACGCCTGCCAATGCAGGAGACCTAAGAGCCGCAGGTCCAACCCCTGGGTCGGGAAGATCCTCTGGAGGAGAGCCTGGCAGCCCACTTCGGTACTCTTGCCTGGAGAATCTCATGGACAGAGGAGCCTGATGGGGCTACAGTCCATGGGGTTGCGAAGAGTTGGACACGACAGAGCAACTAAGCACAGCACAGCATGACTGATACTAAGCTCTTTTCACTCCGTTCCATTGCCCACCTTCTTCCTCTTCCCCACTTTTTGGTGTTGAGGTTGAGTTTGCTACCAGCTTCGGGTTTGGCTCTGCATGGATGACGGCGAGAGTACAAGGCTGGAGGAGGGAGAAGGAGCACCTCAGCACTTCCTGTTTCACTCCCGCTGCAGCTTCCGCTTCAGGAGCTGGTCTTCACCACTTGCCCATGGTGGTATTTTGCAGTAGCAGCAATTGATGCCCCTTCGCGGTTTCCCAGCCTATAAAGTCAGCCTCAACACAGCCGGTCAGGGATACCGATACCGGCGTCCTGACCTCACAGGTCCAGGTCACAGGTCACAGGTCTAACACGGCAGCGCGAGTGTGCGTCTCGTGCGCAGGGGGCTGAGCTCCAACTCCACTGGGTCTTTTATGCTTCTGACCCCAGGCTCACAGGTTTTCACAGTGCCACCTCTGTGCTCAACAGGAACCTCTGGCTTCTCAGTTGCCGCCTCTGGGAGACCTCCAGGTTCCCTTTTTGCTCCTAGCTTGCCCTTTCAGTTCTCTGATTCATGGTTATAGCAAGTCCTCTTGATTTAAAGAGTAGACAGAGTTTCTGTCTTCTGATTGGACCCTGACTAAATAAGTGACCGAAAAGTAACACAAGCGATCAGTTAAAACTTTAATCTTGATAATTTTAAGTGTGATCTTCAAATTTCAGGATATACCTGCCAGAAGACTTTAAACAACACAATGTTTAAGTTTCAGGGTTTACAACCCTCATTTGAAGTAGTTTAATATTAAAGAAGCCTTTAACTGTGTAGATCACAATAAACTGTGGAAAATTCTGAAAGAGATGGGAATACCAGACCACCTGACCTGCCTCTTGAGAAACCTATATACAGGTCAGGAAGCAACAGTTAGAACTGGACATGGAACAACAGACTGGTTCCAGGAAAAGGAGTACGTCAAGGCTGTATACTGTCACCCTGCTTCTTTAACTTATATGCAGAGTACATCATGAGAAACGCTGGGCTGGAAGAAGCACAAGCTGGAATCAGGATTGCCAGGAGAAATATCAGTAACCTCAGATATGCAGAGGACACCACCCTTATGGCAGAAAGTGAAGAGGAGCTAAAAAGCCTCCTGATGAAGGTGAAAGTGGAGAGTGAAAAAATTGGCTTGAAGCTCAACATTCAGAAAACTAAGATCATGGTATCTGGTCCCATCACTTAATGGGAAATAGATGGGGAAACAGTGGAAACAGTGTCAGACTTTATTTTTTGGGGGGCTCCAAAATCACTGCAGATGGTGACTGCAGCCATGAAATTAAAAGACGCTTACTCCTTGGAAGAAAAGTTATGACCAACCTAGACAGCATATTCAAAAGCAGAGACATTACTTTGCCAACAAAGGTCTGTCTAGTCAAGGCTATGGTTTTTCCAGTGGTCATGTATGGATGTGAAAGTTGGACTGTGAAGAAAGCTGAGTGCTGAAGAATTGATGCTTTTGAACTGTGGTGTTGGAGAAGACTCTTGAGAGTCCCTTGGACTGCAAGGAGATCCAACCAGTCCATTCTAAAGGAGATCAGTCCTGGGATTTCTTTGGAGGGAATGATGCTGAAGCTGAAACTCTAGTACTTTGGCCACCTCATGCGAAGAGTTGACTCATTGGAAAAGACTCTGATGCTGGAAGGGATTGGGGGCAGGAGGAGAAGGGGACGACAGAGGATGGGATGGCTGGATGGCATCACTGACTCGATGGACATGAGTCTGAGTGAACTCCAGGAGATGGTGATGGACAGGGAGGCCTGGCGTGCTGCGATTCATGGGGTCTCAAAGAGTCGGACACGACTGAGTGACTGAACTGAACTGAATTGAATATTAAAGAAGTTGTCTAGTATTAAAGCCACATACATAAGATAAGCAGATTTTTCACCTAAAAATGTGGAAGAGTTTGATAACAATGACACTTTTAGTTAATCTGCACAGTAATCTTGTGGATGGAAGACAGTCAAAGATTAAGATTGTTTCAAGTATACAAACAACTATTTCAAGCAAATATAGAAGGAAATCCAAATAAGTCATTTCATATGTATCCAAGTTGAGCAAGGGCATGTAGGAGAAAAAAGGAAAGCAATTGATTCTCAATGGCTTGGGGCTTCAGATGGGATGTGTGAAAAGAGCGACCCTTTAGTTGCTGTGGTTCTGAGCAGAAGATGGAGCAACTTTCGACTTCACTGCGCCCTCTGTTCCCTGCAGGGGACTGTGTGCTGACAACAACGGCTTTTTCAGGCTTAGACTCATTCTCTCGGTGACTAAGTACCTCTTAATAGTGAATACAGTCAGCAGTGCAAGTTGGTCAACCGTAAGTGTCAGCTCTGGGCGCTGCCAGCTTTAAAAGTGTAAAGTGGAACCTTAAGCTGGAAGAAGGTATGGGGGCTGTTAGAGAGTTTAATAGAAAGTTCATAATATATTGCATGTGACTACATTGGAAAGATAAACAAAAATGATAACATCTGTGCTCCCACTGTGGCGAGCTGCATGGCTGGGGGACAGGAGGGGGAGAAAGACTTGCCTTTCACTGTCTACCCATTTGTGTTTTTAAAACGGTGTACAAAGTTTATATAATAACTATCCAAAAGTTTGCAGAAGCCAATTAAATGTTTAATTCATATTTGTATTTCCCTTTACAGTTTCCAAATAGCTCTCACTTCTGAAATTCTCTGTACTTCTCACTGAAAGCCTGTGAGGCAAAATGGCAGGGTTCTTCTCATTTTATACCTGAAAACCTGAGGGTATACATTTCTGATTTCCTCAGTATCATATAAACAGTTAAAGCTCAGGCTAAAAACAAGGTTTTCTTGCTCCAAGTATTTTTTTCCATTATGTTGCACTGCCTTTTACGTGGACTTCCCTGGTGGCTCCTGATAAAGACTTAG
Source organism: Capricornis sumatraensis (assembly GCF_032405125.1). NCBI lineage: Eukaryota > Metazoa > Chordata > Mammalia > Artiodactyla > Bovidae > Capricornis > Capricornis sumatraensis. The sequence goes on along the minus strand of NC_091075.1, from coordinate 7,156,265 downwards.
CCTGCAATGCCGGAGACCCAGATTTGATCCCTGAGTTGGGGCGATCTTGTGGAAAAGGGAATGGCTACCCACTCCAGTATTCTTGCCTTATGTGTGCTCAGGACTACAAAACAGATTAGGTAGAAAGACAGTGGGCCTTAACAAGACAGAGTTTACAGGCCAAGTGCTGGCCTAGGTATCAACATCTGTAAGGTTTGTAAACCTGGTGGAAAGACTTTCATTGAAGCCTCAGCAACCTGTGGACCAAAGCTCCATGCCATATGAATTAATTCACATATTCCTCGACTAGTCCAGGGCTGAGGACCCATATTGTGTTATATGCTGCTGTTGCTGCTAAGTCGCTGCAGTTGTATCTGACTCTGTGCAGCCCCATAGACGGCAGCCCACCAGGCTCCTCTCTCCACGGGATTCTCCAGGCAAGAATACTGGAGTGGGTTGCATTTCCTTCTCTCTTAATAATATAAGTATTATATGCAATCTTAATCAAAAGATTATAAATAGGTATTCTCCTCATTTTGCAGATGGGGAAATTGATATTCATAGAAGTTACCTAACTAACACATTAATTTAAAAAATTATAAGGCAAGGAATTATTTTCAGTTTATCTTTCCCAAAGCCCGTTTGGTTTTTAAAGGCATTGGACTAGTTTGTCTGATGGACACATAGGTAAATGAGAAAGGTGGTGTCTCAGAAACAGAAGTGTGCATTGTGGGGTGTGGAGAGGAGTGGATGACGGGCCAGAGAGGAAACCAGGACTATGAAAAGTCCAAAAGCGATGAATCTAACTATCATAAACGAGGCCTGAGCCAATGCCATAAGGGTTTAAGGGAACAAGCAATCTTAGTCTTCAGGTGAGTTAGACATGTCTTCATTCATGAGAGAGCAAGGGTGACATAAACACTGAGCAATTACTAGGAGCTGAAATATGGAGTGGGCTAGGAGTTATGAATGGGAAGAAAGCAAAACAAGGCAGGTGGAATGTGCGAATGTTGTAAGGATTAGCGGTGTTTGTAGCATAAATTATATTAATAGAAAATCTGTCTGTTGGCTCTGCTAGGACAGGTTTGTAAGTTGCAGGATCTAACTGAGATGCTGGTGACCAAAGCCCCTCCAGGGAAAATAGAACCAAAAATAAATAAATAAACAATTTTTAAATTGTTGAATGAATGCATGTATGATGACAGGCAAGAAAGCATGAAAACCTCTTACTCTCAATTTTCTATGGTTAAAAAAAATAAACACTACTGAAACACACAGAATGCTAAAGTAATGCTTTGCAATGTCAACCAACTCTCTCCAAGGCCAAGGAGAATGGCAGAACCCAGAACTCCTGCTGCAAATAGAAAAGTCTAGAAGGCTTTATGTAGGTAGTTTAGAAGAGAAGTTTAGAAGTTTAAAAGAGAAGTCTAGGCTGGAGATAAAAGAGAAATACAAAAGTCACTAGTCTAAAGGCATCTGAACTGTGGATTAGATGGCCATTCAGGGAAGTATGTAGACTTAGAATCTGAGAGGAAGGCCAAGGCCAGAGCACGGATCAAAGTCCACATATTAAGAGATGGTTGAAACTCAGGGAGAAATTCAGGTCACAGAAACTCAAAGGAAGAGGCATTTGGAAGAGTACTGAATGGTCCATAGTATTAGGTGATGTGGAGAACACTCCCCTCCTAGAAGTTCTGAGACGTACCCGTTGGATGTAGCAACCAGAAGGTCATCAGTGTGCCTCGTGATAACAGTCTCACTTGAGTGAAGGGGATGAAAGTCAGATCACATTGGGCTCAGAAATGAGTGGGAACTGTGGACACGGTGACCGCATGTGGAGAGCGTGCTTCGAGAAGTGTGACTGGTGAGTGAGAAGAGAAATAGGGTGCTAGTTGAAACTGAACTGCGTTGAACAGGTTTTGGAAGAGACTTAAGCGTGTTTATATGCAGATGGAAAGAATTCAGTAAAGAAGGAAAAGAGACTAGCGAGTGGGTGGGAAGGAGGGGGTGAGGGATGAGATTCTGGTGGAAGCATTGGCCTTCACCAGGAAGAGGCAGGCCCTCTGAAGATCAGGGGCATGCAGTGGCGCTGGTCCAGCCCGTCTCAGGCTGGGTACCGAGAGGCAGTGTGATAGGAGCCTTCAAGACGCCAAGATGAGCGTGTCAGGACCCCAGGCCTCCCCTGGTTTGAAAGAGGGAGATAAAACATATGCTAGTAATTCTGCTATTAAGTAGAAAGTGATAGATGATACGGGAAAGTTAGAAATAAAAGGCAAAAAAATGGTAGCTTACTGAATGGAAAGGCTGATGCTGACTTGGGATGGAGTGGACTCTCATAGAGGGGGTAAAATCTGAGATAAACTTGGAAGTATGTGGGAACTCGGAGGCATAGGCCATTACATTACAGGAGAGTAGTTCAAGCAAGGGAAGTGAAGGTGATATTTAGGGAGTGGACACCACATAAGATCTGAGTGAAATGTCAAATAGGTGGAATGACAGGTGATAAACCCCAAAAGGTGGAGCTGCATTGAGGAAAGCTACCATGTCAGACCAAGGAGTGTGGAGCTGAATTTGTTGTCTGTAGGCAGTGGGAAATTATAGAATATTTTTCTGTTTAAAAAGTAGAACATTGGGAATCAAATTAGAAAGGCATGACAGTGTATAAAAATAAAGACTTGGGAAACATCAGGTGCTAAAAAGGTATATTAGGAATTTGATAAATATTGATTAATAAGTAGAAGGGTAATTGGATGGCTGAACAAATAAAGACCATGTAACCATTCAAACATTGGAGTCAAGGGCTCACACTGTCTTGAATTTTCCAGTGAAGTTCTGTGTAGGGGCTGACTGGTTTGATCTCTGCTGTTTCTGCCAAACATCAACAGTGTCGTCACTTATCAATACATAACACACTGGCCAGATTAATTTAGTTTAATTTAATTTAGATTAATTAATTTTAGTCTAGTTTTAGAACTGGAAAAGGAGTTTCTATTTTATAAGTGAAATACATAGTGTGTGAACTGCTTTCGTATTTGTACATAGAAGATTAAATCAAAACCTAATGTATGATATCCCTGGACTATAAGGATGGTTCAATATATACAAATCAACATAGCACATTAGTGGAATGAATGATAAGAATCATACAATAACCTCAATAGATATAGAAAAAGCTTTTTGACAAAATTCAACACCATTCATGATATAAAGCTATAGTCATGAAAACAATATTATTGGAGTAAAAACAGACAAATATTTTAATGGAACAAAATCAAAAGCCCGGAAATAAATCCATGCATAGAAAGGCAAGAGTTGACAAGGGAGCCAAGAATATAATAAGTAGTGCTGGGATAATTGTATATTCACTTGAAAAAGAATGAAACTAGACCCATATCTTATACTCAAAAAAATTAACTCAAAATGTGTTGAGTTAAATCGAAGACTTGAAACCGTAAAACTCTCGGAAGATAAAGACATAAAGTTCCTTAACATGGTTCTTGGTAATGGTTTTCTGGATATAACACCTAAAGCACAGGTAATAAAATGTAAAAAAATAAACAAGTGGGATTATATCAAACTAAAAAGCTTCTGCAGAGAAAAAGAAACCATCAGCAAAGTGAAAAGACAGTATTAAGAATGAGAAAAACTTTTGCAAACCATGTATCTGATAAGGGGTTACTACTCAAAATATATAAAGAACTCAGTAGCAAAAAAACAAATCATGCAATTGAAAAATGGGCAAAGGGCCGAATAGACATTTCTTCAAAGAATATATATGAAAGGCCAACAGAACCTGGAAATATGCTCAATGTCACTAATCGTTAGAGAAATGCAAATTAAAACCACAGTGAGATATTACCTATTAGAATGCCATTATCAAAAAGATAAGAGATAGTAAATACTGCTGTGGATGTGGAGAAAAAGGAACCTTGGGCACGGTTGCTGGGAGTGCAGATGTTCCCTGAAAAAGTAAAAATAGAGCTACCATATGATCCAGCAATTCCATTTCAGAGAATATATGCAAAGGAACAAAACACTAACTTGGAAAGATATCTGCACTCCAGTGTTCACAGCCACGTTATTAACAAGAGCCAAGACATGGAAATGACCCACATCCTAAGTGTTCACTGATGGAAGAATGGATAAAGAAGTTATGTTACATACATATATATGTATATATACACACACATAATGGAATATTTATATATATATATAATGGAATATTATTCAGCTGTAAAATACAAAGAAATCCTACCATGTGTAACAACATGGATTGACTTTGCAGGCATTATGCTAACTGAAATAAATCAACAAACAAAGATACTATATAAAAAAAAAAGATACTATATGATCCTACTTATCTGTGGAATATATTTTTAAAAAATCATAGAAAAAAAGATCTGACTTGTGGTTACCCAGAGGTGGGAGGGCAGCGTGAGGGGGAGTTGGAGGAAGGAAATCAAAAGATACAAACCTCCAGTTATTAGAGATTTAAATACTAAGGATGCAATGTACTACAGGATAACCATATGATAATCAGCTAATGCTGATGTGTGATATATAGGAAAGCTGTTAAGAGAGTAAATCTTAAGAGTTTTCATCACAAAGAGAATTTTTTTTTCATTTCTTTTCTGTTTATCGTATCTATATGAGATAATGGACGTTAGCTGAGTATATAGCTGTCATCATTTCACAATAGATGTAAATCAAGCCATCACGCTGTATGCCTTAAACTTATGCAGTGATCTATGTCAATTATTTCTCTATAAACTGGAAAAACCCTAATATTTACAATCTTGTCTTGACAAATGATTAAGGAGAAGTCCATAAGACCACTTCCCAGGTTGACTCTGTGGTAGAGAACCCGCCTGCCAATGCAGGCGTCACAGGAGATGTGGGTTCCATGCTTGTGTTGGGAAGATCCCCTGGAGAAGGAAATGGCAACTCGCTCCTGTGTCCTTGCCTAGAGAATTCCATGGACAGAGGAGGCTGGCACGTTGCAGTCCATGGAGTTGCAAAGAGTCGGCGGCAACTGAGCACATGTGCTCCTTGCAATGTAACCGCTGCCAGTTTGTACCTTGATTTATTTGCTAGATTTTACAGTTAAGGAAGTTATATAAGGAAGAACATTTACTCTCAAAACTTTAAAAGTATTTTTTAGTTGTGAGAGATTTGAAGAAATAATAAAGTATTACTATTTCAATTTTAAAAAGTCTGCTTAGGATCACCTGTATGGGGATGAATGGTAACTGGATATATGGTAACCATCCCTTTATAGCATATGCAGATGTTGAATTGTGATGCTGTACACCTGAAACTTACATAATAATGATAAAAATTCCCCCTCAATTGTAATAGAGAAAAAAAAGGAATCATGGTATTTTCAATGACATCATGGTGACTCAGATTTTCTTTATGCACTTTATGCACTTTGATGTCTCCAATCACTTCCTCAAAGAATTTGCCAAGGAGTTGATAGATTTCTCTTTATCAATTGTTGAAAACTTATACTTGTGGGATAACATGAGAGGAAACTTATCATTATGTTGAAGGGTTGAACTAAAATGCTTTTAAATTGCATCATAACTTCCCTTTCTTAGAACTGTACCTCCTACAAGTAATAAGTTAATAGTTAATTCCAAAGCCATGTTTAATTATAAAACATAATATGCCATAAGACATTAACTAAATAGTTTTAAAATATTACTGATAAACATTATAGTAAGAAAGTGAATAAACTGCTTTATAAGCTTAATCTAACCTAAGGGTAAATCATGATAAATTTCAGTTTACAAAGAGAATTTTTATATTCATGTCAGCAAATGCAAAAAGGAATGGAAAGTAATCTACAATTTTACTATGCTATTTGCATTAGCAAATATTTTAAATACAATTGTGTAAATTAGTCAAGAGTGTGTGAATACACAGTCATATCTTTTTTTGGAAACTTGAGAAACATATAATAATCATTCACATTTAATCTTTCTGTATGTGTTTACACACTTGAGGCTTTATTATCTTTTTGTTAAGCACTGTAATTTCACAATTTTTTTTACACCTTTATGAATTGTATTTTTAAATTTTTGACTCATTAAGCAAGTTCCCTCTATTTTTAAGGCATATTTACAGCTAAGATACTTCTATTTGTTGAACTAAACTTGGTGAAGTATATAGAAAAAAAAAAGTTAAAAAGAGAACTCTGTATTGAGAAAGCTTAACTAAAGTCTTAGAGATGCAAAACTTCAAAATATGTCTTCAAGTGGCATGTGCTTTAAATGATAATGTCACTTATTAAAAAAAAGAGAAGAGTTAGTTAAGAAAACAAAGAAAGAAATGGCATTGTCTACCATCTATCAGTCTTTAGGCGGTGAAGTTAAGTGGGAAAGCTCTAGAGGTGGAGCCTTTGCAAGGCATCAGCCTCTTATTTTGAAGCAATAGTTCCATCTAGTGGGCATGAACTTAGAAACAAAGCCTTGATTCCAAAAATTAGGTTTATTTTCTTGAATGCAATCAGCATTAAAGGAAAATAACAAGGATAATAGCAGAAATAATTTGTTCAAAATACTAAATTCAAAAGTAACAAAGTAGAAACAAAATAAGCTAGAAAACAAAAATATCTTCTTTTAAATAAAACACTTTTCCTATGCTTAACACACTAGAAATTTGGTGTAAAAAAAAAAAAGAAAGATAATTTAATCAGTGCAGAGAGCCAAACTACGTAACATTGGAATGACTATGATAAGAAACAAACTACAAGCTTGAATTTTTAAAAATCTGGCACATGTTTTCAAAAATGCAGAGTAATAGAAATCATTCATTTACTCATTTTCAAAGTGGCTTTCCAGGTGGCTAGTGGTAAAGAATCCGCCTTCCAGTGCAGGAGAGGTAAGAGATGCCGGTTCATTCCCTGGGTTGGGAAGATCGCCTGGAGGAGGGCATGGCATCCCACTCCAGTATTCTTGCCTGAAGAATCTCATGGACAGAGGAGCCTGGTGATGGCATCCCACAAAGTTGGACATGACTGAAGCGACTTAGCACGCACGCATTCATTTCAACAACATTTATTGGCCTTCAAGGTCAAACGTTTGTTGTTCAGTTCCTAGCATTTCTGATACTGACATTTGCTTTTGTCCTATAGCACAGGAGGGGCTTCCTATCAATATCGGCGCCCATCTGAAGTGATCTATTGGCAATGTGCAAAGGTAACCTTTGACAATGGCTCTCATTTGCAATACAGTAGCAGATGGCCTGGAGAATCCCAGGGACGGGGGAGCCTGGTGGGCTGCCATCTCTGGGGTCGCACAGAGTCGGACATAACTGAAGCGACTTAGCAGCAGCAGCAGCAGCAGCAAGATAGCCAGTTTAGTCAGATATTTCATTTAAATATTAATCATCTGGATGATTCTAAGACATTAATGTGGCTGGATTTTTTCTTTTCTTTTTTTTTTAAACTGATTTGGTGGAATCTTACTTCTAATCACAGTATGTCTAAAAGCAGATTGGAGGCCTACAGAGTATACCGCTAACCACTTGGAATAAAGGAGGTCTGAAGTCACAGTTCTTGTTACTGTTAATCCTGTTCTCAAGAACTTGAAACCTAGCCTACAGATTGCTTGGTGTCCGTGGATTTCTTATTTCAAAAGACCAAAATGGTTGACTATTCAGTGTGTACAGTGTGGGGTGAGGAAAAATTCTGGAAATAGATAGTGATGGTAGTTATACAACACAATGAATGTATTTAATGGTACTGAGTTGAACACTTAAATGCTAGCTGGTACATCCAGAAAAGTCAGAGGACAGATCCTGAACATTTCTGGGACACATTTGGGATTCAGGGGTTCAGCCCAGTCTGGGTACAGATCATCAAGGGAACGAGGACAGACAAACAGCGCGTAACCTACCTGAGAAAGTGCATTTCTTTGCCCAAGATCCTGGTGAAGGATGGACTTGCTCCCAAATCGAGCCGGGAACAGGAGACATGTTTTGCTTTCCCATATGTTAGAGGCTCAATTATATCCTCCCCCCAAATTATATATTAAGTCAGTAATGCCCAGTACCTTAGAATGTGTCTATATTTAAAGTTAAGACCTTTAAAGAGCTTATTAAGTTAAAATGAGGCCATTCTAGTGAGCTCTAATCCAATCTGACTGGTGTCTTTCCAAGAAGAGGAAATTTGGGCACACAAGAGACTTTAGGATGCTCACCTTTCGGGGAAAGACCACGTGAGGACAGCTTGCCATCTGCAAGCCCAGAAATCAAGTTTGCTGACACATTATCCTGGGCTTCCAGCCTCTGGAACTGTGAGAAAGCAGCTCTCTGATGTTTCAGCTCCCCAGTCTGTGGGGTTTTGCTATGGCAGCCCTAGCAAACCAAAACAAGTACAAAATATGTTTCTTGAGGAATTCTTGTTCTATGGTAGAATAGTTTTATAGGCACTAATTTTTCACGCATATGTGCTAGGTTGCTTCAGTCGTGTCTGACCCTTTGTGACCCTCTGGACTGAAATCCACCAGTCTCCTCTGTCCATGGGATTCTCCGGGTAAGAATACTGGAGTGGGTTGGATTTCCTTCTCCAGGGGATCTTCCCAGCCCAGGGATTGAACCTTCCACCCAGGGATCGAACTTTCCGCCCAGGGATTGAACTTGCATCTCTTTTGTGTCCTGTATTGGCAGGTGGGTTCTTTACCACTAGCGCCACGTGGGAAGCCTCTAACCCTTCACAGGCTGTGCTGAAGAAGACTAAAGGGGATGTGAAGGGGAACAATCCTGAACAACATTGCCTTTGGGGTGACTTGAGGAGCAGTTGTCTAGACAGGAAGCTGTGAGGAGCATCTCCTACAGTTGTCACGCATTCTCTCAGCTGGAGATCCACCCCTGTGAGCCCAGCCCCCCGTGTCCCTGTGCTCCTGCGGCTGATGGGCTGAGCGTCGTCAGGGCCCAGCCATCTTCATTCTCTGACCCTGTTCCCAGGAAGACCTAGAAACAGAGGCAAATGCTGCCCCAGACACAGCGGCTTAAATACCTGACAAAACCAATTTTATTATTGAACTAAAAGTATGCAAAACAACTAAACAAGAAAAAACAGCATATTTGTTTTTCAAAGATTCAAAGACCTTTTTGAACGAGTTTTTTTTTTAATAGAATACCATTTTATTTTATTTTATTTATTTATTTTTTTAATTTTAAAATCTTTAATTCTTACATGTGTTCCCAAACATGAAACCCCCTCCCACCTCCCTCCCCATAACATCTCTGTGGGTCATCCCCATGCACCAGCCCCAAGCATGCTGTATCCTGCGTCAGACATAGACTGGCGATTCAATTCTTACATGATAGTATACATGATAGAATGCCATTCTCCCAAATCATCCCGCCCTCTCCCTCTCTCTCTGAGTCCAAAAGTCTGTTATACACAGCTGTGTCTTTTTTCCTGTCTTGCATACAGGGTCGTCATTGCCATCTTTCTTGAACGAGTTTTTAATTGGAATTTTTTTAAAGACTTTTTTGATGAGGACCATTTTAAAAGTCTTTATTGAATTTGTTACAATATTGAATACTGTATCCTTTTGTCTTTTACGTTTTGGCTTTTTGGTCTAAGGCTTGTGGGATCTTGGCTCCCTGACCAGGGATCGAACCTGTACCCCCTGCATTGGAAGGGGACGTTTTAGCCCCTGGACCACCAGGGAAGTCATGACTGGAATTTCATAGAAAGAAAGCTTCTAGCCCCTGGTCCTTTGGGGAGTTACCAGTTCCTAGCCTGGTGACTGCGTTATTCTCTGCCTGCTGGTTTGTTTGGGTTTCCTCCTTTGCTTGGTTCTATGTGAAATGAGTCCCTACTGCAGACAAAGCTCTATGTTGAGTTGCTGCAAAAATGGATTTCAGTAAACACAGTTCCTACCCAATCCTCCTTTTGAAGGAGTTAAGTCATGTGAAGAGCCTAGTGGTCCCGTGATTTCCTGCAGTGTGTTTAATCTCCCTGCAGTGCAGGGATGCAGGCTCGGTTGAGAGCAGAGAACGGGTATAGCCAGAGGAAATGGAGGCTCAGGGAGGCTCAGGAGAAAGATGCTTGAGGGAGACATTCTTTCACTCATTCAGCCAACAAACATTTACCAAGTACCTGTTATGTGACTCATTGGAAAAGACTCTGATGCTGGGAGAGATTGGGGGCAGGAGGAGAAGGGGACGACAGAGGATGAGATGGCTGGATGGCATCACTGACTCGATGGACATGAGTTTGAGTGAACTCTGGGAGTTGGTGATGGACAGGGAGGCCTGGCGTGCTGCGATTCATGGGGTTGCAAAGAGTCGGACACGACTGAGCAGCTGAACTGAACTGTTCCGTGTCAGGTATTTTTGTAGTGTTTCCAAACTTTAGTGTACATTAGAATCATCCGGATGGCTTGTTTAAACGCAGATTGCTGCTTGCTAAGGCAGGAGGTCTGCAGCATACATTTCTAGGTGATGATGCTATTGATCCAAGAATTGTACTTTGAGAACCACTGATTTAGGCAGAGCAGTAAGAAATGCGGGAAAGATAAGCAGTGCCACTTGTCGGGTTTTGCAATGTTAGCACGAAACAAAGGCAGCAGCATGGGTAGTGGGGTGGCCGTGAGCTTGAAATCCAGCCCCAGTTGCACTTGTTAAGCCCCTAGGGCCATGTAGACAGAAGGGAAGGGCCACCTGTCTGTATTTTGTCCTCCCAGAAGGGCCCCTTTGTTAAATGTCTGCCCTGTGGGTGTGTCTGCTCAGAGGGCCCACTTTTTTTGTAACTTGCACAAAGGCATGGGTAAATCAAAGGCTGGAAGCAACATGCAAAGCAGGGCATGTGAGAGGGAAGTGGATGTGGCTCAGCGTGCCCAGAAAAGAACAGTGAGATGAGACCATGGTTCCTGACTTCCCTCTGTGGTCTACTTCATGCAAAAGTCTCCATCCTTTTCCACACACAGATGGATTCTGGGTTCAGCTATTTCACCCACAAGGAGATTGTCTGCCTCTCAGCCTTTCTTGGGTTCATCCTGTCACTGTGGACAGCCCCTCAGCTTGCCTACATTTAGGCCAGGTGATGCTATCAGATGCTAAATAGATGCCAGAGAAAGGCAGAGATGAGGGACTCAAAGGACTGACCCAAGGAAACTAACAAAATAATGGTTTGGGCTGAAGAGGGTGAATGGATGGACAAGAAGCTTGACGATTACCGAGAACATCAGGGCTCAAGGTATGAACCTGGTGATTAATGAGAAAAGAGGAAGGAGATTACTCACATGTCAAGTCAAGAAACAGCAACAGAAAAGATGATCAGAGTGGCTGCGTTAGGAACTGACCTGAGAGGATTAACAAAATGCTGCCTGAGAAGAAAGCCTATTAAGACAAGGCTAGAGTCCTTGGGCAAAACAACATCTTAAGAGATCTAGCTTAGTAAAGAAGAGAGAGAACAGCCACCGAGAAGCCCAAATAACCTACAGACGAGGACTCTTTAAATATTTAAAAGCAGCACAGCCTGCTGGTTACTGTGTGGAAACCATGCCCACGTATCTAGAGTGCTTCCACTGCCTGGAATTATTCACCTGCTTCTTTTCAACAGGGCTTGGTTTCAGGGACTAAGATTCATGTGATACAATAGATTGGGGTGAGAACAAGAAAATATTGAAATGTCAACCTTTCTGTAGTAGAGGCAAAAGACTTCAGAAAGATGTATTTAAGGTCCTCCACAGCCTGTTTTGTTCAGACTTCCCTCAGCACGAGACAGACTTTGCTCTGTGTTATCTAGTTACCACGAAGGTGGAATCTGCTGTCTGCCCAGGATCCCACATGTGAAAGCTCAGCAGGCATCAAGGCCCTGGGATGATTGTTCCAACACCCTCTGGAGCATCTGGTTCACCTTCCTGGATATGACCCGAAAGCTTGCATTCCTAACAAGGTCCCAGCTGATGCTGATGTAGCTAGTCTGGGGGCCGCACTTTGAGAGCCACCGTTTGGAAACAGTAATAATATCACTTCTTACAAGCAAGAAATCAGTATCTAAATGCCTGAAGTCCCAGCTGTTGGATGGTCCATAAAGCATCCTGATAAAACCATTGATTTAACACAGCATCCTAGGGGACTTCCCTGGCAGTCCAGCAGTTGACTCTGATATCCAGTGCCGGGGGAGCAGGTTTCATCCCCTGTTGGGAAGCCAAGATCCCACATGCCTTACAGACAAAAAAACCAGGACATAAAACAGAAACAATATTGTGCCATGTTAAGTCACTTCAGTCGTGTCTGACTCTGTGTGTTGCTATGGTCTGTGGTGATGTCCACAAGAAGGCCTGGGAACCTGGAAATCAAAAGAGCCACCGCTGAGTTGGGTTATAGCTCACCTGTGCATTATTTAAGCATGCCTGGATTAAGTGCCTTGTTTGGCCCCAAAGGAATCACTGAAATAATTGGAAGGTGGAAGGGCTTTTGCACACTGTCCTTCTTTATTTGACGCAGGGCTCATCTCTTCAGTAAACAGATTCCACCCAACATAATGATACTAGGATGGAATAAGCTCAAACTGGTGAACCAACAGCAATTTTGACTCCAAAATAAAACTCTGTGGGCACTGAATAACTATTGCAGGAAAACATGCCCAAGCCTTATTAGGAATGCTGCTGGAAGTAGCTGTGACGGGAGGGTGGGGTGCTGTTCCTTTAAGAGGAAGGTTGGGACTACTGAGTTCGCTCTCAGCTTCTCTCATTAAAGGAGACTTGAATGAAGACTCCTGACTGTGAAGGGGAGGCCAGCCACTGGGTGAAGGAGGACGCTTCTGCTAACAAGCCTGGTGTGAGGCCTTACAGAGAAAATAATCTCAATTGGCTTCCTTTGTTGCTTCTATGTGGACTGATGTATAGGAGAGAAGGCCCTGATGGGTTTGTTAAGGACATCCCTTTGGAGGGAACCCTGGAAAGGGAGCCAGATGGTGAAATAAAGACTGGCTGAGATCAGTGTGACAGAGCCTTCACAGTGCCTTTAGTTATGGCTCTGTTATTCCGGGAAAACATCCCCTCCTAGTTACATGCTTTGCTCGTGTGGTGTGAGTATCTTGAATGTGCCCCTGTAAATGCAAAATGTCAAGACCAATAAAGAGTGTTGTTTTAACTTGTGCACACAGAGGCTCCTCAATTAGACCTCTCCCCATGATTTAAGTATGATGATGGTTGCCATTCTCTACTCTGCCCGTGGGGTAGAGCTTGTTGTTCATTCGTGTCTAACTCTTCGCAACCCCATGGACTGCAGCCCAGCAGGCTCCCCCGCCCATGGGACTTTCCAGGCAAGAGTACTGGAGTGAGGTGCCACTGCCTTCTCCGTCTCCTGCCACTAGGTAACCGTAAATCCCAGATGGGCTGATCAGGAAAAATTCACTCTAACCCACTTCAGTCAAGCATCTCCTGTTCTTTAAAGCACTTACGATGTGCTTAGCAGGCTTCTGTCCTCCGTACCTGTGAGTCTTTGGGCTTCCCCCACGTGGAGAATGAGCTGGTCCCAACAGTGTGTTCCTACTGCGTGGCCTCCAGACAGTGTGCTTATTATAAATGAGTTCAACTCAGAGGCCGGATTTCAGATCAGACTCAAGGTTAAATGGAATCTGGTTTGGTAAGGAAATACATTTACTTCTTAAATGCTACCTCTGTCCTGTGTTTTGCTTGTTGTTTAGTTGCTAAGTCATGTCCAACTGTCTTGCAGCCCCGTGGACCGTATCCCACCAGGCTTCTCTGTCCGTGGGATTTCCCAGGCAAGAACATCGGTGGTTATAGTGCATTAGAACAAATGAAAGTTAACTCTAATATTACTACCATTAATACTAATGGTCAGTATTACCACGTTTAATGCCATGGGCGTAATACAGTTTCTGAGGCTTTGCTGAAACATGACTGACTACTGCTAATAACTACTGCTTCTTTAATGCCTACTATATGCCAGGGGATTTGCATACATTATCAATCATCTAAAAGCTCTATTAAATGTGCAAACCTTGGAATTGAGAAGTAGGGACTGGCAAAAAAAAAAAAAAAAAACACACACACACAAAAAACAGAAAACAAAAAAAGCCCAAGTTAATTCCTTCCAACTGTCCAAGTAGTAAGCAGAAGAGACGGGCTCAAACTGAGATCTGTCTGACTCCAAATTCCATGAGTTTCCACAACACTGTGTTATTATTTTGGAGTTTTTCTTTAAAATGAAGGAAAATTATTTTAATATATTTGAAAACAATTTTTTCATTTTAAAGATTTGCAAGTCAGAAAAGGAACATAATCTATTGTAAAAGTATGTTCGGTACCCCAAACTCTAGGAAAACAACGGACGCCTTTCTGAAGGATGCTGCCGTTCTCCTCCATTGACTCTGCACAGCATTCAGCTATAGAATTTTTTTCCTGGACTTCCAGTGGAAAATATCCCGATTTTAAACAAACCTGCTTTCTGCATCTTCTACAGTAATGGCACTAATTTTAAAATGTACTAATTAGCTGATGGACAGTGAACGAAGGTATTTTCACCTTCTAGTAAATTGTGGGAAGTGGCGGCACCTATTGACGACATACGATATTGCAGGCTGGCATCAGAAATTCTGAAGACTTTAGTACAGGAAGAAACTGTTTGGTCAGGTTCTTTAAATTACAGAATGCATCTTCCTGGAGAAATATAGTATGTCTGGAGTATAAGTAGTTACATAATATGCATGGAACAGCTTTCTGATATCTCAATTTTATATGAAAATAAATACATACTGTGACATAGGATGCACAATTAGCCTATTTTTAAAAAAAATCTATGATGGAAAATTTCTGAAAGTGTCTCTGTTTCAAACACGTTCATTCTCATCTTGCCATTAGAGGTTCTTCAGTGGAAAACTTTTAGAAATATTGGATCTAGCTCATTCCCTTTGTATGAAACACGAGGAAACCATGTTCCAGCTCTGGGTCTAGACAAGTTCATGAAAGAGAGAGTTCCGGAGGCTTTACTTTTCATTCTTTCCATCTGAACTTACCACAGGATCCCCATTTGTATTGCATATACCCAATCAAAATAGCAAAAAAAATTCAATTTGGGGAATCACAAACTTGTGATTTTGGGTCAAAAGAATTTGGGAAATACAAGAGTTTCTATAACATTAGAATCACTGAAAATTGGTAGCAGTGTTAGAATAAAAATCTCTCATGGAAAAATTCTGCAAGTCCTTAAAAGGCTGTGAGTGACATCTAGTGATTCCAATAGCAAGCGTGTCTTCTTTTTGCTGGAAGATTTAAACTTCAGTTCTTCCTGGAGGAATTTTTGGTTATGAATGTATCTTTAATTTTATTATGTAAGACAGTTAATAAATCATCAGCATTAACATTATAGCATAGTCTGCATTATGAAACACATCTAATCCATAAAATGAAGGACACTCAAATTTAGGTTAAATTTTTAAGTTCAAAAAATAGTTTTAAAATATGACTACCAATGAATCTATATTACTTGATTTGCAAATCATGATGGTGTGATCACTCACCTAGAGCCAGACATCCTGGAATGTGAAGTCAAGTGGGCCTTAGAAAGCATCACTATGAACAAAGCTAGTGGAGGTGATGGAATTCCAGTGGAGCTATTTCAAATCCTGAAAGATGATGCTGTGAAAGTGCTGCACCCAATATGCCAGCACATTTGGAAAACACAGCAGTGGCCACAGGACTGGAAAATGTCAGTTTTCATTCCAATCCCAAAGAAAGGCAATGCCAAAGAATGCTCAAACTACCACACAATTCCACTCATCTCACATGCTAGTAAAATAATTCTCAAAATTCTCCAAGCCAGGCTTCAGCAATACATGAACCGTGAACTTCCAGATGTTCAAGCTGGTTTTAGAAAAGGCAGAGGAACCAGATGGCCAACATCTGCTGGATCATCGCAAAAGCAAGAGAGTTCCAGAAAAACATCTATTTCTGCTTTATTGACTATGCCAAAGCCTTTGACTGTGTGGATCACAATAAACTGTGCAAGATTCTGAAAGAGATGAGTGTATCAGACCACCTCACCTGCCTCTTGAGAAACCTATATGCAGGTCAGGAAGCAACAGTTAGAACTGGACATGGAACAACAGACTGGTTCCAAACAGGAAAAGGAATATGTCAAGGCTGTATACTGTCACCCTGCTTATTTAACTTCTATGCAGAGTACATCATGAGAAACGCTGGGCTGGAAGAAGCACAAGCTGGAATCAAGACTGCCAGGAGAAATAACCTCAGATGGGCAGATGACACCACCCTTATGGCAGAAAGTGAAGAGGAACTAAGAAGCCTCTTGATGAAAGTGAAAGAGGAGAGTGAAAAAGTTGGCTTAAAGCTCAACATTCAGAAAACTTAAGATCATGGCATCCGGTCCCATCACTTCATGGCAAATAGATGGGGAAACAGTGGAAAGAGTGGCAGGCTTTATTTTTTTGAGCTCCAAAAATCACTGCAGATGATGATTGCAGCCATGAAATTGAAAGACGCTTACTCCTTGAAAGGGAAATTATGACCAACCTAGATAGCATATTCAAAAGCAGAGACATTACTTTGCCAACTAAGGTCCATCTAGTCAAAGTTATGGTTTTTCCAGTGTTCATGTATGGATGTGAGAGTTGGACTGTGAAGAAAGCTGAGCACTGAAGAAATGATGCTTTTGAACTGTGGTGTTGGAGAAGACTCTTGAGAGTCCCTTGGACTGCAAGGAGATCCAACCAGTCCATCCTAAAGGAAATCAGTCCTGAATATTCACTGGAAGAACTGATGCTGAAGCTGAAACTCCAATACTTTGTCCCCCTGATGCAAAGAGTTGACTCATTGGAAAGACCCTGATGCTGGGAGGGACTGGGGGCAGGAAGAGAAGGGGACGACAGAGGATGAGATGGCTGGATGGCATCACCGACTCAATGGACATGAGTTTGAGTAAACTCTGGGAGTTGGTGATGGACAGCGAGGCCTGTTGTGCTGAGATTCATGGCGTCACAAAGAGTTGGACACGACTGAGCAACTGAACTGACTGACTAATCCAGATTTTGGGGATCATAGACGTGTTCTACTTTGCCTTATCAGAAAGCAAAAGAACTTAGATATGGCCTAACAATAGATCACTTCAAAATTTCCAAATGATCCTTCAAAATGAAATCATAGACTGAGGTTGGCAGAAATAAGAACTGAAAATATGTAAGGATCATTACGATGGCAAATAGCCAAGCCAGGCTCAGAAATGTGCAAATTAGCTGCTACCGTACTGCTGAAAAGGCACTGCTTTTCTTTATTTACATTATATTATAAAAAATTTAAAAGTTATATTATTGTTATATTTTCTTATCATGTCAAAGTTTTGTAAACCTTTTTGATAGTGACAAAATAGCTTACAAATGAAGAATTTATTAAATAAATATTAAGCATATGAGGCAATTATTCACCATATTTGATGTGTATGTGTTTTCCTAGTTTAAGTTTACATATTTATGTTATTTAAAAATATTTAAATATATTACACGTATGTTGTGGTGTCTACGTGAGTATGATTGCATTTGTAGACCGAATCTATGGATGTGTTTAGTTGTTCCTTCCTTCTATTATGTTCAATATCACTTTCAAGTTTTTTGCCTCTCAATTCATCTAGAATATATTCTTCAGCTGCAATGTAACTTGCAAAACATGTTTTAAAGTACGCTGTAGCTATATGGATATTATACAATGGCACCCCACTCCAGTACTCTTGCCTGGAAAATCCCACGGGTGGAGGAGCCTGGTGGGCTGCAGTCCATGGGGTCGCTAAGAGTCGGACACGACTGAGCGAGTTCACTTTCACTTTCACTTTCATGCACTGGAGAAGGATATGGCAACCCACTCCAGTGTTCTTGCCTGGAGAATCCCAGGGACGGGGGAGCCTGGTGGGCTGCCATCTATGGGGTCGCACAGAGTCAGACACGACTGAAGCGACTCAGCAGCAGCAGCAGCAGCAGATGCTGTAGTTGTACACACATGAGCATCCACAACGGTATAAGATTTCAGCAGGTACATTGGTTCTCACCGTTGTCTCTTCACAACGTGAGGATCCCTTTGGATTGCTGGGAATCAGTCTGGCTCAGAGAGCTGCTCTCAGCCATGTGGAAGGTTTAGGATTTGAGGCCTGACCCTGTCAGGGAGGACCACCTGGTCCAACACTGCGGTTGCTGGGTCATTATGAGGCAGGTTCTTAGTCAAGAATTATCTTCAAAAAACCAAAGACAGTAATTTCAAGTGGATGGAAAAGTGAAGAAAGAAGAAAAGGTTTTTTCTTAAGAAAGCTTGTAAAGAGTGGAAAAAGAAAGCCCAGTGATTTCAGGTGAAGAATCAGAGCAGAGGGAGCCCCTTTCTGTGTGGAATTTCAGAGCTAACATAATGCCAGTAAGGAGCACAGAGAAGCATCTGAGGCCGTGAAATACGCACTAAGACAGAAACTTCAAAAAAGTACTTGATGAGCCTCATCCCATAAAGTGCCGTAACAGATGGCCTTTCTCAGAAAAGCCTTCCCTACTGGCTTGGGTGATGCTTATGACGTAGGTATGCATGGGCTGCTAATTTAATAAAGAGGACCTGAATGCTTCAGACAGCGACACTTGAGGATAAGGAACTTCTGGCTGTAACGTTCCTGCAGTTCCCAGTGAAGGGAAGGTGATTGGTTTTGCTCCTGGAGTGTCAGAGGACGGACATTGTTTGAGGTCATCCTTTCTCCATTTCACTAATAAACCCTCTTTCTGCTAACTGCCTCCTTCCCCTTGTCAGAGTCTAGTAAAATCAGAAGATTGTGAAGAGGTCAATTTAGATAAGAATGGGAGGACAGTGTTTTAACGCTTACCATGCTCTGAGTTCTGCTTCTTATTCTAGCAATTCTCAATCCCAGGGTGTGTAAATGCCACACTGGCATGACTGCCGCTAACTTTTACAAGCTGCCATGTAACATCCTTACAATCATTGCTTATGAAGAATTTGCAATACACTGAGGTGGCATGTTTATTGGTGCAAAAGAACATTCAGAAAGTTAGCAGGAGAAAGAAAAAAACCACCAAGTTCAGTGCTCTTTCTACAGAATTTGCTCACTCATTACATTCTTATTTGATAAAAGTGAATCTCTTATAAGACCTCAGATTAAAAGCTCTTAAACTATCTCAACTCTTCCTATTGGGAAGAAAACTTATGTTTTTTTTTTCATTTTACTGGAAAGCAATCAGTGGAGGGTGAAGGAAATAGATGCTAAATTATTTGGTAACAAAGCAAGAATTAGTGTCCAAAGGTAAATGAAAAATTTGCTAAATATTGCTAATGATAATTTCTTTGGAAAAACATATGATAAAACTTGAAAAATTAAATTTATGAATATAAATAAAAGTTATATCAGAAACACTGGCCTATCACTTCCTTATAGTTAAAAATTCATTTTAACTTTGTAAATTATCTTAGTGATTAATCCATATCCTGGGGTTAATTTTAATGTTCTATGAGAAAGATACACTTACGCCATACTATTTGTTATAGCCTTATTAAACTAAGAATACTATAAAAATAAATTAAACCTAGTTATCCTTTTGGGGAAAACAGGTCTACATTTGCTAATTATTGAAATAATACATTTTGATAAAAAAAACTTACAAAATTTTGCTAGCATATTTGAACATCATTATAGTTTGCTCAATTTAAATTGGCAAATTTTGACTGTCTCCTGTGATTTATGGAAGGAAGAGAATATTTATACCTTCTAGAGACATTGAAGGGCCAAGGAATAGGTTGGAAATTAAAAGGAAATTTAGTCTCCCCTGGCTTCGATGTATTCTCCCCACAGCTGCTAGAATATTTTTCCTTAGACCTCAGAAACAACAGGAAGTGCCTCTGATTGATATCACCCTCCCATCATGCCACACACAGTACAGTTTTATGCAAACAAAAGAAATTTTCAGTAAAATGACACTGATGAATAATAGCATCCAAAATAGATAATTATCAAGATGTGAGTTAGGATATGTATAGAACCGGCCAGATGTCCAAAAATGTATTGATGACAGAAAATATTGAAGCCATCGGGAATTTTACCTTACCTGCTCATTGAGGAGCTGCACTGTATTTGAATTAATGTTTTGCTACAGAATAACTCAAAGCTTACAATGCTAGAGTTTAACTTTGCTGGAATCTAGCACCATCATCTCACTGGTTTTTACAGCAGAACCCATTCGGTATAGTGCTTTCACAAAGGAATACTATTTCCTATAATTTATTTATTAACAACCTATTAAAATGTAAATTATCAGTTATATACAAGCAGGTACTTCATCAAAAGAAATAAGGAAATTAGACATGGGCTTTGGTGGTTTTCTTTCATTGGAACTTTTCCCAAAGTTGCTTCATTAAAATATTTTCTTAAGGGACTTTATCAGATTTGGGGGGAAATTCAAATGAAAAATTGTATTTTATTTGTATTACAGTGTTTTCCACTTTAAGATATATTAAAATGTACTGTGCAATGGTCCTAGGTAATATTTTGTCAGACTTGGAAGCATAACATTTTAATTAACTCATCTCATTATATTATTTTAAGGCTGCCACCAACGCTACTTTTGATTTTCTAAAATATAATAAAGAAAAAGCATTTATATTGGATATGTACATATATTCTTCACAAGACCATTGACTTAAACTCTGAGCTTTATCTTCCGCATCTGTGGTTAAGATTCTTTTGTTTCAAACTAGAGAAACTAACTCTGGCTGACTTAAAGAACTGATTGGAGAGATACGGGTTGCTGACATGAATAACAGGGAAATTGTAGAGCACGGTCAATCTTAAGGGGCCAGTATAGCAGCTACTGCCTCCTCAAGGCACTCTGCTGGCTTCAAGATCAAATTCCAGCAAAGGAGAGTGCAACTGGCCTGGTTTGGATCACAAGGTTGTTCCTTGCCTAGGAGAGGACAGGACACTTTAGATCTAACTGGGTCCAGTGGAGAAAAAAATAATTTTCCTAAATGATATTAATGTAGTATTCCAAAAACAAAACAGAATAAGTGTTTGGAAATCAAGGACAGAGACTGAATACTAAGTGGAAAAAGGCAGAAGAAAAAGTAAAATAAAAATAATAAGGCAAAAAGCTATAGTAGAGGGCAAGGCAGGGTACCTAAGTATGGATAGGAACCTGTAGTGGGTTGCTATGAACGCAACAAATGTTCAGGACAGACTGCGCAAACCACGAGAAACTCATGGCAGGGGTCAGATTACTCGGGGATCCTTCGAGAGGTTCTAAATTTCATATCCAGGCTTACATGCAGAGTGAGGCTTGGAGGTCACCGTGAGCTGGTAAAACGGAGATGGCAAAATAGAGATAGCAAGTCATCGTAGAGGGTTATGAAGTTCACAGAAGCTGAGTGGTTTGGTCAAACTCAGAGTCACTATGCTGTGCGTCAGAGGTTTATAAATAACTATGATACCTCTCTCTAGGAGCAAATAGACAAGCAAGGGAAACAGACACATAAATAATAGTTTATAGAAGACTGTTACTAGTCCAATGCATGAAGCAGGTGTGGGTGGGGTCATAGAAGAGGAAATGAGCAAGACCAGTGGCAGACTTCTCTAAGGGAAGCTCTGTGAGAGCAGGAAGGCGGCCACTGATTGTTGGCGGTGGGAGGATGCTCCAAGAATTGTTTGGGTGTGAATTGTCTTGGAAGCCATAAGGGGATATCTGTGTTATACTACAGGCCATTTTTTAAAAAAAGCATTTTAAAATCAGTTCAGTTTAGTCACTCAGTCGTGTTCGCCTCTTTGCGACCTCATGGACTGCAGCACGCCAGGCCTCCCTGTCCGCCACCAACTCCTGGAGTTCACCCGAACCCATATCCATTGAGTCAGTGATGCCATCCAGCCATCTCATCCTCTGTTGTCCCCTTCTTTTCCTGCCTTCAATCCTTCCCAGCATCAGGGTCTTTTCACATGAGTCAGCTCTTCGCATCAGGTGGCCAAAGTATTGGAGTTTCAGCTTCAGCATCAGTCCTTCCAATGAACACTCAAGACTGATCTCCTTTAGGATGGACTTGTTGGATCTCCTTGTAGTCCAGGGGACTCTCAGAAAGTCTTCTCCAACACCACAGTTCAAAAGCATCAAGTCTTAGGGACTCAGCTTTCTTTATAGTCAAACTCTCACATCCATACCCAGCTCCTGGAAAAACCATAGCCTTGACCAGGTGGACCTTTGTCGGCAAAGAAATGTCTCTGCTTTTTAATATGCTGTCTCAGTTGGTCATAACTTTTCTTCCAAGGAGTAAGCGTCTTTTAATTTCATGGCTGCAATCACCATCTGCAGTGATTTTGGAGCCCCTCAAAATAGAGTCTGCCACTGTTTCCCCATCTATTTGCCATGAAGTGATGGGAACAGATGCCATGATCTTAGTCTTTTGAATGTTGAGCTTTAAGCCAACTTTTTCACTCATCTCTTTCACTTTCATCAAGAGGGTCTTTAGTTTCTCTTCACTTTCTGCCATAAGGCTGGTGTCATCTGCATATCTGAGATTACTGATATTTCTCCCTGCAATCTTGATTCCAGCTTGTGCTTCTTCCAGCCCAGTGTTTCTCATGATGTACTCTACATATAAGTTACATAAGCAGGGTGACAATATACAGCCTTGACGTACTCCTTTTCCTATTTGGAAAACTTAGCTGTGGCCACAGGACTGGAAAAGATGTTTTTATTCCATGTTGTTCCATGTCCAGTTCTAACTGTTGCTTCCTGACCTGCATACAGGTTTCTCAAGAGGCAGGTCAGGAGGTCTGGTATTCCCATCTCTTTCAGAATTTTCCACAGTTTATTGAGATCCACACAGTCAAAGGCTTTGGCATAGTCAGTGAAGCAGAAATAGATGTTTTTTCTGGAACTCTCTTGCTTTTTTCTATGATCCAGCAGATGTTGACCATTTGATCTCTGGTTCCTCTGCCTTTTCTAAATCCAGCTTGAACATCTGGAAGTTCATGGTTCATGTATTGCTGAAGCCTGGCTTGGAGAATTTTGCCCATTACTTTACTAGAGTGTGAAATGAGTACCATTGTGTTGGAGAAGGAAATGGCAACCTACTCCAATATTCTTGCCTGAAGAATCCCAGGGACAGAGGAGCCTGGTGGGCTGCTGTCCATGGGGTCACACAGAGTGGGACATGACTGAAGTGACTTAGCAGCAGCAGCAGCAGTGTGGTAGTTTGAGCATTCTTTGGCATTGCCTTTCTTTGGGATTGGAATGAAAACTGACCTTTTCCAGTCTTGTGGCCAAAGCTAAGTTTTCTAAATTTGCTGGCATATTGAGTGCAGCACTTTCACAGCAAATAGTGCACACCTTTTGTCAAATAACAAAAAATAGAGCTCTTAATAAAAAGATGTGTGTGTTAGTAGCTCAGTCATGTCTGATTCTTTGAGACCCCATGGACTGTAGCCTGCCAGGCTCCTCTGTCCATGGAATTCTCCAGGCAAGAATACTGGAGTGGGTTGCCATTTCCTTCCCCAGGGGATCGTCCTGACCCAGGGATTGAACCTGGGTCTCCTGCATTGCAGGCAGATGCTTTACCATCTCAGCTACTAGGGAAGCTCAATTAAAAGATACAGAAGCATTAAAAGACACTTGCTCCTTGGAAGAACAGCTAAGAAAAACCTGGATAGAGTGTTAAAAAGTAGAGACATTACTTTGCCGACAAAGGTCCCTGTAGTCAAAGCTATGGTTTTTTCCAATAGTCGTGTATGGATGTGAGAGTTGGAGTATAAAGAAGGCTGAGCACCGAAGAATTGATGCTTGTGAACTGTGGTGTTGGAGAAGACTCTTGAGAGTCTCTTGAACTGCAAGGAGATCAAACCAGTTAATCCTAAAGGAATTCAGTCCTGAATATTCATTGGAGGACTGATGCTGAAGCTGAAACTCCAATACTTTGGCGCCCTGATGTGAAGAACTGACTCATTTGAAAAGACCCTGATGCTAGGAAAGACTGAAGACAGGAGGAGAAGGGGATGACACGGGATGAGATAATTGGATTGCATCACTGACTCGATGGACATGAGTTTGAGCAAGCTCCAGGAGATGGTGAAGGACAGGGAAGCCCTCGTGTGTTGCAGTTCATGGGGGTCACAAAGAGTCAGACACAACTGAGCAACTGAACAGCAACAACAGAGCTCTTAAAGAAGGCTCTGTTTCCATGTCTATCAGAAGGCTTTGGAAATTCTCTCTGGATCAGGCAGAGGGTCCCCGGACCTGAGCACTAACTAGTCTTTCTGTCGCTCCTAGTGGTGGCTCTTAGGATTGTGCCAGGGGACTTCACGACCACGATTTCAAAATACCAGAGCCCTGCCACTTTTACGGGGCTGCCAATCTCAAGGACAGGGGAGCCTGGTGGGCTGCCGTCTATGGGGTCGTACAGAGTCGGACATGACTGAGGCGACTTAGCAGCAGCAGTAGCAAAGAGTGAAATATAAGCTATCTGATTCATTATTTGAAATCTATTATTTCCACTTTTCCCCTCCCTTTGTGTTCTCTGTGAGTGTATGTGAGCTGTATACAGATTTATCTTTCACCAACAGGAATTATATTCCCTAAGCAATTGCAGAAAATGGTGACAAAAAATAATCTTTAGTACATAACAGGCTTCCCTGGTGGCGCTAGTGGTAAAGAACCCTCGTGCCAGGGTAGGAAATGTAAGAGATACAGGTTTGATCCCTGGGTCTAGAAGAACCCCTTATCTACTAGTGTCTTCACTGACCTCCCCAAGTCTCTTATTGTGCACCCATGTGCATGTGAGGGATGTCAGAGAAAAGAAGTCAGGTACCCTGGCTGGATGGGGAGAGTAGCTCAGTTTGGAGCAGATTGGGATGATCCACAAAACTGATCTATCTCATTTATCAGAAGCAGAAGCTCAGGGCCCAGTGTTTCAAAAAAAAAAAAAAAATGTAAGCTGCTCCTGGAGAGGTTAGGAGCAATGCAGGGTTAGGTCTCCGGCTGACTTTTGAACTACAGGTGTAACGTAGGTGAGAGCTGATGCAAGTATGAACAGATGTTGAGAGTGAAGGATCTGGAGAGGAGCAGAGAGATTCGAGTGACATGGGGGTGGTGAAATGGGCAGTTAGAGGAGGCAGAGGGGAGAGGCGCTGCTGTTTCAGAGGCCTCTGGGTTGTGGGACCAGATGAATGGCAATTCTGTAGATGAAAACCAGGTATAGAAGACAGAGTGGGTTTAGAAGGGAAGATGTCATTCCTCACAGTTTGCGAAGTGTTAGGCTCTTAATTAGGAACCAGGAGAGGGATCTGGATTGAGAAATAGGAATCTAGAGACCCCCATGTAAGAGAGAACTTGAGATCACACTGTTGACATGCATGCTAGCATCCATCTTGCCTCTTTCAAACTTCGGTTACTTAAAAGGAATGTGAAATGTGTATAAAAAAAATAGAAGACACTGAAGGGAAAGATATGTTTTTGATTTAAGTCATTCAGAAGCAGTCAGGAAACAGGAAGACATTATGGCCTCCACCCAGGACACAGAGAAAGAACCTATGGAAGTTAAACCAAAACAAAGGAGGAGAGAAGGCATAAGTCTCATCCGTTACATGCTAGATTCTGTTTAATGCCTAGGTGGACCCTGAGACCTCACACACGTGTTCCCTCAGCCCCCCTTCCAGGGCAGGTGGATGATAAGGACTGAGCATGGCAAATGCACGTGAAGGGACCCACTGAGCAGTTTCACCAGCAGGAAGCCCGCCCTCCTGCCTGCAGAGGGGTGTCTCAGCGGAGGGGGCCTCGTGCTTGCCAGCTGCCTGTGCGTCTGTGTTGGCCGATGTGGGCTGTCATCCAAGGGCTGCAGAGGAGTAAGAAGGGAGCTGAGAGGCTTCCCTGCAGATGTGCAAACGGGCTCACCAGGCTGCCCCAGCACACTCCCCCCAAGTCAAGGGCAGACTCCAGAAAGTCGGTTCACAGGAGGGATTCTCCCAGCAAATTAGTTCTCAGTAATAAATTAAGGGCATTGGGAAGCCCTATGGGTTGGGTTTAGTTTACCCAAGTCATTACTTCATGAACCTCATAAACTGGGCTCTTATTTTGGATATTGGAATGGAATAAAGTGGAAGAAGAGCAGAGAGAAATTATTTTAACTTCTGAGTGCAAGACACAAATTAGTGAGACTCACACCTTTCCACAAACATTAAATTCCCCTCATATAATTTGCAATTACTGGCAAGTTAATTGGTTTTAGATCTCAATGTTATCACTTCCTGTAGGAAGCATAAGATAGAGTTTGTCAATATTCCTGGCAATATATTATACACATGCATGCATTTGA
Organism: Capricornis sumatraensis; assembly: GCF_032405125.1. Classification (NCBI taxonomy): domain Eukaryota; kingdom Metazoa; phylum Chordata; class Mammalia; order Artiodactyla; family Bovidae; genus Capricornis; species Capricornis sumatraensis. Next base: position 7,129,956 of record NC_091075.1, on the reverse strand, counting down.
GGCAAAATGGAAATAAATAGCTTTATTATGGAAAATTTTCCATTTGAATATATCTACCCAACCACAGACAGAGAAACCGGAGGCCCACAGTGTTGCCTGGAAGGATGGGGAGGCAGAGGTAGGGTGTGTGTGTGTGTGCACGTGCACACACGTGCCTGTAGAGTATGTGTGTGTGTGTATGGCACGTGTGTATTAGCAGAACTTTCCTTTTTCGTGGAATCACAAAGGCTGGAGGTGTAACTGTTTCCTCATAATACCATTCACCCTTGGAGAGGAGACTGACAAAAATGAAGAGGTATATTTACAAAAAAGAAAGTAGGCAAGAGAAATCATTTCTAAAATTATTGAAAAGCAGAAGTAAGGATTATAGCAAGTATTTTTCTTTTCTTTTGAGCTTGTACTTGAAGCTTAAGCCAGATGACAGTAGAGGTGCAGCAGCAATGCACCTGATTTTATACCTTCCCAGGACGTACTATCATGCAGGTGACCAGGAAGATCAGAAGACATGTGAGAGATGAGACAAGGCAAAGAGGTCTTACACTGGGGAGAATAATGGCTGCTAAATGGGTCTGTCCTCTCCTCAGATATGGACTCAATCAAAATTAGTGCGGAGAGAAAGAAGCGTGAGATATGTTGAGCTGCCTGGACATTGTTTAAAACAAGTGGATATTTAAAGAATCATCATTAAATTTAATGGTGGAATTGGGAGATATATGTCTTTTAGATTCAATTCTACCAGTGACTGAGGTATGTGAAAAAGCGTCAATGTGTGAAAGCAGCCTACAAGGCCCATACTTGTATCTTTAATGCATTTTAACATTAAATGTTTCTTTTTCTTTTTCTAGGTAGAAGCTTAAATGAGATAATTCTCTTTACTCAGGGGGTAGCATAAATTCTATACAATATATAGTATTTTTATAAAAATATTTTCTCCTAAGAAGTATGCTCTTGTACTGCAACTTGATGAAGACCAAAAGAACCGTAAAACAAGTGGAACTTGCTGGAATAATTTGGAAGCAAGATTTTAGCATGCACAGAACCAGGCAGCCCTGGAGAAGATTTGAATCTTGGCTCTGTCATTTTCTTGCCAGAGCATTTTGATCAATCACCTGTAGCAAGAGGATCATTATGCCTCTTTTGCTTGGTGATGGAACTCAGTAAATAAACTAAGGAAAACCATCTGGAAGCTAGCCCATGCTTACTAGTATTAGAAATTTAGTCTGAAATAGTCTTTTCTGCAGATAAGGAAAGTGAAGTTAAAAAATCCGTGCCCATGAGTGAGCATTAGAAGCTGGCCCCACTCCCAGACCTAACTAGGCTCCAAGGAAGGTCTTCTGACATCACCCCACAACCATGACAAAGTGAATACGCTTTTCTTTTAATGTGATACTTTCAAGTCAAAGATCAAATTCTCCATGATCATTGAAAAGCTAAAGTATGCCTGGTCTTACTTTTCCAAAGCAAAGGAGAGTGAGACTGTGAGCTGTGGCTTCCTCTCCTTTCAAAGGGACAAGGCTATTCCTCACAGTTTCTAACATTGTGTGTGATAAAGAAGCAAGTGCACGGCCTAGGGGTATGACCCTTACAAGTAGCTGAGGCAGAGAAGTCCCCTAATGGTTTGGGGAGAGGGATAGGAGGGGCTGGCTGGCTTGCAGATGAGGGGTGTGGAAGTCGGTCTCAGATTTGCAGTAGTACTCTGAGCAAGGGTCCTCTTTGTACTTTTGCAGTCACCCACTAGACTTCAAAAGAAATTAGGTCTCACCTAAACTGGATTTTCTCCCAATACATTAGCATTTGTACAATCTTGCCAATGTTTGGCAACTTGCTAATTAGTAATAGGATGTCTTCACTAAATTAAATCATGTATTATTGCTGCTGAATTGACCTATAACAAGCCAATCAAGGAGTACTTCTTGTATATAGGTTCAATTTTTATTCTGGTGGGAACACCTCAGTTAGCAAACGTAATCCAGTACTAGCAATTGGATTACAATGACTTTTTTTTACTAATTCAAGGAAATGGGAATTTACAAAAATATAGCAAAATGTTAGGAAGCAACTGTTGTTTTTCTGATTCCCTTACACTCAAGTATTGGCCAGGAATGATTTGTCTCTTTAACAAGTAGTAGAAAAAACAAAGCTTTAGTAAAACAAAGCTTTAGTAAGGAAAGGATAATTCTTTCTCAAGATTCATTAAGAATTAAGCAACCAAAGACTGAGGTTGAAAGTATTTTACTTCATAAGACCCTTTAAGCTTCCTATTATATGAAGCTTTAAGTATTTTCAGAAGTTGAAGTAGAAAACATTGAGCTGGAATTAAGCAGAATAACATCTGGAAGTTGGAGCTAGATATTCCCAGGTGTATCTCTGGATTATTTATTTGACTGTAGCTTCAACTGATGCTCCTGGTTTTCTTTAGATATTTAGAGAAATACAGATATTCATGAATCTCACACTTTTGCTTTATACCTCCTCACAAAGAGGATCTCCAGTTGATCCTAACAGAATCATTATTAAATGGATGAACTCAGTATTTTTAAATCTGCTTAGTCTTTAGGCAGGCTTCCCTGGTGGTTCAGATGGTAAAGAATCCTCTTGCAATGCAGGAGACCTGGTTTCAGTTCCTAGGTTGGGAAGATCTCCTGGAGGAGGGCATGGCAGCCCACTCCAGTTTTCTTATTGGAGAATCTCCATGGACAGAGAAGCCTGGTGGGCTACAGTCCTTGGGGTCGCAAAGAGTCAGACATGACTGAATCACTAAGCACAGCACAGCACAGCACACCTGTAAATATTGTTGATATGTGTTTGCTGAAAAGTTCTCAAAGGATTGAATTCGGGGCTTCCCAGGTGGCAAGGAGACGGAAGAGATGCGGGTTCAATCCCTGGGTCGGGAAGATCCCCTGGAGGAGGAAACGCAGCCCACTCCAGTATTCTTGCCTGGAGAATCCCATGGACAGAGGAGCCTGGAAGGCTACAGTCCATGGGGTCGCAAAGAATCAGACATGACTGAAGCAACTTAGCACAATCTGTAGACATCTGTCATGTAACTGTATACTTTAACTGCAATAAAATTTGGATACATCCGTTTTCCATTTTAATTGGTTTGAGAAGACAGAGTTATGCTTTTTGTTAGTAATTATGCAAATACACAGGAAGGAAAACAGATTTAACTGCAAATACATGTATTTCTGAACTACTCCTCTAAATACATATGTACACAGCAAAGCCATCACCATCACATTAGGATTTTATCTTTCATAATCTAGTCCACCTAAAACTGAAGTAGGCTCACAATTTCTCATCTTAAATGATTTGTTTATAGTTTCAAGTTTACTATTTTCTTTAGGTTGAATCCATTTAAGAAAGTACATAGACCTCTTCAATTCTGTTTCTAGGTTCACTGAGGTGAACAATCATGAACACAGCATCTAAATAAACTGGCTAAAGACCTAAGCCTCTATAAAAGTAATGGGAGCAATGTTAAAATTGGATAACTGCAGAACCTTTTCCCCCAGGGAACACGTTTAAATCAACACACAATATCACTGCATCACAAATGGAGCTGCTGAAATCGTGAAATCATTCCTGAAAGTCCAACAGCAATACACTGAAGAGAGTTTCGAGGCATCACCCGTAATTCAGCAGTCAAATCTCATTTCCAGGAAACTGGAAGTTGGGATAGGCTGTAAATTCTGGCTCCTTGGACTCGACCAGGATCTCAGCTGTCTCAGCTTCGTCCTCCATTCCTGCCGAGGGGAGTCGTTCCTGGGCATCCGTAGTGAAGGCGGGGGTGTGCAGCGGCGGCAGTCACGAGCCCCAGCAAGCACTGGGCCGGGAGCCGGCCACCAAGCTGGCCCTGGCTCGTGTGCCCCTCCGCCCGTGTGTGCGTCTACTGACTGGCTTTCTTTTCTGAAGGGAGACCTAGGAAAACCAGCGGGAAAAGGTTTCAGATTGAAAATTAAAGATTCATTTCTTTTCTTCTGGCTTAGGGCTAACATAAACTTTGAGGCTGGCAAGAAAAGAAGTACTTTATTCATGAGCCCCCACAAGTTTACACTGCGAAATCAAGAGGAGGCAAAGGGAGGGTTATTATTTTCAGCATTGACATATGCGTACTATTTCCTGAAATCACTTGTGGCCACTTCTGATGATGCCTGACGAGGAATGCTCTGGACTACTCCTCATTCTTGCTGGCATTTTTGTGGCTCTGGCATTTGCTTATGAAAGTGAGTTATATTGTTACTGTTAGGTTCAGTACTCAACCCACAGAGAGATAACTGCCAAATATACTACTTTAAAAATATGATACTGGGTGCATTATTGCCAAAGTCATAGAAAAGATCAGAGTTGGTAGGATATAAACGTGTATCATGAAAACCAATATAAAAAATTTGGAATTTTAGTAGGAGCAGGAAAAAATGCCACAAAGGAGTGCCATAGGGAAGATAAAATCAAAGAAATTTACTCATGGCAACAGAATTAAAAAATCATATGAATGCCAAAAAAATGGAGTTTTCCTGATTAATGATAAGGATTTAGTATGCTAAATGTTTTAGATTTGCTGCCCTGCACTTGGCACTTCAAATATGTGCTAAACTAACATTTTAGTAACAGGAAGATAAGACGTTACTTTTTCCACATTTAACAAATATTTTTCTGAGAACTGTGGTCATTACATAAAAAAATATCCACTGGAAAGCACAAATCTTATAGAAGAAAACATAGGCAGAACTTCTTTGACATAAATTACAGCAGTGTTTTATTTTGATCTGTCTAAGGCAAAGGAACAAAAGCAAAAATAAACAAATGGGACTTAATTAAACTGAAAAGCATTTGTGCAGCGAAGGAAACCATCAACAAAATGAAAAGACAAGCTACTGAATGGGAGGAAAATACTTGCAAATGATTTGAATAACATGGGGTTAAAGCTAACATAGATAAATAGCTCGTATAACTCAACATGAACAAAAAACAATTGAAAATGGACACAAGATCTGAATAGACATTTTTCCAAAGAAGACAGACATTTGACCAATAGGCACATGAAAAGATGCTCATATCATAATCATCAAAGAAATGAAAATCAAAACCACAATGAGAAATCAGCTCACACCTGCCCAAATGACTGTCATCAAAAAGACCACAGACAACCAATGTTGGCAAGGAAGTGGAGAAATGGTAAACTTTGGACACTGTTGGTGGGAATGTTAGTTGGTATAGCCACTGTGGAAAACAGCACAGAAGTTCCTCAAAAAAATTAAAAATTGAACTACCATATGATCCAGCAATTCTAATCCTGAGTATATAGCCAAAGAAAACAAAAGCATTAGTTCAAAGCGATATAGGTATCCCAAAGTCCATTGCTTATAAAGATTAGTATTTGTCCAGGAATATATTTACTACTTGAATTTTCATATGTTCCTGTACATGTAAATGTACTTTTGCATTCTATTTAGTATTCTTGTAGCCAAATCACTTAGTTTACTGATAGGTTGACCTTTGGAGTATTAAAGGTGAGGTGGCGTTTCTCCTATAACTCTTTTCTAACACTAGAAACAGGGATAAAATTATCTGTCGCTAAATTTCAATTAATTCTTCTCTATTCACTAAGAAAGTAAAATATTTTATAAAAGAAAAATATTGTTTTGTCCATTGGTATTGAACATTGTACAATGCCTAGTCTCTAAGTTTCTGCTGTTTCTTCCATTTCTTGAGTAGTTTTTGCTATTTACACTGGTTCTGTTATCTCTTCATACAACTGGGAACTGTAAAAAGTCCAACTAATCCAAGCCATTTACCAATGTAAAGTCATCTGTAATGTTTAAATATGAAAACAGTTATTAAAGACACAAACTGAGAAATATAGATTCTGACTTTCAGGACAGATCATTAGAATTTATTTAAATACAATAAATGCAAAGTATGATACTACTACATTTTACTTAATATGGCTTAGCGGTTACAATGTGGGCTTTGGAGCCCAACTGTGGGGTCGTGTCTGTGTCCCAGCCACATGGGGTTCGACCAGTTACATGATCTTTCTGCTCCTCAGTCTCCACATTTGCAAAACAGGACAACGGCAGTCCTCATTTCACACAGTTGCTATAAGGTTTTGATGAGATAATGAACATAAAGCACCTAAAATAGTTTCTGGCATATAGTCAGTGTTATAGGGTGAACTGTACCCTCTTTAAAGACATGTTTAAGTCCTTGCCCTGTAAACATGTCCTTATTTGGGAATAGGGGCTTTGCAGATTAACATAAGGCTAAAGGAAATGGCAACCCACTCCAGTGTTCTTGCCTGGAGAATCCCAGGGACGGTGGAGCCTGGTGGGCTGCTCTTTCTGGGGTCGCACAGAGTCGGACGTGACTGAAGCGACTTAGCAGCAGCAGCAGCATACTGGATTAGCCTAATCCAATATGACTGGTGTCCTTATATATATAAGAAGGGGAAAATTGAGACACAGATACAAAGGGAAGATAGCCACATGAAGACAGACACAGATGCTGCCCCAACCAGGGACCATCTGGGATGACTAAAAGCTGAAAGAGGCAAGGAATGACCCTCCCCTCCCTGTAGGCTCTGAAGGGAGCTTGACCCTGTCAACACCTAGATTTCGGACTTCTACTTCTGAGACTAAATTATGTGAGAGCATAAGTTTTTGATGTGATAAGACACCTAGTTTGTGGTATTTTGCTATGGTCACCCCAGGAAATGAATTCAGCCGTTATTCTATCAATTACTTAACATTGGTAAAGGCCAGTTAGAATGGTTGGGCTTTGATCTTCTGTATTGTAAAGAAATAATGATGTTTGCTTACAACACAATCTTGCATGCCTACGTTCATGCGGTTCCAAATATGTAGGAACTGAACTCCAGCTTATTAGACAAACTTTAACTCTATACCATATGAGAATTTTGGAAGGTACAGAAGTGATTGGCATACAATACAGTCAAAAACCATAGCCTTGCAACATTTCAGAAAGGAGGCAACAATGTGTTTTCAAGGTTATACTAACTCTACTGTGCCATAATTGTTCTGAAAACATGGAAATCATTTTGCATCCCATTCTGATAACAGATAAAATGAGATTGAAATATTCTTTGTAAAATCACACGTTTAAACAGAAACTGTGACCCATTAACATCTGTGGATTTCAAAGTAGAAAAATGCCATTACTTAATGCTATGCAGAGAGAAAGCCAGGAAACTCTCAAAGATTTGAAAACCTTATTTAAATCTTTAGCTCTAAAAGATTTGCTTTTCAGTGTGTCCCCAAAGCATTTTAAAATAACCATGGATGTAACTGAGAGCAGAGCTGAGCCGACGACTGTCCCATGTGTACTAAATACCTGCTGACCTTACTGTTCAGCCAGGGAGCCCTTTCCTGTGCCTCCTCCCCTCTTCAGAGGACCCAGCTCTGGCCCTCCTCCAGCCAGACTCCCCTTCACTACGCGAGCCTGCCTCCCTTTAGAACAAGCCCCAGCACCTGCAAGTAGGCCCACAGGTTCTCTGCCAGGCGACCCTGGGTCTGCTTCCAGGCCCCATGTGGCCTCTTCTGTTGAGTGAGGGGTGTATGGATGAAGTTGGGATATGCCCGCTGGGCTGTTCTCACATTCACACTCCAGACCCCTCCCAGGGGGAGGGTGAGAGGGCACGGGTGGGGGCACTGCCCAGATCATTCCATGCCACTGTGTTCTGGCACAGAGCTGGGTGAAATCTGGGTTCTAAAGTTGACACTGGCCTTCCAGCTTCATTTATCAATAGGAAGATCAACATATTTTGGGATTCCCTGGTGGCTCAGATGGTAGAGTCTGCCTGTAATGTGGGCGACCTGGGTTCGATCCCTGGGTCAGGAAGATCCCCTGAAGGAGGGCATGGCAACCCACTCCAGTATTCTAGCCTGGAAAATCCCAAGGACGGAGGAGCTTGGCCGACTACAGTCCATGGGTCACAAAGAGTTGGACTTGACTGAGTGACTTCAATTTCACTTTCTTTTGCACCCACCTTTGAAAAATCAGAAGGCTCCATGTGTAAAAATCAGAGTCACTATTTAAGGTTAAATTATACTAAGAGGAATCACAAAGGAAGATGCTAAGATAAAAATATCCTACATATATTGGGGTCAGAAAAATAGATCTGTCATGAGTATAGGAAATTAATAAAAACCAAGAACTAGGACAATCTATAAAGCACATGTACTAATTGACATTAATTTAAATATCCATATTTTTAAAAGGATCTTTTTTATTTAAACAAAATACTTAAAGTATTTATTATATGAGTAAAACTTAGCAATTTTCAGAAATAGTTTCCGTTTACAGATTATCAAAAACAGAGTATTATTTTTCTACACAATTTTCTTCCCACTGCTTGAATTTTTGGTATTTCTGGCCCCAAGAACAGGCCATATTGACTAGCACTATATTCTTGAATAGTGGAGAATAAATATATTAGTCATATAATGAGACAATAGAAATATCTATATAATAAAAAGATTTTTAAACCTATATATTTTAAACAATACCACAAAATTATTTTCAAGAATTCTGAGCAATTTCATTGTCTCTACAAAGCAAAAGGAGCTCTCCAATTAAATGAAACAAAAACTAACAAGAATTACTACTGAAATTAATTAATGGTACATGCAATGTCTGTGACAGGGTGATTCCAGAGCTTCTTCCAAGTCTCAAGACCTGGCTTGACCTTGGAAATAGCATCAGCTTTGGAAACTAGAAAAGGAGCAGCTGGATTTTTAAGTAAGGAGTTTCTCTCTATGATGGTTCTCTAGTCATGATCAACACTTTCCCTGCTATAGACAAGCCACAGTTAGCTGCAGAGCTGTGTTGGTATGGAGGTCAGGTTTCAAATGGTAATATCCCTTCAGTTTCTTCCAGGACTGCTCAAGCAGGATTTATCTTACTACACATTTATTACGCACTTATTCTTACGTAGGCTCTCCTGGTGGCTCAGGCAGGAAAGAATCCACCTACAATGTGAGAGACCGGGTTTGATCCCTGGGTTGCAAAGATCCCCCGGAGGAGGGCATGGCAACCCACTCCAGTGTTCTTGCCTGGAGAATCCCATGGACAGAGAAGCCTGGTGGGCTACAGTCCATGGGATTGCAAAGAGTCGGACACAACTGAGCGACTAAGCACGTTCTTACATAGCACTATGTCTTTTACCTGTGAGAGTCTATGTGTCGAATGAGAAGCACAGATAATACACGCTATGACTTCCTAGGAAGAGGAGATTATTGAGGGTTAGGTACTAGTCCCATAACTATCCAAGATAAGACCCCAATTGTCATTTTTATATCTATCATTTTAGAAAATGTTTAATATAGTGAGAGAGGTAGGTTTTCAAGGGCACTATAGGATGTGATTCGAAGCACAGGTTTTGAAGTCTTAATGTACCTGAAATCTAATTCCAAGGCTAAATTGTCCTAATCAGTTTCCTCATCTGTAAAATGGTCACTTTATAGCATTGCTGTGAAGATTAAAACAATGTTTTAAAGGTACTCAGGTTGCTACATAATGAAGGCTAATTTTTCATGGTAACTTTACATCTGTAGACCATGTCACACAACATGTTTTACATCACAAAGCTCTGTATTTCTTACCAAATAGACAAAAATCAGTTGGTCTCACACACTGACTATAAAATTATATATTTGCATATTATTTAGTTTCTGAAGGTCATCACAATTCATTCCTGTTTTATATAGTTATTAGGTTCTATGATATTGGTCCAAGATGAATACAATAATGATATATAAATGGTTTTATGATATTATTGAATTTTCTACTGTATAATTTTTTGTCTAGTGATTAAACTCCAACTCAGGAGAAAATCTGTTTAATATTCATTCCAGATCAATATAATATAAAATGGGAAATTATAGTTGGGTGGCAACTCAGCTGTTGTATAATAATGGATTTCAAAAACATAGACCTTATGCAACAACCATTATGGTTAATAGGATGCCTTTCAATTAAAAGCTCTCCATTAAGACTTGAACCCAAGAACCTTATTAAAGCCAATGGTTATATTAGCAGTAGAAAAGAAAAAAGAAAGCACTACAGTCTTCTGGTAAATATACAGACATTTTATCATAGAGTTCTCACTCTCTCTCTTTCTTCTGCATAATGCTACTGTTAGTTGTGGCCTTTGCCACTCCCACTGCTTCTATGTACAGCTGTCAAGGTTGTGTACTGCCCAACTGTAGGAAGCTCCGCTTATGCAGGCTACCATGAAAAGCCCCCGGACTTGTGAAGTTCCCAACTGGAGAAACTACATATGGTATCCCTGGCCCCTACTTCCACTCCATACTGGACTCCTTGTACTAGAAGCTAGAATTCTGTGGCCTCAGATATGAACTAAAGGAGAAAACATTTCACGCATGGCCTGAAACTGGAATATGGCTCGTTTTCAGCTTTTCTAGATAGATTCCAATATCTGGATACTAACAACTTAAAGAGTTACAGGTGTGTGCCATGTTGCAATTTTTAAATATGTAGCAGACATTGCTGACTTTTGATTGCATGTGTTGAGAACAGAAGCGGGATTATAATTACAGCCCAGTTTATTCAGCCCACTTCTGGGTGGCCTCACGAGAGCAGAGAAGCAAGCAGCAGAATGTCCAGCAGGTTCTGAAAAGAAAGAGGAGCGTGATAAACCAGAGAAAAATAAGACAAAAGAGTATTCTTATTTGTGAGTACTTTGTAAGTGACTTTTTACTGTTTTGCAGCACACCTAAGAGTGGGTGTTGTGGGCAACTCTGGCCTACACTTGGAGTCTGACATTTAGTCATTAGGGAACTGAGCTTTTGGTTTTGTCTGTCTGCCAGTGACATTTGAAACATCTGTCTAGCAACCTCAACCTGAAAGACTGATGTGCATCGGTACTTCGTAGTAGAATCACAGAACTTTGCTGCTGTTATTGGTATAACAGAGCTCTGCTGGAATCTCTAACCCCAGATGGAATACTGACTCTGAGACAGAATAGGAACAGAAGTTAGAACGCAGATCCATGCATTTCTGCACTCGAGCATTTTCTTTTTCTAAAGGAGTTTGATTTAACTCCAGGCGCATCACATGAGAGCTGTGTTTGCAACACAACTTTGTAGTGGGTTCTCCCCAAGTCCAAGTGAATGCCTGTCGAGTAAACATCCCCCCCAAAGAGTCTATTAAAATGTAAACATGAAAGAATGCTCAATCCAGCTGTGGTCTTACCACTTGCCTTGTGCTGCACATCTGGCGGAAACTGGTCAGGAGCATACCATTGGTAGTCTGGCTGTGTGGAACAATAAAACATTATTATAGCAATATGGGCTGCAAACCAAACACGGTGGCACATTAAAAATATAGCTGTTCTATGTGGCTTTATTACCCAGGCAACACAAAAGTAGTTGCTACCCAAGCCTGCTGCTCCCTTATCTCCCTGATCACTGTTACCATCTCCCTACCCACCTCCCTCCTAAATCCACTAAGTGTTCGGTCAGAATTTGGGATTCTGACTTTTTTTTTTTTTTTTTGAAGCAGATGTGTTTTGAATATGTGCAGAAGTATAAACACATTTGTAAAAACTTACTATAGCCCATAAATAAAAGAATTTATCATCAACAAATGTCCTTTTTTAAAACCCTCACACAGGAGGTAACAGGAAGACCAAGACAAAAATGTACAAATTGAATGTTTTCCAGGGATTCAAGGAAGAAATCTCAGCCATGAGGGCATGGTTTATGGATGGTAAAGCAGGGAAAAACTTTCCTTTTGGACTGTTCCTCTGCAGAAACTGTTCTAAATTGCTTAGTTTAGACAGAGAGGCAATGAGAAGACAGGGCACACTGGGATTCTTCTCTTGGAATTTCTCCTAGATGTACGCCAATTAAGAACAGCTAGATATTGAACCGCAGGAAACCTGTCAAATGAATTGCATTGAAATAAATATAAACTATGGGAAGTCCTGGGTGTTCATTGGAAGGACTGATGTTGAAGTTGAAACTCCAACACTTTGGCCACCTGATGCGAAGAGCTGACTCATTTGAAAAGACCCTGATGCCGGGAAAAATTGAGGGCAGGAGGAGAAGGGGACGACAGAGGATGAGATGGCTGGATGGCATCACTGACTCGATGGACGTGAGTCTGAGTGAACTCTGGGAGTTGGTGATGGACAGGGAGGCCTGGTGTGCTGCAGTCCATGGGGTCGCAAAGAGTCAGACACAACTGAGCGACTGAACTGAGCTGAAGTAATGGGCTTCCCAGGTGGATCAAATAGTAAAGAATCTGCCTGCCAATTCAAGAGATGAAGGAGATGTGGGTTTGATCCCTGGGTTGGGAAGATCCCCTGGAGGAGGAAATGACAACCCAGTCCAGTGTTCTTATTGGGAAAATCCCATGGACTGAGGAGCCTGGTGGCTACAGCCCATGGGGTTGCAAAGGGTCGGACACGACTGAACACAGACAAACAAAATATAAACTATAGACCCGAATTTCAAAATATAGGTCCAAGGCCAGAATATTGTATGTACCCACTTAGAAAAGAGTAGTCTCAGCTTTACCCAGGAGGTTAGTCTGTCTTTCTGCTCCAGATGCTGGTCCCTGCCTCCTCTACCGCTCTCCCCAAGACACAGTGAATGTAAAGCTTTTGTTCTATTATTCAATTACCACCTGAAAATAACTCAGGAACGTTTTCTCTAACAACCAGCCAATAGGGAGCATTTTACAGGGCTGCCAGACCACTGAAAGTAGCCTAAAATTTCAATTCCTGACAAGCACCCTGACAAGATGCTAAGAAATACTGGATCTGGGGCAGTCTGACTCCACTTTACCCTCACTCAGACACCTAGGCTCCTGGCTCCTTTTGGTCCATGAAAAAACTAAAGGAGGATATGAGATCATCTCTGTTTTTCATCTCCTCATTTATTTTTAGATGTCTCAAATAACACTGGATAAGTGACGTGAGCCTCAGTTTTATATTCCAGCATAGCTGCCAAAAGAAGGTGAATATATCATAATTTTACAAACACTATTGCATGGGCTTTAATTCAGGCTTAGAAATAAGCATGAAACATGAACTATTATTTTAAAATGAACTCTAGGAGTTTCTGTACTTTTTTCCTTATACTGAGATTTTGTTTAACTGAATACTGCTTGAAAATGTGGCCATTACATGACTTGGAATCTGGTTTCAAATACAGACCTTTATTTGGTGGTAATTTTATGTGATCTGGACTGCCTTATTGCTGAAAAGACTCATGTGCTTTTGTAGTAGGTGAATTTCTATCTTCTTGAAGATTTGAAGTAAACAGTCATTTTTACTTCCAGGCAAATTTGAATGATTCATTGGCTTTCTAGTTAATCTTCCACAAGAGCATTTCCCCTCAATCCCCTAACCTGTAGACAACTAAACTCGTTAGTAAATTTTTATCTCTTTATGTTTCCCACAATATTAATTTCCTTCTATATTCTTAAAAAAATTTTTTAATGATAGCTGTGTTTGGAGATTCTCAGAACTGTTTCTAATGAAAAGAAAAAAGTAAGTAAACAGGTAAAGAAAAAAACTGGAGGGGGGAGAGCAGACAGAAGCAGCAATCAACAGCAACACAAAAAGAACCAAATTCTCATCTGTGCTCTGTGTCACACCAGGGTCAAGTAAGAGATGCTCATTAAATTCTGACATCCTTCCGCCACCCAAAGAGTAATTATCTCCTCTCTTGGAAAAGGGCTTTTGAGTCAAAAGCCTTAAAAACAAAAGTGTGAGAAGTTTCAGGCAACTCTGAACTCCTTGACTGTTCTCCTAGGAAAATCTCAGTTAAAATTTCAGATTCTTTGCATAATCAGAAATATGGTTAATAATAACTAAGGGAAAAGAGATTGTCTGAGCCAATCCAAAATGAAGAAAAACACATGATTTATTTCCTGCATAACGATTCTGTCTATGTAGGAGAAATAGAGAATAGAGACAAATTTCCAGACCATGGGGGAGGGTGGGTGGAATACTGCCATTGAGAAGGAAAGGGAGGGTGTTTTGGGTCTGACTTATTCAGGTTGACTGTTCAAATCAATTCCACTCACAAATAATTGCTTCAGTATTCAATTCATTTTGCCTGGGTAGACACAGCCATAGAAAGCAACTTAAGTGGGTCACTTTTTCTTGAATCCTTTAAGAATACCCTTTCAACTGGAAAATGTCAAAGACTGTTTTGCACAGATGTAACCATATTCACAGTAGTTGAATATAAGTTTACAACTGAAAAAGGCATCTCCCAGACTGTTTTGTTATGTTCTCTTTGCTTTTCTTTATGCACAGAAATGTCTTCTTTGGGAGAGTCAGGTGTGTCATTAAAAATGACCAATATCAAATGGTATGTTTGTTCATGGAATTTTGGCTCAATTTGATACCTTTCAGTGAATGTATTCATATTTATATGTCCTGTAGTTGCAGGGTTCCAAAGATACTTAGAGTGTACATTGACCACCGTAACTCTGCAAATCAGAGCCCAAGATAAATAGAGGCTCTTTTTGTAGAAAATAATATGTGCCAGTATTCCAGAGACAGACATCATTTCTACCAAAAGAGAGTATTAGCATGTATTAGAGACATGGCACTTGATGGTTGGAATGAAGGCTCTTGCTTACTGGGTGCTTCTGTAGGTCCTGCACAGCCCCAGGGCCCATCAGAAGGTGTGGATCCCTCCGGTAGAAATTCCAGTCACAGTTACAGGTTGGGAAACACATCTGAGGAGAAGAATGCTGTTAGTTCACCGAAAGCAGGTGCACCTGGGGAGTCACACTGACCCTTGCTTTATACAACCCCGAGGTTTGGTTGAAATCTTAAGGTTCAGCCTTAATCTGGCATAATCCAAATTCAAGATAGGAGGTCTGTCAATGCAGATCCTGAGATAGATGAAGCCACAGGCCAAATTTTATTCAAAGTGAAACTATAGTTATTTCTCCATGTTAGAGATACTAAAAATACTTGAAAAATGTATATAGAGTTAACTTCATGTTTCTGAGTTATCTTCACAGAGTCCTCACTTAAGAAGAACCAATCTTTAAGTCATAAAACAAATTTTCCTAAACTGCAGCCAGAGACTCCAATGATATAACTAATGTCCAGAGAGGAAATGAGGAATTAAGAGAAATAATATTCATTCCTAAGTCTGCTGGAGAACCAATGGAATGGAATGCTCTAATGCCCAAGAAGATATTCTTTCTCAAAAGAAAGATGAAGTCTTTGATGTTGTTTTCCACTGTTGGTGGAAGCAATTGTATGAATTATCGAGGAAATATATTTCTCAGATGTTTGTTTGCATGAACACACACTAAGGCATGTGCTCCTGTTGAAACATATTCTGTAAAGCATGTGCTTTTCTTGAGTGTTAGGGTCTAGAGGCCTTGGTACCTAAGTATTATCTCTCCAATGACATTTTAATTGATAATGAAAAGCATGAGTTGTCCTAGGCCCTTTGTAGCAGAACTTGAATCTGCCTTTATTTGGGACCACGAGAAACTGCTGCATTTGGGTATAAATGTGAGTAAAACTCAGAGTCGGCATTTCTAACATGACAAGAAAGTTGTGAGTAAGGATCAACATACCTGTTTTAATTGCCTCTCTAGTTTTTCTTTTTCCATCTGACAAGCTTTTATCTGTGGACAAGACAAAAGCATTTGTGCGTCAGAAAGAGCTGATGTCTTAAAGCAATTCCTGGTCCAGTTTGCAGGGATCTGCTCAGAAATCCAGGGGCTGAAGCCCTGATAACAATAATGCCAATAAAATCGTTGAGTTTTGGATTTTCCAGGCATAAATTGGTTCTGTTGTGAAATTTCCAAATGAAGTTTGCGAAGTTGGGTATTTTTAAATTGTTATTCCCACTTATTGGGACCATTGCAATTCTGTTTTAGGTTGATGTATTTAGCTCTAGGTGTGAATGTAGATATGGACATAGATGTGGGCATAGAAATAGCTTCTACTGCTTATTGAATGTAATTGTACAGTCAATTGTATAGTCAAAAGCTTCCACAATAAATTTTAGAAGTTGCATATGCACTTAATACATGCCAGACACTGATCTAAGTGCTTTACACTTAATAACTCACATTCAAGCCTCCAATATCCCTAAATGACACTTAAAAATTATTATTCCTATTTTACAGAAGAGGTCACTGAGATATGAGATGCTGAGTAACTTGTTCAAAGTCACAGTTATACTTCATCTGGCAGAGTTACCTCCCCTGAGTTCCCCCAACATCTGACACATTTAAGGAAAGCTGGTTTTTCTTGCACTCTTTAGTCATGCTGTTGTCATCCCTGAAGTGAAAGTGAAAGTGTTAGCCACTCAGTTATGTCCAATTCTTTGCGATTTCATGGACTAAAGCCCACCAGGCTCCTCTATCCCTGGAATTTTCCAGACAAGAATATTGGAATAGGTAGCCATTCCCTTCTTGAGAGGATCTTCCCAACCCAGGGACTGAACCCAGGTCTCCTGCATTGCAGGTGGATTCTTTACCATCTGAGCCATATGATACTATTCTCTCCTTTCAGTTCAGTTCAGTCTCTCAGTCATGTCCGACTCTTTGTAACCCCATGGACTGCAGCACTCCAGGCCTCCCTGTCCAACACCAACACCTGGAGTCTACTCAAACTCATGTCCATTGAGTTAGTGATGCCATGCAACCATCTCATCCTCTGTCATCCACTTCTCCTCCTGCCTTCAATCTTTCCCAACATCAGGGTCTTTTCAAACGAGTCAGTTCTTCATATCAGGTGGCCAAAGTATTGGAGTCTCAGCTTTAGCATCAGTCCTTCCAATCAATACCCAGGACTGATCTTTAGGATGGACTGGTTGGATCTCTTTGCAGTCCAAGGGACTCTCAAGAGTCTTATCCAATACCACAGTACAAAAGCATCAATACTTTGGTGCTCAGCTTTCTTTATAGTCTGACTCTTACATCCATACATGACTACTGGAAAAACCATAGCTTTGACTAGGTGGACTTTGTTGGCAAGTGATGTCTCTGCTTTTGAATATGCTGTCTAGGTTGGTCATAGCTTTTCTTCCAAGGAGCAAGCGTCTTTTAATTTCATGGCTGCAGTCACCATCTTTGGTAATTTTGGAGCCCCCCAAAATAAAGTCTGTCACTGTTTCCATTGTTTCCCCATCTGCCATGAAGTGATGGGACCGAATGCCAAGATTTTAGTTTTCTGAATGTTGAGTTTAAATCCAAATTTTTCATGCTTCTCTTTCACTTTCATCAAGAGACTCTTTAGTTCTTCTTTGCTTTCTGCCATAAGGGTGGTGTCATCTGCATATCTGAGGATATTGATATTTCTCCCAGCAATCTTGATTCCAGCTTGTGCTTCATCCAGCCCAGCATTTTTCATGATATACTCTGCATATCAGTTAAATAAGCATGGTGATAATATATAGCCTTGACATACTCCTTTTCCTATTTGGAACCAGCCTGTTGTTCCATGTCCAGGTCTAATTGTTGCTTCTTGACCTGCATACAGATTTCTCAGGAGGCCGGTAAGGTGGTCTGGTATTCCCATGTCTTTAAGAATTTTCCACAGTTTGTTGTGATCCACACAGTCAAAGGCTTGATGTTTTTCTGGAATGCTCTTGCTTTGTCTATGATCCAATGGATGTTGACAATTTGATCTCTGGTTCCTCTGCCCTTTCTAAATCCAGCTTGAACACCTGGAAGTTCTTGGTTAATGTACTGTTGAAGCCTGGCTTGGAGAATTTTGAGTATTACTTTGCTAGCGTGTGAGATCAGTACAGTTTTGTGGTAGTTTGAATGTTTTTGGCATTGCCTTTCTTTGGGATTGGAATGAAAACTGACATTTTCCAGTCCTGTGGCCACTGCTGAGTTTTCCAAATGTGCAGGCATATTGAGTGCAGCACTTTCACAGCATCATCTTTCAGGATTTGAAACAGTGCAACTGTAATTCCATCACCTCCACTAGCTTTGTTTGTAGTGACGCTTCCTAAGGCCCACTTGACTTCACATTCCAGGATGTCTGGCTCTAGGTGAGTGATCACACCATCGTGGTTATCTGGGTTGTGAAGATCTTTTTTGTATAGTTCTTCTGTATATTCTTGCCGCCTCTTAATATCTTCTGCTTCTATTAGGTCCATAACATTTCTGCCCTTTATTGTGCCCGTTTTGCATGAAATGTTCCTTTTGTATCTCTAATTTTCTTGAAGAGATCTGTAGTTTACCCCATTCTATTGTTTTCCTCTATTTCTTTGTGTTGATCACTGAGGAAGGCTTTTTTCACTCTTGTTATTCTTTGGAACTCTACATTCAAATGGGTATATCTTTCCTTTTCTCCTTTGCCTTTCACTTCTCTTTTCTCAGCTATTTGTAAGGCCTCCTCAGACAACCATTTTGCCTTTTTGCATTTCTTTTTCTTGGGGATGGTCTTGATCCCTGCCTCCTGTACAATGTCACGAACCTCCATCCATAGTTCATCAGGCACTCTGTCTATCAGATCTAGTCCCTTGATTCTATTTGTCACTTCCACTATATAATCATAAGGGATTTGATATAGGTCATACCTGAATGGTCTAGTGGTTTTCCCTACCCTCTTAAATTTAAGTCTGAATTTGGCAATAAGGAGTACATGATCTGAGCCACAGTCAGCTCTCAGTCTTGTTTTTGCTGACTGTATAGAGCTTCTCCATCTTTGGCTGCAAAGAATATAATCAATCTGATTTCAGTATTGACCATCTGCTGATGTCCATGTGTAGAGTCTTCTCTTGCGTTGTTGGAAGAGGGTATTTGGTATGACCAGTTCGTTCTCTTGGCAAAACTCTATTAGCCTTTGCCCTGCTTCATTCTGTACTCCAAGGCCAAATTTGCCTCTTATGCCAGGTGTTTCTTGAATTCCTACTTTTGCATTCCAGTCCCCTATAATGAAAAGGACATTTTTGGGGGGTGTTAATTCTAGAAGGTCTTGTAGGTATTCATAGAGCTGTTCACTTCAGCTTCTTCAGCATTACTGGTCGGGGCATAGACTTGGATTACTGTGATATTGAATGGATTGCCTTGGAAATGAATAGAGATCATTCTGTCATTTTTGAGATTGCATCCAAGTACTGCATTTTGGACTCTTTTGTTGACTATGATGGCTACTCCATTTCTTCTAAGGGACTCTTGCCCACAGTAGTAGATATAATGGTCATCTGAGTTAAATTCACCCATTCCATTCCATTTTAGTTTGTTGATTTCTAAAATGTCGATGTTCACTCTTGCCATCTCCTGTTAGACCACTTCTAATTTGCCTTAATTCGTGGACCTAACATTCCAGGTTCCTATGCAATATTGCTTTTTACAGCGTTGGACTTTACTTCCATCACCAGTCACATCCACAACTGGGTATTGTTTCTGCTTTGGCTCCATCTCTTCATTCTTTCTGGAGTTATTTCTCCACTGATCTCCAGTAGCATGTTGGGCACCTACCAACCTGGGGAGTTCCTCTTTTAGTGTCCTATCTTTCTGCCTTTTCATACTGTTCATGCAGTTCTCAAGGCAAGACTACTGAAGTGGTGAAGTGGTTTGCCATTCCCTTCTCCAATGGACCATGTTTTGTCAGAACTCCCCACCATGACCAGTCCATCTTGGGTGGCCCTACACGGCATGGCTCATAGTTTCATTGAATTAGATAAGGCTGTGGTGCATGTGATCAGATTGGTTAGTTTTCTGTAATTGTGGTTTTCAGTCTGTCTGCCCTCTGATGGAGAAGGATAAGAGGCTTATGGAAGCTTCCTGATGGGAGAGACTGACTGAGGAGGAACCTGGGTCTTGTTCTGATGGGTGGGGCCATGCTTAGTAAATCTTTAATCCACAGCCCTGCTCATCAACAGAAAATTGAATTAAAGATTCTCTTCTTTGGTCTTCCCATATAGGGTCTTACATTTATTACATGTATTTTTTTGTACTCCAGTGTGTACTATGTTCAGTCAATTCTCATGATTCACAGTAGTTATATTCTATAAAGTAACCATGAACACTGAAGTAGAAAACACTGAATCATTGCTTCCAGGGAAATGCAGGCTTAGGTTCCTACCAGCCTCTGGTCATGCCATTTTTGTTAATCACTCAATACATAATCTTGTTTTATTGTGTGTTTCTGTTAAAGATACCTTATTTGGTGTTCAGTCACTCAGTAGTGTCCGACTCTTTGTGACCCCATGGACTGCAGCACACCAGGCTTCCGTGTCCTTCACCATCTCCCGGAGCTTGCTCAAACTCATATCCATTGAGTCAGTGATGCCATCCAACCATCTCGTCCTCTGTCATCCCCTTTTCCTTCTGCCTTCTAGCTTTCCCAGCATCAGAGTCTTTTTCCAATGAGCTAACTCTTCACATCAGGTGGCTGAAGTATTGGGGCTTCAGCTTCAGCATCAGTCCTTTCAATGAATATTCAAAGGGATTCTCAAGAGCCTTCCCAGCACCACAGTTCAAAGGCATCAATTCTTTGGCACTCAGACTTTTTTATTGTCCAGTTCTCACATCTGTACATGACTACTGGAAAAACCATAGCTTTGATCATATGGATCTTTGTAGGCAAAGTAATGCCTCTGCTTTTTAACATGGTGTCTAGGTTTGTCATTGCTTTTCTTTCAAGGAGCAAGCGTCTTTTAATTTCATGGCTGCAGTCACCATCCAGAGTGATTTTGGAGGGGAAGAAAATAAAGTCTGTCACTGTTCTCATTGTTTTTCCATCTACTTGCCATGAAGTTTAGTAAGTCCTATAGATCCGTAAACAATAGCGCTATATTCACCCCTGAATGAAGCTTATCTGACACATATCTTTTCTCTAGTAGGCAATTTGCAGCTTTCCGGCACTTAGGAACACTGGATAGCACTTCAGCACTAGCTTGAGGGCCATTTAAAAATGAGATCCCCAACAAAAAGCTCAAAAATGTGAAAAATGTGGCACTAAATAGACCATGAAAAGAACACTTTTTACAGTATCAGAGCTGAAAGAAGAAGGCAGCGTCACCTTTTGGACTTCCACTGGGAATAAGTGTGTTAGGGGGCTCAAGGATTATGCTGCTCTGTGCAAGTTCACAAATGAACTTAAAGGTGGTCCAAGAATTGATTTTGGGGTGGCAAATATATTTTAGTGAGTAAGTGAATTCACAAAATTGGAACCTGCAAATGACGAGGATAGACTCTATAGGTTCCCCTCACTATACTGTGGGCCTTTTCGTAGCACTGATTATTTTTTAGTTCCTTCGCAGCATATAGCAGAATGCCTTGCAGAAAGAAAGCATCAAAATTAGATATCATGAGGCACTGAATGTGGCAGGCTAATTATAAAACTAAATGAAACTACTATAAATTCTCCCTTCCAATAAACTATTCATGAAATACCAGTGAGCCATGACTTGGGCTGGATGTTATTGAATAGATTTTGTTTTTTTCACTTAATCTTGAGAATAACCTTGTGAAGTCATGAGGCAAGCATCATTATATTTTACAGGTGAGTATGATGGTAGTAAGAACCCACCTGCGAATGCAGGAGACTTAAGAGACGCGGGTTTGATCCTTCGGTTGGGAAGATTCCCTGGAGGAAATCATGGCAACCCACTTTAGTATTCTTGCCTCAGGAAGACACAGACAGAGGAGCCTGGAGGACTACAGTCCACAGGGTCACAAAGAATCGGACACAACTGAAGTGATTTAGCACGCATATGGTGAGAGAAGTTAAGCAACTTATTTTAGAGACAGAAGTTTTGGAATTACATGGAACATTTTAGAGAACACCTAATTCGATTTTGTCATTTTATAGATGAAGAAAAGGAAGTGCAGGAAAAAGTTCAATATTTACTCAAGGTCCTCACCAACTGTTAAAGCAGGCATGAACATCAGATTTATCCTTAGATTTCTCCTAAGCATCTTTCACTTTGCCACACTGACTATTTTTACCAGTTATTGCCTTAAATGATAGGAGGCAGGGATAGGAGGTGATAGGAGGAATCACCGTCCTCAGTGATAAGAGGAGTACACTCTGGTATGTAAGCAACTAGTACCAGATTGATTTGACCTAAAAATTCCTTTGGTCAAGTGGTGCATTTGGTCCACAGGTAATAAACCACTCAAATAAGTACTCTATTATATTATGGCATTTAACCTGCTGTTAATACATTTAACACAGATTGTTACATCATCTATTACATTCTGTGAATTCTATCATACTTTTACCTGAGTAAACGAGACTTTTGAAGAATAAATGCTTGTACTATCATTATAAAGAAAATTTTGATAGTTTTAACATATTACTAGGATCCTCCTTTAGTTCATAAGCACAGTTATACAGCACTGTGATTAAACAATACATTCATTTTGTTGATATCAAGCAAAAATGACAGATGACACAGAAAATCACTGTGGATTATAGTCTATGACACAAATAGATGATTGTGTGTTTCTAGCTGTACTAGAGTTTCTATAATGGGAAAAACATTGCCAGTCTAGGTAAATACTTATCATCAATCTGATTTAATGTAGTAGAATGAATAAAATTAAAATATGGCAGGAAGTAAAATGATGTGTGCAGTGACAAGTTCAAAGAAATTAAGACAGTTTTGCATGTAAGACATAAAAATTGAGAGCAATTTTCTAAGAACAGTCAGAACATTTCTCACCCACTGTTATAAAAGTAGGTTGCATGAATTACTTTTGGAAAAAGCATTTTATTATGTTTGTACCATTATTTTATTCCTTCTAATTTCTTAGAAAGAAATGGTTGTTCCAAATAATTTTCCACGTGAAATTAGGAATTTAAAGTTAATCCTTAAAAAAGATGTCAAAGAAGAAACTGAATTTAATTCACAATCTACTTTGTATTAGGAAGAAGAGTATGACAAAAAGTTTAAAATCTCCTCTGAGACTAAGAATCTTGAACTTACGGAGCTGTCACAGCACGTCTCACAACAATTTCCTATTTATTGAAACACATTGCATAATTTTGCAAATTAAAAATTTGGTGATTCCTTTTCTTTTTTTGTGTTCCCTGGTGGCTCAGAGGATAAAGCATCTGCCTGCCATGCGGGAGACCCGGGTTCGATACCTGGGTTGGGAAGATCCCCTGGAGAAGGAAATGGCAACCCACTCGGTTTTCTTGCCTGGAGAATCCCATGGACAGAGGAGCCTGGTGGGCTACAGTCCATGGGGTCGCAAAGAGTCAGACACGACTGAGCGAGTTCACTTTTTTGTTTTTTTCACTTTTCTTTTCTTAAGCCTAAATTGTGTTAGCTATATTTCCCTTACTAACATCAATATTTACCCATTATGGCAACTTCTTGAGTCTATGTTTAATAAATTCTATTGTACTTAATTTTAGCATGCTTACAGTTAATATTCTGTTCTAATAAAGTGGCTTATATTATCTGGCTTCCTTGAGAGTGCTCCAGTTACATTAAATCTGGGAGTCCACTGAACAAAATTCTTGGTCTCATTAGCTATATAAATGACATTCATTATGCATGTTTTTGGAAGACAGGAACATTCCAATGTAGTCCTTCAAAGAAAAATGGTAAGAATTTAGAAACAACTTCAATGTATTGGAGTGTTTCGTCTTTGAATTTAAGTGCTATTTAGTTCCAACTCTCATTCTACCAAGATAAATATTATGAGAAAAAAGATCAAAAGAATTGGATTTTGTAAAAGACTTTGGAATCCAATTTCTTGGATAACTCTTTAATATACTTAAGTTAAAAGGAATCGCCAGTCATTTTCATCTCTTTACAAAATTGTTTACAAATGATTTCATCCCAGATGTTAATATCTCAAAAAAAAAAATGGCCATTAACAGAAGCCAAAATATCTTGATTTTTTAATGAGAAAATTAAATATAAAATACATATGTGCTGGCAAAGGTTATTTGAACTTATACCTGAGAATTCAGCTTGTTCAACTGGGACTGAGAAGTCTGAATAATTTGCTGTAGCTCCTCTTTTTCTTGATTAAGTCTTTCTCGGTCTAATCGCTCCTTTTTGAAGTCTTCTTCATATATTTGCACCTAGGAAATGTTAACATGCTGTTATTGCTAGCTTCCTTTTCTCTTAAGCCATTTAAATGAGTTCAGAAGAGATGCTGTCTGGGTTTGTCCAATCTGAGACACGGATGTCCTCTTTTCATGAATATTTCTTTATGGTGGGACTCCATCTTGATACCTGTGACTAATTTCATCTTTTAGTTTGTTTAGAATGGCACTTTCTCTACTTTTTTCTCATTGAGCAGTAATTCATAAGTAAATTCATGGATATTTTGAAAAAAAACTCCCTTCACCAATATTTCTATTGCATATTACATGACTGTGAGGAAACCTTGACGCCCCTGACTCCATCAATGTTAAGTGTCACTGTTTTGGAACAAATCATTCATCTCTAAAACAAGGCTTTGACATAAGTATTGCTTGAAGTTCTTCAGTCAGTTTACTGACAATAGCTAAGCGAAGCCACTGACTACTGACATGTCAAAGTTTCTAAACAGAAATTATAAGTTGAGCACAAGTTAAAAACTAAAGGCTCATGTATGTGGGAAACCAAGCGATGTTTGTTAAAGGACATTCATGAGAGTTGCCCTTTATAAGTAACTGTGGGCGTATATCATGAAAAGAGGAACGTTTTAGTGGAATGCCTCTTGAGATGTACTCCAAATATTGTAGAAAAGTAATCAAAACAACCCTGCCCCAGAACAGATTTAATTATTGTTTGTTTTAATTGGCATAGTGTTGATTGGTGGCTTGGAGACTAGAATGTGGAGTTATGAAAACAAATGAAGCTTAAGGAATGAAGCAAAGGAATTCTAAAACTAGATTCAAATCATAACTTACATGAGAACCTAACATTAAACTACATTGCACCATCATCACCAACAGTGCAACAAATTTTAACTAAAGGATTATCAATTTTAAGTTAATAATAATAGAACAAAGTGTAATAGGCAAGAGAGGGAAAAATGAAACATTTTATATAGCTCTCTATGCAGATATACATATTTAATTTCAAGCCTTTTTTCATCAGAAGCATTGCAAAGGAACTATATGCAGCCAAGCTGACATTTTGTTTTCTGGTGTTGGGTTTTTGTTTTTGTTTTTTTTTTGGTTGAGAGTAGCAGTCCAAAGGCACAGATACAGTTTAATCAATGTATAATTAATAAACAATTACCAGAGGCAACTAAAATGGGAGAAGCCCATTGATTAGAACAGAACACACTTATAGTCATCACTTAGGTGGCCAATTCAAGCTCAGTTTCTTTGTGAATTTAAATTCTCTAGAGTTTCATGCAGCACTTGGTGGTGTAATTATTGTAGGTACCCATTTAGAAATGTGCACAGTTAAAATGTGAATGTAGAAAGCTAGCAAAAGGGCCATACAAAAATGAAGGAGATTAATCCTGGTCTACTCTTGGGGGTTATGAAAAAAAGAATACTTGCCACTATCTCTATCAAATACAAACTAAACCATTACTGTAAACACTGCATGTAAGAGCAACTCTCCTGCATGAAATTTATATTATGTGAGAACAATGAAGATGACTCGAGTGTCTGAACATAAGCAGTCCGTTTTTCAAAGGAATCCTGGCTTGTGCCAGTGATACTTCAGGGGTTGAGAATCTGGCAGTTTTAACACTCTGACCATACCCTTAATCTCAACATGGGTTTATTTCTGAGCTGTATATTTGATCCTGAATGTAATGAAGCAGATTATTCAAATGGAGTTGATAGACGAAAAAGATCCAATTTTACGTCAAATGCTCTGGATATTTTAGATTTATAAATAGTTACATTCTATGAAGTAATAAGAGTAACGTAAATAACAATATCACAGTTGCTCAATTCTTCTGTGTATTGCATCAAGATTCCTTGTAATTGGCACTTGCTCAGAGCAAAACAGCCAACAAGTTACTCCCAGGGACATCAGAAAATCACACATATACATTCTTTGTTCTATGACAGCCTGCCCTGCAACTTGCCATTGTTAACATATCACCAACCACGCGTGCTTCGAGGATTGGAATTCCTGTATTGATCAATATCACCTTGAACTGTTCCAGCCCTTTACCTATGTTAGCTCATTTTACCTCTCATAGGAAAAGAGATGTGATATGCTCGAGTGGCCCTGTGGCTAAGCCAGTTCCAGCTAGATGAACGGAATTTAGGCTCCGGTAGTTTAGGCAGTGCTATGTCCCATAGCCCCGTGCCACTGATGCATGCAAGAGCTTATTAGAGCATCCTTGACTCTTGCTGTGTACTTGGCAACAGTGAGTGAAGCAGGGTGGGTGGGAAGGAGGAAGCCATAACTCATCAGTAAATTCCTAGGCAGTGCCATCCATACGTGGGAGTAGATAAACAGACGTGCCTCCTCTCATCAGTGCAGGGTATTCCCTTTAAAACTGCCCTCATTGTTCCAAAGCCTGGAAGGTCTGCAGCTACAGAGAAGCAGCCCAGCTGCTACCATTTTCTGAAAAGGTCCAGAGTTTAGGTTAATAGTGTCTTCGAAATAAATTGTGTCTGCGTGAAAATCTCTGGAACCAGTGCTAATAGAATTTCACTAAAAGGTTAATTAGCATGCCCTTCTTTTAAGTTGTGTGCTCTTGGGCAAGCCACTCGACCCATCTGAAACTCAATTTTCTCTTTTATAAAGTGTGAGAGTTGGACTAGTTGATCTAAATTTCCCCATAAAGCTTTAAAATTAGGTAATTATAATTAAATACATGCAAAACCCTTTGACACAAAGTGAAAAGGAGGACTTCTAGAAATGTCTAAAGCAGCACATGAACAAAAGGCCCTAAGTTCTCCTCAAGATTGCTCCACTTTCAACTTCTCACCTGCTGTTTGAGAACTTCCATTTCTGTTCGCATCTCCTCATGGCTGCACTCCATTTCAGACTTCCCCAAAGGGTCCTCAGGAGATGAAGACCACTCCAGTTTCAAGGCATCCTGCAGAGCCTGTATTATAAGATAAGCACACTGTTGACCTAAGAGTTGCCACATATGTATTTCTCTGCAATTATCACAATCATTTCAAATGCACTCACAAGGTAGAAGTTCATTTTTAAAGGCCTCACTAAATAATGTTATTCTGATTTTCTAGCATATATGGATTTTTTTCCAGAATCTCTGTCTTTTTTCCATGATGGTGCTTATATTATTCAACTCTCATTGTGACTTAAGGTTTTTGATATTACAGACCCTTCCTCCCACCTGACTAATCATGGTTGGAAAACAGATACATAGTCTTTCTCTAGAGTCTCTGCTTCAGTCAAATATATGCTCCATCAATAAAGCTCAAACTTTAGGAAGCATCAGAATCACCTGGAGAGGCAGCAAATATGCCCATCCCCAGGCATTGTCCCCAAGGACCCTGAATCAGTATGTGTCGGGGTAGGAACTGAAAATCTGCATTCCTCAAAAGCTGCAGCTGACGGTCTCAGATGGCATTCTGAGTAATGTGTTTCTGCTATATAACCATGTCTCCTACAGGAGAGGCGGGAATCCATGCAGATTTGTTACCATTAGATCCGGCACTGTTCTGCTCTGCACTCCTTCAGCATACCATGCCCTGGCCTAGCTACAGTTATATTTATTCTCCAATAAAACATCCATTAACCCACCACAGGGTAGAGAGTTGTTTAGTCGCTAAGACGTGTTTGTGACTCCATGCACTGTGGCCTGCCAAGTTTCTCACTCATGGGATTTCCTAGGCAAGAATACTGGGGTTGGTTGCCATTTGCTTCTCCAGAGGATCTCCCTGACCCGGGGATCAAACCACGTCTCCTGCACTGGCCAGATGGATTCTTTGCCACTGAGCCACCAGGGCAGCCCACAAGGTGGAGAGAGTGCTCTGCTTTCTTGACATTCAGTACAATTCGGTGTTTTCACCATGGAGTGAAGGAGTGGAAGAAATAAGAGACTCTTAGATTTGCCACCCAGATCATCATCCTTAATCATAAATCCATGGTACTCTGACATATACTACACTTGGTCAGATTATATAAAAGATACTGTCTCTCTTCTGAAGACCTTCGCCTTGTGACAAGTTAAATAAGATGGCTGCCAAAAATGGTGGCAGAACATACCTCATCTTGCGGTATCCAAGCCCGCACACAATACAACTACTTGCTCCTTATTGAATGAGTCCTCTATGCAAATAGGAAAAGTTCACTTCCAAAGCTACAAGACTTTAATTCCTCTGTATCTCATTAGTTGCTTCAGTGATGTTCATTTGATGATTCTACTAGTAACTCACTTCCCTGCATTACTATGTAATATGGCTGTAAGGTTAGAAAAGTAAAGTACGTTTATGGTGTTAAATGTGTGTATAGTTAAGACTAGACTATGGACGCTGTCTAGCCTGATATAAATACCATTTTTCAGGAGGTTGTGAGAAAAACAAGAACTTATTCCTTCCTCCAGGAATTCTTAAAACAACAGAAGTTGTTTAATAATTTGTATTTCGTTAGAATGTATTGCTAATCTATATAGTTCTAGGAATTATCATGATAGGTATATTAAAAAAAAAACATGTTAGTAGCATCAGAATCTAGGTGGGGTGAATGAAGTGAGTCAAGGCAATCAAATATGCTGGCTCCATATCCTACAGCTATAAATAGACTTTTTGTGGGTCTTGTAATTGAATTTCCTGATCTACCTATTCAGACTTCTAGAAATTTTGCAAATGAATCATATGAAAGGTGAGTTTAGCAGATGTTTATTTCATCTTGGGGTTTTCCAACTTCCCTGAACAAACACTTGTAACCTATTCTAGAACAGCAGTTTTCTATCAGCACAGATAAGATATACGAGACACACTGATGGTGAGATGGCAGACACGTCACTTCTGCCCATGGGTGGCACTGGTTGACAAGCCCCAGGTAATTTTTCTCGCTTAGATTACACATCTGGATTCTCTTGTCCAGAACTTTAGGAAAACAATACCCTTAGGTATCTCCTTCAAAGCAAAAAAGTAGAACTGAGTACATGTAATTGTGTGAACTTCTGAAAACCATCTGCTAATTGCTAGGCTGACATGCTATGAATTTCTGCTGAGACTGGGTCAGTAGGCAGTAAGTTTGAGCAAGCAGGGTGGCCCCCAAATTTCATCCTGTGATGAATGGTGTGCACAATTAGCTACCCAAATCATCATTTTTGAGTAACTTCTATTTATTACAGTGGTAAAAGAGAAAAGAAAAATCTACAGTATAAAAGAATAATTTCTTACATTTCATTAGGCACTAAATGAGAAAAAAAATCTCTTTGTACTAAATGAAAAAAAAGAGAAAAAAATCTTTTTATAGCTCATTACTTTTTATCTGTGTTTTAAAAGTGACAGTTGAAGGTATAGGTGTGGGGGATGAAATCTCTTCTTGTCTGAAGTACACTTTCATTTTTTCTTACTGCTCATATGTAAGAGTAAAGCATTATGCCTATTAAAGCATAAATGCCAGGATCACAATTGGCTATTGAACGTATTACATTATCAATAAATTACATTAGTTAATTCATCCAGTCAACAAATATTTAAGAACATATTATGAGCAAGGCCCTGTTCCAGGCACTTCGAATACAGCAGTGAACAAAAGAGAGACACTCAGGGCCCTGTTATGAATATTGTCCTTGTGCGTCTCCTCCTTCAAACAAATATGTATTGACAGTAAATGTATATAATTGCATTCTTACAAAGATGAATATGTTAATATTCATATGAAATGTTTTTTTGACCTAAAACTTTCAGTTTTTTTCCTCTCACCTTAAGAGAAATTAAGCATCTCAATGGGCCACTAAAAGTATTGTGAGTACTCAACACTGGGTCTACCATGCCTAGCAGAGATGTCTGCCCTGCAAAAATCCTGCCCACATGGAGCTTATAATCAAGACTGGGAGATAGAAAGCAAAAATGATAATAAACATGGCACATTTTGCATGTATTAAATAGCAATGAATACCAAGGAAAAATTAAAACAGGAAATTTTAGAGGTGTAGTATGTAATTTTAGTGAGGATAACCAGAAAAATCCACTTTGAGAAGATGACATTTGCACCAAGCTCTGAATTTTACTCAAATTAATTTTTCTCATTGAGATTTCAGGATTATAATCATGAGCTATTAAGTTTTTACTTATTAAAAGTTTTTTTTCTGTTGACTATAAAAGCAGATACACATAAATTAAGGTTATATATGAGCTTCTTGAGTTAAAAACAGAGTTCTTGACTGTTATAATTTATACAGGCTTTATATCCTTAGGTCCACATTTAGAGAAACAGAGAAGAGAACTAATAAGTGACGACATACCAAAAGTGGGAGAAATTTCAAGTATAATCTCAATTAATGTCAGTTCCTCTCATTCATTTGCAGAGAATTTCCAGCAGAGAATAAGAGAGAAAATCCATGTGCCCTGAATCTGTACCTCTGAACATTGATTTTCTCTCTTAAAGGATAGAGAAGTACAGTGTTTATGAAGTCAACCTCCAATTTCATACTTTATCCTGAATAATAGCTTGCCTCATAAACAGATCAAGTACAGCATCGCATTTGTAAAGCATCCTATCCACTGTACAGGCACATCATTAACACTCTGGGAATCTTTAAGTTGTACCTCTGGAAACTACTTAACTACAGGATGGCACACAGTCCAAAATGCAAGCACTGAGCACGTGTTTAAGGCCAATCACCTACTCACATTAGAAGACAATTTCTGTTACTTTGGCCAAGAAATACCTAGTTTGAGAGATGAATATTTCAACTCCTACAGGTGTTTCTATGGTCCATGTATGAAAAAGTCAACAGCAAAGGGTTTAATTTTTTTTTCCTCTGAATATGTCAGCAATCCCTTCCCACAGAAAATTAAGGTTTAGTTCATGAAACAACACACAGACACACTCATTCACAAGTCATTCTTTTGCAGCAATTCAAAGGAGGCCCTTTTGAATAGATAAGTTGGAGTGAAGGCATTAAAATCACC
Organism: Capricornis sumatraensis; assembly: GCF_032405125.1. Lineage (NCBI taxonomy): Eukaryota > Metazoa > Chordata > Mammalia > Artiodactyla > Bovidae > Capricornis > Capricornis sumatraensis. Next base: position 7,098,968 of record NC_091075.1, on the reverse strand, counting down.
AGGATTTTTTAATAGATCTATCCCCACTCTCCCCGCTAAAAGGCCTTTTCTTGGAAAGGCCACCATTCTTGGATTTGGCATTTAGCCTGCTTCCATACAGTCTGCTTCACACCCAGCAGCTCCACAGTGATGATTTTTAAGTGCAGTCTGTTTCCTCAGGAAACTTTTGTGGTTGACCAAGACATACACTACTCTTCACAAACACCCACTTGCTTTATGTGGTTCTTTGAACTACCAAAAAAAAAATTCTTACTCTCTTTTATAATATCTCCTTATCTTTTTCATGACAGTCTTTGCAGAGACACGAATTCCCCCCAAAATCCTTAGCCAAGTATAGCTGAATGAGGAATATTGGAGAGATTTATAAAATTACAGAGACCTTTTGTGCAAGCCCCCCAAGCCTGTGAGCTGCATTGCAGCGTGAGTGGATTTTGCTGTGAGTTTCAGCTCAGAATGTACTCTTTATACAGAAACCTCACATTTGACCTCTCCAACTTCATCTGGCTTGATACCTTATTGAGGCGTTTTATTTCACATTCATAATGTTGCTTCTTGTGGTTCATGAGAGCATTTTTTTCCTTCAAAAGGTTATTCTCTATCTTCAATTCATGTAATTCTCCATTTAGGCTCTCCTTTTCCTTCTGAAATAGAAAGCAAGAAAACAAATTCCAAATCAATAAAATTCAGATGAGATGATTTTGTAGGACTACTACTGAAATTAAAACAAAACAAAACAAGACCTACTAGATTTTTCACTTAACATCCCACTTGAGTAATAGTCTCTGGGTGGGCTTCCCTCATGGTTCATCTGTAAGAACCTGCCTGTGAATGCAGGGGATGCGGGTTTGATCCCTGGATCAGGAAGGTCGACTAGAGAAGGGAATGGCAACCCACTTCAGTATTCTTGCCTGGGAAATCCCATGGACAGAGGAGCCTGGCAGGATACAGTCCATGGGATCTTAAAAGGGTCTAATGTGACTTAGCAACTAAACAACAACAACTCTGGGTGGAAGCCAGGATTAGGATAGAAGAAATCTTTATGTTATCCTTACTGCTACTGAGTCTTGTGACCCCAGAACAAGATGTCAAAATCCCCACTCCTCACTTTTAAGGATCAAATGAGTCTGCAGAATAAGCTATTTCCTCTGCCCTGTTTTAAGGTGGTGACGAAAGCCTGATTCACTAAAAAATAATTGAAAGTTCTAAAATGCAAAAAGTGTCACTGCAACAAAAAATACCAATATCTCAAAGCCCTGCTTCATTTTGGCCTGGAGAGAGACAGAAGAGAATAAAGGATAAAACCTCAGGCAATAAGACCCTACACCACAGATAATTACTCAGAGTGCTGTATTTTTGTGATGATTACTTTTAAAATGTAGAGATGGGCTGGTCCAACGGCCATCACTCCTCCACTTTTCAGATCACCTTCAAGCAATCCAATGTTTTAAGTACCTGAAGCAAGGCTGGTGGCTTAGACACAGGTTCTGGATTCAAACAACAGCTGTCTCCTATCTCTTAATCTTATACTCTGGGCAGTAAACATTTTGTCGAGTGAATTGGATTCTCAATGAGAAGAAAATTTTAACCTAGCAAAATAAATATTCTAGAGTTTAGGTAAATCTATATGTTAAAGTATATTGTTTTAATAGCTATTATTTCCCCAAACAATGATTTAAGAAATCAACTTTAGGTGAGTTGTTTTCTTTAAAAGTGAAAATATTTCTTCCATTTGCCTTTGTTTAACCAGAATAGATCTAAATGTACACCTAGAAAATTCACCAATCTTTTTCTAATTTAGCATGGCTTAAGAGAAAATTATTTCAACTAGAAAATGATCCAAATGGCACAGGGAAAAAAATTACCATGATTCCTGAGCTGGGTATAGATGGACCAGAAAGGAACTTTTACATGGCAGAAAGGGAACTGCTAAACTTTGCTTTCTTTGGACACTGCCAAAGATATCCTTAACAAGGTGGGAAATCTGAACAGACGTTGTCATGTACTAATTTGTGAAACTGCTTTAAGACTGGTACATGTTGTAAAACACAACCACTTCATCACAATATCAGTCATAAGACTTCACCTGAGAAAATTAGCATTATTCTTCTTTTTCCTGTCTGAAAAAATGAGAGGCCATTAGAGCTCAAGGGCCTCCGCCCTTTTCCTACAATATCCATGAAGTCCCATCAGTTCAGTGAAATTTAGTCGCTCAGTCATGTCTGACTCTTTGCGACCCCATGGACTGCAGCACATCAGGCCTCCCTGTCCACCATCAACTCCCAGAGCTTGCCCAAACTCATGTCCATTGAGTCGGTGATGGTCCATCCAACCATCTTATCCTCTGTTGTCCCCTTCTCCTTCTGCCTTCAATTCTTCCCAGCATCAGGGTCTTTTCAAATGAGTCAGTTCTTCACATCAGGGGGCCAAAGTATTGGAGTTTAAGCTTCAGCATCAGTACTTCCAATGAAGATTCAGGACTAATTTCCTTTAGGATGGACTGGTTGGATCTCCTTGCAGTCCAAGGGACTCTCAAGAGTCTTCTCCAACACTACAGTTCAAAAGCTTCAATTCTTTGATGCTCAGCTTTCTTTATAGTCCTACTCTCACATCCATACATTACTACTGGAAAAACTTTGAGTAGACTGACCTTTGTCAGCAAAGTAATATCTCTGCTTTTTTAAAATTTTAATTTATTTTTTATTGAAGGATAATTGCTTTACAGAATTTTGCTGTTTTCTGTCAAACCTCAACATTAATCAGAGGGGTGGGATGGGGAGGGAGATGGGAGGGAGCTTCAAAAGGGAGGATATGTGTCTGCTCTTTAATATGCTGTCTAGGTTGGTCATAGCTTTTCTTCCAAGGAGCGAGTGTCTTTTAATTTCATGGTTGCAGTCACCATCTGCAGTGATTTCAGAGTCCCCCAAAATAAAGTCTCTCACTGTTTCCTTTGTTTCCCCCATCAATTTGCCATGAAGTGATAGACTGGATGCCATGATCTTAGAGTTCTGAATGTTGAGTTTAAATACAAATTTTTCACTCTCCTCTTTCACTTTCATCAAGAGGCTCTTTAGTTCTTCTTTGCTTTCTGTCATAAGGGTGGTGTCATCTGTGTCTGAAGTTATTGATATTTCTCCCGGCAATCCTGATTCCAGCTTGTGCTTCATCCAGCCTGGCATGTTGTATGATGTACTCTGCGTGTAAGTTAAATAAGCAGCCTGACAGCCTTGAAGTACTCCTTTCTCAATTTGGAACCAGTCTGTTGTTCCATGTCCAGTTCTAACTGATGCTTCTTGACCTGCATACAGGTTTCTCAGGAGGCAGATCAGGTGGTCTGATGTTTCCATCTCTTTAAGAATTTTCCACAGTTTGTTGTGATCCACACAGTCAAAAGCTTCAGCATAGTCAATAAAGCAGAAATAGATGTTTTTCTGAGACTCTCTTGCTTTCTTGATGACCCAGCGGATGTTGGCAATTTGATCTCTGGTTCCTTGGCCTTTTCTAAAACCAGCATGGACATCTGAAAGTTCACAGTTCACGTATTGCTGAAGCCTGGCTTGGAGAATTTTGAGTGTTACTTTACTAGCATGTGAGATGAGTGCAATTGTGCGGTAGTTTGAGCATTCTTTGGCATTGCCTTTCTTTGGGATTGGAATGAAAACTGACCTTTTCCAGTCCTGTGGCCACTGCTGCACTTTCCAAATTTGCTGGCTTACTGAGTGCAGCACTTTCGCAGCATCATCTTTTAGATTTGAAACAGCTCAACTGGAATTCCATCATCTTTACTAGCTTTGTTCATAGTCCCATAACTGTAAGGTCCCATAACTAAAAGTAAAACCAGGAGTCCACATTAAGAAAAGGCATCATCTCAGTGCCACTTTCTAGTTCTCAGGAGGATTAAAGGACCCTTCCAATCTGGAGACTGGGTTCAAGTCCCATTTGCCCATGTGCTACTTAGAGACATTGACAAGCTGTCTAAACTCTACACCTCCGTCTTCTCATCTCTAAAATGGCAAAGGTAAGATGTTCCTCACAAACGGGCAGAGAATGTTAAATGAGATGAGGAGGATGAGATACTTTTCAAAAATGTTATCTTTTAGGGTGACAAAAGTCATACTTATTTGTAAAGCTTCTTGTAAGCTGAAAAGCAGCTGTACAAAGATTTGTCATGTTATTAACAATAGCAGTAAAAATAAATCAGTATGAGTAAAAGCAAAAAGGCAAAATGAATTTTTTCCTAGGCTGCAATGCCCTAGAAAAACACCCCCAAATCTGTGGCTTGGTTCTCCCTGCGGATGGAGCCTGCTGAACGGCAAAGGAGGAAGCGAATAGGGAGCCTCCTGCCTTCTGATTCTAGAGACCTGGCCCCTGGTTTGGGCCCTCGGGTAACCTGTACACCCTGGCCCATCGGGGGCAGGGATTCGCTCCCGAGCCCCTCCCACCTCCGCAAGCCGCAGCGGCTCACTGGTCCAGCAGCGCGTTGGGCAGCTCTCCCTCGGGCTCTGCAGCCGCTCCTTCTCCAGTGTTCCCAGGAATCTTTCTGCGGAATCCAGTTTCGATTTCAGCTCTGCGACCTGCAGGTGTGGTTCACAGACAGCTGCAGACACCGAGTCCGAAGCCCACAACCCCTGTATTTTTCCCAGCCTAACACCCGGGGACAGAACTGGCTCACTCCTGGGCATCCCCTAGGGAGGGGCTCTTCTTCCCACTGTCCCAAACCAAGATCAGGTCTTTTGCTTTTTAAAAAATACTTCCTCTACAAGAGAAAAAAGCAAACACCAAAACAGCTTGTAGGCTCCTTTCTCCAGCCCACACCGCTTTGGAGGGAATAAACCCTTAGACTTTACAGGAGCCATCGAGGCTTGTCATTCTGTTTTCAACTGGCAAGGTGTGCCTTGCCTGATCTGAAGAGGGCAGCGAAGGATGGAGATCAGTGAATATGCTTACATTGCAGAAAAACAGATAAGGCCTTTACTCCTCAATAACCTGCAGCACTTGACCTGCTGTGCCGTGCGTGCTAAGCCTCTTGACCTGCTATTAAATTCCAAATTAGGTGTCTGGGTGACAGGGGCCCAGGGAGAGAAGCCTTAGGAACAAGCACTTCATCAAAGATGGGGAGTGTGACCATTTTTAACCCTGGGTCTTCACGCAGCTGCAAGCCCTTTGGGAAGATAACTAAAGGTTTTCTCTGGGATCATGTGATTTAAAATTTGGAGACTCAAAAGATGCCCCTCTGAATTTTAATATATAAAGTGGCTTGGCCATGGCCTGATGTAGTGAAAACTATCCTACTTTTTCTAAATGTAATATTTTGGGTATCAAAATGGGGAAGAAAAGAGCAATTCTGCTGTATTTCTCACTTGCGGTCAAATTTCTTAATTTTGAATTATTTAGGGAGTTTACTTTTTCTTCTCTCTCTTTTGAAACATGAAATGATTTTAAACAATAAATTGACTTTTCCTCTTTAAATATATTTTTTTTCCAAAAAAAAAAAAAAAAAAAGATTATTTCACACCAAAACAAAAGTTTCTTGTCGAACATGCTTTAGAGAGAAGAGGGTTTGCCCCATTTTCCCTCACTCACTATTACATTCTTTCCTTATCTGTGGGCAACAGCTTATGCTATAAAGAATTAGAGAACCAGCCTTGTATAAAACAGTATAAACTTTAAGCCATCTCTCACCTCACATATAACTTTGTGCTTTTATGGCTGCTAGTAACAGAGCCAGGATGCTCTGTGAGCTATGATAAATGTGCATAAGAACTTAGAGATGTTACTGGAGGCTATTTTTAGTATCTTTATTTTTACATTCTCAAGACAATTCACTGACACCTTTGCTTCCTTCATTAATCTTCAGTACCATGAGGCCAGTAATACACTCAGCACCCTCCCCCTTATCATTTTTCAACAGATGGCTGGCTATTCACAAATTTCCTGTAGTTGAAATCAGTGAAAATCTTCACATACTTGGCTCACTCAGATTATTGATTTAAAGCAAATACCAAACAGAGAGGTGTTTACCTTTCTTTCATATAACTCTTTCATGCTTCTAAATTGCTGATCCCATTGCTGGTTAACTTCCAGGAGCTGAAATTATTAGAATTTGGTAAATCAACAAAGGATTCTGCCCAGCTGGAAATTTAGTCAAAATGAAATCGCTTTTTGAGGTAAGATTTTGGAAGTCATTGGTGAAGACAGTATTCTTTCCACCAAGTTCTGGTAGATCTGGGATGAGTTAACACATTCACCTTTCATAATTGGCTCACATATGAAAAACTAGTACATCTTAGGTATATCTTGACTAGTCAGCCGAACAATTTATTAGAAACTTTTAACTTTGCATACTTATCTGAATTTTCATCTTCTTTGTTCAATCCAACTAGATCCTGATACAAATTGCATTAGTGGTTTTCTGTAATATTTATCCATATTTGAAGTATTTTTTCAAATCTTTCCATATTTTTCTATGTGCTTATCTTGACTATTATAATGTAATATTTCTTATAGCTTTTAAAGGCAGAATTTATATTAAAATTTCCAAGTCTCATTAACTGATAATCATTTGCTTGCAATAATGTATTTAAAAAAAATCAGTACATGATTTGTATAATATACTCAACTAATAGATAATATCACTTTTTTGAAATCTTAGATTATTTGAGGAATAATAGTTTTGTCATAAGACAATTTTAGAAGCAATTTAGGCTGCAAACAATTTGAAACTTTTGTTTCAAACTTCAAAACTATGTGCTAAATAGATGAAAAGAAAAACACTATGACTTCTTTTTAGTTTTCTAGTCAGGAAGTCTACAGCTTTCCACATTAAAAGAAATTCCAACAGCTATAAATATAGGACAGACATGGAGAAGATAGATATAATGACTAAAAAGGTAACAAAATTTTCTTAGTTACAAAACAAAATACCTAATACAGAGTGGCAGTAGCTAGGTAACTCTGATGCTAGAAATAGCTGTGACTTTTTAGAATAAGACTATATAGTATTATTTTATAAAGATCCCCGAGCTGCTGTCATTTTAGGGACTAACATTTCTGTGCTCTGGTACCATTACTTTGCTGAAGTTCAGTACTTCCCCAGAAGAGCACACTATTTCACGCAGTATCAAAGAAGGGTGGAGGACACGGAAGAAGAAGACAGAAAGGCTGTAATGTAGAAAATGACTTAGAAAAGGAAGTACCAGATTGACAACGCGGTGCCAGAAGTGTTAGTTTTGCACCTCTTCCTCTGGCAAGGAGAATAAAGAAGTTCTAGTATTCATTAACTCAGAAAAACAGAACTCAAAAGAACATCCATTACATACCCAATGACGTTTTAAGACAAACTTCTTTTGTGATAGTGCTCCTTAACCCCTGTTGGTCGGATGCCAACTCATGATGTCATAGTACCCAAGTCAACTATACAATAAAGCCTTTGACAATTTGAGTTTCAAGGTGTGTCAAATTGCAGAGCATTAACAGCCCAGATGATAAACTCACCTGGCCCATGTGGAAGAAACATCTAATTAAAAAAATTAAATTATAATGATTGAATTCATGGGTTTGTCATTTTTACTCATTTGCACAAGCATTGAGAGACGGAGTGAGAGACATGTAGGTGAGTAAGAAAGAAGCATTTGCTCTCAGTACAATGCAGTCTGTTACCCTGAAGATACGCACTGCAACCAGCAACAAAAAGAAGAGGCTCTAGGTGCCTCTTATTCTCAGCATTAATTCATGGCCCATGTTGCTCCAACTAATATTGCAAAATTACCTCTTTTCTCTGCTTTTCCAGACATCTTATCTTTTGTTCAAGAGAATTTAAGTTCTTTCTTCTTGACGATTGAGCACACTTAAAAAAAAAAAAAAAGAGCAAAGCAGAATAGTCTATCAAATAAACAGGAGAAATGCTGCCTTTCACAAGCTCTCATGTTGTAATTTATAAAAATTTTGCTAAAATATTATCATCTCCATAGAGAACTGTTGATGAAAAAGCTTTATATTTTAGAAACTCTTTTATTTGAATTAACGGCCTTGACAATTATTGAATAAATTACAAATGTTTCTGTATAAGAGGTAAGCAAGAATTTAGAATTTTATGAATTTGGATTTTAATCATTTTCCCCCCAAAATGAAAATACAGAATATAATGTATATAGAAATCAGGTAAGTTTCATAGATACATGTTAGGTATGTACCTGGTAAAATTTTAAAAAAGAATTTATTTATATAGACATGCCCATGATTTGGAGTGGCCTTAAAAGTCAGAGGAATGATAGAACCAAGAAAAGGAAACTAACACAGTATGTTACATGGAGACAAACTGATTCTGAAGCAATATTAATACATTAACTACTTCAGTGACCGTCATATGATTATCTTAGAGAGGTGAGCATAGGTCATCTCATGTTGTGTAATTTTAACCAGCCCTATGTATAAAGCTGCTAGGTGACAAATCTAGGTTAATAATAAATCATTGGCATGGTGAAAAATTAATCACTTTTTTATTTTTAAGAAAATATTATTCATTTAAAGAAAGCATAAAAATTCTGGAAACTTCCTACCATCTGTCTAAAGTGATCACCAGCAAAGTTCACTAAAGTACTGTTTTCTCTTTTCTAACTCAATAGTCTTAAAACCATTGCATGGCTGAATCATAAAGTAATACAATGAATTGGATGATGAGGGTAGCCTGGAAATCTGCCATTTAGTCTCAGGCTCAATAATTATTGTGGACCAAGAAATTGCTTAAGGGTATTCATGAACAATAAGAAATATTTTCAAAATAAGTTGGCCTTTGCCAGAAATGTTACAAGAAATGTTGTTTTGTAGTCTCCATGGAAGTTCAAGGACTTTTTTCGTTAGAAATGATTTATAAAATTATTTTTCTATCTTTGCTAGCTTTTGTCTCAGTGTTTTAGGGTTCCATGGATTTTTACACCTCTATAGACTCTTCTTAGTTTTCTTAGTTACTTCCTATTCAGACACATGTGTAAGTAAGACTGCATTTAAAAAGAGGCATTCTTCTGTAGGTTGACAAAAATCAGGATGATTATACCTGCTTCTTGACCTCAAACTGGTTTGACCCAGTGCCAGAAGTGATATCAGTTTCCAGGGGAGAAGTATGTTGGGTCCTGCAATTGAGATTTCTGGTTTTTAGGAAGACTTCTAAGGGACAGAACTTATTCTGGATCAGAACAGACTAAAAATTAGTCATAGCTGATTTGGAAAATGCTGTGAAGCAACCCTACTTAGTGTGTGCTGGGCTTGGCAAAGCCGAGATGCAGAAAGACTGGATTGTAGACTAAGCGGTTCTCTCACCACTAGGGTACATTCACCTGGGGGCTTGCTATACATAGAGCACCCAGAACACCGATCAGATTTTCTGAAAGGGAGCTATAGCACTCTATCTTCTTTTTAATAGACTTTACTTTTTAGAGCAGTTTTAGGTTCACAGCAAAACTGAGTGGGGAGTAGAGAGATTTCCCATATAGCTATTGCCCCAACACATGGGTAGCTTTCCCCATTGTCAGCATCCTCTACCGGAGTGGTATGTTTGTTAACAGATGAGCCTGCATTGACACAGCATTATCACCCAAATCCACAGTTTACATTACGATCCCCTCTTGCTGTTGTGCATTCTGTGGCTGTAGATGAATATGTAATGACATGTATCTATCACTATAAGATCCTGTAGAATGTCTTGTAGAACTGTCTTAAAATTCTCTCTGCTCCACCTATTCATCCCACCTCTATTTTTAATAAATACCACTGATTTTCATGATTCATATTAAAGTTCAAGGTTCCTCCATTTCACACCATGGTTTAGAACTTGAATTTGGGGTCCTCAAGAAGTCTTTTTTCTATTTATGACAAAGACAAAAAAAATTCTGTGACTAACAGATATTTGTATGACCCTGCCTTCTGAGAATTTAGATTGAGAGTAATCAGATTGCATTTTTTCCATATACAATTTTCTCTGAAAAATTATGAACTATTTTGACACTTGATTTTCTTTTAAAAGTTATTTTTAAATAATTCTTTATCAAATTTTTATAAAATGATTTAGTAAATATATTAAATCTGCAAGATAGATAAAGCACAGCAATAGGTATGACTTACAAGTCATAAATATATCACTAAGAATTTTTGTGGAGATTAATCAACATTTTACCACCATGCATCTGACATAGATGTGTATTAAAATGAAACAAAACAGTCAAATACAAAGTTTTGGAGAAACTTTTCACTTGTTTTAGCTGTGCTTCTTATTTGCTAATGAAGGCATAGAAAGATTTTTAGGTCACTGGTCCTTCTAAGGGCTCATTTAAAGAAAAATTACTCCCAATAAAATGTAATCTATGTGCAAATTATTCAGACCTTGCTTTCTCATTTACCCTAATGCCCAGATCAGCTTTTAAGAGATTCAAGTTCTGGGACTGCTAAATTAAAACCTGAATGGCTGAAAGAGTCTGTTTCCTATTATATCTTAGTTATCATTAAAAAATACTTCAAGAAAACACTTTCAATTAGTATCTGTTGCAGTAAACAGTAACAGAGCAAAGAATGTGATATTAATTGCATGTATATAAGTATTTTACAACAGGTACTCTATTGCTGTAATAGATTTTATTTCTAAGCACACCAATATAATATTCTCTTAAATTTTACATTAAACCAATTTTTTTTAAGTCAAGAGCAAAATGTGAAATATAGAATTGAAAAGCTGAAAGGATAGGCTTTGTTAAAAAAAAAAAGAAATGTAGCTCAGAGGTGTCAAAGAAAATGCAGCTAGTCACCTAGATATTTTTTCTTTATTGAATAGCATTGTTGAAATATGTAGAGCATATCTTAGCTAAAGAAAGCAAACTAGACATTGCTATTATTATAGTCATTGCATAATTAGCCATTAGCGATACTGTTGATGCTACATATGGTGAATTCATCTCCCAGAAATGTGTTCTTACCTCTGCATGATCCGTAGAACTTTCTGCACCACTCATTCTAGCTGTGCTCTGTAAGAAATGTGCCACAGAAACTGTTTTTCCTGGAGGCTTGGAGAGCAGAAAGAAAAAAAAAGAAGAAAATGTGTTTTAAAGTGAGAGCAAAATATACGTAATTTAAAAAATACTACAAAAATAGTTTACTCGTGACAGAAAACAACAGTAACAATTTTTCACTGAAAATGTACAGAAGTGACTCTGTATGTGAATTACACAGAATAACGCTAACAGCGACTGTGACGATAACTTTTCTTCTCTTCCAGCTAGGGGCTTCCCAGGATGTCTCAAGCTGGCAAGCTGTGAGTAACACACAAGGCAGATCGCCTTGCTAGGGTATGTAAATTGCCTTTCTTCCTTTACTGGCAGTTTCTCTCACTGGAGGAGGAAGTTACCACAGACTAGCCTAGGCACACCAAATCTTTCCTCAGTAGCCGAAGTGCCATAACTTCACTGTATTTCCCAGATCAATTAAGTAACTGTTGACTTTTTGACAACTCGGGGTACTTATTTTCCTAAGGGCCGGATTTTCTGGCAATGTCTTATGTGTATCAGCTTAACTGTGTGAAATGTAATGTCTTGTATAATTCTGTAAGAGCTACTAATTCTTACGGAACTAGAAAAGAAAATAATTCATTACAAAGTTATTGGGTGTCTCAAGACTGTTTTTTCTGTAGTTGGTCCACATTTTCTTCATAACTCCAGGGAAGTAAAATCTTTTTTTTCACTAACATTCAGCTTTAATGAGTTGGCTTGTAGTTTTACGGGGCACTGAGGTAATGGAGCCCTTGATACGTAGTGCAGATAAAAGCACGGAAAGCAGGTGCTCTGAGCCACACACAAAGGCCGTGACGGAGCAGAAGACATCATTCTTGACTTGGAGGAAAGGGAACAAAGAGAGAGGCAGGAATAGAAAGGAAAGAGAAAAGAATTTAGTTACTTAGTTTACAGTTTTCTTTAGACCTCTCTATTCAATATCATGGAGAAGGCAATGGCACCCCACTCCAGTACTCTTGCCTGGAAAATCCCATGGATGGAGGAGCCTGGTAGGCTGGAGTCCATGGGGTCGCGAGGAGTCGGACACGACTGAGCAACTTCACTTTCACTTTTCACTTTCATGCATTGGAGAAGGAAATGGCAACCCACTCCAGTGTTCTTGCCTGGAGAATCCCAGGGACGGCAGAGCCTGGTGGGCTGCCGTCTATGGGATCACACAGAGTCGGTCACGACTGAAGCGACTTAGCAGCAGCAGCATTCAATATCAACATATATGTAGGATAAATCCTAAAACTCCTGAAATTCAGACTCTTTAAAAGGGAATGAATGGGTGGCTAGGATTTGACTCTCCTTTGTCTGCTTTAGCGCTTCATCTTTAGCTCTCCATATCTGCTTCTTGTGTTCCTGCCACACTGAATTAATTCCCTTTGTTTCCTGAACTGGCCACACCCCTGATATCTGTGGCTCTCTCCATCTGGAATGCGTGTGTGTGTGTGTGTGTGGGTATACTTTCTGCTGGTTTCTTGGTCTGTTTAGGGGGTACACTTGAGTGAAACAGAATGATATTCCTTAAGGCAATATCCAAAAGTACAAGTGGGAAACAAATTGTTCAGAGTTCTAAAGGTAAAACGAGTCACGTGTGATTTGATTTTAGGGAATATAAGCAGGGGTTTCCTGGAGACTGACACTTCATTAACTGTCAAATCCACTCATCAGGAAAAAAAAAACAACAACAATAACATAAAAATGTATTATTTTCTCTCCCAACCCCTCCTCCCAAATACACTCATACTCAAAGCATAGTTATATACGGTCAAAGTTCCCTTCAGCCTTATCTGCATTTTTAGCAAGAGTAACCCAGTGGATGTGGTGGCACTGACCTAAAGAAGTGGTTAGAAAGAACACTTGCTTGCCAGGCATTGCTGTCTGTAGGTCCTGTCTGTATGGGTATCCTGTTGAACATTCGTTGTTGTAGTCCATCAGGGTGTAAGTGATTCTATTGAATGGAAATCCTGTATTTTTGCATTTTTCATTATAATATTTTTTGCCTCTCCTGCCATGCCAGTTTAACAACAAATGGATTTTCTATTAGATTCAGAGAGCTATGTGGTGATTTATGAATAAATAATAACTCTTCTGGAGTGCCCCAAGTTTGGTGGGAGAAAAAAAGGAATGTGCATTAATACAGTCCTAGGAATACTCTGGATATTTTCTGTTATACACGCTCTCTTCGCCTCACCTCCACTGCCTCACATATGCTGTAGACTTGCAGTGTCTGACTTTTAGCCAAACTTTGTTCCCTGAGAAGCCCTGGTAGCTGCAATAACTTTCAGAGAAATGGACATGTCACTCCATGTTTCTAAAGCAAGTCTGAGGAGTTCTCATTTCTCAAGTGACTAAAATAATGTTAATATCTAGAGGAAAATAACAAACATACAGAAATATGGTGACGTCAAGGACCAAGGAGTTACCAGTCAGTGGTCAGGAACAGTCATTCCAGTTGATGATAACTCTCTCAAAATTAGTCTGAAAGAAATCACATTTCTATAAATGCTTGGAGAGATTCTTTGGTAGGTGAAATAAACATGGATTTTTCTTCAATATCCTTTTAGAATGGGGGTTAAAAACCTTCCTTTGCTTTCTGGAGCTATTTGCATGGATTTTAAGTGAATGTGCTATCTAAGTGGGCTTCCCGGATAGTATAGTTGGTAAAGAATCCACCTGCAATGCAAGAGACCCCAGTTCTCCTCCTGGGTTGGGAAGATCCACTGGAGAAGGGATAGGCCACCCACTCTAAGCAGCAGTACTTACCTATTCTAAGCTGTCTAACTAGGAGACAGAGTATCTGGTGGTGACTAAAACATCTGCCCTTAGAAAGCAGCCATCTGGATTCATATTTCAGCTCTACCAGTCACTGCTTATAAATTTGGGAATGATGCTTAAGGCCCTTAAGTCTCAAATCCCACATAGTAAACTAGCGATAGTAAAGGTGTCTTCTTCCTAGGGTTGCTGTTCATAATAACATATATAAGAGCTTCGATATTAATAATAATACGGCCTTAAGGATAGGGCTCATCAGTCATTTACATATCACTTACAATGCACATGGCACCAAGTGGGTTCCAAAGGAAAAACAAAAGTTCCTGCTTTCAATGAAACATATATATATATATATGAGCATGCTTGTAAAAATTCAGAGAGAGCTCATTCTGAGCTTTCATAGTTATTGCAGCAGTTGGAATTTTTGCTGGGCCTTGAAGGATGGATTGGATGTTCATAGATGGTGAGAACTGAGCTATGTTACCATTAAGGGGAGCAACTTAAAGGAAACAGAGATGGACAAGCCTAAGTATGAAGGATTCTTATAAGCACAGTGTAGCTAGAGAGGGGCTCATGTGCTCTGCCTAAAGTTGATTTGGATCAAATTGGAAAAAGCTTTTAATTTTAGACTAAGAAATTTTAACTTTATTACATAGACCATGGGGCACTACTGAAGACCCCTGAGCAAAGGAATTACATAATTACATAATCAAAGTGGCTTTTTAGTAAAAATAAACCTGGATGTGCACATTATGTATTAAATGGGTTAGATTGACAACTCTATTACCACTTAATAGATATTATCAAAAATAATATCCTAAATATATAACAATTCATGGTAATCAAACTACTTATAATCAGTTCATCTGGGGCATGTAGAATGAACCGTAACTCCAAACACCTATATTAATTGCCTGCTCATCATCCTTTTTTGGATGCTTAATAGATACCTCCTTCACCACTTGTATGAAAGCTATTTCCTTATCTTCTCCCACAAAACTTGTCTTCCCCATCACAATCAGTGATAACTTTCATGCCCTTGACTAAGAATCTTGGAGTCATCCTTGAGGTATCTTTTTCCTCACAGCTTTACCCAATTCATCTGGATATTTTTTCGGATCTCTGAAAATACATCCAGAAAGGAAAGCAACACGTTGCCACAAAAGCCAAGAGTTTTCCCAGTTTAAGGAAAGAATGAAATAAACATGCCTTTTCATACATTTTCAAAATGGAAATGTCAATAATTGCTTCCTGATTTTGTTCACATGAAAATTCTTAGAAGAGCATCAAGTAGTGACTGGTACCTGTCCCTGCATCAGTCCTAGTCCCCCCTGTCCTAGCTACATGACCTGCATTACTGCAGCAACCTAACAGCTTCCTTGCTTCCACTCTTGCTCCTTTCCCATCTTTTCTCAGTCCAGTAGCCACTGCAAGTCTTTAAAATATGTCCTTTCATGTCACTCCTCTGCTCAGAACCTTTCAGTGGCTTCCTGTTTCACTCAGAGCGAAAGCAGAACACTCTGTCGTTACAGTGGCCCGCAAGGTCCTCCCTGCTCTTGCCTGTGCTCCCTTGACCTCTTTCTCAGTATCCTCCTGTTCGTTTACTCCACCCTGTTCTGGCCACGCCACTGGTCTGTGAACCTGTCATGTACACACCCTGTTCTGTCTGCTCAGAACTGTCTTTCTCTTAGATGACCGCATGGCTCATCCCCTTCCCTTCAATGGGTAATTACTTCAATGTCATCTCTTCATTGAGATCTTACCTGGCCTCCTATTTAACATTGCTCTCCATCTCAGCCCTTTCTTGCTTTATTTTTTCCATAGCACTGTATGTCATACCCTATATGTTGTTATTGTCTGCTGTGTTTATTCCATATTTCTTAAACCTAACATAGTGCCAACTATTTTAGTACCTGTGCAAGTCCAAGCAGTGCTCAGACACATGTAAAGCCTTCTCCCCATCCCAAACTAAATCTGCAATGTTGATGAAGTGGGTACCTACTCAAGAGTTTAAAAAAATCTCAGGATCAGGAACGTCAACTTCTTGGCATCCAAACTAGTAAATGACCTCTGTTTCATCCCCCAGACATCGGCTTGGACTAGATGAGTCCCCCTGAGAGGCATGTCCCAAATTCCACATCCTCTTGGGGGATACAGGCTTGTTTCTCTCCAGCTTGGAGTCTAAAGCCCTTCTTCCATGCAGTACATATATGTCTATTTCCACTGCACACTTCTAACTTTTAGTGCATCTCAGTTACATCATTGGGCAAATCGGACTTTGCCGACTATTCTCCTGTCTTTATGAAACTGAAGACTTTATGAAGCTTCCAGTCTAAAGGTTTCTCAACACTGCCCAAAGCAGTAACCCATCTGATCCAGTCTGACCACCAGCCCCTTTGAAGGCTTCTCTGGTTTGCCAGAGGAGTTAGTTACCTCCTCCTTTGTGATCCCAGGTTGCTGTGTGAGGCATCAATTTCTGCACTTATCATAAACTGTCATTTTATGTATCTTTCTCTCTCAAGGCTGTAAGCTTCTTGAAGGTAGAGTCAATATCATTTTAGCCTTGGGAACTAACATAGTATCTTTAGAGCACAGGCTAGTGACATACACATTTTAAAAATATCTGTTTATGTATAAACCTTTATTTAGTAGAAAATCATAGAACACTGCTACTTCCTAAAACACAGTCCAGAGGAGAAAGACCACAGGGATAAACAAAGATATATATTTTGTCTCCAAATAAGAAATGATCAAGGAGGAGTATCTACCCATTTTTAAAAAGCTGTTCTGTTTGAATACATTTTATTTTTATTCATTTTATAGGTAAATATTTCACCTTTATTTTGTTTAAATGACCAATATTAACTTTTCTCCATACAAACCCCTTTAATTTTTTTCTCCTAATCATAGTCAATATTTAATAGATACATAATATCAATGATTATACATGCTATGAGGGATTTTTTTAAAGGTATAAGTGTGGTTTTCACTAATATTTCCTACATTTGTATAGTGCTTTATTATATAAGTTAATGTCCTGAAATATTAACTGGTGATTCCCCCAAACGTACATGGTTCTTTGTTTCATATAACTAATCCTTTTTTGCTCAGTGAGAAATACCTTTTGTCTCAGGGCTGAGCAAGTTTGTCACTGAATGCAAAAGGAGAAACAGTCCCTATTCAGCCTTTGGATTTCAAAACAGACTCTTCCACAGAGGCTATCCTGAAAACGGAAGCTTTGAATTGCAAGGCTAGTATTTCTAGCAATAAACTTTACACAATTTAAGATTAATTCCTTTTGTGTAATTTATTTTGAAATGTCTCAAAAAGCAACAGGGATTGATGGACAAAATGAGAGTAGGTAGATGGATAGATACACGATATACAAGTAGAGTGAGATTTTTAATGGTGAAATCTACAGGTGGACATCACAAAATCTTTTCAAGTTGGCTATATATCTGAAGTTTTCATAACAAAATGTTTGAGAAAAAAGAAACCGAATCAAGGCATAAAATCATAGCATAAATGATACAGAGGGAAGATGAAAAGATGGTATGAGCTATTCGTTTACCTCTTCCCCACTCCCACATCCGCGCAGGGAATGGTAGATAAAGGTAGATCACAGTAGATAAAGGGCCTGAGGAAGAATGGGGAAAGGATCAGGGAAAAGCTGAATGTTGAGCCTCCTCTTGGGGAAACTGAGCCCAACTCTTCTAGGAACTCACCCATCATCTATCGAACTGCCCAGACTGAACATCATAGGGCCGAGAGGCCTTACCCCCTGAGTTAAACCTGGGGAAGGCGCAAGTCTTGAAGAGAATTTCTGCAGAGACTCAAGGAGCACAGCTGGGACTTTGTCTAGGTAGGGGGATTCCTTAGACAGACACCTCAACCCCAGAGTGTTGTGAAAACACAGTCAGAAATTTCCTGCATTCCTGAGAATGATATAAAAATGGTTAACTCGGGTTCTGTGGATTTAAGCATGCGTTGCTGTCAGATTGAGAAAAACGCAGTATTTATCACATGAATCTGGGGACAAGAGATGAGAAGAGGGACCTAGCAGCATCAGTGATTGCCAGTGAAGATGTAAGCCAATGAAAAGACCATCAGGATTAGATTATACTGGTGCTAATGGCCGGGTAAGATGATGGATTATTGCAACTTGATGCTTTCCTCCTAAAGTTGCCAAAACAGCATAGGACAGCCAGATAAATTTTAGTTTTAGGTGCAGAGTACTTTTTTTTAAAAAGTATTTCCCATGAAACATTTTGTTGTTTTTACGAAATTTAAACTTAACTAGATGTGCTGCGATTCATGGGCTTGCAAAGAGTCGCACACGACTGAGCGACTGAACTGAACCGAGACATCCTATGGGCTTCCCAGGTGGCGCTAGTGATAAAGAACCCACCTGTCAATGAAGGAGACGTAAGAGACCTGGGTTTGATGCCTGGGTTGGGAAGATCCCCTGGAGGAGGGCATGGCAACCCACTTCAGTGTCCTTGTCTAGAGAACCCCAGGGACAGAGGAGACTCCCAGGTGAGCTACAGTCCATGGGGTCGCAGAGAGTTGGACATGACTGAAACGACTTAGCACGCATGCAGACATTCTATATTTTTATTTACCACATCTGGCAACGCTACTCCAGCTGGATTTCTTCACAAATCTGCTTCACAGATTGTAGGTGCTGCTAAGGCAAGAAGATGGAGGAGAGAATTCCTGTGTAGGACTGCACTGACAACAGAAACTGTCTGAGCAAATGCCAAAGTGGCTGAGATTTCCTGCAGTCAACTGGATTAAATTATTTTCCAAAAGGAGGGATGTGGGGTCCCAGATTGAAACAAAACAGTTTAAAAAATAAAGAAAACTACAATTTTGCACATGTGAGTTCCATGGATTGCAATATTTTATCTGCTTCAATTTGAACTGCATAATAGTCCTATAAAGTTGTCAGAAGAGGCATCTTTGATGTTCAGTTCAGTTCAGTTGCTCAGTCGTGCCCGACTCTTTGCGACCCCATGAATCACAGCACGCCAGGCCTCCCTGTCCGTCACCATCTCCCGGAGTTCACGCAGACTCACATCCATCGAGTCTGTGATGCCATCCAGCCATCTCATCCTCAGTCGTCCCCTTCTCCTCCTGCCCCTAATCTCTCCCAGCATCAGAGTCTTTTCCAATGAGTCAACTCTTTGCATGAGGTGTCCAAAGTACTGGAATTTCAGCTTTAGCATCATTCCTTCCAAAGAAGTCCCAGGGTTGATCTCCTTCAGAATGGACAGGTTGGATCTCCTTGCAGTCCAAGGGACTCTCAAGAGTCTTCTCCAACACCACAGGTCAAACGCATCAATTCTTCGGTGCTCAGCCTTCTTCACAGTCCAACTCTCACATCCATACATGACCACAGGAAAAACCATAGCCTTGACTAGACAGACCTTAGTCGGCAAAGTAATGTCTCTGCTTTTGAATATACTATCTAGGTTGGTCATAACTTTTCTTCCAAGGAGTAAGTGTCTTTTAATTTCATGGCTGCAGTCACCATCTGCAGTGATTTTGGAGCCCCCAAAAATAAAGTCTGACACTGTTTCCACTGTTTCCCCATCTATTTCCCATGAAGTGATGGGACCAGATGCCATGATCTTAGTTTTCTGAATGTTGAGCTTTAAGCCAGCTTTTTAACTCTCCTCTTTCACTTTCATCAAGAGGCTTTTTAGCTCCTCTTCACTTTCTGCCATAAGGGTGGTGTCATCTGCATATCTGAGGTTATTAATATTTCTGGCAATCTTGATTCCAGATTGTGTTTCTTCCAGTACAGCTTTTCTCATGATGTACTCTGCATAGAAGTTAAATAAGCAGGGAGACAATATACAGCCTTAATGTACTCCTTTTCCTGTTTGGAACCAGTCTGTTGTTCCATGTCCAGTTCTACCTGTTGCTTACTGACCTGCATATTCTGGCCTGGTATTCCCATCTCTTTCAGAATCTTCCACAGTTTATTGTGATCCACACAGTCAAAGGCTTTGGCATAGTCAATAAAGCAGAAATAGATGTTTTTCTGAGACTCTCTTGCTTTTTCCATGATCCAGTGGATGTTGGCAGTTTGATCTCTGGTTCCTCTGCCTTTCCTAAAACCAGCTTGAACATCTGGAAGTTCACGGTTCACGTATTGCTGAAGCCTGGCTTGGAGAATTTTGAGCATTACTTTACTAGCATGTGAGATGAGTGCAATTGTGCAGTAGTTTGAGCGTTCTTTGGCATTGCCTTTCTTTGGAACTGGAATGAAAACTGACCTTTTCCAGTCCTGTGGCCACTGCTGAGTTTTCCAAACTTGCTGGCATATTGAGTGCAGCCCTTTCACAGCATCATCTTTCAGGATTTGAAACAGCTCAACTGGAATTCCATCACCTCCACTAGCTTTGTTTGTAGTGATGCTTTCTAAGGCTCACTTGACTTCACATTCCAAGATGTCTGGTTCTAGATTAGTGATCACATCATCATGATTATCTGGGTCGTGAAGATCTTTTTTGTACAGTTCTTCTGTGTATTCTTGCCACCTCTTCTTAATATCTTCTGCTTCTGTTAGGTCCATACCATTTCTGTCCTTTATCGAGCCCATCTTTGCCTGAAATGTTCCTTTGGTATCTCTAATTTTCTTGAAGAGATCTCTAGTCTTTCCCATTCTGTTGTTTTCCTCTATTTCTTTGCATTGATTGCTGAAGAAGGCTTTCTTATCTCTTCTTACTATTCTTTGGAACTCTGCATTCAGATGCTTATATCCTTCCTTTTCTCCTTTGCTTTTCGCCTCTCTTCTTTTCACAGCTATTTGTAAGGCCTCCCCAGACAGCCATTTTGCTTTTTTGCATTTCTTTTCCATGGGGATGGTCTTGATCCCTGTCTCCTGTACAATGTCACGAACCTCATTCCATAGTTCATCAGGCACTCTATCCATCAGATCTAATCCCTTGAATCTATTACTCACTTCCACTGTATAATCATAAGGGATTTGATTTAGGTCATACCTGAATGGTCTAGTGGTTTTCCCTGCTTTCTTCAATTTGAGTCTGAATTTGGTAATAAGGAGTTCATGATCTGAGCCACAGTCAGCTCCTGGTCTTGTTTTTGTTGACTGTATAGAGCTTCTCCATCTTTGGCTGCAAAGAATATAATCAATCTCCTTTCAGTGTTGACCATCTGGTGATGTCCATGTGTAGAGTCTTCTCTTGTGTTGTTGGAAGAGGGTGTTTGCTATGACCAGTGCATTCTCTTGGCAAAACTGTATTAGTCTCCCCTGCTTCATTCCACATCCAAGGCCAAATTTGCCTGTTACTCCAGGTGTTTCTTGACTTCCTACCTTTGCATTCCAGCCCCCTATAATGAAAAGGACATCTTTTTTGGGTGTTAGTTCTAAAAGATCTTGTAGGTCTTCATAAAACCGTTCAACTTCAGTTTCTTCAGCGTTACTGGTTGGGGCATAGACTTGGATAACCGTGATATTGAATGGTTTGCCTTGGAGACAAACAGAGATCATTCTGTCATTTTTGAGATTGCATCCAAGAACTGCATTTTGGACTCTTTTGTTGACCATGATAGCTACTCTTTGATGTTAGTGAAGTGAAGTATTAATTGCTCAGTCATGTCTGGCTCTTTGCGATACCATGGACTAAAGCTCGTCAAGCTCCACTTCCATGGAATTCTCCAGGCAAGAATACTGGAGAGGGTTGCCCTTCCCTTCCCCAGGGGATCTTCTCGACCCAGGGATCGAACTTGGGTCTCCTGCACTGCAGGCAGATTCTTTACCATCTGAGACACCAGGGAAGCCTGAGCTTCTTTGATGTTAAGAAGGATTAAATTGAAGTTCAGAGATATGATGAGAGGGTGGCTGAACCCATACCAGAACTCAGCCCTACTGGCTTATGCCCAACAAAGAGCATTTTACCTACGTGAGGAAACATGAATAACATGGCTAAAAAAATCACTGGACAAAACATAATTTACTTTGTTTGATGCAGGAGCTTGAGCCAATAAGAAATATAATTCAGAAAACTTTTGAGGGAATTGAGCTTTCTTGTGGGGTATATATAAACCAGATTGACCTTTAAGATCATATCCAAACAAAGTCTTACTAGTTTCTACCACTACTTGCTTAGAAAGTAATTTCTATTGCCAATGAATGGCAGTCAGAAAAGAGAAGTTTAGCCTTAGAATATTATAAGCCTGCAATTGAATTTTTAAAAAATGTTCTCTGTTCTGCAAGGACTTTAATCCATGATCACTCAGCACATTTGCAAATCACTTTTTTCTTGTACTTAACATACATGTGTTGACTTCACATGTACTTCATTCATATACTCATTCTTAAATATTTACAGGTTATAGACTGTGAATTGGGTATGTGTTAAGTACTAGATAATCAAAACAGACATGTCTTTCATGTATTTTCTGGTTTTTGAACATAAAATCTGAAGATTAGAGGGACCACTCCATTAATGATGAAATCTTTCTGCATCGCTTTATAATCACCAAGTGATTAGCCTGGAGACCTCAGGTGAAAGATATCACTTTCTTCCTGAGACAATACATTTCAATACGTCATGGATTTTGATACCAGTTTTAAATAGCAAAAACCATAGTTACATATAATAATTAAGAAAGGGGATGTACATATGAAGATGATGTAGGAAAAATGGGAGACTATGGTGATGACTTCTGGACACATAAGTGATCAGGACTGTTTTGTCTGAAAATGAGCCTGACTCAAAGACAGTCTTTCAATATGATAGCCTGAAAAAATTGCAGATATTTGCTAACTGATCTTTAGTGAGTTAAGGAAAATTTACTGTAAAAAGTCAATCTTCCTCACTGGAGGGGGAAAAAAGGAACACATGATTCTACTTTTTGCTGCTTATCCCAGAATCCCAAGATATTTATACACTTTGTGGGTCAAGTCTCACTCTCCTCACAAGTACAAAAATGGTAAAAGAGTCTTAAGATGCATTTCACCTAGAAGGTAGATATTAGAATGCTATGAGCCTTTTTCAGTGAGAGCTGAAAATGCTCATTTTGCTGGTACTTTCCCCACACCCATTAAAGAAATTGTTTCTAATCAAAGTAGAAATGGGAAGGCTTGCTTGAGGGGGAAAAAAAAAGGACTTTTGAGGCATTGGATTCCCAAACCCAGGTTAGGTTTGGAAGTCCCTATGAGAGACCCACATTCTGTCAGAAAGCTGTTGCATTGGCCAAAATGTTAGTTTCCATAAGATCTTGTTAAAAAAAACAAAAAAAACCTACACAGCATTTTTGGCCAACCCAGTAAACAGACCTAGAACATAAAGAACACATAATCTGCTAAACAACTCTTAAACAAGTGTGTTTGCTCACGGTAATCTTCCAAGCCAAGAATTTCGCTTCCTTTAGTAGTGTCACAGATTTACAAATTTCTGAATCAAGAGGCTGATGTTATTCTTCCTTTTGCATAACAAGAGAGACATCTTTTTTTTTTCCAAATGTGATTGCTGAAGTCATTTAAAGCTAGGAGAAGACAATGATTCCAAAGGTGAAGATAATACCTTTAGCTTCGGAAGTCTGTTCAGTGGAAACCCTGAGACTCTGAATTCTTTTTCTTCTCTTTGCAGGCTCCTGGATACCTTATGTTTTTTTTAATGTTAAAGTGATAAAGTTTATTCTAATTTCCACCCAGATGTCTCCCTTCCCTTCCAGGCTTGGTGCCCTCCTTTACCAACAGGCCCTGGGGTTGTTGCACCCCTCCTGGGGCTGCCAAAACGGCCTGGATTGGAGCTTCTAGGATTATTATTTTCACGGAGGCAGAAGGAGCCCTTTTGCACCCATCGTTCACAGCTTCCAAAGGACACCCTGCATCTTCCAGTGCTCTCTAACCCCATCTCTTGAGGAACCTTGCGCAAATCCTCCCAGAGATGGAAGAGAAAACTTCTGAGTAAGAAAGTGTCCTACTCAAAAGTATCTCTTCCTTATCAAACAAGAGGAGCCCGAGTTTACTGCCCCATTTCTCCTCTCCTGTAGATAGCCATCTGTGCAACAAATGGATGCCTCTCAAACGGGAGGAGAGCTTTGCCCCTTGTCTGTTATAAAAGTTTTAATTCTTGTGTCTTAGAATTTGATCTTAGCTTACAGACTTGTGTCTCTGTTTTCCTGCAGTGTCTGGTGTTATACCTTATTACAAAAATAGAGTTCAAGGTGAACATGCACAGGAAGATCTTCTTATCTGGACATATACCTGATATTTACGTATAGTGGAAGCTTTTAAAGCCTTCAGAATGAATGGAAGGAGTCATATGTCATATATCAGGCATGGTGATAGCTTGGGAAACACAGCTTGGTCTCTCTGTCCACCAACCTGTTTAGTTTCAAGATTATACTTTTAGAATTATAAAGCTAAAAACTACTAGCTGAACTTAGAGCTAAGAGAAAGATACATAGCTCATTTAAATGACTTCACCCAGGTTGCCTACGGCGAGCTTCAAACACCACAAAGTGCAGCAGCTGAGTTGAGACAGGCCTTCTTGTTGCCTAAGAACTTGCTGTTTTCCTAGCCAGCTATTCAGACATTCCCCAGGGAATAGTAAACAGCCGCTCATACAACAGTGCAACTTATTTTTCCTAACAGAAGAAAAGAGATCAAAACATTCCACAGTTACCATGACTCAAAATTAAATAATGGGATTCAAAGAGGAAGCTAATAATTCTATGAGAAAAAACAAGACTTTGAGGCTCAAGCTACTCTTACTATCATCATCATCATAAGAATTGTGTTTTACCCCCTTGGTCTTCCCAGGTGGCTCAGTGGTAAAGAAACTGCCTGCAAACATAGGAGATGCAGGAGATGTGGGTTTGATCCCTGAGTCAGGAAGATGCCCTGGAGGAGATGGCAACCCACTCCAGTATTCTTGACTATAAAATTCCATGGACAGAGGAGCTTGGTGGACCACAGTCCTTGAGGTCACAAACAGCTGGACACCACTAAGCATGTATGTGTGCAAGCAATTTAGCCCTCTACATTTACAAAATGCTTTCACATTTTCACTCACTTTATTCTTATCTCATCCCAGTTTAGAGATGAGAATAAAAAGATTTTGATAACGAAATAGCTTAACTTTTGAAAAAAGGAAACAAGGAAAGGGAAATTAATGTTTTTTCCTAACAAATGTGGTTACAGAAAACGTTTGTCAACTTACTGTAGTTTCCAAGAAGTTTTTTGCTCATAATCTTTTAAAGCGTCATAAGTTCATATTGGGACACTTTAAAAGATTATACTCTCTGAGCCATTCAAAGCATTTTACCAAGACTTTTAGCCTTAGGAAGAATGTCCAGAGCTAGAATTTATCTCCAGTTACTGGGAAATCACTCCTCAACTGGTACCAAAGTTATTAAAAGCCAATTTTTAGTGCTGTGTCTTAGTTAAAATAAGAAAAGCAAAATAGAATCTAAACACATGACAACACTCTTAAGCAAATTTGGTTTTGGTAGATCTTACAATTCAAACACTTTTCCTTCCCATCCCAGGTTGAACTCTTGTTTCCAAGCGTTACTGGAATATATTTGTTTGTTCAAGGAAACATCTCAAGTCTTCTATCATTTCCTTTTGTATTTGAAGACACACAATTACAGGGTAATAAATTAAGGTTCGTATATTAATTTTGTCCCTGTATTAAGACCACGTCTTAGTTTAGTGTAAGTTCCATTTAATGTCCACTTTGGAACTGAGTATTAATCTCGCTTAGAAAATGATTTGTTCTTTGCCTACAAGATTTTCAATGCCTTCTGTTCACCAACTTTCTACTTTCAACTGTCTCAGAATATTAAAACCCGCTTTCATATTAATAGAGTTCCTCATGTTCATCAATAATGTTTTTCTGTTTCCTCAAAGCAATGAGTTTAGTCTTCTCATTTCTATGGGCTTCCCTGGTGGCTCAGACGATAAAGCGTCTGCCTACAATGCGGGAGACCTGGGTTCGATCCCTGGGTTGGGAAGATCCCCTGGAGAAGGAAATGGCAACCCACTCCAGTACTCTTACCTGGAAAATCCCATGGACAGAGGAGCCTGGTAGGCTACAGTCCATGGGGTCGCAAAGAGTCGGACACAACTGAGAGACTTCTTCACTTCTCATTTTCTCTGTAGTAATTCTCCCTCTTATTTTTGGCCAAGGTAGACCATAAAGGGGACATGACATATATCTCAGGACTTCTCATTAAATCATATTTCTTTATGATTAGAAACTTACTTAATCTTTCAAAAGATTATGCTCTCTGAACCATTTGAAGCATTTTACCCATCTCATAAAGTCATAATGAAATACATTTCTTCCTGGAAAGGGAGTCTCCCTTACTGTTCTTATGCTTGCTCCATCCCGTGGGAAAATGAGAGATGCCTTCCACAGTTTGTCATTGACCCACCCTCATCTTACTCCAAAAGAATTTTTCTTATACTTTTTTTCAGTTCCATCAATATATAAGTGAGAATGGAAACATTTTTGTTTATTTTGAATGTAGGATTTCCTTCTGCGAAGTGCTATTGTCAACAGTAATTTAGCAGAGATTTCAGCTGGAAATTAAATGTGTTTACTTAAGGAATCAAATATTTGAAGATACTTCAGATGACAATTGAGAAGGAGATGCCAGAAGTCTGGGAGATGAAGAGACTGGGGATTGTTCCTGGGAGACTTATCCTCAGAGAGAGAGAGTAAAGGCGCTGCAGCCTGATGCAAGGGTGATGCCGCACACAGGAAAGCGGGTTGCTCTGACAGCAGCATCGTTCCTGGTAACAGCTTGAGCTCAGGCCCAGTCACTTCAAATGATTCTAATGAAAAGCAGGATGTATAGAGCAACCCAGACAGATCTGGGTTTAGGTCCAGAATGCAATTCTTACTAGCTATAGCAGAAACCACGAGAAATGTACTTAGCTTCACTGAACCTCAGTTTCCCCATTTGCAGAAGGATGAAAATCAAAAAGACAGGCAAACACTGGATGTGTAAAGTAGTACTGTGGGCTTGTGTAGCTAAAGTTGGGAAAGAAAGGTCTCTCCAATGGAGAGACCCATAGTGTTTAGCTCTGTCTGGGCTCTGGAGAGCACATCCACATATTAGGCTTACTTGTCACCATGAGTGGTACCACAAAGTGCCCTGGGAGTGGTACAGCTAACATCTTGAAGCAGCAGTGATAGGTGGGCATCTGACAATCACTGCCAGTCAAAAGCTTTAGGATGAGAAGCTGAGCTTTTAAGTGTGTATTCAATATCCCTCCTGTAGACTTTGAGATTATTTGTGAAGGATTCTTAGAGATAAGGTGATTATAAGTCTACTTTTCTCATAGTTCATGAAACCAAATGTGTTGCATAACATGGGTACCTTCTAGAAAAACCTGTGTTATGAGACTTTAGACACATTCATGTGACGCTTCACACTCTATCCTCAGGAAGTCTGTGACTAGTAGGGAAGACTATGCCTAAATGATTACCAAACCAAGGTGATAAAGCCTATGAATGAGGTTTAAAGAAGGTATTTATTTAGGACAGTGCAAAAGGCGACCAGAGAACTCTATGAGACTAAAGAGGGAGGTACTATGATTTCATAGTAATTCACATGAAAACACAGCTGGAGACACAGTTCATGCAAGGGGCAAGGAGGCAAGGGTTTCCACGAAGGATAGACACCATGTGAAAAAGCACAGCACACGAAACTGGTAAAGGAGGGTGGGGTGGTGGGACATGGGTGCGTCTTGGGAAGTGGGAAATGGAGAGTAGAGAAACAACAGTTTTAACAGGAAAGATACTGAGCGCGTCTTTGAAAATGCTGAGTGAAGTCGATATGAATCTAGAAAAGAACTACATGTTTAGTAAGCGTGTGTGTCGGAAGCCAGCAGCACGTGTTTTGAAGTTTGGTGAGCCACCCACTACGTACCGATCCCTGGGTGACACTAGTGTAACACAGGCAGGGACACAAGGGAGACCGGTGACGGCGAGTGAAACGGAAAGAGCGGAGGGGAAAGGAGGGTGTTGAAGGGTGCTTTCATAGATGTCAATGGAGGAAGACATTTTAAGAAAGTTAGTGGATAGTATCAAATGGAAATGAGAGGACAAGTGAAAAGTCAGATGCGAAATGGCCATGGATTTATGAAGGTAGAGCTTGTGAGTGGTATGGCAAGTGGTTGGAAAAGCTTGGATGTCATGGTCAGCGTTGGCTAGGATGTGAAAGAGTGAATTAGAACATTGCTCGTCATGTGAGGGGAGGGAGGGAGGGATTAATTAGGAGTTTGGGATTAATAGATACACAATGCTATATATAAAATAGATAAATAAGAAGGACCTACAATATAGCACATGGAACTATATTCAATATCTTGTAATAACCTATAATGGAAAAGAACCTGAAAACAATATAGACATATAACTTCACTGTATACCTGAAACTAACACAACGTTGTAAATCAAGTACACTTCAATAAAAGTTAATAAGTAAAATAAAATCATACTTAATGGTGAACAAAGAACATTACCCATAAAATAGTATGAAGTCTCAATATTTAAAAGTTGAGGAGAATTAAGCTGGTAAGAAGCGATGGACAGACTGAAGACTTAGGAGCCCAAACACTCGTTAGTGACTGGTCTTCTACAGCGGTCCTCACTGCTCCCCAGGAACTCACTTTAGCTTTGCCCCTCTCTCCCATCTCTGCCTCTCAGTGGCCATTTCATGTGTGTGTGCTCAGGCACTCAGTTGTGTCTGACTCTCTGTCACCCCATGGACTGTAGCCTGCCAGGCTCCTCTGCTCATAGAATTTTTCCAGGCAAGAATACTGGAGTGGGTTGCCATTTCCTTCTCCAGTGGATCTTCCCATCTGAGGGATTGAACCCCCGTCTCCTGAATTGCAGGCAGATTCTCTACCGCTAGAGCCACCTGGGTATCTTCCCCTGTTTTAACCACTGGACTTCACCTTTACTCTCTCATTCTCTGTGGATGTCTTTATCTTACATTTCACAAAGCAAACAAAACAAAACAAGAACCAGCCAGATGCCTGCTCTCCTTTGCGTGGAACTGTATAGGAAGATGAGAAATTTTTATCAAGGAAGAGATAGGGGAAACAATATCTTAAAGAGACGGAGAAGTTCCAGTCAAGTCCCCAGAAGACAGGGAACTAGTTACCAAGAGGGTGGCAATAGGGCTGTGAGGTTTTCACCATACAAGGAAGGATCGAGAAAACAAGTGAGCAGAACGGGCAGGGAAGTCAGTCATGAGCAAATGAGTCTTAGGGGCTGACAAACAGAGAATATGAGGATCAGGCTTCTGGAGGGGATTCAAATTCTCATCATTAAATTTCTTTTTGGGGTTAAAGTAGATGGCCACTACAAAAAAGCACACATTTCCATGAAGGAAGCAAGTCTTAACTGGGAGTTAGAGGTATGTGTATGAGAGTGGGGGTGGGGATGAAAAGAGAAGGAAGGAAGTGGAGAGAAAAGCCTTTTTGGCCCCTCATCATTAGCAGAGAGGCGTTTCTCACTTTGAAAACAAATGCTTCTTTTTCAGGGAGAAGTGGAAAGAACGTACACAATACTATTTGTTCATTAAAGTGAATGAAAGAGGTACAGGAGGATCCACAAGGAATTACTAAGTGAAAACAGTGTTTGACAGAACAGCGTGCGTGTGTATGTGTGTCAGAGAGAGAGAGTGTGACTCTGTGTGTGTGTGTGAGAGTATGCGTGTCAGTGTGTGTGTGTGTGAGAGTATGTGTGTCAGTGTGAATGTGTGTGTGTGCATATGTGTCAGAGAGTGTGAATGTGAGTGTGTGTGTGTGCATGTGTGTCAGAGACAGTGTGAATGTGTGTGTGAGAGTATGCGTGTCAGTGTGAATGTGTGTGTGAGAGTATGTGTGTCAGTATGAATGTGTGTCAGAGAGAGAGTGTGAATGTGAGTGTGTGTATGAGATAGAGAATGTGTGTCAGTGTGAATGTGTGTGTGTGAGAGTATCTGTATCAGTGTGAATGTGTGTGTGAGAGTATGTGTGTCAGAAAGTGTGAATGTGAGTGTGTGTGTGAGAGAGAGTATGTGTATCAGTGTGAATGTGAGTGTGTTTGTGTGTATGTGTGTCAGAGAGAGAGAGAGGCCCAGAAGGAGATACACAGATCTCAATGCTAAGCGAGGCTCTCTAGGAGCAGTAGGCATGGAGGGGATTTCAGAGGCTGATCCATGTTTGGTGAGGCCTGAGGCTTATACAATTCTAGAACCTTGCAAATTAGTTATGAAAGACAGTATTTGTTTGGGGGACTGCAAACTCCATTAGCTCCGCAATAAATCTCTCTATACATGATTTCTATAGTTTTCTCTATGCTTAGTGTAGCTTTTCCACAATGAGCCTGGATCATTTTAGAACTAAGAAACCAAAGCAGAAGTTGTGTAAATATTTTTAAGGTCAGCCACATTTTCTAATTGACTTACATTAGATTTATTTTGAAATGATCATTAGAGACGGTTTCTAATTAGAAGGACTGCTGAGCTTAAGAGCTTGTGATGTCATTCATGATGTATTTCTAGAAAGGTATCTGCAAAGTTCCTAGCTTGAGCTTACCCTTGAATTCTATTTGTTACATAAAGCACCATAGATAAATATCCTGAAACAAGAGAAAATTTAAAGAACTTATCAGGAAAATCTTGTTGTTTTTTTTTTCCTTTAAAAAATGGGCATGAATTGTGTGGATTTTAGTAACCCAGTGTAAGTGAGTTTGCATACATTAGGTTAGCTCCTC
Source organism: Capricornis sumatraensis (assembly GCF_032405125.1). NCBI lineage: Eukaryota > Metazoa > Chordata > Mammalia > Artiodactyla > Bovidae > Capricornis > Capricornis sumatraensis. The sequence goes on along the minus strand of NC_091075.1, from coordinate 7,068,397 downwards.
CCAGTAAGAGTTGTTGCTGCATTAAGCACTCTTTCTAATAGCTTGAGCTCCACCTCCCTTTCCTGTAATGACGGTTCCCTGATATCACACTTTAAACTGGAAGGAGCTTCTGTGGAGGGTTTTTTTAGTAACAGGAAGTGACTGTGTAAGAGAAGTTTGCACGGGCTCACTTCGTCCTCTCAGTCGTCAAGGAAGTGCCTTACTGGAAACGATTCAGGGACTCTCCCCGTGCGTTCTTCTCAGTGACCGTGCCGCTGAAGGGTGTATTGAGAAAAAGCAGGTTTTCCTTACCTTCACAGAACAGGGACTTCTATGACTCGACGTGGCCCCCAGGCTGACCCCTCTGGGATTAGAAGTATTCCTCTCAATCAGACCGAGGATTTTATTATCCAGCTCCATGCTTTCACACCTGCCCCCGGGGGACATGGGAAAGCCACATTTTACAGAGGTAATCAAAAATTATTATATTCGTGAATGACATGGAGGTGTTATTTATGCATGATACCCGCCACCCCTAGAATTTCCAGGTCTCTAATCTCATATTCATTAGTTGCTGCCATTAGAGAACTTTAAAGAGTATTGAAGTTTAAGTTTCACTTACCCGCACATTTATTCTAAGTAATCTAGTAAGATATAAACAAGTTGAGGGATTTTCACAGGCTGATAACAATGACCAGAACTAAACACTCCCAGTAAGCCAGGTGCTTTACATTCATTTTCTTATTCAGTGGGTACAATTCATTACAGTAGTCAGCATTTACCTGCATTTTATGGATGAACAAACTTGGATTTAGTAACTAACTTACTGATTTATGCAAAGTCAAACTCCAAGACAGTGACAGGGCCAAGATCACACTCAGATGTGTAGGATTCTATAGCTTGTCTCTTGGCCATTTTTGCTCTATGTCTTCAACGAACTGACAACAAATCCCTAGGATTATTTGCCACCAAATGGAAATATCATATCAGAGTCAAAGGGTGTCTGGAAGTTACTTTAAAAAGAAGCTAGTCCAACCTGCATCATTTATCTGAGAACCAGAATGAATTGCTTACATTCCCATGAGTATTAACTGATAATGTAAAAATTTAAATCAGATTTTCTGACTCTAGTCCATTTTTCTTTCCATTGTATCATGCTGACATGATGGAGAAATCTTCTCATTAAAAACATAATTCAAGAGAAAAGGTATTCATTATGTTATTTTTCTTTACATTTGTTTTGTCTTCCTCATCATTTTTCATCTCCTGAAAACAACCCCTTGAATTGGGGTAGGAATTTTTTTCAGGAGTCCTTCTCAAAGTTGTCTCCAAGTAAAATAAATAGGTGGATGATCTAATCACACGATGTGGCAGAGGTTACTTGGGCTGTCTGTCCAACCCTCTGCATTCTTTGAGAGTGGCTCCTAGGCAGAGGCTCTGGCAGCCATGCTTGCTGATACTACTTGACCTCACTTCCTTGGTTATAGCTGATTGGACCAAGAGTAAATAACCGATTCCAGCTTGGCCCGTGAGATTCTCTTCTGTGTGCAGAGGGCACTAAGAATGAAGCAGCTGGGTAGGGAAATGCAGAGCTGTGAGATGGAAAGCCTTCGCAATTTTCTAGTCTTGAATCAAGCCTGAGGCATGACTGCCTTCCTACCCTTATATTCTGCTAATTACCCCATTTCTTTTGTAATGAATTATCTGTTTTTTCTTAAGCTAGCTTTTTGGTGTCTCTGAATAATACACCTCAACCCTCATATTTCTATTTATACTTGCCTCAGGCTGTGGAATATCTGTGCCTCATGGCCCACATGCAATGTCACCATATGCAACTACTGGGTGTACAGTAATCTCTTCATGGCCCCAAAGCTTATATATATATAGTATCAAGTTTGTTAGCCTATGCCCAGCGTTTCCTGCAGTCCTCTGAGAAGAGTCTCAAAATTCCTTTAATAAGTGCCCCAAATCCTTCAGGTTAATTAGATTACCAATTAATTAATTAGTCCAATGGAATCGGACTAGACTGAATGTTAAGCCTCTGAGGTAGCTTTCCTGACCTATTCTGAACCAGACTTGCCTGCCAAGAGGTCACAATACTTTCTGGTGTTACATTCCTTTGTGACAAACATGTTGTTGAGCGCAAACCCCAGAGGGGATCATTTTGATACGACCCTCTGTGACCTCCAAGACCCCAAATGACCAGCTCCTGTGCTCTGTTTCTGAGCTCATATCACCCACTCCCCTCCGCTTTGCCTTTCCAGGCACACTTAGCCCATCACAGAACACACCAGTGTGCTTCTCACACAGGAGCTTGGTGTCTGCACTTTCTTCCACGTGTCTTGCTTCCCCCATGTTCTTCAGAGTCTGTCTCAATTGTTACTTTATTAAGAAAACCTTTGCTGATGAACTTATTTAAAATGGCTTTCTCATACCCATCACTACTGGCCTTTAATTCTAATTTTCTCCTTAGAATTTTTTATGATCTTGATTTCTTATTTGCTTACTGTTCTCCCCAGCCCCCATACAGGCTTAATATATGTCCCATGAAAGAAGGGCATTTGTCTGCTTTTATTCGTTGCCCTGTTTCTTGGCACATAGTATGACCTCTCTCCATAAATATTTGTTGTTGAATAAATATGACTGTGTGATGAAGTTTAATTCAAAACATTAACTCAAATCTAACAGTAAATTAGATGCTTATTTAAAATTTATGCAAATAACCTCAATAACCTCAGATATGCAGATGACACCACCCTTATGGCAGAAAGTGAAGAGGAACTAAAGAGCCTCTTGATGAAAGTGAAAGAGGAGAGTGAAAAAGTTGGCTTAAAGCTCAACATTCAGAAAATGAAGGTCACGGCATCTGGTCCCATCACTGCATGGTAAATAGATGGGGAAACAGTGGAAACAGTGCCAGACTTTATTTTGGGGGCTCCAAAATCACTGCAGATGGTGATTGCAGCCATGAAATTAAAAGACGCTTACTCCTTGGAAGGAAAGTTATGACCAACCTAGATAGCATATTCAAAAGCAGAGACATTACTTTGCCATCAAAGGTCCATCTAGTCTAGGCTATGGTTTTACCTGTGGTCATGTATGGATGTGAGAGTTGGTCTGTGAAGAAAGCTTAGCACTGAAGAATTGATGCTTTTGAACTGTGGTGTTGGAGAAGACTCTTGAGAGTCCCTTGGACTGCAAGGAGATCCAATCAGTCCATTCTGAAGGAGATCGGTCCTGGGTATTCTTTGGAAGGAATGATGCTAAAGCTGAAACTCCAGTACTTTGGCCACCTCATGCGAAGAGTTGACTCATTGGAAAAGACTCTGATGCTGGGAGGGATTGGGGGCAGGAGGAGAAGGGGACGACAGAGGATGAGATGGCTGGATGGCATCACCGACTTGATGGACATGAGTCTGAGTGAACTCCGGGAGTTGGTGATGGACGGGGAGGCCTGGCGTGCTGCGATTCATGGGGTCGCAAGGAGTCGGACACGACTGAGCGACTGAGCTGAACTGAACTGAACCTCAAAGAACTGATAAAGTTGGGATACAAAGGAAGCATTAACAGAGGCTTTAAAACTCTGCTTTCCTCTATGCAGGGGCATGTTTTGTCACTCAGTTGTGTCCGATTCTTTGTGACCCCATGAACTGTGACCCGCCAGGCTCCTCTGTCCATGCAATTCTCCAGGCAAGAGTACTGGAGTGGGTTGCCATTTCCTCCTCCAGGGGATCTTCCCCACCCAGGGATTGAAGCCAGGTCTCCTGCATTGCAGGCAGATGCTTTACCATCTAAGCTGCTAGGGAAGGCTTTCCTCTATAGATCACTAAATAATTGCATGCAACAAAATTATAGTCTTAATATGACATTATGACCCAAGGTTTGGAGTAGAGTAAAAAGAAAATCACGCTACCAAACTTTTAAACACAAACAGAACAAAGCCTTCAAACCCTTGCATTAGTTTCACTGGGTATGTATTATCCTCACTGGGATCTGTTCATTGATTCTGTAATACTTAGCTGATTAGGTCAGGCTCCAGATGTCTTTGCTCAGGACCCTACCCCTAATCATCCTGATTTTTCAATTAAACTTGAGCCTTAGCGAACTTAAATACCTTTTCTTAAGGTCACTTGACTTATAAGGGGCAGGATAAGAATGTGTTCTGAGACCTATGACTTTTTAATCTACTTTTGAGTTGCTAGTGAATTGTCACTACAGCAGGACTATAGAGGACTGTGTTATTCCCAAATAATTGGGCTCAGGTTTTCCACTGTGAGGGGCATTTCTGCTTCAGTTCCAAAGAAAACAACCTATCATTGCCCGCACTGAAAGTTAGCTGACTTACAGAGTCAGATATCAAGAGAGGCTTGGGAGACAAGCTATGAAGACCACTTGCTTCACCAATGGCCTTTTAGGTGGCTCCTTGTTTTTCTCAGTTGGGAATTATAGATCAGGATCCAGATGAGATGCAGGGGGTCTATGAGTCACTCCAAGTCAAATTAAGTACAAAAGTATATTATATCTGTTATATGTTCAATGTATATTTCTGAAGAGAGGGTCAAAATCTTTTTGACCTTCCTAAAAAGGTCAAAGAATGCTCAAACTACCGCACAATTGCACTCATCTCACACGCTAGTAAAGTAATGCTCAAAATTCTCCAAACCAGGTGTCAGCAATACGTGAACCTTAAACTTCCAGATGTTCAAGCTGGTTTTAGAAAAGGCAGAGGAACCAGAGGTCAAATTGCCAACATCTGCTGGATCATCAAAAAAGCAAGAGAGTTCCAGAAAAACATCTATTTCTGCTTTATTAACTATGCCAAAGCCTTTGATTGTGTAGATCACAATAAATTGCGGAAAATTCTTCAAGAAACAGGGATACCAGACCACCTGACTTGCTTCCTGAGAAATCTGTATGTAGGTCAAGAAGCAACAGTTAGAACTGGACATGGAACAACAGACTGGTTCCAAATAGGAAAAGGAGTACGTCAAGGCTGTATATGATCACCCTGCTTATTTAATTTATATGCAGAGTACATCATGAGAAACGCTGGGCTGGAGGAAACACAAGCTGGAATCAAGATTGCGGGGAGAAATAAATAATGTTCGATATGCAGATAACATCACTCTTAAGGCAGAAAGTGAAGAAGAACTAAAGAACATCTTGATGAATATGAAAGAGGAGAGTGAAAAAGTTGGCTTAAAACTCAACATTCATAAAACTAAGATCATAGCATCCAGTCCCATCACTTCATGGCAAATAGTTGGGGAAACAGTGGAAACAGAGAGAGCCTTTACTCTTTTGGGCTCCAAAATCACTGCAGATAGTGACTACAGCCATGAAATTAAAAGACACTTGCTCCTTGAAAGAAAACTTATGACCAACCTAGACATCATATTAAAAAGCAGAGACATCACTTTGTCAACAAAGGTCCGTCTAGTCAAGGCTATGGTTTTTCCAGTGGTCATGTATGGATGTCAGAGTTGGACTATAAAGAAAGCCGAGCACCGAAGAATTGATGCTTTTGAACTGTGCTGTTGGATAAGACTGTTGAGAGTCCCTTGGACTGCAAGGAGACTCAACTAGTCCATCCTAAATGAGATCAGTCCTGGGTGTTCATTGGAGGGACTGATGTTGAAGCTGAAACTCCAATACTTTGGCCACCTGATGTGAAGAAGTGACTCATTTGAAAAGCCCCTGATGGTGGGGAAGATTGAGGGCAGGGCGAGAAGGGGACAACCGAGGATGAGATGGTTGGATGGCATCACTGACTCAATGGACATGGGTTTGGGTGAACTCCGGGAACTGGTGATGGACAGGGAGGCCTGGCGTGCTGCAGTTCATGGGGTCGCAGAGTCGGACACGACTGAGTGAACTGAACTGAACTGAAAAAGGTAATAATCACTGACCCATTTTAAGTTATCGCCATGAGCGGCCACTTTAAATTCAAATCTTACGGTGGCTTTCTTTGTCTAAGAGTACACTTTGATTTAAAAAATGTATTTTTTTTTACCATGGAAAAACTATGAAAAATTTTAAAAATGACTCCTTGAATTAAATACTATTCAGTAAATCTTTATTTGAGGTGGCCTCCTTGTGACATTTCAAGTGAACAGAGAATTATAGAGGCAGTATTCTTGGGCTAAGAGTTTTCCAAGTTGATGGTGACAAAGAAGTCTAGTAAATCCCTGTTAGACTCTTTGTTACTCATTGCTTGCTTTAAACTTACACGGATATAAACTTCCTGTGTTACTGTTGCTCCTTCTTACCTGTCATTCAAAGAATAAATCAGCCTAGAAAGTTAATAGAAATGATATTAATATGAATTATTTTTTATCAATAGGATAGTAGGTTAGGCCAATGTGACTATGAAGCTTATTTTACAAATAGTTTTCCCTAATTTATGCATGACTTCTGAACTGTTTTTCCCCTAGACTACCATTGAGAGTTAACAATCTGCCCAGTAACCCAGCAATCGGAGGAATCAGAGAAAGAGGTGTATCAGAGAAAGTATATTTGGAGACCTTAGACTTTTATTACACATTCAAGGGTCTTCAGTGCAAATGTCTCCCAAAAAAATTATCCAATAAAGTCTTTTTATGCCATTGTTTAATAGGCTCATTCAAGGATTACTTAATTATTTAAATTCTACTATTTGATTATAGCCAAGACATTGTTAGTTTGTAGAATCCTCTCTGGTAGAAAAGAATCTCAAGTTTATGGCTTACTGCCTCTTAGGGCATTACCATTTTTGTATCTAGTCTAGTATCTTACTCTAACATTCCTTCATTAAATTGCCTGTAAATACCCAACTCTTCAAATGTTCTTTGAATGGAAACCTCATCAATGGGCTGAATTAAAACTGTGGACATATGTTCATTATGTATTTGTAGAAGAGTTGTGGTTTTAACTCTTTGTGCCTTGTACATTAGCAGCGCTGGATGTCTATACTTTAAACCATGGAATGTCCAGTCACCAAAAGTGACTGCTGGTGGGCACACAAGCCCAAAGCCCCAGACTTGGTTTTTATGGTTACATGCTATAGTTGCCTCATCAGTACACACAAGAAGTGTAAACTCCTAAGGAAAACAATTACACTCAACAGAGAAAACAGAAGCCACAATCTTGGGAATAACCCACAGATCACTTAATTTCTCTCTTGCATTTGGAAGACAGAGAAATGAGACTCAGAGGGGTCAAGTGGCAGATAGCAACACCAAGGCAAGAATTAAGGACACTAGTGTTCTTTTTCCCTCAAATGTCCACATCTCCTCCCAGCCTGCCACCAAGGTTGCATGTTATGCTTTGATCTTAAATCATAAGCCAAGTCTTTTTAGGGAAGATTCTGGAGAACAAAGCATATTTTCAAACATAAGACAAGGATAAATCAATAGCATGTTCTATAATGGAAAAGTTTCCAGATGTTCAAAGACCAGGACTGAAACCTCTGGAGACACAGAATGAGCAGTGTTGTCTGAAATACTACAGTCAAGCAATGACTTTTAGGTTTTACTTTTTGTTACTGTGATTAGTAGTCTGAGTGTGCTCCTGGCTATTGGTGGGAGAAAGAAATTACTCAATAAAGAATTTACTCTGTGTAAATGTGTTTTAGATCCATAAGGCATGGTATCTGAATTATTTTAGTAATTGGGAGCTCTAACAGTTGTGGCTTAAGGAGGTAATAGAAGAGAAAAGCTCTGCTCACAAAATTTTCAAAGTAGCATTGGCCTTGGGCAAGAATGAATATTTCAAGAGTTTAACCCAAGGCTATGTAGCTTAATAATTTTAACAAGTGTCTGAATGTGGTCTTTGCATGTCTGAAAAGAGAGCCTAGAGAATGGCAATATTGCTTATACACGTGAACCCTGTGACTGCCCTCAGCCTGCATACCTGTCTATTGCACCGCTGCCTTTGTGATGCGCCAAGTCGCTGAGCTGATGCCACAGCCCTCTGCCAAAACTCTCGCGGCGGTGCTCTGGGGAAGCGTGCAGGCAGGGGAGCCAGATTGGACCAGAGATAAAGTGCGGCTGCAGGTGCTGTTCAGACCGCGAAAGGTTACAGGTGAGCACAGTTCTGGAGAAACCACATCCTCTTACAACTAGCGGCGATGAGGTTTGGCCTCCTTACTGGGACTGCTCTGAGCTAGTGAAACGTTCTCGTTGACAAGGGCAGAGTGACAGGTTGAGACAGGATACAGCATCGATGAATATACTCTGTTTCGATAAGAGATACCGTGATACATGCAAGCCTTGGCATTTTTTTCTGGCTAAATGTTAGCCATGGTGCAGTTCTCGCCTTAAGTATGGGAGGGTGACATAAAACCTTCCAACCATGTATTCCCATAGCAACCTGCATTTGCTAATTAGGCTGCTAATTACCCTTGATGTTAATTGTGCGTTTGCTCTTTTAGATTAGAAACCCTGAAGGCAGGCACGCCTTTAGCTTGCTGATATCACTGCGCCTCCAGAGCCTCACAATGATCATTAAATGTTTGACAAGAGAACAAGTAGTCAGGAACAACTGGGACTGAGGTCAACAAGGATACCAGGGAATCCTGAACGTGGGATGCTTGGACTACAACGTCATGGGTAGGTTGCTCATCATTTCTCTAGATGCCTTTTCTCCACGGAGTCCATGTGATTTCTTCCCTCCTCATCTCAGTACTTCTGCCTGTGGGAGAAGGAGCTGAGGAAGTCCTAACAGCTAAGAAGACTGTAAGAGGAGACCTTCCTGCTGCAAGCCATAGAGATTTAGGCATCAGCAAGCAGGGTGCATGCGTGCTAACATGCTGTTTCCCACCCTATGGACTGTAGCCCATCAGGCTCCTCTGTCCATGGGATGCTCCAGGCAAGAATATTGGAGTGGGCTGCCGTTCCCTTCTCCAGGGGATCTTCCCAACCCGGGTCTCACACCTCCTGCACTGGCAGGCAGGTTCTTTTTGGCTTCCCTGGTGGCTCAGATGGTAAAGGCACCTGCAAAGAGGGAGACTCTGGCTTAATCCCTGGGTTGAGAAGACAGCAGCCCACTCCAGTATTCTTGCCCGGAGAATCCCATGGACAGAGGAGTCTGGAGGGCTACAGTCTGTGGGGTTGCAGAGTGGGGCACGGCTGAGTGACTAATATACACAGTGCCACCTGGGAAGCCCCCAGCAAGAAGGGTCCTGGAGGGATTTCAGAGTTGAGGGGTCCTTCCCAATTCCCTGGAATCAAACCTGCAGTCAGGTAGATGCTTGAGAAGTATAAATAAGGATAAAATCCTGTCTAAGAGCAAGTAGTAAGCATGATTCTCTCCTCTCCTAATAAGCTCTGTGTTTTTAAGAGAAATGACCTCGTTTTTAGATCTTAGATCTGCTGGATACCCTGACATTGGAATATCAGAGTTTGTTACGATGTGAGTTTCTCTATAGGGACAGAAGAAGAGCAAAGAAGTCATCCAAACATTGCTACACTACCGTTTATTACAGGGTTGAAAATACACAAAATAACACCCTCTAACAGGGCTATAGGAAAGACATAGCTTGAGAATTTTATGGGTCAATAGGAGTAGATTCCTTGGTGTTTCTGTTATTATTGTTGTTTTAATATGGCATACTACCATCAAGGTTGTTTTTTATTTACATAATATTCCATTCTTTTGAAGAAGCAGAGAGTATAAAAAGTGAATACTCTTAAAGATTCAGGTGATAGGAAACGTAATTCTCAACCAGCATTGTAAATAAGTTAAACCTGTTTTTATGTCAAGAAAACCTTGGCACTTACTCTAACATTTGTATCATGTGGTTAATGCTTTTGCACACTGTCTGCAGAGGAAATATGCTCATATTGATTTATTGAAAACAAAATTGAACATGCAGAGCAAAATTACAAATTTTATTGTGAATGTGGAACAGTGGCAGAATATGCCACCCCAAAATATGTCACTTCAGCAGAAGGATTATTTTGAACAAAAGATACTTGAAAAACAGCAGATACAAAAAATCATTCTGATCTCCCCTCTTTCTTCCTGCAAACAGGAGATAAAATTAGCTTGTGAAAGATGCCCTCCCTATACTAGGAAGAAAGAAGCATTTATATTATCAAGGATGGGAAATTAAGAAGAGGAATCCATATGAACAGACCTCATTAAAATAATTCTTATCTTCCTTTAGCCTCATCATATGTTATAGTTACTTTTCCACAATTGTTTTTCTCTGATCAGTTTAGAACAAAAGTATTTAGACTTTGCCACTTCTTCAGGTCTTCATTTCCTAAGAGGGTTCCCATGTCACAGAAAATCTGTGAGCTTGTCTCTTATTAAGCTGTTTTTTCTTACAGAGCCCAGACAAAAATTTTCCTCCTCTACACTGTTCTTGGAAATAAGCATTTCAGCAGGAACATTATACATTTTATAATTGTGTCTATATCAAAAAAGCAAAGTAGAAAATTAGATCAGGTTATATTCATATAAATATAACCACATTTTGGTGTCAACTATAATTTTCCTTTAATTTATCAAAATGTATTGCTCAGATCTGTGCATAATACCAAGTTATGACATTCTCTAGGAGGATTGGAGGACTAAATTTTAAGTCATGTCCAATAATTATAATATTTTTCTCAGTATCTCATTGCTGTTTAATATTGACTGTGTGGATTTAGGTAAAAATATCATCAAATAAAACAGTATGATCTTAAAATTATTCTCTTAAATCTATATTGTTAAAGGTGAATTTCATTGGGACAAATATTTGGAACGACTTTTTTCTTAAGGAACAGACATTGGCAAAAAAATTTTATTCAAATTATTTTAAATTATTACAAAGGAGGTGAGAAAGTGATACTTCTAATAACTATATCTGAAGTATTGAATAATTTAGACACCATATTCTTGCGAGCTATATAAAATGTTTATGATAAGAGAAATAGTTTACCTTTCTATTTGATTGTTCATTAAGTAATATTTATTTAAACTCTATCGGTTTAAATGTGGATTTTTTACACCTGTGTTGTAGTTTCAAGATGTGACTACAGTTCTTGATTTTAATTCACCAGCAGTTTTGAAGTTTGCAGCAGCACATATGAAGGTTCAGAGCCAAGTGAAGACTGCCCAGTGAGGCAGTTTCCAAGCTGAACCCACACTGGATTCATCTACAGATGGTGAAGAAATAATGGAATAAATTATGGAGACATTTCTCCTGCATGAAATTTTGGGGAGACTTTGAATTTGCTAACAGCTTTACCAAAAGTCACAAGCTAACATATGACAGTTTGATGTCTTATCTTGTGATCACATTTTTTTGTCTAGCTGATAAAATGGAAGCCACTTTTTTTGTTGGATTGTTTGCATTAGTTTTGTTAGAGGTGGCACACAATACACGGAAATCATGATGAGTTATTAGTATGTGTACAGTTGTTTAGTGGCTAAGTTGTGTCTGATTCCTTTGCGACTCTATGAATTCCAGTCTGCCAGGGTCCTCTGTCCATGAGATTTCCCAGGCAAGATTGCTGGAGTGGGTTGCCATTTCCTTCTCCAGTGGATCTTCCCGACACAGGGATTAAACCCACATCTCCTGTATTGGCAGGTGAGTTTTTTACCACTGAGCCACCAGGGAAGCTCATGTGTAGAGTAAAGCCTACATATTTAAAGAGAACTGCTTCTGAAAACAGCACGGAGATACAAATAGGTTCACTTGCAGCTGGCAACATTGGATTGTATTGATTAAATGGTGCCTCTAGAGGGCAGTCTGCATTCAGTTCAGGTAGAAACTATAGTTTTCTGATGTTGCCCACATTTTCTGTTGATACGGACTTTGAATTTTGAGTTCAGGAGAGAGAAATGTGTGGTGTGCACACTGTAATTTGCTTCCTTTTTTTTTTTTTACTGAATTTAAAATTTAAAAATAATTTTAATTATTTTTTTAATATGTTTTTAAACTTTGCAGTCATTGTTTAACATTTATATAATAGACTTACACCAAATAGCTTTCCTCCTATAGTGGTACATAAATTTTGTTAAAGATTGCAATGATCTGTATTCCTTCCTTCCGTCCTGTATTTCTTTCTTTCTTCCACAATGTTCATATGCAGGTGAAAATGATGAGCCTAGAATTTCTTTTTGTGCCAGAATTAGGAAATATTAAAGAACTGGTTAGATATGGGACAATTCCAGCATCAAAGTGAGCGATAATAAAATGTATTGTAACTCATTAAATAAAATAGGATTGGTTAATGTATACTGATAAAAATTTAGAAATAGACCTAAATAGGGACAGAAGAAATCTTTTCTTTACATTAGAATAGTGACTAATAAATGTAGAAGAAATTATGGTATTAGAAAATCACTATTTGGCAGCCAGCACAGTATAATTTAAATAGAAATCTCAATGGATGCTAAAACTCGTGCCTGAAATTTTGATGAGGAATGGGATCTTTACATAATTTCACAGGATCTCCCTCCCCCAGTACTTAGTGAATACTAAAAGAAATACTGAGGAATAACTTTACATTGGAGAATCTTGGCAGATTCCACTTTAATGAAATGATCAAGATTAAAATCACCTGCAGTGAGAAAAATCCAGACATCTGATAAGATGCCTTCAGAAACACAACTTCACATTATGGTATTTCTGCTAAAAATGTGTAAACTGTCAGGTCAAGAAAATTAAGCAAAGACTGAGGAGCTGTTCCAGATTGAAAGAGGCTAAAAATCATGAAAGACTACATGCAGGCTCTGATCCTGGGTTCTATCCTTCTTTTTTCTAGGAAGGACATGAACAGAATAATTAGCAAAAAATTGAATGACTGAGTATTAGATGGTAGTATTTTAGCAGTGTTCATTTTCTGATTTTGATGTGAAGGGGATCAGAATACACCACCCTAAAAGTATGCTACTTTGATAAGAGGATTGTTATGATCTCCCTGAAAGCAGGGTATCAATTTCCTTTTCTGAAGGTAGCATAAATTTGGTCCTTTTTCTGTACCAGGATGAGAAGAACAGCTCGTTTCTGGAGATGAAGCACCAGCAGGCACAATGACCTTGCATAAATAAACCTTATATAAAATACTCCATTCATCTCCTAATTACTGCCCTACAATTTATTGCCCCCTGAAGCCAAATCTTATGTTATTTGCTAAGAAGGGTACAAAACTTCCTGAGTCTGTTTCTTTGAATTTCATTTCTTTTCTGTGAACTCCCATGCAAATAAAAATATTAATGTGTATATTCCTTTTATTCCGTTAATCAGTCTTTGTCAGCTAAATCAGCAGGCCCCCTGACACTGACCCTGAGAGGGTAAAGACAGTTTTTTCTTTCTTGTGCTTACATGGGAGAATGTCCTTGGTTGTAGGAGATGCACACTAAACAGTCTAGTAGTAATTTATTTCTGTGTAATTCAGTAAAAATATAAAATGTTGTTATACTTAGAAATTCTTGAGAGTTTGAAATTACTTTAAAGTAAAAATACTTAATATTAAACCTAAAAAAATCTGATTTGACACATTATCTTATATTCAATATAGAAATCATCTTATGAAAATGAAATTAGCATTTCATTATGGTACAGAAACTAAGACACAGGCCAATAAATCTTCTCTGAGATTTGCAAAATTAGTGCGAACCAGAACAGAGCAAAGATGATTTAGTGTTTTGCTTTGCTTTCCTAAAAGAATGTGGAAAAGATTTTGTGTGAATCAAATGATTCTGATATTCTCTTCTAGCCCAAGGATTCCAAAAATTAAATGAGCTATTTTCACCATAATATTTAAAGCCCAGTCAGGAAAATACACAGCGTAAACTAACAGAACCCCCAAATCTTGAATGTCTTCATCTTTACTCTGTAATATCTGACATTTCATATCCCTGTGGACTTCTCATAGTAAACTTATTGAAAACTGTTCCAATACTCAGATTGTAGAAGACTGCTTTTGGAGATGTAGGTTAGTGCCAAAATTGATTACAAGGTGACTCAGTGATAAAGAATTCGCCTGCCAGTGCAGGGGATGCAGTTCAGTCCCTGGGTCGGGGAGATCCCCTAGAAGAGGAAATGCCAACCTCCTCCAGTATTCTTGCCTGGGAAATCCCATGGACAGAGGAGCCTGGTGGGCTACAGTTCATAGGCTACAAAGAGTTGGACATGACTGAACATGCACGCATACTATGTACAATAGAACAAAAACTCAAACTCAGAAAGGCTTTTTTTCTCATTTAAGTCAACAATTATTTCTTTAAAATTTCTTTATGTAGTAAAGTCCATTAACTTTCAAAAGCCTATGACCTCATGATTTTGAATGAGATTCCAAAAGAAAGAAATGTGCATAAAAGATTTTTATTCTTTTATTAACTACCTTTTTAAAACACAATGATATGACTTTGAGCATTGAAGAATATCACAGGGATTTAAAATGGATTTTTATGACAGAATTATTTTTAGATACAAAACCTATAAAATAATACTAGTGTTGACCTTGTCTATTTTTGATTATAGAGAATGGATCATTTATCCTTGAGTGAAATGGGAAAAAGAAACACTGGCTTCTCTTTGTTACAAAACATCAAACCACTGTATTCAGTGGAAATTATCAAGGGTCATGATAATGTGAGAAACCAGTAAAGTGAAACAGTTATTTGGTATAAAATTGTTTTTTGTTCTTCAAAAGTCTTTACAAGGTTGACATAAAAATTACTCAGGTGCTTGTATAAATGCAACCATACCAAAACTAGAGGAGGAATTCCTAAAACTGGGTAAGTTGGAATATCTGACAGAAGAAGCAAATCTCACATCTAACTGGCATTTCCAAGATCAAGTGAAAAACAAAAAAATCATCTCTAAAGGCCGGGTAGCAATTTTTAGTGAAAATAAGACCAGCAGGTGGGTAAGGTGACATTGTTCTTAGGAGTGATGACAGAATAGATGGAAACAGTGGCATGCTACTAAAAAATGACATTCACTCTTGCTCAGCTGACTTGTCGAAATCTGTACAAGCACGCAGTCCCCGATAGTGATGGCAGTATCTACTGAGCCCGGCACTGGGCTAAGCACGGCAGATGCTTGATTACATTCACCTCATAGAAAGCTTCCTTGAGTTAGGAACTGCTTCTGCTGTCTTTCAGGTGAGAAAACAGGTTCACAGAGATGAGGTAACTTGCTCAAGGAAAGTTCTTCTCATTGCATTTCTTTGAGCAGAGCTTTTGTGTAGATTGCCACAAGTAAAGAATTAGAACATATCAACTGTTCTAATACTGGAAGAGACAGATCTTTTTAATAAGTAGTTCTTTTTTCTTTAATAAGGACTTTTTTAAAAAGTAAGAGAAAATGACCATGAACAATGTTCAGTTTTTAAAAGCTAAAAATTAGGAACCAGCTCAGGAAGTAATTGTGTTTGCTTGACAGTGTAATGGAGATCATAACACAATTAAATTCAGAATGCCACTGAAACTTGAAAAACCAAAGCATTGGTCAGACTTAATTTTTAAAAATGGGATTATGAATAGCCAGTATTTAGTTCTGAAGATGGAAAAATTAATAATTAATAGTATTAAAATTAGTAATTAATAATTGCTTAAATATTCATTCATATCAAATATAAGTATGCATATCTAGGAATTTTTTCTGTAATAAGTATTTTTTATAATTATTATAATACTAACAGCTTTAATATAGAAAATTTAGCATAAAATCTTGGTAAATTTAACCCTTTTCCTTTATATGCACATATATATTTTTGTAAATTGGGACTAGGGGTATATAAAGTACTTTATTTTTTCTAGTCAGAATATTAAAGGCCTTTCCTTTAGTAAGAGATCCATGAGTAGAATAGAAATCCAGTGTAAAACACTCAAGAACAAACATGAACAGACTTGGCTCAAAGTATTAGGTTTAATGAACTTTAATAAAATACTATGGATTTAAAGGACATCAAAGACTGGGAAAAAAACAGAAAGCAGTGAGGCTATCAGGACATTGTACTGATGGGTGATAAAAGTAAAAGTTGTACTCATCAAGTAGATGGCTGTTCAGAGTTAAGAAACTTGATTTTTGACTTAACTGTTAAAGATTTTGAGTCTTCCTTCACATCTAGGTCCAAGCTTAAGTACACATAGGATCTATTTCAAGCCTAGTTATGATAGTGGGACTCACCCAAGAATTCTGAAGGCATATGGGACAAATTTAGGATTTTCCCTCAATATACGTTAGCCACCCAGAGACACAAGGATTGCTAATACTATTTTAATTAATAAGAATTTCAAAGACCTTGTCAGTGAGTAGTCTAATTTATAATACAGTTTTAATAACATGAAAGTAACAAGCTGTGGAAACAAAAGTTTCTCTAAGGACAGATCTTGCTTGATTGATTAAATACACACATATAATCTCTTCATTAAGATTATATGCAAAGGCAATTTTAAAAATTGAGTACATGTAAAAATGTTTTGTCATTTTTAAAAAAATAGATTCTAGAAAGGAACTACAGGATGTAAGATTATAGACACTCTGGGTGAGCATAGGGATCTGGCTCCTCTTAGGATCTGGGCAAGGAAAGATTTCATTTTGGTTTTCTTGTAAACTACAGGAAAGAAAAGATTAATGACAGCAATGACAGTACAGGAGCCTTTTCAAACCAAAATGCTAAAACGAAAGGAACGGACTATGGGGAAAGATACGTAAATTTAAGGGAATAGGCTGAAAAGTAGAGAATCACATTCAGAGAAACTATAACCCAAAACATAGGAATTTGATGGGTGCATGTGTTAGTTGCTCAGTCGTGTCCGACTCTTTGCGACCCCACGGACTGTAGCCCACCAGGCTCCTCTGTCCATGGAATTTTCCAGGCAAGAATACTGAAGTGGGTAAGCATTCCCTTCTCCAGGGTATCTTCCCAACCCAGGGATACAACCTGGGTCTCCTGCATTACAGAAAGATTCTTTACCATCTGAGCCTCCAGGGAAGCCCTGAGAATTTGATATCTGTGGCCTAAATTTTTAGTTACAAAGAGGTTTACATGGCATCAAAAGCACTGAAGATTTTTTGCCTATGAAATCATCCTCACAGTTCTACAGAGGTAAAAAAATGAAATAAAAAATGACCCAATTTTGTCATTTATCCATTCAACAAATAACTATTGAACATTTGTTATATGCCAGACATTCTTTCTAGTGGTTGGCACAGGATATAAAGGAGAAGAAGAGAAAAAAAGAATAAAAAACGCCCACACTTGTGGAGCTTACATTCTAGGATTTCTTTAAAATAGCAACTTTCACTGCCTCCAAACAAACTGTAGAGAATCATTAGTAAAGATGGCTTAGAAGACCCAGTGAGGGCTAAATATGCTGATCAAGAAGATTAATTGCCTTAAGATTTTCAAGAGTCCAGTATACCTGCTTAAAAAATGTGAGTTTTTAGGGTTTTCCTGGTGCCTCAGTTGGTAAAGAATCTGCTTGCAGTGAAGGAGACTGAGGTTGGATCCCTGGATCTGGAGGATCCCCTGGAGAAGGAAATGGCAACCCACTCCAGGATTCTTGCCTGGAAAATCCCACAGACAGAGGAGTCTGGTGGGCTGCAGTCCATGGGCTCGAAAGAGCCAGACACGACTTAATGACTAAACCACTACCATCATATCTGCTTAAAAAATATGAGTAGGTCCAGACAGAGTGTTAACAAAATCATGGAATATGTTATGAGAAGAACCCATCCTCTCAAAAGTGACATCAGGACCAAAGACTGCCGCCGTGTCCTGCCTGCTGGCTGTTGCACACAGTGGGGTGTCACTCCAGAACCCGGCTTCAGACGTCATTTGAAGACACAAGGCCAGAAATACTGTAAACTTGATTTGTACATTGAGTGGAAAAAGAAGATGATAGAATCCCATTAGAGGAAAACAAGTAAACTGGATTGTCACTTTAAGAGATTTCTTATGGAGGATTTATTCTTTAGCTTGTTATGATTTCATTTTTATAGAAGCAGCTGTACTTGTTATCGCACTCTGCCACATCATCAGTCATCTAGCTACTGCAGAGAATTCCCCCCGGCAGAACAGGACATTCATGGGTTTATATTACTGCCATAAATTCTTTCACTGTAAGTTTTTATACAAATAATCCCATGTCTCTTGTATACATTACGCCAATTGGTTAATAACATGATCTCTACCAGGGGATTTCTGGAATGTTCTATCTTTTAAAACAATGGTCCAGAGTACATTATTACATACACTAAAAATACTCTAAATGAAATCAGGCACTCTGAAGACATCTATATGATGAGAAAATACGAGGTTCTTTACCACTGAGACACCTGGGAAGCCCCCCATGTGGTTTGGCTTTGGGCAAATGAATCTTGTTCAAAGGAATTTATCCACAGCCCTTCCTCATCCAAGAAGGCATCTTTGTTAAGGAAGATATGCCAAACTTCTAGCTCTTCAAATTCCTGCAGTTGCTTTACTGTCTGAGCCACGAGGGAAGCCCAGTACGTGATACGGATAGGAGGTCCACTAAGTGATGTGGAGTGCATAACACAGATGTCTCTAGGGCAGAGGACAGCAGGCAACCAGAAAAGCAGACCATTGTCTTCAGAAACAGTGAACCTCTCTGAGTGTCCCTCAATGTGGAGAAACTTTTCATCTTTAACCTAGATGTTTTATCATCGGTGCTGTATAGATGGAGAAGTCTAGAGGCTACTGTAAAAACTGAAGACCAGAAGCAGGAGGCCTAAATACAAAACCTGAAAACATTAGAGAACTCTTGAATTCAGGGAACATTAAGCAATAGGAGCTCATCAAATGCCTTCATACTTACACTGAAACCAAGCTCCACCCAAGGGCCAACAAGTTCCAAAACAAGACATATCACTCAAATTCTCCAGCAACACAGGAACACTCCCCTGAGCTTGAATATACAGGCAGCTCAAAATTATTCCAAAACCTTTGATGTCTCATAACCCATCACTGGTCACTCCACTGCACTCCAGAGAGAAGAAACCCAGCTCCACCCACCGGAACTCCAAGATAAGCCTCCCTAACCAGGAAACCTTGACAAGCCACTGATAGAACCCCACCCACAGTGAGGAAGCTCCATAATAAAGAGAATTCCACAAATCACCAGAATATAAAAAGACCACCCCAAACGCAGCAATATAACCAAGATGAAGAGACAGAGGAATACTCAGCAGGTAAAGGAACAGGAGAGTTGCCCACCAAACCAAACAAAAGAGGAAGAAGTAGGGAATCTACCTGAGAAGGAATTCCGAATATTGATAGTGAAAATGATCCAAAATCTTGAAATCAAAATGGAATCACAGATAAATAGCCTAGAGACAAGGATTGAGAAGATGCAAGAAAGGTTTAACAAGGACCTAGAAGAAATAAAAAAGAGTCAAAATATAATGAATAATGCAATAAATGAGATCAGAAACACTCTGGAGGCAACAAATAGTAGAATAACGGAGGCAGAAGATAGGATTAGTGAAATAGAAGATAGAATGGTAGAAATAAATGAATCAGAGAGGAAACAAGAAATACGAATTAAAAGAAACGAGGACAATCTCAGAGACCTCCAGGACAATATGAAACGCTCCAACATTCGAATTATAGGAGTCCCAGAAGAAGAAGACAGAAAGAAAGATCATGAGAAAATCCTTGAGGAGATAATAGTTGAAAACTTCCCTAAAATGGGGAAGGAAATAATCACCCAAGTCCAAGAAACACAGAGAGTTCCAAATAGGATAAACCCAAGGCGAAACACCCCAAGACACATATTAATTAAATTAACAAAGGTCAAACACAAAGAACAAATATTAAAAGCAGCAAGGGAAAAACAACAAATAACACACAAGGGGATTCCCATAAGGATAACAGCTGATCTTTCAATAGAAACTCTTCAGGCCAGGAGGGAATGGCAAGACATACTTAAAGTGATGAAAGACAATAACCTACAGCCCAGATTACTGTACCCAGCAAGGATCTCATTCAAATACGAAGGAGAAATCAAAAGCTTTACAGACAAGCAAAAGCTGAGAGAATTCAGCACCACCAAACCAGCTCTCCAACAAATTCTAAAGGATATTCTCTAGACAGGAAACCGAAAAGGGTGTATAAACCCGAACCCAAAACAATAAAGTAAATGGTAACGGGATCATACTTATCAATAATTACCTTAAACGTAAATGGGTTGAACGCCCCAACCAAAAGGCAAAGACTGGCCGAATGGATACAAAAACAAGACCCCTCTATATGTTGCTTACAAGAGACCCACCTCAAAACAAGGGACACATATAGACTGAAAGTGAAGGGCTGGAATAAGATATACCACGCAAATAGAGACCAAAAGAAAGCAGGAGTGGCAATACTCATATCTGATAAAATAGACTTTAAAACAAAGGCTGTGAAAAGAGACAAAGAAGGCCACTACATAATGATCAAAGGATCAATCCAAGAAGAAGATATAACAATTATAAATATATATGCACCCAATATAGGAGCACCGCAATATGTAAGACAAATGCTAACAAGTATGAAAGGGGAAATCAACAATAACACAATAATAGTGGGAGACTTTAATACTCCACTCACACCTATGGACAGATCAACTAAACAGAAAATTAACAAAGAAACGCAAACTTTAAATGATACATTAGATCAATTAGACCTAATTGATATCTATAGGACATTTCACCCCAAAACAATGAATTTCACCTTTTTTTCAAGTGCTCATGGAACCTTCTCCAGGATAGATCACATCCTGGGCCATAAATCTAAACTTGATAAATTCAAAAAAATCGAAATCATTCCAAGCATCTTTTCTGACCATAATGCATTAAGATTAGATCTCAATTACAGGAGAAAAACTACTAAAAATTCCAACATATGGAGGTTGAACAACACACTTCTGAATAACCAACAAATCACAGAAGAAATCAAAAAAGAAATCAAAATATGCATAGAAACTAATGAAAATGAAAACACAACAACCCAAAACCTGTGGGACACTATAAAAGTAGTGCTAAGAGGAAAGTTCATAGCAATACAGGCATACCTCAAGAAACAAGAAAAAAGTCAAATAAATAACCTAACTCTACAACTAAAGCAACTAGAAAAGGAAGAATTGGAGAACCCCAGAGTTAGTAGAAGGAAAGAAATCTTAAAAATTAGGGCAGAAATAAATGCTAAAGAAACAAAAGAGACCATAGCAAAAATCAACAAGGCCAAAAGCTGGTTCTTTGAAAGGATAAATAAAATTGACAAACCACTAGCTAGACTCATCAAGAAGCAAAGAGAGAAAAATCAAATCAATAAAATTAGAAATGAAAATGGAGAGATCACAACAGACGACACAGAAATACAAAAGATCATAAGAGACTACTATCAGCAGTTGTATGCCAATAAAATGGACAATGTGGAAGAAATGGACAAATTCTTAGAAAAGTACAATTTTCCAAAACTGAACCAGGAAGAAATAGAAAATCTTAACAGACCAATCACCAGCACGGAAATTGAAACTGTAATCAGAAATCTTCCAGCAAACAAAAGCCCAGGTCCAGACGGCTTCACAGCTGAATTCTACCAAAAATTTAGAGAAGAGCTAACACCTATCCTACTCAAACTCTTTCAGAAAATTGCAGAGGAAGGTAAACTTCCAAACTCATTCTATGAGGCCACCATCACCCTAATACCAAAACCTGACAAAGATGTCACAAAAAAAGAAAACTACAGGCCAATATCACTGATGAACATAGATGCAAAAATCCTCAACAAAATTCTAGCAATCAGAATCCAACAACATATTAAAAAGATCATACACCATGACCAAGTGGGCTTTATCCCAGGGATGCAAGGATTCTTCAATATCCGCAAATCAATCAATGTAATTCACCACATTAACAAATTGAAAAATAAAAACCATATGATTATCTCAATAGATGCAGAGAAGGCCTTTGACAAAATTCAACATCCATTTATGATAAAAACTCTCCAGAAAGCAGGAATAGAAGGAACATACCTCAACATAATAAAAGCTATATATGACAAACCCACAGCAAACATTATCCTTAATGGTGAAAAATTGAAAGCATTTCCCCTAAAGTCAGGAACAAGACAAGGGTGTCCACTTTCACCGCTACTATTCAACATAGTTCTGGAAGTTTTGGCCACAGCAATCAGAGCAGAAAAAGAAATAAAAGGAATCCAAATTGGAAAAGAAGAAGTAAAACTCTCACTGTTTGCAGATGACATGATCCTCTACATGGAAAACCCTAGAGACTCCACCAGAAAATTACTAGAGCTCATCAATGAATATAGTAAAGTTGCAGGATATAAAATCAACACACAGAAATCCCTTGCATTCCTATACACTAATAATGAGAAAGTAGAAAAAGAAATTAAGGAAACAATTCCATTCACCATTGCAACAAAAAGAATAAAATACTTAGGAATATATCTACCCAAAGAAACTAAAGACCTATATATAGAAAACTATAAAACACTGATGAAAGAAATCAAAGAGGACACTAATAGATGGAGAAATATACCATGTTCATGGATTGGAAGAATCAATATAGTGAAAATGAGTATACTACCCAAAGCAATTTACAAATTCAATGCAATCCCTATCAAGCTACCAGCCATATTTTTCACAGAACTAGAACAAATAATTTCAAGATTTGTATGGAAATACAAAAAACCTCGAATAGCCAAAGCAATCTTGAGAAAGAAGAATGGAACTGGAGGAATCAACTTGCCTGATTTCAGGCTCTACTACAAAGCCACAGTCATCAAAACAGTATGGTACTGGCACAAAGACAGACATATAGATCAATGGAACAAAATAGAAAGCCCAGAGATAAATCCACACACATATGGACACCTTATCTTTGACAAAGGAGGCAAGAATATACAATGGAGTAAAGACAATCTCTTTAACAAGTGGTGCTGGGAAAACTGGTCAACCACTTGTAAAAGAATGAAACTAGATCACTTTCTAACACCGCACACAAAAATAAACTCAAAATGGATTAAAGATCTAAATGTAAGACCAGAAACTATAAAACTCCTAGAGGAGAATATAGGCAAAACACTCTCAGACATAAATCACAGCAGGATCCTCTATGATCCACCTCCCAGAATTCTGGAAATAAAAGCAAAAATAAACAAATGGGATCTAATTAAAATTAAAAGCTTCTGCACAACAAAGGAAACTATAAGCAAGGTGAAAAGACAGCCTTCTGAATGGGAGAAAATAATAGCAAATGAAGCAACTGACAAACAACTAATCTCAAAAATATACAAGCAACTTATGCAGCTCAATTCCAGAAAAATAAACGACCCAATCAAAAAATGGGCCAAAGAACTAAATAGACATTTCTCCAAAGAAGACATACGGATGGCTAACAAACACATGAAAAGATGCTCAACATCACTCATTATCAGAGAAATGCAAATCAAAACCACAATGAGGTACCACTTCACACCAGTCAGAATGGCTGCGATCCAAAAATCTGCAAGCAACAAATGCTGGAGAGGGTGTGGAGAAAAGGGAACCCTCCTACACTGTTGGTGGGAATGCAAACTAGTACAGCCACTATGGAGAACAGTGTGGAGATTCCTTAAAAAATTGCAAATAGAACTACCTTATGACCCAGCAATCCCACTGCTGGGCATACACACCGAGGAAACCAGAATTGAAAGAGACACATGTACCCCAATGTTCATCGCAGCACTGTTTATAATAGCCAGGACATGGAAACAACCTAGATGTCCATCAGCAGATGAATGGATAAGGAAGCTTTGGTACATATACACGATGGAGTATTACTCAGCCATTAAAAAGAATTCATTTGAATCAGTTCTGATGAGATGGATGAAACTGGAGCCGATTATACAGAGTGAAGTAAGCCAGAAAGAAAAACACCAATACAGTATACTAACACATATATATGGAATTTAGAAAGATGGCAATGACGACCCTGTATGCAAGACAGGAAAAAAGACACAGCTGTGTATAACGGACTTTTGGACTCAGAGAGAGAGGGAGAGGGTGGGATGATTTGGGAGAATGGCATTCTATCATGTATACTATCATGTAAGAATTGAATCGCCAGTCTATGTCTGACGCAGGATACAGCATGATTGGGGCTGGTGCATGGGGATCACCCACAGAGATGTTATGGGGAGGGAGGTGGGAGGGGGTTTCATGTTTGGGAACACATGTAAGAATTAAAGATTTTAAAATTAAAAAAAAAAAAAAAAAAAAAAAAAAAAGTGACATCAGCTCTGTGATCCTAGAGTTTTTCCTCATAAAAGAACTCTTACACATCTGAGGTATTGAAATGAAAAAAAAAAAAAAGAATTATGGAGTATACTAAGAAAGAGATTATCTCTTACATGTAACATTTTTAAAGAGGTCTTTTGAAAAGGGTGTAGATCTTCTATGATGGCTAGAGATACAAAGTTGGAAAAAAATTAGAAAGTTCAGTGAAAACAGATAAAAAACTTGAGGGAATCCAGATGCCACACAACAAGCCCAGCTGAGAGCACTGTGCCAGGACCAGGGAGAGGAGATAGTTCAAATTCAAAACAACGAAAAAGGAGAAGAAAATCTAGAGGCAATCCAGAGAAAAGGAAACCTGAGACGCAATCAGGGAGACAGACATTGGCACAAACTTAAGGACCCAGTAAGTGATGAACACAAAAGCCAGGAAAAGTTTAATAAAATATTTGTAACATCGGTAGGATACTGAGCTCAAAGATACACAGATAAAGCTCATTGTTACTTTGACAGCAGTTTCCAGTGAAAAATAAAAGAAGTCAGGCATGGGGCCTACAAGAAAGGAGTCGTGCTCTCTGTGTAGCTTGGAAATACCCCTGCCTGGTAGAAGTAAGTGGGCAAGGAAAACAAGGACTCCAGGTGCCCTGGCCACAAGTCAAGGTCAATGGATTAGAAAAGGAAGTGGCAACTGGGAACCACTGATTGAAGATTTCAACCATGACAAGCTGAGAGATGTGAGACTACACTAATAACTGAACTGATGTTTATCTTCCAAATTCCCCTACGCTGAACTGGAACTCCTTGTGTGTACCATGCTGCAATGGCTGGGGAAGAGGAATGGATCACGTCAACCCAAGTCATACCGTCTGGAGTGGAAACATCCTTCTGCCACCCTCAGATAAGACAGGAAGCTTGCTTCATTCTTTTGAGGTGATACAGCAGGTACCTTGCAGGGCAGCTCAGTGACAGAAGCTGCATGGGTGGCTGTTTCAGGGCACCTGGGAGGCCCTGGGAGGGCTGGGGTGAGGACCCGTCCTCCTCTTGCCAAGCTGGGCACCCCTGCGTGGGGCTGCACACATCCAGAAGGACGAGCCCCTGTTTCTCAATCACACTCAGGCAGTCTCTGGGCTAGCGGTGCCCTGCTAACCCTGTCTCCTCTTAAACCATCGTCACAGGCCAAGCCCTCAACCTGGCAACTGGGGTGGCATTTGGCATTTCTTTTGTGTGTTAAGACATGGCAACCACTTGGAATCAGTTCCTTTACTGCCCCCAAATGGACAGGCACACTAAAGGAGACTCCTCTTGCCTTTATTCTCAACCAAATAGGTGACACCTTGGACAGCAAGGAGATCACACCAGCCCATCCTAAAGGAAAGCAACCCTGAATATTCATTGGAAGGTCTGATGCTGAAGCTGAAACTCCAGTCCTTTGGCCTCCTGATGTGAAGAGCCAACTCATTGGAAAACGCCGTGATGCTGGGAAAGATTAAAAGCGGGAGAAGGGAACGACAGAGGATGAAATGGTTGGATGGCATCACCGACTCAATGGACATGAGTTTGCTCAAGCTCTGGGAGATAGTGAAGGACAGGGAGGCCTGGAGTGCTGCAGTCCACGGGCCGGCGAAGAATTGAACACAGCTGAGCGACTGAACAACAACAAAAACCACACCTGAGAGTATTAAAGAATTGGTTTACTGGGACAACAGCAGAAAAGGGTTTTGATGAAGGGGATACTATCCCAATTATGAATTCCCTTTGCATAATCTCAGTTTAAGAAGAGGACACTTTAGAGTCCAAGATTTCTCAAAAACCTCACAGTAGGGGCCTCAAGTCTTTATTTAGACCCAATTTCTCAAAACTGTACCTAGTTAGAACTTGCTAGGCTCAGGGGGGTTTCCAGACTTCTGAGCAACGTTTTTCATCTTTACACAAAGTTCTGGCAGTTGGCAGCTACTGGATCACCGGCAGTGTCTGGATGCCAAAGGGGATCCCTGAACACACATGCCCTGACCAGCAGGCTCCCAGCTCCTGTGGTGCTATAGTAACCACTACCAACTGCTGATTAAAAAACATCCTTTTCCTATGACTGAACAATCCAGTTCAAAGAGAGCTGTGGCTGACACTGACTGTGTGGTTGATATAATGATCAGGGAATTACTGCCAGTGAACAAGCTGTTGTCTATCTTTTTTTTCTCTCAACAGATTTGTATTTGTTTGTTTTTGCTTTTATTCCCTCGTAGAGCCTTTTATTCCTTTTCATCCAGAAAATTTCTGGAACGCCCTGCCCAGCTGGCCATTTTAAGATTTCTGCTCAGACTCCATTTAGACAAACAAAACAAAACAAAACTGTACTGGAAAATAACGTACCTTTAGATGGAACTAAACCCAGAGGGAAGTAATACAAAGTGAAACTAGTTCTTTGGATCTGCTAGGTGAGAGTGAAAGTAAAGGTCACTTTTTGGTAAGAGGCTCTGAATGTTAGTAAAAGCAGAACTATGTGTTGGGGAAAAGAGTAGGAGTTGAAGGTCAAGGGGGAAATTTGGTGGCTGCATTAACTAAGGTTAATTTATGAATGGACTCTAAGCTACGTCAGTGGACACTTCTGACAAGCTTGAATGAATAGAGGGCAAGAGAGGAAGTTTTGGGGTGGGAGGAAAGTCCAGAAAACACGCTAATCAAATGTTCCACAAAAGGGAACAACTGGGTAGCCACACTGATGCTTTAGTTAGTGCTTGGAGGGATCAGAGGAGGACTCAACACAGAAACCACTAGGCTGTTCTGCTGGCCTGCTTCTCACAGAGTGGCAGGCCCCAGAGCAGGGCATCTGGCTGTCAGGCATTGTTTTGTGTCTCCTGTGTTTAAATGAGTTTCCAAAGCATTGTTCATATGATTCAAAGAGCAAAACACGAAAGTAGAAACAAAAAGCCTGAAATGAAGAGTAATAAGCTTTCTAAGAGGAAAAGATAGTCATGGACCTTTACTATGTGCACTGTGATTTTTGCCTTAGGCAAATTTGGAGCCAGAGTTTATCACTGCCTTAGGCAATACACACAGCTTTCTCAAGATGCTTCCTCAAGTCTATGTCCCAAGGGAAAGGGTCCTGCAACTGGAATCTGAAGATCTGTATTCTAGATGACCTCTGCCATTAACTAGCTGGGGTTTAGGCAAGTACTTAGCTCGTGCTTGGTCTAGTGATTACTGCATCCATTCATTTACTCATTGGCCTTCTACTGGGAACCTACTTTGTGCGTGATAATCTCATTTTCTTCATACGTAAATTAAAGGAACTACCCTGGATCAACTCAGCATTGGGATCATAGAGTTAATTTTAAATGTTGCCTCTTTTGGAGAACTGTGATAAAAATCTAGGTCCTCTGATATGGTACATACACTTATTCTGCATTTATCAAAGGATTAGCATATGTATTTTCAAATAATAGCCCATTTTATTTTTTTGTTATTGGATATTTTCACACTGTAAAAGTTTATTCACTTTAACAAGGCAACAACAGAGAAGATTAAAAAACAATAATCTTACTCTTCCCTCAGTTCAACTGTACTGTGATAATTAGTATTAGCACCAATATTTCACATTTTTCTCTATGCTCATGTAAATATGTGTTTGCTACTAATAGGAATTATATTTAATTATATTTGATTAATTTAATTATTTACTAATTCTAGTTATCCATAATGATATTTCTTTCTCTTTTTTTAAAAAATAAAAATATCGTTAGACATTACTCTGTCAATTATTTGGTTATTTTGTATTTTTTCTGAGCATTTCTCCAGGTTCATACATATTTTTATAGCCAAATAATATTGAAAATTATAAATGGGCCAAATTTATTTATTTCTCTATGATGGAATATCAAGTTGTTTCTAATGGTTTTTTCTTTTAAATAATAATAGAAATAATAGTCACAATATTCAAAATAATCAGTGCAGTGAAAGAAATACTTGTCAAGATATATTCTTATACACTGGTACTTTATTTACACAGGATAGACTTATCAAAGTTAGGTTGTTGAGTCAAAGGGTATAAA
Organism: Capricornis sumatraensis; assembly: GCF_032405125.1. Classification (NCBI taxonomy): domain Eukaryota; kingdom Metazoa; phylum Chordata; class Mammalia; order Artiodactyla; family Bovidae; genus Capricornis; species Capricornis sumatraensis. The sequence continues at coordinate 7,040,141 of NC_091075.1, read as the reverse complement.
AGTATAAACTTCTAATAATGCTTCTGGATTTCTTTCCAAATTGGTTACAGCAATTTTCATTTCTATCAGCTGTATACAAGAATTCTTATTTTCCTACTACTGACGTTGGCTCTAGATATACTATATCTTTGCTAACAATGAGTGTTTCATTGTTATTTTAACTTGTATTTTCCTAATTACCAATGATGTTGATCATATTTCAGTATATTTATTTTTATTTGCTTGTTCTCTTCTTAATTGTTAGTTTTGGTTCTTGACTGACTTTTCCTTGTGGGTATCTTTTCACTTTCCCATTTGCAGTATTTCTTTGTCTAGTCATCATTTTAACAGCAAGAAGTTATAGAAAATAATACAAATCAAGGTAAGTGGGGTCAGAACTATGGAGTGTTGGCCTGGGGAGGTAGGAATTGCAGCTTTATATAGAGTGATCAAAGGCAGGACTTCTTGAGGAGGTGACATTTGAGCAAGCCTTGCAGGAAGTATAAGAGTGAGCCATGATGTAGTTTACTTGGAAAGCAATATTTCATTCTCTATTGAGGTAACTAGTACCAAAACTCTGAGGCGAGAGCTTGCCTGGGTGTACAATGAACACCAAGGAGGAAGGCATGCCTGGAGTAGAGGGAGCTTGAAGGGGGAGTGGCAGTCAATAATACTAGTGGTAAAAGAGAGCCAGCTCGTGGAGGTCTGTGAGTATGAACAAAATCTCAACTTTTACTCCGAGGATATGAGGAATTTGAGCAAAGGAGTAATAGGATATGACTTATATTTTGGAAAGATCACTGGTTGCTGGGTTTAGCGTTGCCTGCAGGGAGGCAAGGAGAAATGCATGGAGACTAAGAAAGCTAGCCAGCAATCTAGCAGAGATGGTATTAACAGTTCCTCTTTACTGAGACAGGAGACTGACAGAGGAGCAAATTTGGGTAGCTTGAGAAGTGAGAAGTCTACAAATTATTCATTTTCGCCAGAGGCACTATATCATACTCACATTACTTAGTGTTCTGAGTGTTTAAATACGAATTTACTTAAAGGTGTTGAAATATTAGACTTGGATATGATCTGGATTTTTTTCTTGTACTAAGCCCCTGAGTTGGACTATAAAGAAAGCTGAGCACCAAAGAACTGATGCTTTTGAACTGTGGTGCTGGAGAAGACTCTTGAGAGTCCCTTGGACTGCAAGGAGATCCGACCAGTCTATCCTAAAGGAAATCATTCCTGAATACTCACTTGAAGGATAGACGTTCAAGCTGAAACTCCAGTACTTTGGCCACCTGATGCTAAGAACTGACTCACTAGAAAAGACCCTGATGCTGGGAAAGATTGAAGGTGAAAGGAGGAGAAAGGGACGATAGAGGATGAGATGATTGGATGGCATCACTGACTCGAGGGACATGAGTTTGAGTAGGTTCCACGAGTTGGTGATGGATAGTGAGGCCTGGTATGCTGCAGTCCATGGGTCACAAAGAGTTGGACACGACTGAGTGACTGAACTGAACTGAAGCCCCTTAACGTACAGCGCTAACTAATTTTATATATATGTGGGTTGCTTCTTAACATTTTACTTCAAAATAGAAATAAATTTAAGCATTGACTTCAAAGGGCAAAGAGCTAAGAGCAGAAAACGGTGGTTAGGTAGAGGAAAATCTTCTCACTGGAAAAATGGAGAGCCACATTAGTGAGAATAGAGGTTTTTTTTTGTTTTTGTTTTTAATGTTTTTGCTGTTTGCTTGTTGGTGTTATTAAATACCCACAACTGAAAAAAATGAAGAGATCATGGAATTTCAGAGAATTATTCATAAGAGCAGAGTAAAACATCCTTAAGATCAGTAAAAAAAAAAAAATCAATGGTATATGACAGAGAATATGAAGAAGACATTCATTTTTGACAGCAGGAACTTCTAAATCACAAAGATAAATTAATTTACAAGTCTCAGGAAAATAAAAGATTTTATTAACATTAAATCTATTCACGTTTGTAGAAACCAATTAGCTTATACTAATACAGACCTGCCTCAATTTACAGTGGGCTGCATAAAAAAGCATTGAAAATACATTTAATATACCGAACCGCCTACCTAAAAGGTGCTTAGAACACGTATATTACTCTACAGTTGAATCAAATCATCTAGCATCTAACACAAAGTTTATTTTACTGAATACTTAAAGTGAAACACAGAATGATTGTATGGGGATGAAATGGTTATAGGTGTATTGGTTGTTTATCCTGATGATCGCATTGCTGACTGGGAGCTGCCACTTAATGCCACTACCCAGCCTCACAAGATGGTGTGGTATCACATATTGTTCAGCAGCCCACCAGGCTCCCCGGCCCCTGGGATTCTCCAGGCAAGAACACTGGAGTGGGTTCCCATTCCCTTCTCCAATGCATGAAAGTGAAAAGTGAAAGTGAAGTCGCTCAGTCGTGTCTGACTCTTCCTGACCCCAAGGACTGCGGCCTGCCAGGCTCCTCCATCCATGGGATTTTCCAGGCAAGAGTACTGGACTGGGTTGCCATTGCCTTCTCCACCACATATTGTTAGGCAAGGAAAAGATGAAAACTCAAAATTCAATGTATAGTTTCTACTGAATGAATATTGCTTTTGCTCCATCATAAATGAAATAAATTCTAAATTAACTCATTATAAGTTGGAGACCTCTGTACATGATTTATTAAATGTCAATTAAGCAACTAATTGTATGTAGATGCTATATTTCTTTAAATCTCTCTGCCTTATTTCAAAAGCCTAGTTAGTTTTAAATGTTCTATTTAACTGCTCTAACACTGAGTTAAAATTCTAGCAAATTGAGGAACCTGAGGAGAGGGTTATGGGACGCCCCCCAACCCCTTGTCCACCCCCTCCACCCCCCCAAGTCCCCCTCCCCAAATTGAAAACCAGTCAGTCAGAAGTACAGCTGGCCTCTGTGACTGGATTCAAAGTGAGAGCAGCCTTGTGGGACTGAGTCTTTAACCCGTGGGGTCAGTTCCACCTCCAGGTATCCAGGGTCAGATTGATTTGAATTGTTGGACACTCAGTTGGTGTTGGAGATTTGGTTATAGAAAAAGTCACTCATTTGGTGTCAGAAGAAAGTGTTACTACACGGGCATAAGTGATGCTTGTTTGAACACAAGCAGTGTTACACACGGAAAGAATATGGAGCCCAGAGCAAATAGCTAAGCTCCAAATCAGCCTTGTGAGTTCAGATCTGGAAAGTTACGGAACGCGCTCGTGCTGTCGCGTTTGATTCTGCGACCCTTTGGACGGTAGCCTGCTAAGCTCCTCTGTCCCTGAGATTTTTCAGGCAAGAATATGGGATTGGGTTCCCGTTTCCTCCTCCAGGGGATTCTCCTGACCCAGCGTTCGAACTCGTGTTTCCTTCTTCTCCTGTATTGCAGGCAGATTCTTTACCCAGTGAGCCGCTGGTGTAAGGAAAGTATGGAAAGTCTTACCTGTACTCATGTGTGGCTCTGAAGCTCTATAAAATAATTGCAGGAGAATCAAGGTCCTCAGTACTTTCATCCCAAATGGGGTGATATAAAGATCACTTACATAATTTATTATGTGATTTTAATTCACTCACTCAACAAATACTTATTGAAATTTATGATAGGCCAAGTACTATATTTCTTATTGTAAAAAAAAGTCAGTGACACATTTGGGAGTATTAGATAGACTATACCTAATCTTACATGACTGCTTCTAAGAATAGAGAAAATTATTGACATTTGAAATATTTTTAAGGCAAAACATGTAACATATCTAAGTTGGTTGTTTAAATACATCTGAAGTATGACTGAATGCTTACTATGTATCAGAAGCTCTACATGTATTATCTTATTTAATCCTCACAACAGTTATTATCCCCATCGGAAAGATGAGAAAATGAAGATTTTTAGAGAGATAAGTAACTTACCTAAAAAATGTGATTTGAACTCAAGCAGTCTAACTCAAGAAACCACACTCTTAACCACAAACCTGTCTTTAAAAGGTGTCAGTGAGATAATGGATGCTCTTTACTTGTCAGTAAATCAGAATTTCTACCAGCTGAGCTCTAAAGGATAGGTAGGAGTTTCCCTGAGCCATTGATGAGGTGTCTCATCATCCTCTAATAAATTACACCATATAATAAAGAAGGATTCCTACTGTCTGCAGAGTGTGGGGTAAGTTGAGCCAGTTGTATGGACACATACACAGTACCATGTGTAAAATAGATAGCTAATGGGAATCTGCTGGGTCGCATAGGGAGCTCATTTGGGTGCTCTGTGATGGCCTAGAGAGGTGAGATGGGGGGGTGGTGGTGGTGAGAGGGAGGCTCAAGAGAGAGGGGATATATATATATACTTATATCTTATTTATGTTGTTATACAGCAGAAACTAAACAACACTGTAAGGCAATTATACTTCAATTAAAAAATAAATTTAAAAAGTTCGCCACTATATAGAGATTAACTAAATCCTTGTACTCTAGAATATTTCTAATAGTCTTAAATTGAACCAGGTTTGGTAATTATATGTTTGATGATAAAAGTCCATGTGTTTCTTTAGGGCAATATTTGTTGATACATTGCCTGTAATTCTAGCTTGCTGTTATATTTTAGCAGTTGCCCAATCCAAATTCATTCATGCATCCTCCAAAATTCTCACAGATCAACAAGAAGGGCAAATAAAACCCAAAATAGGTATCTGTAGCATAAGCAAGTGTCTCAGCCCGCCCGAACTTTCCTAAGAAAATGCCACAGACGAGGTGGCTTCAACAACGAAATGTATTTCTCACAGTTCTGGAGGTTGGAAAGTTCAAAATCAAGGTGCCAGTGAAGTAAGTTTAATTCTGAGGCCTCTTCAGTTGACTTGCAGATTGTGCCGTGTTGCTGGGCGCTCACTCGATCTCTTCTCTGTGTGTGTGTGGAGAGAGAGCTCAAGCCGGCTTTTCTCTCCCCGTAAGGACACTGATCCTATTGCACTAGTACCCCACCCTTATGACTTTGTGTGTGCTGTGTGCTAAGTTGCTTTTGTTGTGTCTGACTCTTTGTGTCCCCATGGACTGAAGCCCACCAGCCTCCTCTGTCCATGGCATTCTCCAGGCAAGAATACTGGAGTGGGTTGCCGTGCCCTCCTCCAGGAGGTCTTCCCCACCCAGGGGTCCAACCTGCACCTTTTACGTCTCCCGCATCGCAGGCAGGCACGCTACCACTTGCGCCACCTGGGAAGCCCCTATGACTTCATTGAACCGTAGCTATTCCCCAAGGGCCCTATCTCCAGATATAGTCACACTGCTTTAGGGATATAACATAGGAACTTGGAGAAAACACAGTTCAGTCCACAGCAATAGAGGTCAGAGAATACTACAAATTTTAACCTCAAACAAAGAGCTAGGTTTGGGAACCATGCCAGATCAGGATCTGGTGAAGGATGTGTTGAAAACAGGAGCACTGGGGTCTAGTGGTGATGAACGTCAATAAAATCTTCCCGAGGAAAAAAGTCCTCATTATTTAAAAAACAAGTACATGACAGATTCAACTTGTTTATATTGCCTCTCCTATATGATCTGTATTTCAGAACAGTCATATAGTTTTGGGGGAAACTTTTAGATAGAATTATTCTACAAAATAAATAAGAAATGGTAGAATGTTCTATGGCTATTTTAAAATCATAATGATAAATGAATGGATCTAGACAAGTATCAGAGGTTGATAGTAATCCAAACAAGAGATGAGCAAGCAACTATTTTCTGGTAGAAGTGTGTAATGTCACCTATAAAGTAAAGAAATTTTGCCAAATGGAATTGTTAGTTGCTCACTCATGTCCAACTCTTTGCAGCCTCATGGACTGTAACCCACCAGGCCCCTCTGTCAATGGGATTTTTCAGGCAAGAATATTGGAGTGGGCTGCCATTCCCTTCTCCAGGAGATCTTCCAATTCAGGGATTGAACCCAGGTCTCCTGCATTGCAGGCAGTTTCTTTACCATCTGAGTCAAATGAATAAATAAAATCTGATTCTGACCAAGCCTTTAGATCTAGGGAGCAATTTGTGGTAAATACAGTGGGCAGAGGAACATCTATTATATGATCAACATGATTGCTACTGGCAAACTGTACAAATTACCCAGTTCCTTCAAGAGACAACAACAGTAAAACAAAACAACAAAACTGCAAGAAAAATTAAAGAAGAGGAAGATAGAGACCAAAAGATAATTAAAAGCTATAAAAATCAAATTAAATATTTGATCCTAGTTCAATGAACTGTAAATAGAAACAAGTTAGTTGGGAAAAATCTTACCACTGGATATTTTGTGATGTTAAGGAGTTGTTAATATTGTTAAATACCCATTTGAATGCAGAGTTCCAAAGAATAGCAAGGAGAGATAAGAAAGCCTTCCTCAGTGATCAATGCAAAGAAATAGAGGAAAACAATAGAATGGGAAAGACTAGAGATCTCTTCAAGAAAATTAGAGATACCAAGGGAACATTTCATGCAAAGATGGGCTCAATAAAGGACAGAAACGGTATGTACCTAACAGAAGCAGAAGATATTAAGAAGAGGTGGCAAGAATACACAGAAGAACTGCACACAAAAAAGATCTTAATGACCCAGATTAAAATGATGGTGTGATCACTCACCTAGAGCCAGACATCCTAGAATGTGAAGTCAAGTGGGCCTTAGGAAGCATCACTATGAACAAAGCTAGTGGAGGTGATGGAATTCCAGCTGAGCTATTTCAAATCCTGAAAGATGATGCTGTGAAAGTGCTGCACTCAATATGCCAGCAAATTTGGAAACCTCAGCAGTGGCCACAGGACTGGAAAAGGTCAGTTTTCATTCTAATCCCAAAGAAAGGCAATGCCAAGGATTGCTCAAACTACTGCGCAACTGCACTCATCTCACACACTAGCAAAGTAATGCTCAAAATTCTCTCTCCCTCTCTCTGAAGCCAGGTTTCAGCAATACGTAAATCGTGAACTTCCAGATGTTCGAGCTGAATTTAGAAAAGGCAGAGGAACCAGAGGTCAAGTTGCCAACATCCGTTGGATCATCGAAAAACAAGAGAGTTCCAGAAAAACATTTATTTCTGCTTTGTTGACTATGCCAAAGCCTTTGACTGTATGGATCACAACAAACTGTGGAAAATTCTGAAAGAGATGGGAATACCAGACCACCTGACCTGCCTCCTAGGAAATCTGTATGCAGGTCAGGAAGTAACAGTTAGAACTGGACATGGAACAACAGAGTGGTTCCAAATTGGGAAAGGAGTATGTCAAGGCTGTATATTGTCACCCTACTTATTTAACTTACATGCAGAGTACATCATGAGAAACACTGGGCTGGAAGAAGCACAAGCTGGAATCAAGATTGCTTGGAGAAATATTAATAACCTTGGATTTGCAGATGACACCACCCTTATGGCAGAAAGTGAAAAACTAAAGAGCCTCTTGATGAAAGTGAAAGAGGAGAGTGGAAACAGTTGGCTTAAAGCTCAACATTCAGAAAACTAAGATCATGGGATCTGGTTCCATCATGTCTTGGCAAATAGATGGGAAACATTGGAAACAGTGACAGACTTTATTTTCTGTCTCCAAAATCACTGCAGATGGTAACTTCAGCCATGAAATTAAAAGATGCTTGCTCCTTGGGAGAAAAGCAATGACCAACCTAGACAGCATATTCAAAAGCAGAGACATTACTTTGCCAACTAAGGTCCGTCTAGTTAAGGCTATGGTTTTTCCTGTGGTCATGTATGGATGTGAGAGTTGGACTATAAAGAAAGCTGAGCACTGAAGAGTTGATGCTTCTGAACTGTGGTGCTGGAGAAGACTCTTGAGCATCTCTTGGACTGCAAGGAAAATCAAACTCAATCCTAAAGGCAATCAGTCCTGAATATTCATTGGAAGGACTGATGCTGAAGCTGAAGCTCCAGTACTTTGGCTTCCTGATGCAAGCAACTGACCCATTAGAAAATACCCTGATGTTGGGAAAGATTGAAGGTGGGAGGAGAAGGGGATGACAGAGGATGAGATGGTTGGATGGCATCACCGACTCGATGAACATGAGTTTGAGCAAGCTCTGAGATTGGTGATGGACAGGGAAGCCTGGAGTGCTACAGTACATGGGGTTGCAAAGAGTCAGACATGACTGAACTGAATAAAGATATTTTGAGTGTCTTTTTAAAAAAGAAGTTTTACCTTTCAGAAATTCACAGATGACATGAAATGACCTCTTCAATTTTCTCCAAAATAATCCAAAGTTGGGGGTTAGGTGTGGATAGAGTTTGAAATAAGATTTCCCATGTATTGAATATTATAAAAACTGCTATGATGATTAAGGGCTTCAATATAATGCTTTCTCTTCTTTTGTATATATTAGGAAATATTCATAATATATTTTAGAATGGAATATATCAGAATTTTGAGGAAAAAAAGGAGGCGAAAGTCCCATTCCAAATGGGAAAATACTCAGAATGTGTCTGAGAACTGGTTTCTGGGAACCCAGAGATCAAAAGGCCACCATCAAGAAGTGTGAAGAGGCTGATGCTTTCTACTTGCAGGCTATTTTAGCCCATCAGTGTTTCATGGATATAGCAGCAATGAAACTTCTATTTCAGAAACAAAAGACTTGAGTGTTCACAGAAACATCAGCTCCCAGAGTATCAGTGTTTTTGATAAATCGGGCTAGTCCCTCAAGCCCAGTTCTCAGAGTGAGATGCAAAGCTGGACTTGTGAGCAAGTTTATTGCACTACAGAGGAGCAGCCCTGATGCTAGAAAAGTGGCTAGTTTACATTGGACCGTAAATATGCCTGCCTCTACTATTAAGAGAGACCCTATAATCCAAAACTGTAAGCGATTGGGCCCTTTAGTTCAGAGAAGACATTATTGTGGTCTTCTACAAATTTTTTTAAATGAAAAGCTTGGAAAGGTAGCCCAGAACAAAGGCAGTCAGTGCCTCTGCTTGTAAGACATGCATGAATGTGGGGGCCTCATACAGAATTGTCTCCTGGCAGTGAGGGCCTTGAGAAGGCACCATTGTGAAGAAGAGGATGAGACCTGGAAGAAGGAAGCATTCTGTAGAGTCTAGTGGTGAAGAGATATAAGAAAGAAGGCTGTGGAGTTCAACGCTATAAAAACAAAACCAGAAGATACATCAACTTTGACGACATAAACTAGTAAAAAAAAAAACAAACAACAAAAAAAAAAACCCAAAGTATTTATCTTATCAGCAAAGGGTCCTCTTGAGCTAAGAAACCTAGTAAGACATTCTCAGGAAGTCTGTATATAGACAACTATTCTTCCCAGTCCATGAAATGATTATAAGATGGACAGATGACAACCTAGAAGCTACAGGAAGAAAAACAGAAAGTAAGGGTCAACAGATTTTAGCTGATCAAAATATTCTCAGAAATGCCAAACATGAAGTTCAGGAAAACTGTAATAAAACAGCTATCCCAACAAACATTAAACAGCTTGAAATAAGCATTTTTAGATATGAAACGGACCTTAAATCATGAATTCAAGAAAACCCAGAATAGAAGTGAGCAAAATTACAGTATAAGGTGAGATATGATCAAACTCAGGAAAAAAAAATTGGTAAAAAAAAAGATAAAAATTATCTCATAGGTAAAGGCCAAATTACATGGTATCCAAGGAGGGATAGATCTGACTACAAGTTTCATAAGAGATTTTGAGTAGAGAGACAAAAATATAATGAAATAAGTAGTATCCAAAAGAAAGAGCTCGATAGAGAACAGTGAAAAAAAAATTCAGTACATATTTGATTTTTCTGAATAAGAAAAATAAAACAATGAAATAAAACTAGCATTAAAAGTATAATCAAAGTAAAAAAATGAAGTCTTAATCTTATTGTTAAAAGGTTCCCCCCGCCACCATATACCTTCAAAATTACAAGATAGAGTCTAGTCAGACTATTCAGTTTTTAAGAATCAGTCCTCTGGGGGAAAAAGGAAATACCAAGAAACTAGTTTCTTGACTGAAACAAAAGAAGAAAGACAAAAATGACACAGCATTTAAAAAACAATAAGGAAAATATGAGTAAAGAATCTTATATCCAACTAAGCTGTTTTACATATATCAAAACTAAAGGAAACTTTGGCAAAAGGACTGATGTTGAATGTTAAAATATTAGATCTAAGAATATACTCAAGACTAAAACAAAAGTGAGAACAAGTGTGGAAAAGTATTATCTAAATATGGGTTCTGACAAAATAAAAGTAATTTTAAAAGTTATAGGAGAAGGAAAAAAGTAAAAATTAGAATAAGTTCATTGCTTATAGTTCATAGACTATAGATAGGAGTCAAAGAATATTATTTAAATCTAACAAACCAGGGAGGAGAAACCTAACTAAGGGGGAAAACAGATCAAGGGAATTTTAAGAGTTATTAGCAAAGAGTTAGGCACCTACTAGTCTGTTTAGTCAAGGCTATGGTTTTTCCTGTGGTCATGTATTGATGAGAGAGTTGGACTGTGAAGAAAGCTGAGCACCAAAGAATTGATGCTTTTGAACTGTGGTGTTGGAGAAGACTCTTGAGAGTCCCTTGGATTTCAAAGAGATCCAACCAGTCCATTCTAAAGGAGATCAGCCCTGGGTGTTCTTTGGAAGGACTGATGCTAAAGCTGAAACTCCAGTACTTTGGCCACCTCATGGGAAGAGTTGACTCATTGGAAAAGACTCTGATGCTGGGAGGGATTGGGGGCAGGAGGAGAAGGGGATGACAGAGGATGAGATGGCTGGATGGCATCACCGACTTGATGGACATGAGTCTGAGTGAACTCCGGGAGTTGGTGATGGACAGGGAGGCCTGGCGTGCTGCGATTCATGGGGTCACAAAGAGTTGGACACGACTGAGGGACTGAACTGAACTGAACTGGGAATCAAAATACAAGCTTTTCTAAATGCAAAAGTAAGTAGTAAAAATAAGCAAAAAAGACAGATCAAGTGAGGAAAGAAACAGTAAATCTAAAGTTAATATTTGTATTAAGTAATAAGACAGAACTGAGAACAAACATATTGATCATATTGACAAATGTAAATGGGTTTAACTTGGCTGTTTCATGAACAAGATATTGATCATGGCTTACAAAGCAAAATCCATCTCTGTGCTGAGTAGAAAAGACACTCCCAAACCAAATGGTCCTGGGAGGCTCACAGTAAGGGTTTGGGCTAAGAGACAAATTAAAAACAACAGTAGGAGTGCTGGGGTTGATTTTAGCAAGGTAGAATTCAGGTGCCAATCGTTAAAGGAGACAAGTTAACTGTGAAGTTAACTGGATATAAATACACTTGATGACATACCAAGTCTCTGGCCATTGAATTGAAAATGTCAGAAAACATTAAGCCTCAGTATCTAAACACCAAGTCTCACTTATGAAATTATTCTCAAAATTGATCTTGACTTATTGTTTCAGTAATGGGCAGATATTCCATCAGGTATATAGCACATATGAATTTCACTATTTTTCTTAAATCCCTGTTAAAATACCAAGAAACAAACACTTTAAACCATCATTAATCCACAAGAACACAGAGAATTGGGAGAGAAGACAACTTAGATAAATTTTTTTTCCAATCAGTTTTTGGAAAAAGAAAAGCAGAAGTTGTAACAGAACGACTGGAGCAGAGGAAGTTAAAACCCACGTCTTTAAACAGAGACGCTGCCAAGAAGTGAGACCAATTTGCGGCCATAGAATTTCTGAGAGGCTGAGCATTTGAAAAGTGTGAAAAAAGTGTTGAAACAGGGAACTGATTTGCTCTCTGATTTTGGAGCATCTGACTCCCTAAGGTCTGTTTTCAGGAGAACCTGGGCAGCCAGGCAACTATCTTAATACCCACACATGGCCAGAGGCTGATTCTTTTGGGAAGATGAAACCCAAAGTCTCTGGATTCAGGGACAAGAGGCACAGAAGAAGTCTGGGATGGAGGCGAAGGGTTGCATGAAAATCTACATAGTAAATAAGCTGTAAATAGTCTGAGAGCTGTTCCCTCCCTTTTGCTCTAAATAGTACAGCCATTTGTATATCTCAAGACTGCTAGTTGGAAAAACCCTTACTAGAAAAACTGAACAGCCAGAAAAGACCAATGATTAGAAGTTCTGAGGTAGTAAAGAAGGTTCTAGGAAAAAAGACTGTATGGTTGGCCCTTTGGCCAACAATCCAGATTGGAGAGAAGGACAGAGAACTCAAGAAGAGAGGTTGTTAGGTAAGAAGTAACTCATGGTGTTGACTGTAGAGCAAAAAGCCTACTATGGGTAGGTTTTCTCAGTTTGTGAGAAGGGCTTCTAGAAAGATGAGCAACTGAAGTGGCAGAGCAACTTTAACTTCAGTAAGGAATAGTATTCTTAGGAAAGACATTTTGACTGGAATGAATTACTTGGTTCAACAGTGAATAATATCTGGAGCAATAATAACAATGTAGAAAAATTATTTCTGGAGGGAAAGTGTTATTTTGCTTAGGTGCATATCAAAAGTTTTAAGTTTTTCTGTACTTTCATTCAATATTCCACTTTTAAGAATTTACCCTAAGAATATAAAGGTGAATGTGTACAAAGATTTAAATATAAGCCTATCTGTTGCAGCGCTGTTCCTAATAGTAAAAAATTAAATACACCCAGAATGTCTCAAATAGGAAATCAGTTAAATCAGTAGTGATATGACTTAATAATTGGATACTGTAGAGATGAATATTTACTCAGGAAGATATACCTACTCAAAATTTTTCATAAGCAACTTTTTCTCTATAGTCTCATTTTTATGGAAAAAGGATAAAAAAAGAAGTAGAGAGAGATCTGAAAACTTCAATTAGTAGACATTTCGAGAGTTAGTACTAAACTTGAGTTTTCTTTTCTTTCTTTTCATCTGTATTTGCAAACACTAAAGTGGTCTGCATAATTGCAGCAACCGTTAAAGTTGACACACACAGAAAGAACTGACTTATAACTCATGTTTTAATGTTATAATTAGAAACTAGAAACTATTTTCAAAAAGAAAGAGACAAGACAAGAAGAATAAGAAGACGGCATGGCAGCAGGTTAATTTCTAATGGTCAGAGAAATTTTCTGCTTAGCAGAGGCGTGATCTTTCAGGCTAAATTCGTCTCTACTCAGTCATTCACTAAATATTTGAGAGCATTTACCACGTTTACTCACTATGATCAGCTCTTTTCCTATAAAGAGCAATTAACCTTTAGGCAGGTAAGACAGAAGCTATTGGAAATAACCAAGAATCATATGCTGAAGTTAATATTTCCGTGTAGTTTGTAATCTACTTTAAATTTAGATATGAGAGTGAAAGGATATCCAAACTGCATAAAATACTAAGTAGTATAAATCTGACTATGAATAAGGGCACCCCAAGAGAGTCATATTTAAATATTGATAACAAGGACAGGGTAGAGTGGGAAACTCATCTAAGTTTTGTTGCTATTATTTACATTTCTTTTCCTGTTTATATTCTAAAATTAAGTGTACAGAATGAAATAAAATTTTTTTTAAAGACATATCATCCAAATGATTGGAGTCTTAAATTTTATTTCACTTTAATATTTTCTGCAATAATTGAAAACACTGAGCTGGTAATATAAGGAAAATAATGGAACTTACATGGTTAGAACAATGTAAGTAATTGAGTTTGGAAAGCAGGTATCTCCAGCTTAGAAATATATCCTAGATATAAAACGGAAAATTGATTGATTGATTGATTTTTTAAAAAATTGATTGATTTAAAAAAAAGAAGAAAAAAGAAACGTGTGTAAACTAGTTTCAAAAAAGTGATCTAGTTTGACTTCTACAACTGTAAAGAGCTCTATCCTAATTGTTCACTAAAGGGAATGCTCATCAATTCACCCTCTCTATCGGAGACAGTCACTGTCTGCTCCATGAAGTTACCATCTCAAAGCAGGAAATCTATCATTTATTCTAGGATATTCTAAATTTACCCTGTTGAGAAAGTGAGGTGATGCAACTTAAGTAATTACAATCCTTCCTTAACAAAGCAATGTATTCAGAATGTAAAGTGAGCACAACATTTCAACATAAAAATTAGCAAATGACATAAACAACTAAAAGCAGGGAAAAAAATTTTATTTCAAACAAATTCTGAACATAGCTTCCCTACTTTCTAAAGTAAACCTAGGTTTGAACAGAGATGTAGCATTTGAAATATTAATAGAAGCCTACCAGCAATGAAAAAACCCAATTCACTAAGGGTATTAAACTTAATGGACAGAGGAATCTGGTGGGTTCCAGTCCCTGAGATTGCAAAGAGTCAGACACGACTGAATGACTTTCATTTCATTAAACTTAAAATTTTATTTATATGAAGGAATAAAAGAGGAAGACCCAAACCAAAACCAAATCAAAATTTCCAAACTCAAGTCTCTTCATTTTTCTGTGTTCTTTCCTCACTTAGTGTTTTGATACAACTTCCTGTCAGGGCAGCATAAAGAGAGTTGTCAATTCATTACTTCTAAATTGCCCTGAAAACTGGAATTTTGCTAACGTATATCTTCCATCCTGTTGCTTGCCTTTGAACTGCGTCAAATTCAAGCCATGAAAACTAAATGTACTGCCTTAGAAGGGACCATGTATTTAATAAACCACATCAGAGGACAAGCCATTAGCTTAAACTCTGAAGCCTTCTGCAAAAAAAAAAAAAAGGCAACTCTTAAGAGCTGCCACACACAGAAAGTACAGATTTGTAACTCATTCAGCTGGCTGTATGTTTTTTGTGGCCTGCCACCTCCAAGAGAGCTCTGTGCCTCAACAATTAATACCAAAAATGTTTCCACTGAGGTAAATTCTGGCATATTCAGTCTCCAGAGACAAAATTTCATGCTGAGAGGTAGTATCGGTTCTTCCTAGATAACTGACAAGTAGTTCCTTTGGAGAATTCCAGCTTGCTATTTTTTCCAACAGTATTTCCCCAAACACCTCCTAGCATATAGTAGGAACTTTAGGAATGATTGTTGCATTGAATCAAACAAAAAGTTATGTAGGCATAAAGTATTAAAAACATTCAGAACAAAAGATATACTGTGGATGTCTTCTTGGGCATTTTGTTTAAGCTAGGCCTTAGTAAATGGAAAGTCTATGGTCATCCCATGGGTGCTGTTTGCATGGAAGAAAAAAAACCTTTTCCAAAATGTGCTTAATGGAGTCTGGCTGAGAACACAAGTTTTCTAAAAACCCCATGTCTTAAGTCTCTGTGAATGTATCCATCCAATAAAAGTTAATTTTATGCAATATATTACACATAAACACATGCTGAAGATGCTACTTTCTTATTTTGGAAAGAGAAGAGATTTAATTAGGCTGTTGTCTAGGAGCCCAATGTAACTTTGATGTTTATTAGTTTGAAGAACTATAATTTCTGAAAAACTGACAGATTTGTCTCATGAACTTAATACTGAAACTATTTAAATTAAAGCATGACTAAGAGTTAGCAAAATTTATGAGAAAAAAAATAGATGGTGATCTGTGAGGTTCAGTGAGTCTTTAAAATACTTATTCAGCACTTCAAAATTAATTTCCTCTTTTATCTAACAAACCAATTTGAATGGATAGAAAACATGTCTGCCTGAGCAAGTAGATGATACTATTAACTTCTCACTTTACCATGTGGATAGCAGCTGTATAACTGGGCTTTTATTCTGCCCTTCCAGAACAGTTTAATTTAGAGTCAGGTAAGAAGTAGGTTAAAAACAGAGGCCAAAGAATTGTAAAAATGCTGATAATATCATAAAAATGATCGTGTTAGCTCTTGCTTACCGCATAGTCTTGCTTCACCCAAAACATCTGCCTATCACCCCATAAACGTCCCTACACTACTCTTCCCTTTATAAGCAAAAAATGAAGCTTTTTAGGGACCTTTAATAGTCAGCAGCTGTTTGGCTGCCAAATACTACATCTGGAGGGGAGTGTACTATTCATGTGGCGAAAAAGCTTATTGTTTAGTTTTCTTTAAGCCCACCAGTGTTTTACATAAAGACATTTAAATGCTTTGAACATGAGGAAAGACACAGGAGGTCCTTAACCAGTATATTGTTCAAAACCAGTATATTGTTCCCAGAAGACAATGAACAAAAGAGATTGTAGTCGACCATGTTCAATACACAGGATGAATGAGTGCTAACGTAAATGGGTTTGATGCCAGTTAAAGGGCGTACGTCATGGTAATTTAACATTCATTTTACTCTACTGAGATTACCTCTACTTGAGTCTATAATGAATCATAATAGTTTTTCTTGCTAGGTAATAATTATAATTTTCTGAATATATTATTTTAAAAAAATACTTACATTTCTTAAAATGAACATTAGAACAAGGGGAAAAAAAAATCTGATTTAGAAAAATTCAAACAGGAGCTGGTCTTGGAAGAGAACATCAAAGCCAGGATGACCCCAGGATCATCATACGTTGAGTGGGATTTTTTTTTTTTTTTGATGTGGACCATTCCTTTCCAAGTTTTTATTGAATTTGTTACAGTATTGTTTCTGATTTATATTCTAGTTTTTCAGCCTGGAGGCATGTGGGACCTTAGTTCTCTGACCAGGGATCAAACCTGTACTCCTTGGATAGGAAGATGAAGTCTTAACCACTGGACCACCAGGGAAGTCCCTGGGTTGCTTTTTAAATAATGTGACTTGAGGTTCTGTTAACAGGAACTATAAAAACCATACAATATT
The DNA here is from genome assembly GCF_032405125.1 of Capricornis sumatraensis. Taxonomy (NCBI): domain Eukaryota; kingdom Metazoa; phylum Chordata; class Mammalia; order Artiodactyla; family Bovidae; genus Capricornis; species Capricornis sumatraensis. The sequence continues at coordinate 7,023,459 of NC_091075.1, read as the reverse complement.
AGTTTACTGTGACAGTGTCTCACTGGGATCAGAGTTGTTCCCTCTGCTCCTTTACTTTAAAAAGAAGTTTGGTATGACCACCATAATACTAGTGTATCACCTTCAAGAGGTGGCAAATTTTACCCTCTCAGACCCTAAAATGGTTCAAGGAGATGCGGGTTGGTTTAGGAGAGAAGTAGGGGAAGATTGCCAGCACTCGCTATTCAGTTCCCACCCTCCGGTCTCTCACAGCCCTGCTTTCTTCCTGTCTTTCTCACTCCCCTGAGATGAAGGCATGGGCTGCAGCCTTCATCCACCTATCCTTTTTCTGGACCCCAAGTCATATACACTAAAAACATTAACCTGAAAACCATCTCCTGAGCATTTTAAATTACTGTCAAAGGACCTATCTCTCTCATTCTCTTAGAAAAACAAAAATTTTACTACTGTACAAAAAACTATGTTAACTACTAAATTCTGAGTAATTTTCATCATAGGTAAATGGACAGAATCTAAACATTAATTTGGGTTGCTGAGGAGAGGAGGCAATAGAATGGGACTCAGGAGCTTACAGTCTTTATAATTCTCCACATGGAAGAAAATGGTGTGTGTGTGGAAGAGGGGGAGAGGGGATCATCAAAAAGGAGATCCCTACCTTTTTGCATCATGGTTATACAGAAGGAAAAGCTTCGTAGGGTATATAAAGATATGTAGGGTATACGTATTTTCAGAACACAGAAATAATACATTTGTCTGCCTTCTCTTTTTTCTCTCTTCTGTTTTCCTTTCCTTTCTTTTACTCATTTCATTTTAAACTGGTAAAATTTGTCAAATATTGACCTTTGCTATCAAAGGAGAATGGGGTATCATCTTTCCTAGAAATCATTCAATGTCATATTTTGTCTTCTATGCTTCTATAATATCTACAATATCTTAGAGGTTGTCAATAAAATCAGTTAATCTTCAAACTACTCCTGTGAAGTGAATTCCTATTTTACTTACACATTTTATAACAATTTATATGAAATTGATCAATGCTTATTGTAGACCTACTGCTAAAGTGGGTTATATGCCAATTTCTTTTCTTGAGGTAGATAAAATCTTATTAAGAAGACGAGACTTATACATATAGCACCAATTATAGAATAATAAAGAGTAGCACATAGTAAAATGTTTGTTATATAATTAAAGGCTAAAATGCTTGTTATTGATACTGAATACAACTGGTAGAGAGGAATGGGAGAAATCAGCATTTCTACATACATTCACACTTCTGGTCACCCCCCCCCCCCCCCCCCGCCAATTTCAGACACTGTGACCAGATTAGCTGATTGTGAACCCTTGTTCAGAAATCGTGATGGCTTCCTTTGTGCACAGTTGTGATTTTCATAGTGGAAGTACACGTGAGCTTCTTTTAATGAAAAAATTTCATAATCTAAGAATCCTGAGACTATGTCTCCAGATCCACAGGTTATGAGAATCCAAGTTTGAGTACTCCTGAGTTGAGAACCTCAGGGTAATTATTTCTTTAAAATCACCCTTAACTTGAAAGAAGTTGTCTTCGTAGCCAGAGAAACATTGGCCTGTATAATTAACCCTCAGCTATTTAGTCTCTCACTCAAGATGTAGGTTGTATTCCATACTGGATGTGGAAGTCAAACTGAACTGCTCACTGGTCCAATACAAGTCCTCAATTTACCTATGTGACTGTTTTGTATACTTTGTGCCTTCAGCCTGGAATATTTTTTCATTTTTCTCTTTTTCCATCTATACCCCTATTTTTTTTTTTTTTTTGCCAGAAATTAAGTCAAATAAATCCTTCAGACACATCTTAATGCTCATTAATAGGATTCTTACCTTCCTCTCATATCTCAGGGCAGTTTATCTGTGCCTCTATTATGAGACAAAACATTCAACATACATTATACTTAGGGGTGTGTGTGTATGCATGGTTTTTTACTTCTAAACTGCAAACAGCTAGAGGAAAAGGACTGGATCCAATTCACCATCTAGAAGCGACTGGCACAACATCTTGTGCCAAATAGGAAGTCGAAGAAATAACTATTTGAGTCAATGAAGAGAGTGAAGCTTGAGAAAAGCCTGAGAAAAGCCAGAAATGATCATAGCATACAGCAAGTGACTGAAAACGGAGTTTTTTGATAAGGGGCTTGGTAAATTTCTCACCCTCCCTACACCTGAGCTAAGGATTTAATAACTCAGGAGAGAAGATATAGCTACTCTTCATCTTATTAATGAAATAGGTTGCTTCCTAGGAGAAAATGTGTGCTCAAGAGAAATTATCTTAAGATCCAAACTTGTCAAGGGAAATTTACCAAACGTTAAAAAATATCAAATGCTCCATGCTATTATCCACAATGTCAGCTTTCTTATCAAATAAAGAGTTGATACCTGTATCTGGATATCTGTACCCAGATAAGTTCCAGGGCTTCCTTGGTAGCTCAGATGGTAAAGAATCCGCCTGCAATACAGGAGACCCCAGTTCGATAACTGGGTTGGGAAAATCTCCTGGAGAAGGGAATGGCAACCCACTCCAGTGTTCTTGCTTGGGAAATTCCATGGACTGAGGAGCCTGGCAGTCTAAAGTCCATGGGGGTCGCAAAGTGTCGGACATGACTGAGTGACTAACATCAAAAAGTTCTCATCTGCTCTTAGTAGACTCAAACCTTCTGTCTGAAAGCTGAAGTGCTCCAATTAGAATATTTCTTTTAGAGGCATACTTTCTGTAAATAAAGTATCTGCAATTACCTTTCAGAATCTTCTGACAGATTGGTGAACATGACCAGTTTCTGTTCGTGTTTCTTGTTTTTATTTAAGAGTGGTCCACAGGGAATCTAAAAGAAAAAAAAAAAAAAAAAGAAGGACTTGAGACTTGGCTGTATCTCAAGGGAAGATAAATATATCCATCAGTGGAGAAGAAACCACCTATTAAACACATATTTCCCAAAAGCCATGTTTTTATTCTCATGTCTTGTTTTCAGCACTGCCAGTTATGAGCAGACAGACTGTGAACTTGCCTTCTGTCTAGTTTCCATCAGAGGTAAAATACTGGGTGTAAACATAAGGACCCAGTCTTCCAGTTAAGGAAGAATCTCATGACAGGGAGAAATTGTCCAGGAACAAGCGAAGAAAGCTAGACATTCCAATGGACGAGTCATAAACTGTTAATGTTGTCAGACTGACATGTTTGTAGTTCAGTTAGCCACAGTCTATGAATGAGTTTTCCAGGAGAGCCTAATGACCCAGTGACACCAAGAACTTTCTTCTCAGAGCCACATTCATTCCAACTTTTTCTCCCATAGGAGTTAGTGATTATTTCTATGATTTTCAGGGTACAAAGAACTAGTAATGTGATTATTAAAAAAGAAGTAGGAAATTTAGAGATGTATGTAAGACACAAAGTTTTTTCCATTTTCCACTTTTTTTCTTATTTAATATTAATTGTAACTTAAGCACCAAACTGTGGCCACACATTATACAGACATCATAGTCCCTTGTGGGGATTAAAGTAGATTCTTGAGACTGAAGCACTGGAAGACTTGTGTATGTTTTAAAAGCCAATTCCTGCAGGCATTTAACACATTTGAAATGCATCTGGAAACCACTATTGCTGAGATCCCATTAGAAATGTTAGGCAGTTCTGGTCTGTGGGAAACATGAAGCCCCTTTGTTTGAGTTTTATGAGTTTCTATTTAAGTGTAACAACAACCAAAAAAAAGTTTGTTTGTTAAAATGCTCCAAGAAGGATTTGTTTTAGGTATTGGCAAGCTGTCTTTACATAGTGTGGGAGGGTGGCTTTGAATTTTGTTTTGTTTTCAGCTTATGACAGCTGTTTAAAAGTCATCCATTACCACCATGGTCGGACACGACTGAAGCGACTTAGCAGCAGCAGCCAGTTGCTAGATGAAAGCAAATGCCTTTCAGGACTGCTATAGGAATCAGGCCACCAACTAGTACAGCTATCCTATCTAAAATTATCTATCTAAAATTGCGAAATTGCCCCGTTTCTTCATGTGGCATTTTGGAAATACCATACAATTCTGTAAATGCTTGAAAAGGCATGCAAGTGATATGCTACCTGACAAAGCATGACTTGCAATAAGGGTGCACTCTGAAATTTCTGGAAGATGGAGTTTTTAAAAGTTAATTCGTTAATAAATTACAATTGATCAATGTATGGCAAAACCAATATAGTATTGTAAAGTAAAATAAAGTAAAACTAAAAAAAAATAAAATAAAATACTTTTCTAATTAAAAAAAATTATAATTGAACTAAGATTTTTAAAATATCCTCAATGGTTTCATTATTCCTAAAATTACTTAAAAAAATGTTAATTTCCCAGCAGACCTGAAATGGCACATGGAGTCTGAGTTTGAGAGAATCATAGAATTTGAGACATTGAAGAATACTGAGAATTATGACACTATCATTTTTACAGAGGAAACAGAAGCTCAAAGAGGACAAATGATTTGGCTAATTAATGACTGACCTAGGATTAGATGTAAAACCATTCAACCCCTAGTCCATGAATTTATATTGCTGTCCCACAAGTGAACACTATACAGGTATAAGCCACATGTAATTTAAGTTTGGAATAGGTGAGATCTTGTGTTAATGTTAAAATACTTAAAAAGTAATATATAAATGAAACCTTGTTCAAAAAACATTTCTTAGGCAAAGACATTGCATTATTTGAAGTCTGGTAGTGAAAAAAGAAAACCCCAAAACAGCCTGCAGAGAGGCAATTTCCAGACTTAAAAATGTTATAGTTTAAAACTCACAGATAATACCTCCAAGGGACTAGAAACAGATGAAATAGATAGTCTCAAATGTGTAATTTACTGAACACTGTATTTTCTTCTAAAGAGCCTTTCATAGGCTAGAATTTTACACTTCTTATGCTTCTACCCAGGAAGTCAAAATATCAAAGAGTGATAATCAGAAAAGTCACTATTACGGGAATAATCATAATATCCAATAGTTTATCCATTTCTCCCATGGCGGGTATTTTTCCACTGGAACAAAAACAGACAATCAGAGAAAGATGCTCAGCAATTAAACGGATTCTCTTTCAAGTGGAAACAAATTAACGAAGTCAACCCTGAAGACACAGGGTCTTTCTCAGTATCAATGCCTCACTTTTTTTCAGTTGTAGAGAAGATGAGACTTGAGAAGTCTCATAAGACTTAGCAAATATGTGTGTGCCTCTCTGCACTTTACTAATTACAAGTTATGGTGGTGTTAAACCATAAGATAAGGAATCCTACTGAAGTTCTTGCTCCTTTAATTTTTCACAAAATCAGCCTGGAAGGGAGGGCATGGACTTCCTGGATTTGAACTGGCTAATGTGGAGACCTGAGAACAGGCAGGAACAAGGCATCCGTTACATGGAACTAGGAGACACTGCCTTCAGAACTGCCTGTTCTAGAGTAGCACACCTCATCCTACTGCAGCTCAGCTGAGCTTCATTCATTCCTTGTAAAAGGTGTAACTCAAACTTTTTGCTTTGCTAAACATGTTCAATATTTGAGGCAGATCCTAATTGGGAAAACTAAATCAGACATAGAGCATGGTGAGCTTTCATTAAAGAGAATTGTACCTATCAAATAGTGAAAAGATAAAGAAAAGATAGGATACCTCTTAACCTTGGTCTTGGCCCATTCAAGGTGAATTTCTCAGATAGCTTGTCCTGAAGTACTTAAAATGTAAGCCAGTCAAGTTTACACTGCTGATTTTGATGTCTGCTTGCTATGCTCTTATTTCTGTTAACTTTCGTGTAGAAATTACCAGATCTTTCCTTTCTTTCATACTGTGACATTTGTCTCTACCCTGCAGGGACATCTGAGAAGCCATGGTTTCTCCCATATATGCTGACATATGTGGTCCATGAGACACAGAACCTTACACTATCATTCTTGATGAGAAGTGTAACTATAATATGATTGCTCCCTGCAAACAAAGCTAGTATGCATTAAATACTAAGACCTCTCTTCTGAAATTACTTCTAGAATCCATGGCACATTTTTTTGGAAATTTTTGGAAAAGGCCTAAATTATTTTGGCCTTTAAAAGTTTGGTAAATAAAGTGAAGACTGTAAAGCTAAGTAATATTAGGGGTTTAAATATATAGGGTGAAAACTATTAGTTTGTAAGCTTTTTTTTTTTTTTTAACTTTTAAAATTTTACACACTTTTTTCTTTTTGCATCTACAGGAGCATAATGATTAAGAGCAGACTTGGAAACAAGACTGCCCAAGTGCAATCTTTCCCCTCTGATGACTGGTTGACCGAGGTGTTACAACCTTTGTATGTCTCTGTTTCCTCTTAGGTAAGGTGGGGATAATAATAGTATTTGGCTCATTAGGGCTGTAATGAGGCTAAAATATGTTGATACATGTAATATTTATACAGTAGTGCCTGGTGTGTAGCTAGCACACTATACTTGTTTATGGGTGTCATTGTAATGGAGTCTTCGGAGGAAGGAGGCAAATACTTGTGATCATTTCACCACCTTGACTCATGGTAGGTGAAAGGATCTCATATTGGGAGAGCTTGGGGTATGGGGATCAGTATAGACAATATCTTCTAAGGTTCATTTTGACTCTAAGCTTCTCTCTTCTAAGATTCCAAGTAAATAGGTGTTTGCTTTCAAAGAATTCATCATCTGGTTGAGAAAATAGGATGCTTAATCTTAGAGGCCCAAATCTAGGTGTTTCTTATTTTCATATACTCAGGATCCCACCTGGTACTTATATCACAGTGAGGATCAAATATTTTAACAGTAGAATTAAGAAGGATATCTAATTGTATAAAAGATGTGTGAAATGTGAAAATGTGAGAGATGTGAAAATAAAAAATAACTGATATTGACAAGTAATAGTTTGAGGGTAATAGGTTTTACTATGGCCAATAGCAGTTGCTCAGATATTTTTGGTGGATTATTTGTATTTGTTTTTACCATTTGCATGAAAGAAATTTGAAAACAAAATAACTTAAATTTTTACTTAAAGTTGTTTTATACTTTAGCTTTCCTGAGGGGAAATTAGTATAAGGCACGTGTAATTTCTGGAAACCAAAAGATTTACAATTAAAGACCACAGAAGTTAGAGTACCTAAATGGTTTACAGCATCCTCTTGGCTAAAACTGAAAACATTTGTTTACATCATTTGGTTAATTTTTTTTCCTCTTCTCTTCCCCTACCAGTTTTTCCTCTTTTCAAGGAGTTTCTTACTGCTCAAGAAACAGCTGTTGCTCTCTGTTTAACTAAACCAAAAGATGTCTTGGATTCTTGGATGGGTTTCAGTACCTCAGTGAAGATCATAAACTGATTGTTTAAGCAGAAGTTTACAGAATTCACAGTTCCAAAATAACCCAACTTTAGAGGATAAACTTACTTTTGGAAATAAGCCAAGTTTTCTGAATGTTTTGCCATTTGTGGTGACAGCTTTTAACACACTTGGCTTTTTTAAAGTCGAGTTCAAGGACTAGGGTGTGAGCATTACTAGTCATAGTCAACAATGCAGAAACGGGTTTTACAGACCTTGAAAATATCACATTAAAAAATTGCCAAAGAATTCTTCTACCACTGTATAAGTTTGTTTTGTTGATTAAGACTATGCTATAGCATTGAAATGTGTCAAAATAAATGTGCAATTAAAGGGATGAGAGTTTTACTTAAAACAGAATCTGAAGCTGACACGTGATTTTTATCAACATAAAATGCTCTGCCCTCTGGGGTATACAGTTTAGAACTCATAATACTTACCCAGAAAATCAGTTTCATTCCAGAGGCCAACATAAAATGCTCTGCCCTCTGGGGTATACAGTTTAGAACTCATAATACTTACCCAGAAAATCAGTTTCATTCCAGAGGCCTCCTGGTTAAATTAAATGTTAACCAGGTTCAATACATTTAGGATGAAATGTCCTAGGCAAGTACTAAACCATCATGAAAATTATTATCCTTATATCTATATGTGATAAATACTATTTTATAAGATACTATGCTGAAAAACATACACATACATATATACACTCATACTTACATATTTTAAATCAGTTATATTGATTTTAAAAGAAATGATATATTTTGGTCTAATATATATAAATGCTTTCTCATCATCACATAAGAGACTTACAGGTACTCAGTGGATCAAAAACTTGGTTAAAACTGAGACTCATGAAGAATAATACATTAATCCCATATTCATTCATTGTCACTTAAGATACACAAGTGTACATGAGTTGCCAAGCCTTCTTTTCTCAAATGGGGTCTACTGATGGTATTTCATATAGACATTCAGGCCCACAACAAACCCTCCGTGAATTCTAGTTTTAGTTTCTTTACAAGGGAACTCGAATTGTAAGCCATTTCAATGCTGTCTGAAAATAGAATGCTTTTAGAACTCTATGATCTTTTTCCAATCTTTTAAATTTGCCTCACCCACATTTAATTTAAATTTGGCAAGTTACCTTCATTGGATGTTTCCAAGGTACTCAAATTAGCTTGCACTGCACAATTCTTTTATCTTTTTTTGTACTCATGAATCATCAGCTTGTATAAATTTTATTTAAATTATTTAATTACAAAAAAAATTAAACTAGTCACACATCACTTGGGGGGACAGATAAGACCTACTCTTGGTAAATGTGCCACTCAACTTTTAGAGGCAGATATAAGTGAATGTCCTTAGCTACGAGCATGCAGTATGCCTTGAGTGCCAGTCTACATTTTAGAGATAGAATAGACAGCATGGTTAGTCCATGCTGAGCTGGTTAAGTAGAATCTGGAAAAAGAGCAATGGTTTCAGTCAGGAGTGGGAAAATGCCTGCAGGCTCAGGAAGCTAAGATAAATTGGTGACATTATGTGGCGGAAGGGCCTGTGGAGAACAAGCAAATAAATGTCCTGCTTAAAGGCTTTAAATTCATTAAAACACACACACACACAAAAGCAAAGTGAACAAACAAAAAACAATGCTCTTAAAAAATATTTCTGTTGACTTTCCACAACTATTAGGTCTATTTTTCATAGCCATTTATAATTTTCAAAGCATCAGTTTATTTGTTCCCAATATGCAAATAATCATGCATACCTTTTTAGATACTTGCAATTATTAGTAAGAAAGAAACATAAGAAAAACATTAGATTAGAAAGCAGAATTTGATGGAACTTTTATTATTTTTTTCTGGCCCCAATTCCTAAGTTAACTAGATGTAAAAATTTAAGCATTTTAATTATTTTGTCTAGATTTCAGCCCTCTTCTACAGAATCAGGGCCAATAAGATTACCTTTAATGTCCCTTGAATTCTAAAATTCTGTGATAATCACTGGCAAATACGTGTGGCCAGCCCTGGGGACAACGACCAGAATCACTGCTGGGTTAGCCTCTGTGGCGGGAAGGGGACGGGGGGCTGCTCTTCTGTTTGTGTGTGTGTGTGTGCTGTCACTTAGCCGTGTTCAACTCTTTGTGACCCCGTGGATTGTAGCCTGCCAGGTTCCTCTGTCCTTGGGATTTCTCAGGCAAGAATACTGGAGTGGGTTGCCATTTTCTGCTCCAGGGCATCTCCCCAGCCCAGGGACTGAACCTGTATCTCTTTGGTCTCCTGCATTGACAGGTAGATTCTTTACCACTGCAGCACCTTGGAAGCCAGTCTTCTGTGTTTGGTTCTCCTTAAAATCAAGTGACTTATACAAAACTCAAGAACAAATTGGGGAAAGAAGGGGCCAAATAAACTTCTCTTTATGCTTACTATTCTATTACATTGGCTGGTAAGAAATTATTTCAAGTATTTTATAGCTTCTTACCAAATGCTTGCAAACCACTGATGATAGTTCACCTAGACCACTAAAGTTGCATCCTAACTAGTTTGGTTCATCCCAGTTTTGGTTCCCTTCAGTCTGCACTCTAAACTGTAGACCTAGTGACCTTTCCAAAATACATATTTGAGCTTGTCATCTCCCTTCTCTCCACCCCTAAAATAAACCACCTTCATGGCTTTCCGTTACAGTGACCAAAGTCCTTTTCATCATTAAAAGGCTCTGCTTGTCTCAGACTGGTCACTATTGGATGTAGGAAGAGATGGTTCTTTCTTGTGGGGCAAATCTCCCAGTTCTGCAAGATGCTTGACACCACCGGCACCCAGCCATGATAACTGAAAATGCTCCCCTCTCCCCTGTTGACCCAGGAGCACCTTCCAACCAGTTTTCTTATCACCTACTAGAATTTCTGTCACTTCCTTGAAGGTGCCGTTCTCCCTTCTGCTGTAAACTTTGAAGCTGCTGTTGCTTCCTTTTAGATGGCTCTTCCCCTCAAAGTAAATCTTTCCTGACTTCTATTGCACAGATTCCTTTAGCATGATTCTTACAGCTGTATACATCGCTCCTTTGGAGCATTTATCATAACCGTAATTTGATTATTTTGGTGTGTGAGCGAGTATCTGTTTAAGGCCATTCTTCTCCACTAGACTGTAAATTCTGTATTTTTTCATGTGCTTTGCATACCTTGAATTCCCAGTGTCTGGTACAGTGCCTGTAATATGCTAAATGCACCACACTATTGAATGAATTGAAGAATATTAATTATGCCAGCAATTAGTTGTGCATGGAACTGTAACATTTTTAATACAAAATATTGAATAAGATTTCCTAATAATACCTTGCGTGTGTGTTTGTGCGTTAGTCACTCAGTCATGTCCTACTCTGTGACCCCATGGACTGTAGCCCACCAGGGTCCTCTGTCCAAGGGATTCTCCAGGCAAGAGTACAACCTTAGTTTAGTCTAAATCACTCTTGAAACCGTTTTCTGTTCAAGAAGTGTTACCCCCAGAGCTCCCTATTAAAACCATTTTATATTGAAAAAGGAATTCCCTTAGCCTGGAAAAGGGACTATAAAGCATACCAGGTGTTTAAAAGAACAACCTAAATTTATAAGCAAACAGCTAAGATTTCACTGAAATATTTCACAAAATTTCTATAAATTACAAATAAATAAGACATATGCTCAAGGCTTTTAAAGAATACAGCAATGTCATTCAAAAAAAATAAGTATTTGTTCTCGATTTTCATTCATTTACTTTCTCTGGTAAGAAAGATTCCTATATCTAAATAAGTATTTAAGGCCCTTTGATTGTAGATGTGGAAGAAATTGGAAGAGAGGAAAATTACACATTACTCTCATTTACAGTAATGATGAGGGAAATTAAAAAAAAAGAAAGAGATTTTGGGGTACCCATTGTTTGGCTAAACCAAAAAAAAAAAACCCTTAAAAGAAGGGCCTTTTTTTTTTTTTTTTTCCACTTCATATTTCTGAGAAAGGTGCCAAATTAGGGGACTTTTATCATCTATTTCCTTCTAAGAAGCCTGTTTTGCTTTATGGTAGTAAAGTAAAATTCTTCACAACCACAGATTCTTTTGTTCAAGCACTTCAGGGCACCTACACTACTTCTATATGAAAAACTAACATTTGAGGACTGAAATTGGAAAAGTTCTTGAATCAGAAGTCAAGAGACCAAGATTCCATCACCAAATCTGTCATTAAACTCGCTCATCCCTGGATAAGTTGATCCCGCAAATTTGAAGAGATTGGATATCACAGTAGTGAAACTGAAAGTGAAAGTGAAGTTGCTAAGTCGCGTCTGACTCTTTGCGACCCCATGGACTGTAGCCTACCAGGCTCCTCCATCCATGGAATTTTCCAGGCAAGAGTACTGGAGTGGGTTGCCATTTCCTTCTCCAGGATATCACAATGGGTAAGAGCTTTTCCAACACTTCGGTGCTGTGAAGTTGGTCATCCTAAAATGACATATATTGCAGTATCACTGTGACACATAAATCTTAAAGGCTTGCTGAAATGTGACCAACGGCCAATTCTTACCCCATAGAGAGGAATGTGTTGTCCATAGAATGACCCTTCATTCTACAGCAGGACAAAGATGTGCTTACTCTGGGCCTTTATCCAATTCTGTCTAAGGAATTATTCTCAAACTTTGGATTTCTGTTGAAGAACTTCATTGAGGTCCCCTAATTTATAAATTCACTTTTCTTAACACGTATATTCTTTACCATCTGAGCCTATTACAAAAAATATTAGATTAAGTAAATGTCAAAAGATGTGAGTTCCAGTCTAACTCTAACACTCAACAAACTTTGTGACTCTTGGCAAACTAAACTCTCTGAGACCCAGTATCCTCATCTGTGAAGTGACAGTAATACTTCCTATCTTCAAACAGAAAAACATAAAGGTTAGACAAGAGGTTACTCTTGAAAGCATTGCCAGTTTGCCTCCACTACAAGATTTGCCCTGATTTGTCTGGTGAATAGTAAGTTCTAAATAAATATTGTAGAATTTAAATATGCTTTAACATTCAAAACTCACTAGAAAACTGGCAGAGAAAGTGATTCTAAAGGGACATGAATGTTTTATGTATGTTATTATTTACGAAGGCTGATTGCTTTGTTGATAATTATGATAGTGGGAGATTAAAGATGTATTATTTTATGGCAATATGCACCAAATTTTTAGCAATAGAAACCATATCAGTGACTATACTTTCAAAAGAATAATAATAACATGTTATTATCATTATTATTAACATCAAGGAATTCTAAATATCTGTGACTACATATAAATTACCTTGGAATTTTAAAATTCAGGTAATTATCGCCAGATTAACAAATGTATATATAAAAGTATATATGTATATATATATATAAAATGCTATCTAATATGACTCAAATGAAAATAAATTATTGTTTAACAAAAATACATGTATAATAAAAATTAATAAGCTCAGTTCTGAGATTTTAATAAATACTTTCTGATTTAAGAGGTTGAGATGAAACCTGACCCCTGGACACAGGATTTCAAATAGAGAGAATCTATCCTTTCATTTTCACTATGAAATTCAAGATCCTTTCAGACTAATTATATAGTTATAGCCTTATCTAATGTTAATAATTATGATTTTATTTTTTTATATTCTTTCTTGTTTTTAAATATGCAACAGAATAATCTCTAATTAGAAATCTGTTATTTTTAACACACATTTAAGTAGGGTTAAATTTGTCTACATGAAACATCTTAAGGTTAAGAATCTTCCCACTCATATTTTTCAATTATAAATCAAATTTGATTTTTTTGATACTCTTCCAATATTTTATCTTCTTCTCTACAAGAAAAATTCAAAAGGGGAGCACATTTTCCTATAGTTTAGACTGAACAGTTTTTTGCATGTTTTAATAACTACAGTCGTTTTGCCATTTGTAGTTAAAAAAAAAAAGTAAGCTTTCTTCCCAGAACACTTTTGAACACTTTTCCCCTAGTCAAGAGTTGGTTAAAAAGTGATAATGTATTCCTTAAAACCAAAGGAAAAATAGCGAATATGGCAAACTACGGAGAATCTACTGATATACATTGTAAGCATATAATCTGTCATCTGGACATAACTATTTATCAATATTTATTCACATCAAAAGGAAACATTTCACCATCTTTGTAATTTAAGATATATTTTAAAACTGTGAAAAAAGTAATTTACTTTCAAATGTATTTTATGAATTACTCTACTTAATATGTTTCTTCTTGCAGAATTTAGTGCGTCAGATTAGCAAAAGCATAGAACAATTACCTTTGATTACTTACCATAATCATCTACTAACTGTAGACTAACTGCCCCACTGTGACTCATTATCTGTCACCCAAGGTTTTTTACATTCTTAGATCAATTAATGGATCCATTTGTTGGAACTGTGCTTTGCAGTCACTAGAATAATTTCCACTCATATGTTGTTTTTATTTTAAAACCTGGGAATGCTTCATGTTGGTAGTGTTTTCAAATAAAATAGATTTTTTACTCATTCTCTGGGCAATTTCAGTACAAAGACATTTTTAAAATTCTGTCCTCTTTCTTAAAGACTTGAGGACATATGTGTGTAAAATATGTTTTATTTTATTTTAAATCCTTCTTCCTTCATGAAAACAATATTTGAAATATCTAAACTGTCACAACTCCAAACAGATGGCAGAACAACTGTGACTAACAGGTTTTCCTCTGAGATTTCTTCATTATCTAATCTTAATGAGGAAGCAATGTTTACAAATTGATAGCTAAAGCATTTAAGAGTAAAACATTAAAAAGCAATTTTTTAAAGCTAACAGTTAAAATAAGGCCTCAGGCTTTATCCTTGGCAGGAAGTATTCAGTTGACAAAGAACTTAGTAAGCATCTTCATCCCCTCCTCCCCCTACCCCCTCACTGTGTAGGTAAGGACGCTTAACCCCAGTGGAAGAAGGTGGTCGAGGCATCAGTCAGGACCTTGACTGATGAGGCATCTAGGATGGTGCCTGTCTTTCCATTGTTCCTCGGGTCCCTTTGACGTCTGTCTTTTGGGTTCCTTTAGCAGGAGGAATTGAGTTTAATACTAAATTTCCTATGTTTAAGAAATACTATTTCTTTCCCATTCATGCCTCATTTATCTCATTAAAATTGGGAAATTATTCAGTGGCTAAAAATTTCAATGGAAAAATTATACAGGAAGCCAATGATGCACTAATTAAAATGTAAACTTAGTGAAGAGTGAGGGAAACCAGCTGAGAAGGGGGCAGAGAGGAGAGAGAGACCAAAAGACAGGAAAGAGTCAGAGAGAGATGTAAAGAAAGTGAAAAAGGAGAAAACCTTTGAGGATTTGTTTCTCTTCATTTTCTGGATTTTAAAAATGTATTACAATTCTTATTTTTAAAAAAGTAGCTTCCAAAATTTGAGGAGAACATTTCTGAAAATGGCCTGTGTTAACACTGGGATCCATTTTACAAATACTTGCTTGTCACTCATAACGTTAAGATGCTATGCAGGCCTTCTGCTGTGAGAGCAAGTCCTTGGATGCTTTGCCATTTTAAAAAGGTCTTTCCAGGTTTCTGCAACAGGGCATTGCCTGAGATTCCCTAAGAATGAAGTCCCTTAGTGTTTCACAGTAGAAAATCTTGTGACTAAACCAGACACTTACTATTGCTAGATCAGTGATAAACTCATCACCCGGTCATAGTCATCTTGAGTACATTTGTTCACTGTTGGCTTTAAGAATGAATGTTCCTGGGATGTCAATCTGATCGCTGACATTAGAATTACACCTATGAAAGTCTGTTTTCCACCCTCCTTTGGAAAATTTGATGAAATAAACCAACCCAGTGATTTTATATTTAGAACTTTCTATGCTTTCCATCAACATGATGCTACATGAATCATACATGAAATGTATACTGAAGGCTGTCTACCACAGTGACACACACTGCCTGGACCCTTGCACTGATTACAGCATACTCAAGACTGCTGAACCCTGCAATATCACCTAAGAGGACAAACGTAATAAAACTATTCATGAGTGCCTAAATTTAGTTATTATTTAAAGATTTGTTAGAAATAGTAAATAGGATACCGTCACTTAGTTAAATGTGTCATTTCAGAAGCTTCTCTTACTTGACATGCACCAAAGGACTAGTGGGTGAAAGCTGTAAAATTTTGAAGGAGAACATCACACAATACTACATTTTATAAATTCTATCTCATTTCCCCTGGAATACACGAAACCAGATCTTAACTGCTAATATTACCAAACTCAAAAATCAGTCATACACACCATTTTAACATGAAAGCTCTAGGCATTTTAAAAAAAAATTAAGTTACAGCAAACTCTGATAAGTAAGCAAAATGAAAGTACAGGCAGGAGGATACGTTACTTACCTTGTTCTATACTGAAAGTTCCTCTCAGATCTAGGGAAGTGTACTACAAGCTCTAATAGAGACGAGGAGAGGGTGTCTTTATGGCAGCCTTTGAATCAAACAGTAACCAAGTGGTTTAAGTAGAAACATATATTTTGAAAGGTTAATCCACCCATACACAGGGAAACCCCTGTTTTAAGAAAGTCACTCTGCTGCCAAGAGGCTATTAATATTCATCTCTCAGATACAAACACAACCTACAGATAAAAGATTCACAACCTATGTGAAAATACCACAGAGGATTCCCTCTGAGTCGCTATGTTGTAATGGAAACACGAGAAAACAATATACCTCTTCAGGCCCTTGGGGTACTACAGGAAATCCACCTGCCCACTTAATGGAAAAGTTATATCAGCTTAATAGGGCCACAACACATAAACATCAATGTAGAATTAGTATAATTTACTGTAAGGACCACATAGGTCACACACTCATTTCTAGGAATGTTCCTCTGTTTCATCTTCCTATTTCTTTCCCTAAGAGAGCTAGCACCCAGGTTAACATTTAAATACTCTTTCTTTAAAGTAATTTAGAAATAAGTCTACTCCCTTTAAAAATAAAAAAGCAGTTGCTGAGTGTTTTCTTAGAGGGGAAATTGTATTTATGGCCTCTGTGTTGCTTCACTAGCATTACAGGATAGGAATTATGTATATTTTTTCTCATCATACAAGAAAATAGTTTATATAATTATTAGCAGTGGCAAACCTCTCCAAAGTAATACAAAATTTGTATGAGTTCAGAAATGAAATCATTGTGGATAAAATACCCAACAGGTATCATTAGTGGTTATTTATATCATTTGATTATGTTGATGTATTAATTTATTTGGTAGTCATGGTGAGAGTAAGTAATAGCCAATAGCATGTGGGCAACATATTGGAGAAGTCAGATTGTGTCAGAGTTTGACTGTTGGTATATTTCAGCTTTTATCACAACCGGTATTATACTTCAGGAAAAGAGATTGACATCATGAGAAGATCCCACTTTTATAATTCCACTTCTACAAACACACTTTAGAAAGTCAATGAATTTCAAAGTGGACTTTGACTGTTTTAATGACAAAAATGTTAAAAATATCAATTTTGAGTGGCAAAATCATGAGTGTTTGTTGTATTTTTTTTTGCTTTTTTCCCCTGTATTTTCAAACATTTTTGAAGAAAACAATCTATAATGCAATGCAGATTGCATATACCATCAACTTAAAAAATAAACAGAAACTAAGAAGTATGCAATCTGTCTTTAATCTGAGTTATTACAGTAAACATATTTGATATGAAAATACCAATATTGTTATTTTAAGATCTCCTAGTCTTTATAACATGTCTTCTAAAAGGTCTTTTGAATTAACACGAAATTACATTTACCCAGTCAGTTTCTTTCCATGTGAGAAAAATAACTACTTAATATTTCCCAAGAGTATGCCATTTCAGTGTAATACCAAAAGAGCAAGGAGACATTTATCAGCTGACAGCAATAAGGTGAAAAGTCAAGTTATTCTTATAGACTGGAAGTTTTAGATCTGACTTGATATTTTCATTTTCTGAAATTTCTTTTAAAACTACAGAGTGCTATACAAATGCACACAGAATTGCTGCTATTAATTGATGCTATTAAAACTTTGAAGTGTTCCAAGAATGAGTCTCAGGACCAATGTTGGGATGATCCTATAAATTAAAGTATGTGGAGAGAACATAGAAGTTTCTTTCAGAATTTATTGAAGATTAAGCAAGATTATTTCCATTTAAACCTATGGGCTAGAGGACTTCCCTGGTGGTCTAGGGTTTAAGAATCTTCCTGCCAATGCAGGGGACATGGGTTCGAAGATTCCTTGTGTAGGGAGATTTCACATGTCTCCGGGCAACTAAGCAGATAAGCTGCAACTGAGCCTAAGTGCCGAAACTAACTAAATAAATTTTTTTAAAAATTGAAAAAAAAACACACAAAACTATGAGATGGACAATGGCGGTGGTGGTTCTAGTCAATGGAAGATGGAGTAGACATCATTTTCATTTACTTCATGAAAATGTTGGAGAAGGGAAAATCTCTAAAACACAAGTACAGATCTTCTTATCTTGACCTCCCACCACTCTGACTGTGAAAGGGAAGCTGGACCTTCCGTAGAATCCTGTCCTGAAGTAAAGGTATTACTGGTCCATAAAGCACTGTATTGCTTCGGGTACACATCTAAGCCAGTTAACATCAACTGCAAGCAAAAGCTGGCGATCTGCTGACCAAACGATTTTTACTGTTCACAAAAGACCATTTTGTTTAGAGGTTTACCTTCAGGGAAAAATAAGGAAATGAGCTAGACTAGTACCTAAAGTGATTGATCCAAAATTAATTTCACATGGTTTGAGGGCACAAGTGTCTGAGGGAAAAGGGGAGAAATGGAGAAAATGAGACTTGGTTAAGAAAGACAAGGCCGTTGAGAGTTGAGTTTGGGAAAAGAAGAGTCATATTCAATATTTCGTCCTTTGTCCGGAAGTAATATGAAGAGTATTAAAGAGGCTAAGGAAAGGAAGTTTTCCAGCTTTAGGTTTGAGAAAGGGCATGTCCAATCTATCTTTAAAGATGAGCTGAATGTGTCCCTCAATAATCAGGCTCCCATGGACCTCAGCTGCGTCTCCTGTGCAGCCGTCCACAGGCCTCCTCAGGAAGACCAAGCATTTCCACATGCTTGCTCTTTGGCGTGATTCCAGACTTCTCTCCCTCTCTACCACTTACTCAGGTTCCTTTTCCTCTCAACTTCTTAATTTCCCAGATTCTCAGTCGTAAGATTGGCGATTGCATGGAGACAATTCATGTAGGTACCACCATTGAGAAATTCACTTCTGAAGGCTTCCTTGTCATAAGGTTTTTTAAGAAATGTGGTAAAACCAACCCAGCAATGTTTGTCTCTTTAAAATACAGTGTCCTTGGGAGTTGTTCAAACTAGATTCTGTCTGTTGGGTGAGAGCTTTCTGCAGGTTGGAGACTTCTGATAGTGTCCTTCAAGAGGGAGGCCATGGCCTCTTGCCAAACTTTGGTCATCGTTTCCCTGAGGGATTCAAGCCAGAGAGTGTATTTCCACTACGACTTTAGGACATCACCTGCGATATTACTTACAGGATGGGGATGGTTGTGCCAGGAGCCCCAGCTGGATGGCTATCAAACCAGAAGAGTAATATCATGACTTCTGCTTTACTGCCTCCTAGCGTAGTTTATTGGAGAAGGCAATGACACCCCACTCCAGCACTCTAGCCTGGAAAATCCCATGGATGGAGGAGCCTGGTGGGCTGCAGTCCATGGGGTCGCTAAGAGTCAGACATGACTGAGCGACTTCACTTTCACTTTTCACTTTCATGCATTGGAGAAGGAAATGGCAACCCACTCCAGTGTTCTTGCCTGGAGAATCCCAGGGACTGGGGAGCCTGGTGGGCTGCCGTCTATGGGGTCACACAGAGATGGACACGACTGAAGCGACTTAGCAGCAGTAGCAGCAGCAGCAGCAGCAGCAGTAGCAGCAGCAGCAGCAGCAGTGTAGTTTATGAAGAATAGACATTAGTATTAATTTGGGCTTTTGTATCTCTGTTCATTCTGTTCCTGATGCCAATTGTCTCACTGCTTATACTCGTCGCACTGTTCACTGAACCTAGGGTGGGCAAGGCGTGAGCTAAGAGGTTGGGAAGGAGACTAGAGGAGCTGCAGGAACCGCAGACAAGTTTGTTCTCTCTTGGCAACGGCCACAGCACACCCTAACACAACACAAACTCTCTCCTGACTGGCACAGCAGCCACAGCAATATTCTCTCTTGGCTGACGCCAGACGCAACAGTAAACACGCTATATTCTTTCCTCTCTGGCTGATTGAAGGGACGCAGCCATGAGGCAGTAATTCCTGCCATTTTACGGGTGGAACTCATATATCCATATCACCCAAAGCAGCTCCTCACCACAGTGCTATAAGCGATCTCAGCCGTTGCATAATTGTCTACAGAACGTGGGGGGAGAGAGCCTGAACATGCCATCTTCGTTAATTTGCTCTCTCCCCACAGCTTTCTACTTCATCCAAGATGGCATTTTTTCCTCTCAAATTCCCATAACAACCAGGGTTAGAGCTGAAGTTAGAGCTGATTAGAAATTTGATAAAATTTCACCTGGGTAAAAACTGACACAGAAAACAAACAATTTTTGTCATCACTTGGTAAAATTGAATACTTGTCCATAAAGCTCTAGGAACAGTTATACTCATGTTAATAGTGGTAAAATTTGTTTTTTGTACATTCTTTCTTTTTTCAATAAAATTATCATTTTAAGAAAATGAGTAGTTCCATACATTCTCACTGAGTTCTTCCTCATTACCATGTGCGTGTGTGTGTGTTTGCATGCTGTTTTAAAAAAAGACTCCAGTATAGATAACAAAGGGTTGAACAGCAAATAATGTAAATCATTAAAATATCACAGATCTACTTTTTCATAAGGTTGAGATTCAACTTAAAAAAAAAATTTCTGCCAAAAAGAAGATATATCAGGCAAACAATTGGGTGGGAGAAGAGGCATAAATCTAATTTCTAAAGACAATGAAAGAATGGATATGAATCATGGATCTAGATAAATCAGAAATGCAGCTGTTTGGAACCTAAGTCTCCTTATTGCTGTACACCAGGCCTAAAGACGTGATGATCTTTAAAGAGCAACCCCAGGTGTTGACAGTGCAGAGACATCTCAAGGGAACTCTTTGACACTCAACCCCTTAGACTTTTACCCTCAACAAGACTGTATCCCTTCTGTTTTTGATACTCATGAATAAAATTTCTCATCCAAATTCAGGAATCATACCTGTTTTCAACGTTAAACTTGCTTTGATCATTCCTATCTTAACAGGAATTACCACCCAAAGAGCAATCACTTAGAAGTCAGGCATTTTGGACCAATTTTATAAGACCAACAGTGAATATACATTCTCCATCTGTGCAAAAGCTGAGTTTGGGTATTGGAAGGCCTATACATCCTATTGAAGAGACATTTTTCTTATAGCAGTTTCTTATTTTCAGTTGAAAATCTAAAACAAAAAAATAATCTCTGATCATAAGTTCTGATTTCCACCTTCTGTGACCCTCACTTAAACTAATTGTTCTCACGTGATCTTCAGGTGTTAACTCCAAATCCATAGCGTCATGGGGTTCACACACTTGGGAATAGACAGGAACTTTCGTGGAAACAGTTCCTAAAATGGATGTTTCAAGGAAAAGTCATTTACTTTGCTAAAGTTTGGGAGAGGCCATAAGTGTTTTATCCCATAGGACTCAGAAGGTTATAAACAAATGTAAGACTTTACCTTCAGCACTTTGAAACTCACAAAATAATTTTGCCGCTTGTATTGGAAATAATTTTGTACACAAAAGGATGAAATGCTAAGATCTGTTTATAGAAGTTTAATTTAAGCCAATGCATTATTCTGTGGCATTCATCCTAACAACCTCGCTACAAACTGCACTCATTTAACCCCTGGAGATTTCAGTTCCTTTACCTAAAAATGAGATTGAACCAGATGATGCCTGAAAATCTCACTCATGTCAAAGATACTATAATTTGATATCACCCTAAATAGTAAACAGGCTTCCCTGGTGGCTCAGAGGTTAAAGGGTCTGCCTCCAATGTGGGAGACCTGGGTTCGATCCCTGGGTCGGGAAGACCCCCTGGAGAAGGAAATGGCAACCCACTCCAGTATTGCCTGGAAAATCCCATGGACGGAAGAGCCTTGTGGGCTACAGTCCACGGGGTCGCAAAGAGTCAGACACGACTGAGCGACTTCACCTCACCTCACTAAATAGTAAACAATACATTTCCATTTTGATCGGTTTTATACTTTTTCAATTCTCTTGTATAGCTGAGGAAAAAAATTACAAAATGTTAACCCTCCTATTGTTGTGCAATGTGCCTACTCTGAGTTGATTTTACTCGTGGAATTATCTTAATTCTTTCAGCTCTTAAACCAAAATATCAAAGACAGAAGAATTGAACTCCCAGCACAATTAAAAAGCTTTATACTGGAATGCATAATCTACTGCCAAGGAGTAACTAGGCCTTGGGAAAAACTTATCATGTCCTTCATTATTCTGTAAAAATGTTTAACTGTAAAGGAAAGCACTTCACTTTGAAGGATATTTTCTCTCTTTTACAAAGATGCTAATTTGAGAAAGTCAAGAGTAAACACGGGCCCCGAATAATAATTTTTCCTTCAATTTAAAAATTACAAATGTCAAACATACAACTTATGTAAAGTTTAAGAGTAATAAAACTACATTAAGGAAAGAAAAAAATGGAGAAGTAACTCCTGATACAAGGCTGTGATTTCCAAATATAACTGCATTTTTAGATAATTTAGGCCACATTCCTCCAATTTTTTTCTTGTTGGTACACGTAACAACTGGTGTTATTATTGAGCATAATATTTTGTTATTGAATGAAATCAACCGGTATTACTATTGACAATAATATTTTTTGATTGGTTAAAGTAGGAACTGAACTTCCTGCAGTTCAATAAATTATATTTTCTTCTTTATATACTAAAATGGACATGCATAATTAACAAAATTATAAGTTAAAGATATTTTCATGGTCATTCTCTCCGGTTTTTAAAATTGTGCATAATGAGCCATGTAATATGAAAACAAACACATAGAGACAGAGACCGTTGCTGAGATTAAGCCAAGTTTATAAGAAAAATTATCTTGGATAATTTGATAACTTATCTGTATTATATTGCATGATAGTTAAATATAAATGGAAGCAGTTTACATTTATGAGTTCGATGAGGATAACTGGGATAATGACTAGGAGTAATTTCAAATAATCAGTTACGTCCCACATGCTTTACAAACATTTAACGTGAGGTCTTTGGACCATCAAAAAGCTTGTAAGAAAGGCAGAATCTCAGGCCCCATTCCAAACTTACTAAATGAAAATCTGCATTTTAACAAGATATCCAGGTAGGGATGAGAGGGAATCTTATTAATGAACGATAAAATCTGAGATGATGAAAGTGGAAGATGAGAGTAAAAAAGTTGGCTTAAAACTCAACTTTCAGAAAACGAAGAACATGGTATCCAGTCCCACCACTTCATGGTAAATAGATGGGGAAACAATGGGGACAGTGAGAGACTTTATTTTTTTGGGCTCCAAAAATCACTGCAGATGGTGACTGCAGCCATGAAATTAAAAGATGCTTGCTCCTTGGATGAAAAGCCATGACCAACCTAGACAGCATATTAAAAAGCAGAGACATTACTTTGCCAACAAAGGTCTGTCTTGGCAAAGCTATGGTTTTTCCAGTAGTCATGTATGGATGTGAGAGTTGGACTATAAAGAAAGCTGAGCATCAAAGAATTGATGCTTTTAAACTGTGGTGTTGGAGAAGACTCTTGAGAGTCCCTTGGACAGCAAGGAGATACAACCAGTCCATCCTAAAGGAAATCAGTCTTGAATATTCACTGGAAGGATTGATGCTGAAGCTGAAACTCCAATACTTTGGCCACCTGATACGAAGAACCAACTCGCTGGAAAAGACTCTGTTGCTGGGAAAGACTGAAGGCAGGAGGAGAAGGGGATGACAGAGGAGGAGATGGTTGGATGTCATCATCAACTCGATGAACATGAGTTTGAGCAAGCTCCGGGAGTTGGTGATGGACAGGGAGGCCTGGTGTGCTGCAGTCCGTGGTGTCGCAAAGAGTCAGACACGACTGAGCAACTGACCTGAACTGAAAGTCTGAGAAACAACACTATCTCACTTATTCTTTTCAGTAACTAGCCCCCTATTGGCTTCCCTGATGGCTCAGTGGTAAAGAATCCATCCTCGATGCAGGAAAACCTGGTTCAATCCCTGGTTCGGGAAGATCCCCTGGAGAAGCAGATTTCAGCCCCCTCCGGGATTCTTGCCTGGGAAATCCCATGGGGAGAGGAGCCTGAACAGCTAAGCACACACACATGTATGGAAGATTCAAGAGCCTAGGCTCATTGAAATCTCTCCTTTGATGTGCACCTTAGCTATCTGGGACCAGTGTCCTGTTTTTTTCTATCTTGAATCCCCTGCAGTTGGAGTGGGAAGTTGAAGCCATGAGAATCCTAGTCACTGTACTTTGAATCACTTGTTCTTGGGAGTTGAGATCATTCTACACGGTGTTCATGTCTCTGAGATCATGAGCCTCTGAGACTTCCATACTGTCTTGTGTCACTGATAAAGTTTAACAAGACTCAGTCTTCTCCTTAGGCTCTTAGAGATACATACTCTCTGAATTTCTCTGGTTTATGGTGAAATATCTTATGCCCATAATTCAAAGCTTGCTTGATTACAAGTCCCATGGTAATAGCCACCTCCATGAAGAATCTGGGATTGATTAATGAAACAGAGCCTCAGGTCTACGATCATCAAATCAAGAAGCATACCCACATAGGTATACGTCACCTCTCAGGAAACAGAGCTTCATGGATGTTGGGTGAAAAGTGATGACAGCTCGACAATTTCATAAGAGAAATGCTGAGTTTTCCTTAAGTTATTGAAGCAACACAATTTTATTCTCTATCTGACGGAGCCAGTTTTGAACTATGCATTTATCTGCTAATTGCAATTCTGATTTCAGTAACATTTCGTTAGCATTTCATTGGCTTCCCAAGTGGCTCAGTGGTAACGAATTCGCTTGCCAAAGCAGGAGACACAGGAGACGTGGGTTCAATCCCTGGTTTAGGAATAACCCCTGGAGGAGAAAATGGCAACCCACTCCAGCATTCTTGCCTGGAAAATCCCATGGGCAGAGGAGCCAGGTTCCTTCCAGGCTCCTCTGTGACTTATAATCAAGATTCTACAAAAAAAGAGCAAACAGGCTTAGAAATGATACAACTTGGCTTCCTACCTGTTAAATCATCAAAGCAAGGTACACAGTCCAGACGCAGGGCACAGAGAAATAGACTCTACCCTACTGTTGGGAGAAGAAAGGTAAGTTTTCAGTCTTTCCCAATAAGAGGAGGAACATGCATCCAAGATGCCCCATCTCCTGCCTCACTAAGACCAGCAGCCCCCCGAAGCCTGACTGCCTTTCTCTACCGGCGGCTGACTGCCAACATACATGAGTCCCACTGACACAAAAATTGCCTGTCTGAGCCCAGGACAATGCACAGCAATGTGAGTTAAACAATTAGCCGTTTTATTCCATCACTAAGTTTTGGAGTGATTTGCTTCACAGCAAAAACTAAGTGATAGACTGGCCTATGAGATACTAAAGAATGTACACTAACATTAAACTTTAATTCCGTTCTTATTTTTGTCTTTTGAGAAACATGAAAGGGTATCCAACTCACAGCTCACAGCCCCACTTCTGAGAAAAATAAACAAGACAGCACGAACTGTCCCCTATCCTTCGCTCTCTAGTCCCTCAAGCCGACCTGGAGCCCCTCTTGCCTCATTCTGAAACCACTCCTCAAAATTCTGTCGAAGGCCCTGCCCACCCACGCTCCTCATTTCCTGTCTCTCAAAAAGTCACCCTCCGTGAGTGAGGGGGTGACCACGGACCTGCCCTGCCTGCTCAGCCGTGCCCCAGGGCCCAGCAGCCTGCCTCCTGTCCTTGCCTGCTCCCAGAGACAGCTGTGGCCCAGGCTTCCTGGAAAAGCTGGGCTCCTTCCTCACTCTGATGACTTTTCTTACAGAGAAACTCTTTAAAATGTTTCCAAAAAACCACCTCATGTCCACATTTGGAGATGAGATGTAGAAGGAGCCTGGAAGTGGGAAACTTGTTCACACCTTCACATGGGGGCTGGCTAGACTCTCTGCTGGACATATGGCCATGGTCACCCCTCAAGAGCATACCCAGACTAGGAACTTGATTGGGGAAAAAAGGGTGAGGTGAGGCTATGAGCAAACAGAATTCCCAAATAGAAGATAACTTTTTAAGGTGGCTCAGATGGTAAAGCGTCTGCCTGCAACTCCGGAGACCTGGGTTCAATCCCTGGGTGGGGAAGATCCCCTGGAGAAGGAAATGGCAACCCACTCCAGTGTTCTTACCTGGCAAATTCCATGGATGGAGGAGCCTGGTGGGCTATAGTCCGTGGGGTCACAAAGAGTCGAACTTGACTGAGCAACTTCACTTTTAACTAAAAATGCATAGTGTCTTCAAATGGGTAAAGTATCTCCAAATCAAGTGGAAATTAGAAAGCAGTGGGGATAGTAGTTGCCAGAACTTTAATGGAAATATCTCAGCGTAGATTCACCTTTAGCTGCTAGCATTGCTAGACAGTATTAATGCTACCATGTAGTACTGGTATTTCTAGAGTGCTGTACAGGTGAGCTATGGGGATTGGGGGTTTCTGTGGTAGACTGGGAGTTCTGACTTGCCAATTAGTACAGGAAAAAACTCAGTCAACACAACGAATCAGGATATTAAGTTAACTGGAGAAATTCAGGAACAAGAACCAAGGGATAAACAAGCCGAAGTATTCAGATAGGGAACTGGGTCAGAGTCCGTTATCACATTTTGGAATCAGCCATGAAGGTCAGGAGTAAGAAAAACTATTGTAATCCAAACCTCACTGAGATGAGACACTAAACTTTCTTACTTGGTTCTTCCCTTCCTAAAATGGATCTGTATCTGTGAGTGGAAAGTTGTGCAGAGCTAAACAAATGTTCCTGCCCACTGTTAGGAAAGCCCCAGGGGGAGACTGAGGTGAGGCTTTAAGCTTGCTGGGCATGAGCAGAAGGTGGAAAAGGTCAAAGCCTCAACTGTAATCATCCAGTTCCCAGGTCCCTTCTTTGGGTCCACCTCATGATAGTCATGGAACAGAAGTGCTGGAGCTTAAAGGTCTTGTCCTGGACTGAATTCTTTTTTTGACTCTTCATTTGATGGTTATAAGTAGATGGCAAAACTAAGTTGGCCAGAAATGATGAAGAATAAAGGTAAACATAAATGAAGCAGTTAAATAGAGTTGAAAATATTTGGAAGGGATCAACAAAATGTTTACTTATTAGAAATCATATATATGCACTTTTTAGGAATTATGTGTATGTGTTATATATGTATATATTTTTTCTAATAAGTAAACAATTATATATAACATATATATGCATTCCCAGGTGGCACAGTGGTAAAGCGTCTGCCTGTCAATGCAGGAGATGCAAGAGATGCTGGTTCCATCCCTGGGTCAGGAAGACCTCCTGGAGAAGGAAATGGCAAACCACTCCAATATTCTTGCCTCAGAAATCCCATGGATAGAGGAGCCTGGTGGGTTACAAAGGCCATGGGGTCTCAAAGAGCTGGACATGACAGAGCATGCCTGCACAGAATGCATATATATACATATATGAAATGAGAATCACAGTCTATTGCTGACTTGGAGAAATTCTCTCAGTATGATTTCATTCATTTGCCATTTTTTTTAGTAATCTTGACCAATGAAAGCTTGACTTGAGATCATGCATGTGGCTGGTTGAACAGAAGCACTAAACTGTATTGAGTCAGAGTCTGGAAAGTTTAGTAAAACTTAACTTCCAGGGGAAGGTCATTTTAGGTAGAGTAGATTCTAGTGTTAGCACATGGATACTTTTCTTTAGGCAGGATTGTTGCCTGGCTGTTTGAAAGATGCTCTTCGACTGTTAGTCTGAGAATTGGGATTTGTAGTCAAGTTTAGTTATACTTAGAGGGAGAGCTAAAATATGTTGTTCAGGAATATCTGTATATCATTGCTGCTGCTGCTGCTAAGTCGCTTTAGTCGTGTCCGACTTTGTGCGACCCCAGAGACGGCAGGCCACCAGGCTCTGCTGTCCCTGGGATTTTCCAGGCAAGAACACTGGAGTGGGTTGCCATTTCCTTCTCCAATGCATGGTAATCATCTATATAGCCTGTCTGGGGAAGACGTGTGCTATTTTGTTCCTATTTTAATCATCTTGAAGGCAGTAAATATTATGTTGTTAGGATAGATTTCTGCAATAAAATCTCATGAAGCATTCTACTTTCTCAGCTCAGATTTTAACTTGAGCACACTCCTCAAATTATATAGTAAGATTCTCCAGGCAAGAATACTGGAGTGGGTTGCCATTTCCTTCTCCAGGGATCTTCCCGACCCAGGGATCAAACTCGGGTCTCCCGCATTGAAGGCAGACGTTTTAACCTCTGAGCCACCCGGGAAGCCCCATAGTTGATACTCAGTGCTTGCAAAATCTTGAAGGTAACAGTGCTGTGACTTGAAAGCTGTTGCGTCAATTAATTTGAGAGAGCAGAGGAACAGAAGTAATGAACCATTAAAAAGGCTATATTTTCAGAGTGGTTGTATGCTCTACATGACAATACAAAGAATACCATCTCCAGTGAGTTTAATTATGCCAAACGGGCATAACTACAAATTGCTACTCATATTTTTGAGGAGGAGGGAATGTCCATTCTTGCTGTCACTGATGAATATTTTGCATTGATCTTATTGCTTGACTCCTGACTGTCCACCAGGCATAGATTTACTGTTTTTTGTTCACCTCTGACCTCTGTTCTCTCCAGAGGTGAACATCCTCTTGTGGAGTTCACACACCATATCCTCAGCCTTTGCCTTTGGGTCCCCAGGATCTGGTTTTTGGCTCTATAGCATCCACATCACTTTTCATGTCTCTGCAAAATAGCACTGTAACTTCTGATGTACACATATATTCACCTTCATAGTCCAAGCCAGCAGATGGATCGTGGCTTATTTGTTGCGTACCTATAAATATCTTTCTATTCTTTGGAACAAGAAGGAAGCTTTCTCAAGGAGAGTAGAAATAACCCCATCATCTCTCTCTCTCTTTCCTCCCTGATACTCATGACATTGCTGCTGCTGCTGCTAAGTTGCTTCAGTCGTGTCCGACTCTGTGCGACCCCAGAGATGGCAGCCCACCAGGCTCCCCGGTCCCTGGGATTCTCCAGGCAAGAACACTGGAGTGGGTTGCCATTTCCTTCTCCGATGCATGAAAGTGAAAAGTGAAAGTGAAGTTGCTCAGTCGTGTCCGACTCCTAGCAACCCCATGGACTCCAGCCTACCAGCCTCCTCCATCCATGGGCTTTTCCAGGCAAGAGTACTGGAGTGGGTGCCATTGCCTTCTCCAACTCATGACATTGGGAGTGGAATATTAGGATATGTTGTGATTTTTGTCACAAGGTAAGGCAGATGGTCCTCAGTTGTGTGGCTGGAGGAAGGTCTTTTCCTCTGGATTCAGAGTGCATACTTTAACACCTCAAAGAGTGGAGGGCTGAAATAGTAGGTGCTATTTCAGAGTCAGTGCTTCCTCCTAGCCCATCCAGAGTGTAGGGTGTTCTCTCCCCCTCTCCTGGCTCCATCTTCATGGCCAAGTGCCCCCTCATCCCCATTACCCAATAATCTGTCAAAATTTCAATAAATCATGTTGAGGTTAGCTCTCTGAACACTGCCAGAATTGCAGTTGCCTCTAGATTCCTGAAGTGAGGGAGTCAGACACTTCTCGATTTCAAATCCTGGCTTTGTGATCTTGAGCAAGATGACTTTTAATCTGTTTGGACCTGATTTTCCTCTGTTGTAAAGAGGATTGTTATGGTGGTGGTGATTATTATTGTCATTATTACATGGTTGCTGTGAGGATTGAAAATGGATCATAAAAAGTAATTAGAACACAGCAAACATTCTGTCAACTAGCCTGGGCCAGAGAGAGCATGTCCCTTCATCAGGGCCTGGAGCCTGGAGTACCCAGTGTTTGAAGCTTCCTGTGAGTCAGGGGATACACTGTCCTCAAGAGCAGGCTCCCTAGAGTTATAAAGGGTCATCTCTGAGGTCTCTAGTGGCAGCTGTAAAACATGTTGGGAGTTATGTGTCTGTTATCTTTAACTCTTCAGGAGATTCTTGGGAAAATCACATCTTGGTCTTCATTGGCGCTGAAAGTTAGGGAGACGAGCACACTTCCAAGGCCGAGAAGGGAGCACCGGCAGAGTCGCACTGCAGGACTGATCTCAGAGGACCACGGGATTGTGAGGGCCTCTCAGTCACGGCTGCTGAGTGACTGATTTCAACTCTGTCGGAATCGAAAACCCGAGGCTCTCATTGTGGAGGGCATGCGACATGATTCCGTAGGGCTCTCAGATATAACTGGACTGGTAATTGGAGCTAATTTCTGGAAATTAAGCCAAAGAAATTTGTGCCGTAATTGTGGATGAATAGGGAGTACCGTCTTACCTCCTCAGGTTGTGTGACACACCAGGAAGCATGTATCCAGTTGAAATTCCCTGTATTAATGAGGATCAAGACGGCTCCTTACGACCGAGGGGCATGGCCTCACCATCACTCAAAGCTCTGGGGAAACTGTGGGTGCACACAGTCATCTCCATCTGGTCGGTTCTCCATGCCTACCAGTGATCTTTTCTGGGCGTGGTAGGATTGCAAAAATAACAGAAAAGTTGTGAGAATGTAATGTCCTAATTTGACTTCCGTTTTATTTTTTATTTCATTTACTTTTCTCTTTCTCTATGTGTGTGTGTTTACGTATGCAGAATAGCAGAATACATGTAAAGCCATAGAAATTTACACATATAAATACATTTACATAAAACACAAGGTTGAGATTGGTTTTTGATAGAATAAAAGTTAACTTACATTTTAAATCAAGATTTAAAAACTAGTTCTTTTAAATTTTGACCCAAGACCTTGGAGAATTTCCCATTGTAAGAGGTAAAAATTAACATTCAGCATACCAGTTTCTGTTCGATAAGTGTTTCTGTGGAAGGGTACATTCTCTGCCAAGGTAAATTTGAGCCACAGTCTTAAATAGAATGATGCAAAAGATAGACATTATGTCCTTGGCAAAAAAAGAAAAAACAAAACAACAACAACCACATGAACACTATGACCCAAGACCTTGGAGAATTTCAGATGAAATGCTGAGTTTAATATGTTGAATGACACAGCATCTTTATTTCTTTATTTCTCAATGGAACAACTAAATAAGAAATTTACAGGAACACGTGGCTTGAATGATAAAATGTGTGAATAAGCTCTTAATAATTTATTCCACTTGCTGATGCAGGTTGATTACAAACGCAAGTGCTGTAGTGAGAGCTGCTAGGTGTTTCGTGAATGTCTGTGTTGAATTCAAGGGACACGCATAGAGAGAACAGACTAGCCAAGCAACTGAACGTAGCTGGGAACTGCTAAAGCAGATGAGAAGGAGTACCCTCTTGGACTTTGAGGCGTCCCCAACCACCTACAGCTTCCCACAGAGATCGGAACCTCTTCCCACGCTGCCCCCACCACTACTTAGTGTAGGAGTTTATCTTTTCTAGCTATCACTACGGGTAGAGTAAAAACTACTTTTATAAAAACTACCTTCAGGGTTACTGAAAACTGAGGAGGAATACTTCACTAATCGTGGCTCATGACTCATAAAGACTGAACTAGTAAGCATTTATAAGATTTCTAGGGGACTAGATTTTTTCTCATATAAAGATTACTTTCATTTCATTTCATCCACATCATAGTGACACTTTCTGGATGAAGTACTTAAGTCTCTGAATTCAACCCTTCGCAGGGGCACAGAGAATTTTGATGGCTATTTCATTTATGCTTCCTCTAAAAAGTAGTTTTCTTTTTAGAAAAAGTCTTTCAAAAATGGCCACTGTGTGTGAAAGACTCAAAGGAGTTTACAAAGAGTTTTTTAAAAAAGAAAAAGACATTTAGGTGACAAAAATTAACAAACACAGTCCACTTCGGCTGTATATTAACTAATTCATGTATCAAAGACAGTGCTAGAACTTAGGAGACTTGATGCATGAAAAAATTAAGAATGAATGATGATTTTTGGGAAACTTTTTTTTATGACTGCTTTTCTAGCTTGTGTGTGTGTGTGTGTGTGTGTGTGTGTGTGTGTATGCTCCGTTTTGTCTGACTCTGCGACCCTATGGACTGAGCCTTCCAGGCTCCTTTGTTCATGGAATTTTCCCGGCAACAAAACTGGAGTGGGTTTCCATTTCCTCCTCTAGGCGACCTTTAGGAGCCTGGGGTCAAACTTGCCTCTCTTGTGTCTCTTGTATCAGAAGGTGAATTCTTTACTACTGCTTCATCTGGGAAGCCTCTAACACTTTAATTTGGGCAATTAAAATAAAGGGAATTTTATAAAAACCTGAAATGAGAAAGGAGCCTGGTCGCTAGATGTGAAAATAATCTGTCTGCATTTTCTTTGAAGGGTGAAGATGTTCACTGGGATACAGTTCTTATAGCCCAGTGCCAGGGATGTAGGGAACTTCAAATTGTGTGGCGGTTAGAACTTATCCTTTACCTTAGAGAAACAAACATTCTTATGTACACTTCCCTACTGTGATTCTCTCCTTTCTCTCACAAGCTCTTCAATAAAAAGTTCCCTGATAGCTCAGCTGGTAAAGAGCCTGCAATGCAGGAAACCTGGGTTCGATCCCTGGGGTGGGAAGATCTCCTGGAGAAGGGAAAGACTACCCACTCCAGTATTCTGGCCTGAAGAATTCCACGGACAGTATAGTCCATAGGGTTGCAAAGACTTGGACACTGCTGAGCGACTTTCATTTTGCTAATATATTTATACATTTGTTGTTGTTGTTTTGTGGCTCAGTGGTGTGCAACTCTTTGTGACCACGAGGACTGTAGATTGAATAAAACATCCGTTTCTACAATCTCCAGGAGACAAGGGACACATTCAAAGGAAAAAGCGCGGGGTGGGGGTGGAGGGTGAAATCCCATTAACTAGAATAATAAGATAAGGAAAATTTAGAAAGTGTTAGTCGCTCAGTCGTGTGTGACTCTATGTGACCCAATGGACTATGGCCTCTGTCCTTGGAGTTCTCCAGGCAAGAACACTGGAGTGAGTTGCCATTTCCTTCTCCAGGGGATCCTCAGGACCCAGTGATCGAACCTGGCTCTCCTACATTGCAGGCAGATTCTTTACCATCTGAGCCACCAGGGAAGCTCCAAATAACTTCAACAAATAATAGTCTCAAGCATATTATAGCCTATCACTTATTTTTGTATCTTCACATATAACATTTCTTCAATTATTTGACATCAGTGAATTACATATAATTAATAATTCTATTAAATCTTCATTTTTCTATCTGAAATTAAGTATTTTACTTTTCACAGCTTTGTTGAGGTATAATTGACAAAATGGTAATAGATGTGGATTTAATATTTCATTTTTCAGCTTCCCTGGTGACTTAGCAGTAAAGAATCTGCATGCCAACACAGGACACATGGGTTCTGTCCCTGATCCAGGACAGTCCCGTATGCCATGGAGCAGTTAGGCCTTGTGCTCCAACTACTAAGTCTGCATGCCCTAAGGCCGCTGCTCTGCAATAGAAGTCGGCACAATAAGAAGCTTGCTCACTGCAACTCGAGAAAAGCCTGCACAGCAACGAAGACCCAGCACAGCCAAAAATAAATGGATACATAAAATTTTGCAAAAAATTTTAAATAATGTTCCATCTTTTAGCTTCCACCAGTGTTGGTCCTAAGGTCTATAAACTAGTTTATTGGTACTCTTGTCTATAGAAGCACCATATATCGTAGTATAAGGGAGAAGGCGATGGCACCCCACTCCAGTACTCTTGCCTGGAAAATCCCATGGACGGAGAAGCCTGGTGGGCTGCAGTCCATGGGGTCACTAAGAGTCGGACACGACTGAGTGACTTCACTTTCACTTTTCACTTTCATGCATTGGAGAAGGAAATGGCAACCCACTCCAGTGTTCTTGCCTGGAGAATCCCAGGGATTGGGGAGCCTGGTGGGCTGCCATCTATGGGATCGCACAGAGTTGGACACGACTGAAGCGACTTAGCAGCAGCAGCATTGTAGTATAAATGTATACGGATAGGATAAGACGTGTCTGTGTGTGTATGCACGTGCGTGTGAAGGAAGGGGTTGTGTATGCATAACATGCTTGTATCTGTTTAACTAAGAGTGCTTCTGGAAGTTGATTCCAGTGAGATAGGAGAAGATGCCAGGAGCGCAGGCCAAGGTTGAGAGAAAGGAGGTGAACAGGGGAAGAAGGGCACTGCTGCACGGATTCCTCGGGTATTTTTAGCTCTTGGAAGCCTCGGGTTGGTAGATACAAATATTATGCAATGGATTTGGCAGTAAAAGACATTTACGGATTTATCTTTTGGTTTATCTGTCATCTTCCCCTCAGTGTTCCTCCTCATTATTATCAAATTTATACTTGCTTTCCACCATCTCAGTCTCCTGGATTCCTGGCATTAAGCTCATATTATTGAAAACCAGTCCCTTGAGGATAATCTTAAATACTCCCTTTGTGGAAGAAAAAAATATATTTTACAAAAATATATTTGAAAAAATCTCAAATTTAATTCATTTCTAGGTAAGCTATTCCCTAACCTGGTTTTAATTTAACAAAGAAAATTTCTTGTCCCCAGGGATTAAAGTGATAGATACTTCAATGGAATATCCCCATTTAACATTGAACTTTTCCTTTGCTCAATGCCTTGGCATAGATATCATTAATGCTTTAGTAGGAAAATGGTGTCTTAGACATATTGTCACACTGTATTAAAGTTGGCTGTTGAGTGTAATAGTTTCAGGGTTCTTCCAATTGGCATTATGTGGGTGATGTAGAGCTATTCTTGATTTAAGCAAAGCCTATTTTGGCTCCAATTACTACCTTATCCATAATCTGCAGATTTCATAGCAGATCAACAATAGGAATAAAAGATTATCATCTGACTTCAATTTTTAAAAACCTATCTGTATATACTTGTTTAATTCTTTAAATACTTGCTTTCATTTTATATCCCTCCAATTTGATTTTCCCCCCAAATCTTTTATAATCATTGTATATTTAAATTTTTGTTTATATTTAGTCTCCTGGAAACTTAGCTCTCATCAGATTTTTTTCCTTATCAACTTCACTTTTTAAAAACACTTAAATGTCTTTAAACATATATGATAAAACCATGATAAAAAACAAATGAGTGGGGAGAAAATGTGTCTTTACAACTGCCTACACAGACTAACATTATTAATTGAATTTTTCTCTTTGGAGGAAGGAGGAAGGTCATGCAATAGAAATAGCAATTTATTTTTGTCATTCATTCATTCATTCATTCAACCAGTCTCGATTAGCACCTACTCTGTGCCAGACATTGGTCTAGGTGGAGACCAGAAGACAACAGAACAAAATTCCATGACTTGGTGGAACACAAGATTAGCTGGAGAGACTGAACATTAACTGGAGAGACAGAACAGGAAAGTAAAACATAGACTATGTCAGATGATGATATATGACCGACTGACAACGTGGTATTCAAGCCAAGACACCGAGGAGGTGAGGTGGGTGAGCATGTGGCTCTCAGGAGGGAAGTTTTCCAGGAAGACTGAGCAGCAAGAGCAAAGGTCTTGGGAGGGTGTGGGCTGGAGGCAGAGAAGAGGCCAGAAAGGTATGAGGAGTGGAGTGTGTAGGGCTTCTTGGCCTTTGAAAAGCTGCTAGGTTTTACTCTGGGAGACACAGAAAGACACTGAATAGTTTTGAAGAGGGGAACAAAATAATCTGATTTTGAGACTATTTCTATTAGTAGGTGGTTGTATATACTAGCTGGGAGTTAAGGAGAGATGTCCAGGTCAGATATATCAATTAAAGAAGCATTTCTATATAGAAAGCACTTAAAGCCCCAAGACTAGAGGAAATATTACCAACATAGTGAGTGTAGACGAAAAAAAGTCCGGAGACCAAGCCCTGCATTGAAAGAATGAGAAAGAGGAGGAGTCAGGGAAAAAACCTGGGAGGAAGCTCTACTTGGGGCAAGGGGGAGAGGATTAGAGTGTGTGGAGCCCTGAAAGGCAAGCGAAGAGAATGTATCCAGGAGGAGAGAGAACTGAATGCCTCAGCATTTCCCACTGGATTTTTCAAAAGTTCATTTTGGTGATTGTGACATGAGCTGTTTTTTAGAAAGCTGAGGTGAAGGAGCAGTTGGAAGCAGTTACACAAAAAATAGATGTGGGGAGTCAAAACAAGTTTTAATACTAACAGCATTCTGCTGTTCAGGTGACCCTGTGAAAACTGATGAGAGGAAACCTCGTTGAAGATGGAGTCTTGAAAGGGGCACTCCCAGGCACTGCCCATCATTGCCATTCGCAGAGGGCAAGTAGGAAAGAGACCTGCATCTCCAACAAGAGGAGGGAAAATTTGCTCCTTGATCAGCAGCAGCCCCAGCCAGCGAGAAACTGGCAGCACCCTGAACTCTCACTCTCTTCCAACGGCCTTTGTTTGAAGCATTTCCTCCCAGCTTCCCCCTTTTCCTATAGCAACTAACCTTCCTCTTTGCCTGTGGTTTCGCCATAGCTTGCCTATCCCCAAATGCAGTTCCTCTGCTCTTCCTGAATAAACACACTTTGCTGGTGGAATAGCGTGCTGTTTTATTTTTAAAGTCAACAGTCTTCTCTGCTTCAGCCTAGACGCGCCAGATGATGAAGAGTAGAACCATCAGGGCAGCTCACCATCCTGAGTCGCTGGTGAATCATGACTAGAACTCTCTCAACAATCTTGGCAGATAGAATAAAGGAAAGCAGAGGTCTTCCTTTCATGGAGAAAAAGTGAAAATCCATACTATAATCTTTAATTCCACTTTCCCACTCTCTTCCAAGCTGTGACTTCTCTCCATCCTTATATTTTCTCCTGGACTGAAACTTTAGTTCTTACCACCCACTAGTTGGTAAAGAATCTGCCTGCAATGCAGGAGACCCAGGTTTGATTCCTGGGCTGGGAGGCTCCTCTGGAGAAGGAAATGGCAACCCACTCCAGTGTTCTCACCTGGAGACTCCCATGGACAGAGGAGCCAGACAGAGTCGGACAACGGCTTAGCGACTAAACCACCACCACCAACCTCCGCAGGGCTTCCCAGGTGGCTCAGTGGTAAAGAATCCTCCTGCCCAAGCAGGATATGCAGGTCTGATCCCTGGGTCAGGAAGAAAGAAATGGCAACCCCCTCCAGTATTGTTGCCTGGGAAATCCCATGGACAGAGAAGCATGGCAGGCTTCAGTCCACAGGGTTGCAAGAGAGTCAGACACGACTTAGTAACTAAACGACCACCACCAGGCTTTACAGATAACTTTCACAGTAGAAGATGGGATAAAAATCTCCAGAAGACCAAATTTAGTGCCTGAATAAAACTTGTGAACGTTGGCTTGCATACTGGCCTGCAGGAGAAGGGGGAAGATGCTGAGTCTTAACCTTCAACCACAAACACAGAGAAGGAGGTATGGTCAGCACAGTAGGGCCCAGATTCAGCAATCTCCAGGGGAGTTGTGGTGAAGGAATGATTGTGCCAGCAGGGTCAAGGATGGAGTGGTGGCTTCAGCCAGGATCATGAATGGGAAGTAGGTGCAGTTAAGTGGGAAAAACTGGCTGAAGTATAGCCAAGGTAGTAAGGTCAATGTTAGCTCAGTAGTAAGACCCAGATGTTTAGACCATGAATAACCTTAGCAATTCATCGTACACCTTTATATGGAATACTCACATCTTTCCTCCTCAGCCAGTTTAACCCGATCCCTAAAGAACTTTCTGCCCAACTGATCCTCCACATCCAAGTCGACAGCTGGCTAGCTCCTCACTACTTAAGGCATGATTGGAGTTTAAGAGGACATTTCTCTCATTGAGCAGTCCCTAGATTTCTTCCTCTCGCATTAAGCCTGGTGCTGAGACTAGAGGTTGATACCGATCAGACCCCAGTAGATAGGATGGCAAATTGCCTCAGCTACCAAATGCTTTCCTTTTAACTCTACCCTCTCTAGTTCCTATGACCCTCCTTGTCCTGACTTACCTACTGGTGATAACTAGAAGTGTCCTTTGGGTCAAAAACAGGAGATTTTTCATTGCAAGAGACAGAAATCCAAAGCAAACCAAGTTGTTTACAGAAGTTACAATACTGTGGGTTTAAGGCACTTACGGAACTGTATTTATATATTCGAAAGTCCTTGCTTCCTGACAAACCCAGGGCAGGACACACTAAGCATTCTCTTTCAAATACTATAAAGCTTGCTTTCCTTAGAAAATTCAAGATTTTGTTCTGTCTATA
This sequence comes from Capricornis sumatraensis, assembly GCF_032405125.1. NCBI lineage: Eukaryota > Metazoa > Chordata > Mammalia > Artiodactyla > Bovidae > Capricornis > Capricornis sumatraensis. The sequence continues at coordinate 6,985,627 of NC_091075.1, read as the reverse complement.
CAAATTATGAGAGATTCTGGGCCTTAGATAAGAAAATGGTTCTCTAACTTGAAAATCATATCCTTGAAACCCTTTCTGGGGCTTCCCTGGTGGTCCAGTGGTTAAGACTTAGCCTTCCAGTGCGGGGGTGCAGGTTTGCTCCCTCCTGGGGGAGCTGGGACCTGGCATGCCTGGGGGCCAGGAACCGGAATCATGAATCAGAAGCAATGTTGCAACAAATTCAGTAAAGAAGCAAGAGCTAAGATCCTGCAGGCCTCTAGGCCAAAAAACTGAAACATAAAACAGAACCAATATTGTAACAAATTCAAAAAAGACTAGATTTTTTCCACATCAAAAAAAAAAATCTTAAAAAAAAAAAGAAATCCTTTCTCACCTCATAAATGATGACTTCTGTGGACGGCTACTTTCAACCTCATACCAGCCTTGGGGCTGGATTCAGTTCTTGTCCAGTTTCCCCTTAAAAGAATTCTCTATAAAGCATAAGTGAGCAATGCAAATTTACGAATGGTTTTGTAGAGGAGAAGACAGGAGAACTTGCAACAGGTAATGTATGATATTTCACTACTGAATCACATTGCCTTTTTCTCCATCTCTGTTGATTATCAGCCTTTGGGTCTCCCTCCCATCTTTCCCCAGTGAAGTCTCAGATCTCTTCCTGCACTCTTCATTTGTTTTTTTTCCCCCAAACCTTTTACCTTTGGGAGGACTATAACAGATTAAACTTTTATTGTTTGTAGAATTTTGTGTGTGTATGTATGTACATATTTATTTATATTGACGTATAGTTGATTTGGGGCTTCCCACGTGGTGCTAGTGGTACAGAACCAGCCTGCCGATGCAGGAGACATGAGTCACGGGTTTGCTCCCTGGGTTGGGAAGATCCCCTGGAGGCGGGCGATGCAACCCAGTCCAGTATTCTTACCTGGAGAATCCCATGGACAGAGGACCTGGAGGGCTACAGTCCATAGGGTCCCAAAGAGTTGGATACTTCTAAAGTGACTTAGCACACATGCACACATAGTTGATTTACAATATTGGGTATATTTCAGGTGTATAGCACGGTCATTCAGTTATATATGTATGTGTGTGTATTATTATGTATACTCTTTCTCAGATTCTTTCCCTTATAGATTACAAAGTTTTGAGTGTAGTCCCATGTACTTTACAGTAGGTCTTTGTTGGTTATTTATTTTATATACTGTAGTGTGTTTATGTCAATCTCATCCTTCTAATTTAATCTCCTAATCCCTCTCCCTCCTTCCCCTTTGATAGCTATATATTTGTTTTCTATGTCTGTGGATCTGTTTCTGTTTTGTAAATACGTTCATTTGTATCCTCTTTTCAGACTCTAGAGTTCTCTGTCCTGTGCCAACCAACCTACAACCCTGGAAACTCCAGAGAGACTTGTCTGAGCATTGACTCCAAAACTGAATCTGCCCCAGTGGGAAACTTTTGTAACATGACTAAGAAACTTTTTTCTTTGTTATTTACATTCATATTGATATCCTCAAATCAATCTCCAAGTAGTACTTTTTTTTATTTCCTTAGATAAAGCCTGCATGTGAATAATCTAATTACTCTCTATGTCTGAAAGAACTTTCAGTTAAGAAGCTGGTATCTATAGTTAGTGGGCTACCAAGAATGTTTAGGAAGGGTTTCCAAAGAGTAAATCTAAATCGTGAGTAAGTAAGGAACTCACATAAACTTTCTACTTTTATTCCCAGAACAAAAAACTTGAAGTGGTGGAAAGGGGTTTCATGGTTATATTTTATGATGATAATGAAAATAATTAATTGAGTTAAGAGTGGAATATGCGTGGTTTGGCATGAAAAATGCATCATCTCTCCCAGCCAAAAGAGTGAGAGGGGACAGAAGAATAGGAAGAATCCCTTTCTTGTGATTCAAGACTTTTCACTGAAGAAGACAAAACTGAGAAAACTTGTTATATAAATTTGCATGGATTATTAATATTTACCATTCAGTCCAATTGATTAAAAGGAGTTAAGAGTAAATGAGCAAAAGGAATTGGATTTGCATATAATTTAAATTTAATTTTTATTAAGTTGTTGCTAGCAGGGCTATTTTTAGTAATACTTGCTTACGTTATTCACGCCCATCCACTACATTCTTTGCTTTCTTAAATCCACTATATATTCAGAGTTGCCATAGGAAGGAAAAATGAAAATCCAAGCAATATACACAGTCTGAGAATACATAGCTTCACTCAGAGGGCCGTTCAGTGGAATATAGTGGACTCTTGATTTTTTTTTCCCAGTTTTATTGAGATATTGTTGACATGCAATACTGTATGTTTATGGTATACAAAGTATGATTTTTGTGTACACTGTGAAATGATTACCACCATAAACTTAGTTAACACACATGGCTTCATATAGTTATAAACTTTTCTCCCTGTGATAAGAACTTTAAGATCAACTCTCTTAGTAACTTTCAAACACAATACAGTATTGTCAACTATAGTCACCCCATTGTACACTACATCCCCCAAACTTATTTATCCTATACATGAATAAGTTTATATCTTGACCACCTTCACCCAATTTTCCTGTTCCCCTAAACCCAGAGTTTTTAGGAGAAGAAACTTCTAGGGGAAGTTAAGCAGTTTGTGAAAAAACCTTTCAACATTTTTTGTCCATATTTACATCACAGTTTGAACTTTATCACATTAATGAGATTCATTTTGAAGGAGTGGAAGATGAAGCCGTGTAATAAGTATCAGCCCATCTACTGACTGAAATTAGTACTCCAGATATTAGCAGGTTCTGATACTGAGCCTTGCTCATGTCCAAATGTGTCAGAGTGGAAACAGGGCCATAGTTGTTGCTCTGAACTCTCAAAAGACATGATGCCTTCGCCACAGATGCCCAACTGCTCACTGATAATATGAAAATCTTGGCAAGGACACTTGGATTCGCAATTTAAACTGTAGGAAATTATCTGGCTTCGTGAGAAGTGTCCCTGTAATCAGGAAACATGAGATTTTCTAAAATTAGCTTTTTCTTCCTTTGGAAACAAAAAAGATTTTGGATGCTGTGGGTTTTTTGGTCTCTCTGCTCCATTCCTTATAACTGTAGTCAAATGAAGTAGACTGCTTGAATTCTTTAATGAATTAATATAAATTCTTATCTGGTTTTAACAAAAGTTACCATTATTAAAAGATCATCTGGACTGCAAGAGACTTCTTTTAGTTATGATAATAAAATCTTGTTATAACTAGATGTGTGTGTGCTCAGTCATGTCTGGCTTTCTGGGGTTTTTAAAGAGTCAGGATTAAATGCAGGGTGGCATTAGTTAAGGTTTGTGATTTACCTCCTTCTGGACCTAAGAATGCAGCTGGCAAGACATCTGCAGCAAATCTCTCCAGGTCCCAACCGCAGCGTGGCGCCACCTGGTGGCAGCTATCCATAACAGTTAAACTACGAAGTGGTGGGCTTTCCAGGAGAGGTCCAATGATTTCCAGGAATCTTCTGGTTGTTTGGCCCCTGTTTTCCTGGCTCTAACTGGGGGAGCCTGGGCTAGGAAGATGCCGAGGCTGCAGGGATCCACTTATCACCCAGTTCACCAGAAAACGTTGCCTATCATCCCAAGGTAAGAACTTTTCACCTGTTCATTGAGAAAATAATAGGAACAGATTATCAGTTGTTTTCTTCCAAAATTTGCACTATCTTGGTGCCATCGTGTGTAAGAATTTTACTGTAATTTAAAGGTATGAAAAACAGCAGAGGGCAAGAGCAAAATCCCGAGGCTTGGTTCCAGATGATTTTTCCATGAATTCCCAGTTTTGATATGTGAAGAGAACAGGTGTTCTGCAGGATGTCAAGAAGTATGCTGTGTCATTGCACGTGGATTCCTCATAGAGCTGGAATGCTTCCCCACTTTCCTACTGGTGTGAAATAGTTGGGTTAACACTGCAGCGCAGCGCCTGGAAAAACTGAGAACAGAGGAGACCTGAATACGGGTAGCAGATACCAGGCCGGGCAGGCACGCTGGGTGGGGGAGATTGTGAAGACTCCGTAGTAGAATTCTACATGCACAGAGCCCTCCACTCATGGGCTGACCCTGTCCCCACCCAGCGCACCCCCGGGACTGTTGCTATGACTATCCTAGTACGTGCCCTAGCTGTGCGCACCTCACTCTGCGGAATCAGTCACTCTTCCAGGAGCCTGGTCCATTGCCGAAGTCAAGGTGTTTATTGTAGAGCCACTATTATACTTTTAACACATAAAATTCAAAGAGAAATTTAAAATTCCTATCATCTCATCATTCCCCAAATTTATTCCTTAAAATAATACATACATGTGCTTCAAAAATTCAAATAGTGCTAAGAACAATAAAATGAAAATTCATAAGCCTACTTTTTTCCAACTTCTCCCTCAGATAACCACTGTCAACTATTACGAAGTTTATTTTATACTTGTGCAGTCAGATGCACATACCTGAACAGTTCTGAATTTTACTTTTGCATTTAATATTTTGGATTTCTGTATCAGCACAGGTTCATACAGATTCACCTCACTGGAAAAAAAAAAAAACATATAGAGAAGCTCATTCATTGTCTTAGTACAATTTCCCCACAAGAGCAGAGACCGAGATAAAGGTTTTTATGCAAGTCGTTTATTGGAAATGACCCCAGGGATCATGAATGAGGGGGTAGAGGAAGCATGGTAGGAAACTCCCGAGTGTGTGCTAAGTTGCTTCAGTCGTGTCTGACTCTTTGCAACTCCTTGGATTGTAGCCCGCCAGGCTCCTCTGTCCACGGGATTCTCCAGGCAAGAATACTGGAGTGGGCTGCCATTCCCTTCTCCAGGGGCTCTTCCCAACCCAGGGACAGAGCCTGCATCTCTCACATCTCCTGCATTGGCTGCTGCTGCTGCTGCTGCTGCTGAGTCGCTTCAGTCGTGTCCGACTCTGTGGGACTGCATAGACGGCAGCCCACCAGGCTCCCCCGTCCCTGGGATTCTCCAGGCAAGAACACTGGAGTGGGTTGCCATTTCCTTCTCCAATGCCGGAAAGTGAAAAGTGAAAGTGAAGTCGCTCAGTCATGTCCGACTCCTAGCGACCCCATGGACTGCATCCCACAAGGCTCCTCCGCCCATGGGATTTTCCAGGCAAGAGTACTGGAGTGGGGTGCCGTTGCCTGCATTGGCAAGGAGGTTCTTTACCACTAGCACCACCTGGGAAGCCCTAGCTGTCTCCCAAGACTGCCCAATGTCTCCACCTCTTGGTATTCACACTCCTGTGTAGTCTCCTCCTACACACACCAGGGTTGATCTATCCCTTCCGAAGAGTGATAAACAACACAGCAGCTTCCTGCTTGCAACTCTCCCCTGCCCTCTCTCTTGGATCACTCACTCTGGGGACAGCCAGCTGCCATGACGTGAACAGCAGTCCTCACTGGAAGGAATTGGGTGCTCCTGCTTATGATCACATGCGTAAGTTCAGAAGTGGGTTCTCCAGCCGCACTGGAGCCTTCTGATGAACGCAGCCCTGGCTGACGTTGAATCTGTTTCCTCGAGAGAAGCCTTGAGCCAGAACCACCCGGCTGAAGCCGCCTCTGATTTGTCGACCATGGAAACTGAGAATGAAGATCTGTCGTTTCACGTCACTAGGTTTTGAGGTAGCTTGTTACACAACAGTAGGTACCTGTCAACCGGAAAGGGAGGAAAGTCAACGTAAGGGTGTGTTCATTGCTGCTATGATCAATGGCTCTTTCATTCAGCAGGACTTTCTGAGCAGACTTACGAGGGAGGCCTATGTTGAGAGGAAACATTCATTCCATCAGCCCCATCCTTCAGGGGTCAGTCATGCTCCATGCATATGGACTCTCCAGCATTTCCAGAAAACACATATGTGAGTGCCATGTGAGTTCTTACGGGCTTCCCATGGCACACCCTGAGGCACATGACATGGTTCAAAGCAAGGTTGTGCCTGTATAAACATGCTTGAAACCTGCTCCAAATTGCAGGCTTGGTAGCTCGAGGGGTGTATAAGATGCAACCACACACTTGTAATCATAAGGTATTTCCCATCCTCTTTATTTCTGCAAATATGTGCTACATCTCATTTTAAAATTTCATTTTGATGCATCACTTATTTTTATTTTTGGCTGCACTGGGCCTCCGCTGCTCCTCGGGAGCTTTCTCTGGTCTCAGTGAGCGGGGATCTACTATCTCATTGTGTTTATGGGCTTCTAATCGTGATGGCTTCTCTTATTGCAAAGCACAGGCTCGAGGGAGCCTGGACCTAGTTGTCTCATGGCATGTGGAATCTTCTGGACCAGGGATGGAACTCTTGTCCCCTGCATCAGCAGGCAGGTTCTTAACCACTGGACCACCAGGAAAGTCCCACATGTCTCATTGTTAACAGAATATTCTTTTTTGGTGTGTGTGTGTGTGTATGGGTGTGTGTGTGTGTGTGTGTGTGTGTGTGTGTGTGTGTGTGTGTGGTGTGTTTAATACTGATATGGAATACATTTGTCACAATTTTTCCTTCATGTGATAAGTTAAGGTTTATTGTTAATGTGTCTCTGCTTAACTCTATATAAATTTATAAATCAACTATTTTCCTTTCATTTGCAGCCATTAAATTGATAAAGAGATGTATTTTCTAATTTATAGAACTAAAAGGAATCAAAAGAATTTCAAGTCTCCACATTGTTCATCCACATCTCTGAGATTCTTTTGGAGTCTGTGATGAAGTAAAGCAAGAGAAATTTTGCAGGTTGCGGGCCCATTACGAGCTGAGATGAATCACCACTTCCTTTAACACATAGGAAATTGCAGTTAAATTCAACTGTGAGAGATGTTGAAATGTTGATATTTTCCTCTTAGCTTGAATTTTGTACGAATTTTCTTTTTAAAATAACCTTTCTATTTTGTGGAGGTCAGTCTTAAAAGTAGGAAGGCATTTTACCTGCACCAGGGAAAACAAGATCCTGCTTCAGTGGAGACACTCTGACTTCGTGAATCTTTCTCTTCTGAAGTTGGATGGAGAGATCCGTCGGCAGAAACAGCCTTTAAAAGAAAAGCAACAGTGACTCAGCTTCTGAAGCAGAGCCAGGTTCTCAGGCTGCAGGGCGCTGGGTTGCCTGAGAGAGAGCTCATTTCAGGAGCGCAGAGGAAGTCACTAACGCTGCTTATGAGTCAGAAGAGAGTTGGATGGGTGGTGACTGGACTCTTGCCTTGTTACACGTATGTGCAAATAGTTTAGTATGTGTGTGTAAAACGTGTGTGTGTGTGTTTCTATCCATCTTGGCTCTGTGTTTGGCTTTGATAGGAACCCCCCACTCTCACCCTTCCTCAGGTCTTTGAAGGTTGTGCTAATGAGTGCATGCTGCCTATTGCTTTGAAAGTGAGGACTTTCTCGGTCAGAGGGTTTTTATTTGTTTGTTTAAACGTTCCCCTTAACTCACTCCCCTCAGTGGAATGTTGTATAAGTGTGTGTAGTTCAGAGAATGCTTGAATGAGAAAAGAAAAGTTAATCTATATTCACAAGACGTCTGCCATGTGCTAGGCACTTTGTACATTATTTAATTTAATTCATAAATAGGTATTATGCTTTCTTCTGAGGAATGTGAAAACGGCAGCAGGGGCTTAGCTGTGCTAAGAGACTTCCCGGCATCCACTAGGATGTGGCAAGCTGCGGCTGGAGTCAGGGTTTCCTGAGCACATACCTCGTTCTCTTCCCACCACACCACGCGCTCTTTGCGTCTTTGTAGTCGGGCCTTTGCCAAGGTCCAGTGCTGTGACACTGGTCAGGTCACGACCTCTCCAAATAATTGTTTCTTCTGAAAAATGAGATGCTTAAGGAACTCTGAAGCAGTTCAGTTCCAACATTGTTTAACTTCATTTTCTTTTCTATCAGGGGCTTTTAGGGTCTGGCCACTGATAATAAACAGGCTGAGTAACACTCATAAGCCATGTCTGGTACTACTATGTCTGCCCTTATTGAGATGCTGCCCTGTTTTCAGAAATCTGTCCATTTGCGCAGATGTTTAGATGCAATTTTTTAAACAGAGAGCCTGCAGATAGTCTGCACTCAGTTGGGAATCAATTTAGGTTTTCTTTCCTTTTTTAAAGATTTTTGTTTTTATGTGGACCATTTTTTTGGTCTTTATTGGATTTGTTACAATATTTCTTCGGGGCTTTTTTTTTTTTTTTTTTAATGTTTTGCTTTGGCCAGGAGGCCTGTGGAGTCAGCTCTCCAACCGGGGATGGAACGCACACCCCTTGCACTGAAAGGCAAAGTTTCAACTGCTGGACTGCCAGGAAAGTCCTGGTTTTCTTTATTGAACTGTGGACCTTCAGATCACAATGTCTGTGGAAAACTTTAGGGAATTCTGTTAAATAAAACAATTCCACGAGTGAAAACCGTTTCTCTTTGGCCTCTAGAGCCCTCTTTCCATCTTTGGCAGCAAAGAGGAACAGGCAAGTAGCTAGAAAAAGCAGGATTTCATCCCAGTATTCTTGCAGTCATCACTGTATCTGGATATTGTGCCCTCTTAATTCTAATAGCTGCTCCTATGTGTAGAAGTTAGATGACATTTCTGACAGTTTCAAAATAAGTTATTTTGTTGGAGTTGGTCTTTGACATAATATTAAAAGATAATATTTCCAGATGCCATTACTACTTTAATAGGACTTTAATAATCTTATTTATTTCCTCTGGAGGTGAAAGAGCCCATCTTACAAGGAGGCACTCAGGCACTTCTTGTTGATATGAAGAGCTCTCCTGAAAAAAATTCTATCAACTCCATTCCTTTTGTTCTGTTAGTCAACCCACATTTTTAAGGATCCGCTTTGAAAATCAAAGAAATAGAAAATGTGATCATGTCAGTTTCTGTTCGATAAGCCAGTAAAGAAAAAGGGCAAATGACAAAAAGTGAAAACTAACAGGACATGACTGAGCGACTAACACACTCGCACACCGTGGGGCAACTGGACACAGAGATTGCTTCTTAAGTTTGTCTGCTTGACACTTGTAGCTTTGTTTGGCTTGAACAAGACAAAGTGTCAGGCTTTGCACGTATTTTATGCTTTGCAGTCACCTCTCTCTCCTTGAAATTAGAAGCCAGAATTCTGTGTTCGGGTTGTGAGGGCAATCTGGCTGAAAACATACTGGAATCAAAGAGAACTTTCTGCTAAACAGAATTGGTCAGATTCTAACAACAAAAGCTCTTCTAAGTAAAATTGGGACAGCAGTTGAGACAACAGTAATTAACTTTCTCATAATTGGATTTTTAAGAACTCAGTGTGGTCAGATAAAGGAGGAATTGAACAGGTTCACTTTTACTTAAATTAGCCCCCACATAATTCTATGACACAGACGAGAGAGCCACAAAATAAAAAACAGAATCATTATCACAGATATTGCTAGTACTTATTACTAATAATTGCAATTTCTTATGCCCTGACCATGTATCGGACACTGTGTGTAATGAAGCACTGTTTCTTGGCAGGGCTGAGTGCTTTACTTTTTTTCTACTCTATGTGTTCTAATCTGTGCTTCTGGAGGTATTTACAAATTAGACTGATGTTCTCAATAGCGGCACATGACTGGTGAGTAACATTTTGTAATATTAAACAATTCATAGTCATGTGTGAAATGCAATACTAATATCTCACATCTGAAACTTGCTGAACATTGACCTCTAGAATTGTGGGGTATTTTTTTAAGAAAAAGAAATTTAATTATATTTTCAAACAACCAAATAAACAGTTCAGTTCAGTTGCTCAGTCGTGTCCGACTCTTTACAATCCCAGGGATTGCAGCACTCCAGGCTTCCTGTCCATCACCAGCTCCTGGAGCTTACTCAAACTCTTGTCCATAGAGTCAGTGATGTCATCCAATCATCTCATCCTCTATCGTCCCCTTCTCCTCCTGCCTTCAATCTTTCCCAGCATCAGTTCAGCCTGATTTAAATAATTTTGATTTGAATATTTGATATCACTATTTTTACTTTGCATTTTAATTCTCATGGTTGTGAATATCTAGAAGAAAACAACTTGAAATATTTGTGAAAAATGATTTTTATTCTTAATTTTTGCATTTCTTATATTTGTATAAAGCACATTAAAGTTTTATACAGCTTGAATATGATTATATTTATTTTAAAATCATTTAGATCCCATCAGTAGAACACAAATTATGAAGTATTGATGGTGATAGCATGATTAATAGCTTTATTGAATTAAAAGCCAAAAAGAAATAGAATTAACGTAAAATTGGTGGAGGAATGCATTCAAAGTCATCTCAGGATGAAAGAGCTGTGAGAAAAATTCCCTAATTTCCCTCATCTAATTTTCTCCATCTCTGGCCAGGGCCCCCATGGATCAAGTCCAGCTAGAGGTCAGAGGGCACAGAAGCTGTAAGGATGTAATTCCGGTCTATTACAGCCAGAGCACATGAAAATGGGCAGAAGTGAGTATATAGGGCAAATGGCTGAGATTTGGCATAGAGGGAGTCGTTTTATCCTATTTTGGATCTTTTGATTGTCTTGCTAAGCAGAGTACCAAGAAGCAGTACCTGGAGGGACCAGAACACACTAATACCTGGGCAAACACGCTGCCTGCTCAGATTGCCTGTCTCAACAGTTTCTAAGACCCTTCTGGTGGTTGGGACCAGGGGAAACCAGCAGAACCACCTGGGAAGCTCTCCGAGAGCAGACCAGGGCCTGTGTGGGCCTGGTGTTTGTTTTTTTCCTTCATTGCACTTTCTGGTATTCTATCACACACACAGGGGGCGTTAGAGTTTGAGGGGCTTAGAGACATGTGCTGTGGGGTTGTCTCCAGTCATCCTGGCCAGGCCCTGGCTGGAGGAAGGTAGCTGGACAGGAGGCTTACTCTGCTTGGCGTATTTCTTTTATGGGATGACATGAAATTGGGCCAGCAGCATGGTGGTAGCAGACAGACCTGATGTGATTCTCACTCAGGTTAGGCACAGGGTGAGCTGGCGACACTGCTCCATTGCTGACCCTTGGATTCCAGCTGCAGCTGCGGCCTGGGATGTTGCTCTCACTTGGCTAGGCTTCTGCCCGGGAGCCGCCTCCCATCTAGAGAGCTCGTGGGTGGTAGCGTGGCAGAAGGCTTCCTTTGGCTTGTGTATTCCACCATGGCTACCCAGAGAGGTCTCCCACCCTGCTGGCGGGCTCCATGGCACGTTATCAGTCAGGGCCCCAGAACTGGCCACACCTGTCAGGCTGAAAGTGGGCAAGCCCACGGGCCCTCCCACCCCACGCCCTCTCTTGTCTCTGACTGGTACCGTGGCGTGCTCTCAGGCCTGTCTCAGACTATGCCAGGCAAGGGCGACAGTCCTCGGCAACGGGACCACTCTTGTGTGTCAGTCCCTGGCCTCTTGTCTGTCCTTACTGGCAGCACTGGACGGAAGGCAGGGCTTTAGGCCACAGTGGAGAGAGGACGTTCTAATACAGGCCTAAAGAGCTCCAATCAAGATATGGTTGGAAAATGTGTTGTTTTGTATTTAAATACAAAGTTCTGAATGGTAAATTTAGCATCATCATGCATAAATTATTGCTTTAATTTTCTTGTGTAGGTGGGGTAAGACTCACATCTGTGGGCTTCTCCAACAAAGCACAGAAACAAACACAATTTCTAAGAGTCACTGGAAGCCAGCATTCGTGGGCAGCATAATCAGTAACAGAGCATTTAAAAATGATAATATAACCAGCAGCAAATAAATGGTATTGAACAACTGCCAAGGTGAAAGTGAAAGTGAGGTTGCTCAGTCCTGTCTGACTCTTTGCGACCCCATGGACTGTAGCCCACCAGGATCCTCTGTCCATGGGATTTTCCAGCAAGAGTACTGGAGTGGGGTGCCATTAAGAAGAGCTTTTATTTCCCTCATACAAACAGGTTCTAAAGAGCCATGGCCTTGTGAGTTACAACTGCATTGCTACAAGATGGTTCCTGGACCTAAATGAAGAGAGATGGTGCCTGGACACCACAAAGAATCTTTATTGAGCCAATTAGTTAAAAAACAATTACATAAGCACTTTTCTCCTGATTATTCTAAATCTTCATCAATAAAATACTATTTCTCCCATGGGCCCATGACTTTCATTTTTTACTTTAAAGATGTGGCCTGTTTAAAAAATCTTTATTGAATTTGTTGCAATATTGTTTCCGTTTCTGTTTTTGGTTTCTGATTGTCAGGCATGTGGAAACCTAGTTTCCTGACCAGGAATCAAACCTGTATCCCCTGCATTGAAAGGCAAAGTCTTAATCACTGGATTGCCAGGGAAGTCCCTCATGACTTTTATAATGCATTTTAATCAAGATGTGGATATAGACAATGGATCAAAAAAAAAATTATTTGCCTAGAAGGAGCTTTGTGGAGGGATTCGATAATTAGCTTTCTCCCTTAGTATCCAGGAACAGTTGATGTAATGTTGATGTCATGAGACGATCACTGGCCCAACAAACTGAAAGCTAAATTTAAGTCTGGGCTTTAATTCTTATGAGCTGTGTGGCCTTTTAAAGTAATATTGACATCACAAATTCTCAGGTTATTCATATACAGAACTGTGGTAGTAATATGTGCCCTACTTATTGAATAGGTTTATTCTATTGCAAACAGAATTCATGTTTATGAACAAATCGTGTCAATTTTACAGTGATTTGAAATACATATTTTGGAATAGCAAATTTTGTATAAAGACAATGAAAAATTTTTCTCTTAAAAGTAATTCAATACTCTGTTATGCAAATTGTGTTTGTTTTATTCTAATTAGGATGAAATAGTCTCTCTAAGGTCACCTTTTCCTTTCAGTGGTTCAAAGCACCATTTATTATGCCATTTTATGTAATGGAACTAGTCAAAATTGTATTAAAATTATTAGAAAGCCATTTCCCCTCAAAAGCTATTTGATTTGGGCTTTCCAAACCACTGACAATTTCACTGCTGTGTGTTTTCAGCAAACTGTGTATTTAAAGCTTAGATAGAAGCTGAAATTCTCCCCCAGAATATCAAAAACACCACAAGTTTCCTTTGGTGTCTTTTGTATTATGAATTTGATTACTTCTTGACATTTCAGAAGAGAACACTTTGGCCTCTACCCTCTATGCCTTCAAAAGATGGAACCCATTAAATCAGTAAGTGGGCCAAGGGACTGAAGCAGTATTTCATACTGCCATTGCCATTCAATTTCCTTTCCAGCCTGGAGTGTCTTTTGTTCAGGAGAAGAGAAGACAAAGTGCTTCAGTCTAAACAGAAAGTCAAGTTGGGAAAAGACTGGCTCCATTTTCATTACTTGGCTAAAAAAACAGAGATAGCGCCTCTCTCTGTCTCTGATTTATTACAGTCTTCATTGCAAAGATGAAAGTCTACAGCCCATTTGTCCTTGTAGACTTGGAGTGCATAAGCCCCTGTCTCCTTGGAACAAGTTTATCTGGTTTAGATCTCATGTCAAAAACCATGAACACACAGCCATGAACTCTGGAAGGGAAGTCATGGTGATATTGACCAACTTACCCCTAAATTCTTGTGTAGTGTGAAATGGCCAGGTGATAAAAATGAGGCTGATCCACCATCACAATAGCATAGATGTAAACAAGCACACTACTGTGGTTTACTGATAGAAATAAAGATCTCTCGCTGTTTCTGACCTCAACCAGACCATTATTAGAAGGTTGTGAAACAGACTCATTCAGAGACACTGTAATTAAAACTAAGAAAACTTAAGAAGTATTCAGAGGTCAAAAGTGACTATAAAGCTAGGAAGGTCCTTTGATGAAGGCCTAAAGGTCTACTTTGGGTTAATGTATATATATTTAAGGGATTTTATAGTAACCTTCAAATCAGAGAAGGTTTTTAACAGAAGCAATGAATTTCTTTCTCATCTTCTTGTTTTGCCTTTATTACTTTGATTGAATTTACTCTTTCCATTTTCTTCCCAAGTCTCTGTTCTTTTAAAAATTGGTTCCTTAACCCTAAAGACATTCATTTCAAAGTTATAATAAATTTAACTCACTATCACAACAAAGGGCCTTATATATATACGACTCCATTCCTAAAATCTGTAATTTTTGTCCTTTCAAACCACCTTTCAATCACTGCTTTCTTCAGCTCATTGTCCCGTCCTTTCCTCTTGACTACTTAATATGACTCCTACCCCAGGGTCAGTCATCTTGCCACAGGACTTCTAGGTCCTGCTGGCTTTCTAGTCTCTGAGTCTCTGCCCTCCCGTAGTTGGAGATCTTTAATCCATGCCTGCAGATAGTCCTAGTTGAAACTCCGAGTCTTCCTCACCAATTTACCCAGTTAGCAACAATTTAGTCATTCTTTCTTCCAAATATTTCTTGTTCCTTCTTCACTATGCTTAACTCCAGCTCAGGTCATGGTAAATCTTTTCCTGCAGCAAGAGTCAGCATACTAGAGTGTCAAAAATGTTCACACCTTGAATTTAGACAGTTTGCCCCTTGCTAGCTCTGTGGCTTGGGACAAATTACTTAATCTCTTTGAACTATAAAGAAAAGGTATTGGTGCCATGAACCTACAGAGCCAGACAACATGAAACTAAGAATGCTTTTGCTTTAGGGTTCTTCCCTTCTAGGGGTTCCTTTCAAAGTCTCTGGTAGGGGAGCCCTAGCAATGTGTTTTACTTAGTCATACCTTCTTGAAAATTTTGCAACAGTAAGATATGTTTGATGTCTGTCTTCCTCTGTTGTAATTCCCATCATCGTATGGAGTGGCCACAAACATTTCTGGGATCCAGATACAGGGAAATTCAGTCTGTTATACATTTTATTTGCATATGGAAAGATATAAGTATGTGTTTCACAATCACTTTGTCATATATGATTAAATGTTACTTGCTTCCAGGAATATTCTTACTACAGAATATGGCATCAGAGGTATGTGGATACAGGAGAAAAATCAAGATTGAAATGTACAAAGCCAGAAGATAATTTGCATAAAACTCTTCCAATTAGATTTACAAATTTTTAATTAGAGGATTCTCATCCTGTAGAGACCTATTTAAAGTGGAATAGGAATATATTCAGTAAGGCAACAAATACCAATATGAATGTGTCATATGCTTTTTGCTCTATTTTGATAAATATTGTTTGAAATAGATACTTTCAGAATTCCTGTGTTTGTAGGACACAAATCAATACAGCAGTTATTAATAGAGAAGGCAATTATGTCTGTGGCAAGTATTACAGAAATTTCAGGTGTTTCCTGATCAGGCAGGGACTCATCTTATCCTCAACTCTTAGCACTCACCCTCATTCTGTTTTTTCAAATCAAAGCCAACAGACCAAACAAGGGGAAGAAGGGGGCTTTCCATCCCCAAACTGTCCCGAAGTATCTTGCTGCTGGTCACATGGGCATATCATGCCTTCTGCATGAAACAGCTTCCCTCCAACTCCCACCCTCACTCTGCTCTGCACCGAGCATGTGCATGTATTTCCATCCATTGCCTGTCCTTCCTATTCCTCCTTCAGGGCTAAACTCAGATCATACTTTTCCCAAAAAGTCTTTCTGGAAAGCAGCCCTTCTCAAACTGGCTTACTGTTCCCCCTCTGGGAGTGCATTGACCTGTGTCTTAACCCCATTGTAGGCTTAGTCATTTTGAAGTTGTCTCTATGTTATATATGTCTGTTTCTCCTCTAGGTGCGAGACTCCTATGGCCAGGGACTGTGTCCTCCCCTCAGGATGGTGATCCAAGCACAGTGCCTGACACAGGAGAGGGACCAATTATTTGTTGTTTTAAACTTAGCACCAGAAGAGAAAAAGAGGGATGATTTCATTTTTATATTATTGTAACCAGAGATCTTCTGAATGCAGTTAAGAATCTGCGTTACTCTCAACCCTTCTTGCTTAGTCATCTGTTCTTTCAGTTTTTCAGAACAAAATGCCATCAGTATTCTAAGGATAAGTGAACAGACATTGTGCTTTTTTCATGCCTGAGGATGCAGTGAGTCATAACAGGATGCTAATGTTTGCTGGAAGCACCATCTCACTGTTCTGTTAAGCCACTGTCCTTTGTATTCAGTTGTGTTTTCTCTAGATGTGCTCTTTTGCTATAAGCATGGATAGCTTCATCTAGGAAGCACATTTATTCTCTCAGACTACCTGTTTCTGGAACAGGTCAGTTCAGTTCAGTTCAGTCGCTCAATTGTGTCTGGCTCTTTGCTACCCCATGAACTGCAGCACGCCAGGCCTCCCTGTCCATCACCAACTCCCAGAGTCTGCCCAAACTCATGTCCATTGAGTTGGTGATGCCATCCAACCACCTCATCCTCTGGAACAGGTCACATTCAGGGAATTCTTCTGTAACTGATCTCAGTATTTCTTTAGATTCAGGTTTTAAGTAATTATAAACATTAGAACATGTGTGTAGTGTTAGAAAGACAGAACATGTAAAGAGGAAAGAAATAACAGAAAATCTATGCCTTCTGTCATTACAATAGGAAAAAAATCTAATATCTATTATATCAGATTTAGGGTTAGGTGGTGTGTTACCATTTTGCATTCCTGGGTAAGGAATTACCTCAAAACAAGTATCTCCTTGATTGCAAATGGAATTGTGCATTTTCCTGTTGTTATGCTAACCAGCTGTATTTCCTATAGTACTCACCTGTTGTTTCAAGACCGGTTACTCCCTCCCCCGCCTTCCACATTGGGTCTTGGCTGTAGCATGCAGAATCCTGGAATCCTTCCTTGAGCTAGTAGTCCTATAGTGGCATGTGGGATCCTACTTCCCCAACCAGGGATCTAACCCTCTCCCCTGCACTGGAAGGCAAATTCTTAATTAATGGACCACCAGAGAAGTCCCTATACTTTTAAAAGTATTCAGGATGGCAAAACTTTTGTTTATGTGGGTCATATCTTTTGTATTTTTATCGTATTAGAAATAAATAAATTCATCATATTAGAAATAAAAACTGTGAAGTTTTAAAGTATACTTATTAATTGGTTGAAAAAACTTATTACATGTTTTCATATATAAAATTTTAATATAAAACAATGATTTTCAAAACAAAAAATAATTTGAGAAGAGTGATATTGTTTTATATTTTCACATTTCAGTCTGAAACCTGTTAGAAGAAAACTGAATCCTCATCTTTGCTTTGGTATGCAATCAGTCAAATGTGTTGTTTTGGTTGAATTATAAGAAGAAAATTCAGTATCTCATAGATTTACAGTTGGAAAAGGGAGAATATTTTATTAATAGCTTTTTCTAAAAAAGTTTTTTTTTGATACTACACAAAACTCATCAAGTGACTGTTTCTTAAAACTTATTTTCAAAACAGAATCTGAAACCATATCAAGGAAATTTTGATCTTCTTTTCATTAAAATCCATTGGTGCCTCTAGGACTTTGAATAGATTTTTTACCCATGCATGATTTCAAAATGTCTAAGCTGCTTAGAAAATACTAGCTCACTGAGGTGTACAAAACTTCCAAATATTATCACATTTCATTACAAAGAATCAAAAAGTCAAATTTGCTAATATCACTAAGTTCATCAGAAAAATCTTGAAGAACTGGAAAGCAGTTCAAGTTCACATTTTTCAATATTTTGATTTTCATTGAAAACTCAGACTTTTGTTATTGGCAACAAATTCAGTTGTTTTCCTTAAAGTGATAACTTACTTCAGTTTCAAGAAAATGTATGCCAAACAACTACGTTTGAATAACATAATTTGTCTATCAATTCTTTCAAGTACAAATGTTCCATGAAGAAAAAAATGTATAGTTCAGCTTTTCAAACAGTCATGAAATTCATGTTTAATTCAAACAGTCATGAAGTGCTTTCTCTAGACACTATTGTAATTTAGTATTCAGCAAAATGCTTTGTTCATGCTTCTCATTTTGTCACAGAGAAAACAATATATGTCCTCAAGGACTGAGGTTTAGTAAAATTCATAACATCATGGTTATTGCTTCTTCAAGGACATTATTCAGTAAAATTGGTCTTTTTGTTCTGCTTTGTTAAATTTTTGTTTTATTTACCACAAGCACAGAGTGGTGAAAAACAGTGACCACAAGTTTGGTGCTGCTGTCTTGGTTTATGCTAAGGCACCAGTAGGTTGTCCACCATTGCTTTTGCACAATGTCAACACAGAGGGTCTAGCATCAAAAAATATAAATAGCTCATACAACTCGGTAGCAGAAAAGCAACCCAATTAAAAAATGGGCAGAAAATCTGAATAGACACTTTTACAAAGAAGACATACAGATGGCCAACAGGCACAGATAATGGTGCTCACCATTGCTAATCATCAGGAAACTGAAAATCAAAACCACAGTGAGGAATCACCTTATAACTATCAGAATGACTATCATTAAGAAGACAGGGACTAAAAAGTATTGGCAAGGACTGGAAGAAAAGAACCCTCATGGAAAGCAGTGTGGAAGTTCCCCCAAAAATAGAACTTTCATATGATCCAGCAATTAGACTTCTGGGTATTTCATTCAAAAAGTGAAAACATTAATTGGAAAAATATATTCACTTCCATGTTTTTTGCAGCATTATTTATAATGAACATTATATGGAAGCAACCTAACTGTCCATTGATGGGTAAATGGATAAAGAAGATGTGATACACACACACACACACAGAAAAATCTCTCTTGGCCGATATGGCTTGGAGTGAAAGTCAAATGACACTTATAGTTCTCTCTACAAGCTTTCCCTGGGAATACACATTTCTTTCACCAGGGAGTATGAGCTTGCAGAACAGAAGCACTTATCCCGGCTAGTAGTCTGCAGGTATGAGGAAGAAAGTGATGACGCACAAGACTTTTGATAGGCTACCTATGAGAAACATGGACCCAGGCTGTTAACAATCAAGGAGGTAAATTTCTTAAAGATTTGAGGGATAAGTGCTTCCTGACTGGCAATGATTATTGCTTCTGCTATTATTAATAGTAGTTGCCGGGGTCCAGCCCCGGTGGATCCAGGGTAATTTGAAGTGGGGACAGAGTTGGCGTCCTAGGAATTAATTTATTTAATTACAGATAAAAAGAGAGATTAGAAAAGAATAGTGTAGTAGGAAATTTTAGTGGAGAAAAAGAGGCTGAATAACTTGGTTTACGTGGAAAACCAATAAAACTCCAAGACAAGGAATTTGCACCATCTACGTAGGCCACCGGTGCCCGCTTGAATAGTGGAAGGTGCCCCGCCTTGGGCTCCCTCTCGCATGGGTCTTAGAAGCCAGGGCAAGTAAGTAGACATGGCAAGCCTCCATGTTCCAGATGGGAATTCAGCCAGTAAAGAAGAGAATGAGAAAAGACCACATGGGGGAAACCAGTCTTTCCAGGAACTGGTCCGATTTCTTTATTTTCAGGTTCGCTTATATACTTTTTGTTATACATAGGGAAGAATACAGAGTCACGTGGGGTCAGCAGACCTGACCTTTATCAAAATCAGGTGCTTCATATAAAAGATCTTAGGGGTTTTACACCATCTTCTGGCCAGGGGGCCTACTAACATTTTATGACCCTTTCTTTCTGATAACAGTCAGTCAACCAGAAAACTTATTTTTTCCAGGGGTGATTTTTTCTTAAACCAGGTGCCACCCTCTGAAGGTACCAGATAAAGTTGTATTCCTATCGGGTGAGGGTGTAGTGCGTTACAATTAAGAAAGGAATTTACTTAGCCTAAGGTTTAACATGATTAATCTTAAAGGTTAATACTTATTTCTCCTATATGCTAGTTATATATTCATTAACATGTATAGGGGCAGGGGATTTAGCAGCAAACATTTGCCCAATAAATGAAAAACCCTTCACCAACACGATTTTTATCTTTAGAAAAACCCAATGCTAACTAAGACTTTCAAAATACTCCAAGCTTTCTGTGCTGTTTATGGTTGAGAGGTTGTAAACAATCATGTATGTAGTAGCAAGAGTGTGGATAATCCTGTCACACAAGCTAGTCTGCCAGCAGGGAGGTTTGACCTGAGACACCCTTGTCACGCCCAGGAATTTTTATTAACTGGAGCTGTAGGTTAACTCCTTCTCCTAGAGAGGTGGTGGGGGATAGCCCCCCGTAAAGTCAGAGGTATAGGTGAGAGCATAAAGCAGTAAAGTAGGCAGACTCTGGTTTTGGGGGTAGATGCTCGGGAACAGGGGGTTTCCTGAGGCTCGATCCCGCCTTTGTGTATGCCGCACCTCCTTCCTCATGACTTTTGCCATGGGCGGAGTTCCTTACCCTGGGCCTGGCAAGTAGTAATAAACTATTTAAATAAAGTTAGACTTTATATTGGCCTATTGTATAAGGTAAGGATGAAAGTGAAAGCGTTAGTCATGTAGCCTTGTCTGGCTCTTTGTCACCACATGGACTGTAGCCTGCCAGGCTCCTCTGCCCATGGGATTCTCCAGGCAAGAATGCTGGAGTGGTTTGCCATTCCCCTTTCCAGGGGATCTTCCAGACCCAGGGATGGAACTAGGGTCCCCCATGTTTCAGGCAGATTCCTTACCATCTGAGTCACCAGGAAAGCCCATAGCTGACAGGATTTATTTACTTTTATGTTATTATGACAGTAATTGTATAAGTGACATGAAAGTTAAAAACAGGGGAAGTGTTAGTCATTCAGTCTTGTCTGACTCTTTGTGAGCCCATGGACAGTAGCCTGCTAGGCTCCTCTCTCCATGGGATCTCCAGGCAAGAATACTGGGGTGGGTAGCCATTCCCTTCTCCAGGGGATCTTCCTGACCCAGGGATTGAACCTGGATCTCCTGCATTGCAGGCAGATTCTTTACTGTCTGAGCCACCAGGGAAGCCCATAAGGTAAGGATATGACTAGCTTTTTCTTCTAAATTGCTAGTCAACTATACCAATTAAAAAATTATGCTCCTTTTCCTGACACACATCTTATAATTCCCATTTTAAAAAATATAGTCTGTTTTAAGGCTTAACTATCAATTTTATGACTGTCTCCAACTGTGTTGCAAATACACTGTACTCTTTATTTACTTTAATGTATTTTATTAGCTTGTAAAACAACAAGTTTCTTCCACCTATACCCACTACTAGTTGCATTATTTCTTAAGAAATTTCTTTGCTATCATTTCCTGATTATTCTTTCAGATGACATGTTTTTATCAAGAATATAAATTTCTATTATTTGAAAAAATTATTTTCTCTTTTTAAATATATCTTTGACCTCTTGAACCAGCAAATGGATTGGGACCCAAAAGAGGGCACTGCTCTTTTAGAAGAAAGTTGAAGATAAATTCCATTTGTCTCATCGTCATAAGCTGCTTTTAAAAACTTTGACATATTTGTATGGGTTTTTCATTTAGAATGTGAACCCGTTCACCACTTTCTTACACTTTAAGGAACCCTCAATTTTCTCTCCTGCCAATGTTTGAGGTCATTGTGCCACACAGAAAGTCAAAGCTACTGTGACAATTCAGAAACAATTACCAATTGCAAGTACTACACAGTTGAGACCATGATAAACACTAGCTATACTAACTCTTGCAACAATTTTGTTAGGTAAGTATGTGTTAATGAGGAGGAAACTGACTCTCAGAAAGATTCATTTACTTATAACTCAAGAATTTCTGGCTACTATTTCAGTGGAGTGATAATAAGATGGACTATTTATCATGCACCTAGGGTAAACTTGAATTCCTACTATCAATGAAACTTGTAAAAATGTCACTAAAGTAGGCAGAACTCTAATTTTATCCTTAATAAGTCTTGCCCTTGTTTAATTTCCTCCGTTTGAGTTTGGGTGGACTCTGTAAATGTGATAACATATCACTCCTCTGATCCTGTGATTATCATGGTTCCCCCCGCCGGGAATCTCACCAAGTCTTAACAGTGAGGAGTTAGGAAAAAAAAAAAAGCCCCTTGTGGTTCTGGCTAGGTGAAGGGAAATTAACTATTTTGAAATGTGCTTAAAAAGAGTATTCTCCAAAAGCAAAAGCTATTCTCCAGGAGCAAATACATTACCAAAGCCTTATTCAATCTTGGGAAAAGAACTTTCACCCTCTTCTAGCTCCCTTTTGCTTTCCTGTCTTACTTTTAAAGAGTGGAAAAAAAAATCTAAAAAGCACTTGTGAAGGTAACAGTCTGGAGCATTGGTTCTAAAAAAACTGAAATTTAATCAGAAGATTGTAAAATTCTTCCCCGTTACCAATAGCTTATCATCACATCAACAGGGCTCTAGAAAAATAACAAGTGGAAGAGCTGTAAGGCTCAGACTTTATTTTAGAAGGAATTTCTAGGGAAGTCTAAAGACAACAGGGGACAAAGACAAATACACTAGAGAAATTTAAACCCTCTGTTACCTACAGTTACAAAAAAAAATTAAATATAGCCCAAGTCCTAGTTGTATTATGAAACCACACAATAAAAGCCTTTAACTTAGTTCTTACTATCCAGTGAATCACTACTCTAAGCATGCTTCAATAAAAAGACATATTAAAAGGCATAGTCTAAACAGACAAGTATTGCATTTCAGACTCTTTTGTTGACCATGATGGCTACTCCATTTCTTGTAAGGGATTCCTGCCCACAGTAGTAGATATAATGGTCATCTGAGTTAAATTCACCCATTCCAGTCCATTTTAGTTCCCTGACTCCTAGAATGTCGACGTTCACTCTTGCCATCTCCTGTTTGACCACTTCCAATTTGCCCTGATTCATGGACCTGACATTGCAGGTTCCTATGCAATGTTGCTCTTTACAGCATCGGACCTTACTTTTATCACCAGTCACATCCGCAACTGGGTATTGTTTTTGCTTTGGCTCCATCCCTTCATTCTTTCTGGAGCTATTTCTCCACTGAGCTCCAGTAGCATAAAACTGGGGAGTTCCTCTTTTGGTATCCTATCATTTTGCCTTTTCATACTGTTCATGGGGTTCTCAAGGCAAGAATACTGAAGTGGTTTGCCATTTCCTTCTCCAGTGGACCACATTCTGTCAGACCTCTCCACCATCACCTACCCGTCTTGGGTGGCCCCACAGGGCATGGCTTAGTTTCATTGAGTTAGACAAGGCTATGATACTAGTGTGATTAGACTGACTAGTTTTCTGTGGTTATGGTTTCAGTGTGTCTGCCCTCTGATGCCCTCTTGCAACACTGAACTGAACTGAAAGAGACAAAGGAATCATCAGAACCAGACTCAGATATGACACAGATATAGAAATTATCAGGCAGAGAATTTAACTAATTATTAATATGCTAAGCATTCTGATGGAAAATGTATAGAACATTCAATAACAGATGGCTAATGTAAGTAGAGAGAAACTCTAACAAGGAATCAAAAAGATATACTAGAAAAAAAAAACTGTAACAGAAATAAATAATGAATTTGATGGGCTCATCATTAGACAAGGGAAGAATCAGTGAATTTCAAGATATATCATATGAAACTTGACAAAATGAAATGCAGAGAAAGAAAAATGGGAAACAAACAAACAAAATCTGGAACATCCATGAACTGTGGGACAATTTTTAAAAATGTAGTATGTATATAATTGGAACACACACAAAAAAAGAAGAGTGAAGAGAGGAAATATTTGAAATAAAAATGGCCAAGAATTTTCCAAAATGAATGACAGCAAATCATAGACCCAGGAATCTCAAAGAACATCAAGCAAGCTAAATATCAGAAAGAAAAAAAACTCAAAACAAGCCTCACATAGGCATGTCATCTTCAGAAAGAAGAAAGCCAAATTCAAAGAGAAAGCTTTGGGTGGGGGAGGGGCGGCGGCAACAGAGCAAGGAAAACACACTTTAAATATATAGAAACAAGTATAAGAATTACAGTGGATTCTGTGGAGCCCTGTACCAAGGTCACAGGATAAAAATCTCTGGAACTGACCAAGTCCCATAGCAACTGTTGCCATGAGCCTCTGGATCCAAACCAGCCAGTTCCCTGATCCTGTATCAGGTAAAATGCTCACCCTATAGCACCCTAACCAATCACCTAAATGCCACCATTCTAGTAGGAATTTTCTGTCTTGAGGCTATAAAACCTGGTTGCTAGCCTGTGCAAGGTTCAGCTCTCCCTTGAGCTGGTCTGCTGTTCTAACAGTGTCTCCACTCTAATAAACTATCCTCTTTTCATTCTGCCTCATGGCTGGAAATTCTTTTCCAACTCACGCACAGACCACTACAGATTTCTCATCAGAAACCATGTGAGCAAGGACTACAAGAATGAAATACTTATGGTCTTGGGAAAAAATTCTTACCAATCTGGAATTCTGTATCGAGGGGAAATTATCCTCCAAAAGTGAAGGAAAAATAAAAGCTTTCTCAAGTAAACAATTAGGACTTCATCACCAGCAGAGCTGACTTAAATGAAATGTTAAAAAGGAGTTATTTAGGGGAAAGGAAAACTAAGTAGGTCAGAAACTATAATTACAAAAAGGAACAGTGTTAGATGAGCATAAAGGTAAAATAAAATCTTTAACTTTAAAATTTTTAATTGATATAGAAGATTACCATCTAAAGTAATAACAACAAAGAATTGGCTGGTTATAACACATAGATAAGAAAATTAATGACACCAATGTCATAAGATGGAAGGTAGGAATTGAGAATAACCTGTTATGTTACCTTCTCTACCTGTGAAGTGGTATTTAAGTGTTTTTAAATGTACCCTGAGAGTATTTGTAAAGGAAAATTACAAACTCTAAGGCAACCACTAAAAAAATTTAAAAATATCTATAACATTTAAGACATGAAAAATAATGGACTTATATAAAATGTTCAATTAAAATTAGAAAAAAAGGGGA
Source organism: Capricornis sumatraensis (assembly GCF_032405125.1). Taxonomy (NCBI): domain Eukaryota; kingdom Metazoa; phylum Chordata; class Mammalia; order Artiodactyla; family Bovidae; genus Capricornis; species Capricornis sumatraensis. The sequence goes on along the minus strand of NC_091075.1, from coordinate 6,960,879 downwards.
AGGAAAAAAACAACAAGTACAACGAAATAAAAAATAATTACTAACATGATAGGTATTTATCCAACTATATTGATACTCTCTTTAAATGTGAATGGCCTAAATTTACCAATTGAAAGTCAGAGATTGTCATAGTGGATAAAGAAATAAAACCCAATTATCAGTTCAGTTCAGTCACTCAGTCGTGTCTGATTCTTTGTGACCCCATGGACAGCAGCATGTCAGGCTTCCTTGTCCATCACCAACTCCGGGAGCTTGCTCAAACTTACGTCCATTGACTCAGTGATGTCATCCAACCATCTCATCCTCTGTCATCCCCTTCTCCTGCCTTGAATCTTTCCCAGCATCAGAGTCTTTTCAAATGAGTCCTCTTCACATCAGGTGGCCTAAGTGTTGGAGTTTCAGCTTCAGCAACAGTCCTTCCAATAAATATTCAGGACTGATTTCCTTTAGGATTGACTGGATTGACCTCCTTGCAGTCCAAGGGACTCTCAAGAGTCTTCTCCAGCATCACAGTTCAAAAGCATCCCCTCTCCACCTCAGGATCATGAGGGAAAGGAATATGGTCATTTTTTTTCCAATTTCCTAGTGCTCTGTATACTTTTTTCTTCCATCATCTAAGTCTTCAGGGTCGAGCCTGATGAAGAGAAGCTTAAAGGAAAAGGGCCAAGATGAAGATATTCAAATACAGGCAGTTTCTCAGGCGTATGTGCATTCCTTGGACACCTCTGAACTGCAGTTTCTCAACACGGGCAATATACTCCCCAGCTGAGGTCTTGTGACCCCCTACTCAACTACTGTCTCTCGTGGTTCATCCTGTAGTCACATTGTCCTTGTAGGAGACCCCCACTGGGAGAAATGGTTTCCAGAAACTTGAGGCTGTCTACCTTTGGAGGTATCTACTTGGCCAACAGGAGCAGTATTCTTGCCATAAACTTTTCTGTAAGCGGGGTTGCTCACAGCACTCCTGGGCTCACTGCCTTCCCTTCACAAGCTGTTCCCACTGGCTCCCTGACTTTAGAGCTCTTCACATAGAAGAAGAGACCAGTATATGCCCACATTTCCTAAACGGGAGGAAACTCCATCACCTTCTCCTCGGAGCTCTTCCACGGCATTCACTCCCAACCTGCAGGTTGAATAGAGATGGTCTACAGATTTCCAGAGTTTAGCTATTCCTTCTTTAGGGGGTCCCCAAAGGTTTAAGGCAGGAAAGGGAGAAAAAAGCTAAGTATCCTCCACTCCCACGTGAGCTCTTTACTGAATTCTCTCCAAGAATCTCCAGTCCTCACTTATAAAGACTGGAGGTATTAATTGGGGTAGAGAGCAGAGGACAGGTTAGCTACTTCTGAGTGGGGCCATAGAGAAAACATCTTTAGACTGTCTTTAGAGAGTGAGGGTTCTTGTACCCATTCTCCACGGCTTTAGAGTTGGACAAGTACTCTAGGGTAACAGAATAAATTTCATTTCCACAGAGTTTTCTCTCCCTGAGTAATGTCTACAACTGTTGAATAAGTAAATATATGTAATACATATTGATAGACATATTGCTAAGAGCTTAACATGTGTGTACCAATTTAATCTTTACTACAATTCTATGAAGTAAGGATATTTGTCATTTTAGAAATGCATACAATAAGACAAATGGATTAAGCAAGTTGCTCAAAGTTAACCAGGTAGTTATTGCCAGAGTTGGAATGCAAATCCCTTTAATCTGCCTCAAAAATTCATGCTCTTAACCCATAAGCCATCCTGCCACATCAGCATGCCACTGTAGTTCCCAGGATTTCTCAGTCCATAAAGAATTATGGAATTTTTTTCACCACTGCCAGGAAGCATGAATTAATGGAAAAGATCATAGGAAAGCTGAAGTTTACCTTTCAGTTCAGTTCAGTTAAGTCTCTCAGTCCTGTCTGACTCTCTGCAACCCCATGGACTGCAGCATGCCAGGCCTCCCTGTCCATCACCAACTCCAGGAGTTTACCCAAACCCATGTCCATCGAGTTGGTGATGCCATCCAACCATCTCATCCTCTGTCTTCCCCTTCTCCTCCTGCCTTCAATCTTTCCCAGAATCAGAGTCTTTCCCAATGAGTCAGTTCTTTGCATCAGATGGCAAAAGAAGTTTACCTTTTTAACAGTTATTTAATAAAGAGCAACAATCTATTGAGTGGTACTGTCACCTGGGAAGTTATAGGACTGTAGGAGAAGACAAAAATAGACATGGAATCTATCCTGATGGAAGTTATATTTTGAGGCGGTCTTTCTCAAACTGTTGGCTATAACCATTACTAAGTAGTAAATCAGTTTTGTGCAACAAGATCTACATTAGTTTGTTTTTTTTCAGTTCAGTCGCTCAGTCATGTCCGACTCTGTGCGACCCCATGAATTGCAGCACACCAGGCCTCCCTGTTCATCACCAACTCCCAGAGTTCACTCAAACTCATGCCCATCTAGTTGGTGATGCCATCCAGTCATCTCATCCTCTGTCGACCCCTTCTGCTCCTGCCCCCAATCCCTGCCAGCACCAGAGACTTTTCCAATGAGTCAACTCTTCGCATGAGGTGGCCAAAGTACTGGAGTTTCAGCTTTAGCATCATTTCTTCCAAAGAAATCCCAGGGCTGATCTCCTTCAGAATGGACTGGTTGGATCTCCTTGCAGTCCCAGGGACTCTCAAGAGTCTTCTCCAACACCACAGTTCAAAAATATCAATTCTTCAGTGCTCAGCTTTCTTCACAGTCCAACTCTCACATTCATACATGACCACTGGAAAAACCATAGCCTTGACTAGATGGACGTTTGTTGGCAAAGTAATGTCTCTGCTTTTGAATATGCTGTCTAGGTTGCTCATAACTTTGCTTCCAAGGAGTAAGTGTCTCTTAATTTCATGGCTGCAGTCACCATCTGCAGTGATTTTGGAGTCCAAAAAAAAAAAAAAAGTCTGACACTGTTTCCACTGTTTTCCCATCTATTTCCCATGGAGTGATGGGACCAGATGCCATGATCTTCATTTCCTGAATGTTGAGCTTTAAGCCAACTTTTTCACTCTCCTCTTTCACTTTCATCAAGAGGCTTCTTAGTTCCTCTTCACTTTCTGCCATAAGGGTGGTGTCATCTGCACATCTGAGGTCATTGATATGTCTCCTGGCAATCTTGATTCCAGCTTGTGCTTCTTCCAGCCCAGTGTTTCTCATGATGTATTCTGCATATAAGTTAAATAGGCAGGGTGACAATATACAGCCTTGACATTCTCCTTTTCCTATTTGGAACCAGTCTGTTGTTCCATGTCCAGTTCTAACTGTTGCTTCCTGACCTGCATATAGGTTTCTCAAGAGGCAGGTCAGGTGGTCTGGTATTCCCATCTCTTTCAGAATTTTCCACAGTTGATTGTGATCCACACAGTCAAAGGCTTTGGCATAGTCAATAAAGCAGAAATAGATGTTTTTCTGGAACTCTCTTGCTTTTTTGATGATCCAGAAGACGTTGGCAATTTGATCTCTGGTTCCTCTGACTTTTCTAAAACCAGCTTGAACATCTGGAAGTTCAGGGTTCATGTATTGCTGAATCTTGGCTTGGAGAATTTTAAGCATTACTTTACTAGCGTGTGGGATGAGTGCAATTGTGTGGTAGTTTGAGCATTCTTTGGCATTGCCTTTCTTTGGGATTGGAATGAAAACTGACCTTTTCCAGTCCTGTGGCCACTGCTGAGTTTTCCAACTTTGCTGGCATATTGAGTGCAGCAGTTTCACAGCATCATCTTTCAGGATTTGAAATAGCTCCACTGGAATTCCATCACCTCCACTAGCTTTGTTCGTAGTGATGCTTTCAAAGGCCCACTTGACTTCACATTCCAGGATGTCTGGCTTTAGGTGAGTGATCACACCATCGTGATTATCTTGGTCTTGAAGATCTTTTTTTTTTGTACATTTCTTCTGTATTGTTGCCACCTTTTCCTAAAAAAACACAAAAACTAGTATCGAATGAAACAGAAATTATTAGAGTGTGTAATATCTAGTAAGGGTAAATTTTGTTTGTCATATCCTTGTGTATGTGTACAGGATAATAATACTGGAAAACCATTATTTCTGATTGTGGCCGTGTGTGTCAGAAAAGGGCACTGGACTTCACAGAGTGGTCTTGAAGATTAAAGAGGTCATTTTATGTACATATGTATATGTACATACATATGCATACATCACACACCTGCATATATACACATGTAAAGTTGATGCCTTCTTTTTCCAAAATATAAGGATATAAGGATTCAGGTCATTTTATAGGAAGATACAGAAAACAGAAAGATATTGTCAATTCAAAAATGATGTAGAGAGACAAGAAGGTAGTGACAGGTATTAGAACCAGGAATGAGGGTGCACGCATGCTAAGTTGCTTCAATCATGTCTGACTCTTTGCAACTCTGTGGACTGTAGCCTGCCAGCTTCTCTGTCCATGGGATTCTTCAGGCAAGGGTACTGTAGTGGGTTGCCATGCCCTCCTCCAGGGGACCTTCCTGACCAGGGATCGAACTCAAGTCTCTTATGTCTCCTTCATTGGAAGGTGGGTTCTTTACCACTAGTCCCACCAGGGAAGCCTCAGATATGAGAGTGAACTTTCTCAAATGTATTCCATGAAATTCTAAATACTTGTAAACTGGAGGACTCAATTTTAGCTTTAATTTTTGTAATTAAAGAACAAGAAAGGGAAGCATCAGCTCCATCAGTTATCTGAAAGATCAATGCTCAGGATTGCATGTAGTACACACAGGGGGACCAGGGTTCTTATTAACAGTACACTCTAAAATGCAATGCACAGTTTCACTGCAACAAGTAGACACTTAACTCCATGACTAATTCGGGTAATTAATTAAGGCTATTGCTCTTCTTCTTATCCTGTTCTGTAATACTCTTCAAGCTCAGATACACAAAGAAAAGAATTGCCTTATAAGTCTTAAGAAAAGCCAGGGAGAGTGAGATTTGAACACAAATTAAAATCAACACAGAACCTACACTCCACAATTGTCAAATCTAAATAAGCTTTCTTAGGAATTTGTTCTTCAGGTAGCAATTTTACAAGCTGTCATACAATTGTAATCCATACAATTGTAATATGTAAATATAACTTTTGCCTCTTAAAACTAGCAAAATTTATACTCATAGGAAATAAAACTTCCTTAAAACACATTCACCATAAATTGCATAAGAACCAAAACTTACTACTTAATTAAAATGCAAAAATATAGCGGTCTTCAAGTAGCAGAAAATGAGATATCTTTGGCTCATTATGAGCGTTTCTTAAACCCAGTTCCATAGATAAAATGTCAAATTACTAACCTAGGTTACTCATAATCAAATTAAAAAATGATGGAAATCAATTTCCATAGAGGAGAAAATGAAAGTTTTAAAGGACACAGAACAAATCTATTGAAATGAGCTGCTCTGGGGCTGACTGGTGGTTGTTATGAACTAGAGAAAGAATTTGACAGGATTTTAACTTTCAAATCTTTATCCTGTTGCCTACAAATATACCAACTTCCTGAGAAGTATTGACAGTACGTGGTTAGAATATATTTTAAACAGATGCCTTCACTTGACTACTTGCTGTCATGGGTCCTAAATCAGTGCTTCATACCAGTCCTAGTGACATTTTGGTATTCCAGCATAGGGACAATACCAGATTACTCACTCCATGGTTGCATTCCTCTGATTCCATCTTAGTTCCCTCTCGGTCTTCCAAAGACCAAGCCAGCAGCACAGTGGAACTGTCTGAAGAAGCAGAAATCCTTGTGCATGGAAGGGATTCCCAAAGGAGTAGGGTTTGTCCTACTCCAGTTTCATAAAACAAACAAAAAACCAAGTTCTATCTTCTTATGTGGTTGTCTAATTGAGAGTTCCTGAAAATTCTATTTTCTTTGACTTGATTTACAGAACACCCCTTGCAAGATGTGGTGAGGGGGTGGAAGAAAGGCTAGGGTGTGCCTCGCACATGTTGCCAGAAGGGCCTAGTTACAGCATCTGCCAGCTTGGTGTTCAGAGCAGGACTCTGATAAAGGTAAGTGACAATAGCATTTAGATTCCTTACATACCTGGTGAACAGAACAGGTTTATCTTACAGAACATTCGGGGACTGACTGCATTGTTCTCTCATCATGTCCTGTAGGCATCTCCATCATCAGACATTCCCCTCAAAATCATCTTAGGTCCTGAAGCTTTTCGTTATGCCTCTTTCCAGTACTTAGGGCTTGCTTTCAGGCTTTAGTCCAGCTCAGTCTAATGTAAAACGTCAGTCTTACACTCTATAGTCCATATAGTAATCTTATGATGGCTTGGAAACTTCAGTGGGCAGGAGGGATGGCCAGTTTCCCCTCCTGCCATTCCAGTTCTGCTCTTTCCACACCTTGCTCCCTTCTCTGGTGTGCTGCAGCCAGAAGGTAGGTGTGGGGAGAGACACAGACCTCCACGTCCCTTCTGACGGGTGCGGTGTGGCTGACAGCAGGGGCCTCTGTGAGGCGGGCTCTTGGAGATGCTTTTGGAGCACATCGTGAGTTTCTACAGGAGGCTTCCTGTGCAGTCTTCTGAAATGGTGAATGACTCTTCCAAAAAGGGCAAAGTACAGTCTTCCCTTTATTTATTCAGGAGTTGTATTCCCTAAATGTCAGAGGATTTTGAAAAGGCACCCGAAATACTAGGGGTTTTCATGTACAGTGAAGTTAAGTTCTGGGCTCAGGGAGGTATACAGAGTCACTTCACCACTGGGGCATCTGAAGGGGGTGGGGGAAGTGGGACAGCTCTCTCCTGTGTGGGAGAGCCCTATGTGTTGCAGGATGTCAAGCATCTCTACCTCCTCCCACTAAATGTCAGGGGCGGCACCCCCACCCCCTCATCATTGTGACAGACAAAATTACCCCTTCAAATTTCCAGAAACACCACAATGGGGGTTGCACTGCCCTCAGTGAGGCCTCTAGCAGTTACTTTTTGAGCATGAGGACACATTATCGCCCCTTCTCAACTCTGAGCCTCTAGTTGAATCTTGAAGACAAGGTCCTGACTAAGGAAATCACTACCAGGAATTTCAGATTAAGCTACACTTACTGTGATATGCACTAAGAATACAGATTCTCACAAAACTGTGATAGGGTAAACATTTGCAAATGAGGAAACTCAGGATAGCTAAGTAATTTATCAGAGGCCATTCAGTTCACAAGTGGCAACATCAGAGTTTGAATCAGTCTTCTGACTCCAATGTATCACAACAACTCAGCTGGATTTATATGAGAAAGATAGAGCAAAGAAAAAAGAAAAATCACATTATAAAATGGAGCCACAGATCAGCTTTATACTCATAAAACACTTGCCGTAAAGTTCCATAGACTGCCTAAGGCTGGACCACAAGTTTTGCCCTGAAATAAAAAAGGGAAACATTTTCAGTGACATGATTCTCAAAATCTAAAAGATAAAGAGAATCACTATGCTTAATTTTATTCTCACCTTTCTTTCTAAACTTCTGTTGTTCTAATTATCTATTGCCCTCACTTAGCATTTAGTATGAGGTAGTTTGTAGTTATTTTTCTCTCTGTACATGTTCTCTTAACTGTAGACTTCTCAGAGCGGAGAGCATTCTTTCTTGTTTTGCAGTTTTTAGTGCATACATCATTCGAGTTCTGCAAGTCAATGAGTTTTTTTTTTTCTTCCATTTTGTCATTTTTATAAGAAACTCTAATAGAACATAGATTGTCCTAATTGAAGCGGAGATAGAGGTCCAGGCCCCTTTTTCTCACCATCCCCTGCACCTTCCTGCATACCCATGCACACCCAGGCCCCACCCGCAGCCCCGTCCTGCTGTGAACACACCGAGCTCTGTGGAGCACACTTTCAGGAAGGGGGCACTGTCAGTTTTCCTGGAGAAGGCAATGGCACCCCACTCCAGTACGCTTGCCCAGAAAATTCCACAGATGGAGGAGCCTGGTGGGCTGCAGTCCATCGGGGTCGCGAAGAGTCAGACACGACTGAGCGACTTCACTGCCAGTTTCAGCAGGAAGATGAGCAGCTGCGTTTCCTGCGCAGCCTCTCACCCAGAACAGCAGGCATTCCTCGCTCCCCTTGTCTTTTCTGGCCAAGGTGGGGGAAAGCATTTTTCCTGTCTCTCGCAGTGTCAGGGGACCTTGTTGGTTTGAACTCAGCCTACCCCTTTCTAAACTGTTCCTTCATTGAATTCCCACCAGTTCTACCCCATGACTGTGCTATTTGCTTCCTGATAAACAGCAATTCACCACAAATCAATAAAAACCCACTTGCGAAGAACCAATTCGCCAACTCACTGAAGTGGTTTTCCTCAAGATTTTCTCCCTGCTCTAGTTCTTCCTCCCCTCTTGCTCAGTCCCTCCCCAACCCCTGCATCTGCCCAGCCGCTCCCTCTTCTGCATCTTCAGGCTGTCCTAGACTCACCTTAAATTGTCCTTTGGGGGAAAATTAACTTTCAGTTGGCTCGCTTTAAATAAGTTTGCCTTTGGCTAATTGATTTTCAGTGAACTGAGCATTCAGAATTTTGCTCTTTCTGAAAATTAACTGTCAGTAAATTTGACTTTTTTTAGAACTCCCTCCGAACTCTCTTTGAAAAACATTGTAGAAGGTTGATTTTGTAAAAAGAAAAAAATGATGATGCTGTTGATGACAATCTTTCTCTTTAAAAAGCATTCATTTACTTAAGGCTGCACTGGGTCTTCGTGGCGGCACATGGGCGCTCTAGCTGTGGGATCTGGGCTCAGTAGTTTCAGCACATGGGCTTAACTGTACCACAACATGTGTGATCTTAGTTCCCCAACCAGGATCGAACCCATGTCCCCTTCATTGGAAGGCAGATTAACCACTGGACCACCAGGGGAGTCCTTAACTTCTCTAGAGCCTGCATTCTCCTCTCCATCCTCTTCACTGCTTTTCGATATCCTGATTTATCTCTTGCCTGGCTCCAACCCAGTCCCCCACATGCTAACTTCTTCTTTCTAAAATACAGATCTAACTATATCTTGTATCTGCTTTAACTATTCCCATGGGTTCTTAATACTTGTTGGAGAGATGGTAAATGCTCATACTTGGCAATGAACTCTTCTTTGACATTCTGGTTTCTGATTATTCCTGTCTAATCCCATACCCTCCGTTACCACCTATTGATCGACTTGCAGCGCATAGCAGCATTTACAGAACGGAAGGAACTTTTTTGTGCTGTTCTTTCTGCTTGGAAATCCTTTATACTCTAACTTCCTGATACATATGTTTTCCCTGTTTTGATCAGGGATCATCGTGGTAGCCAGGTTTCAGTTGCTATGCAGCTGCTGCTGCTAAGGCGCTTCAGTCGTGTCCAACTCTGTGCGACCCCATAGACGGAAGCCCACCAGGCTCCCCCGTCCCTGGGATTCTCCAGGCAAGAACACTGGAGTGGGTTGCCATTTCCTTCTCCAATGCATGAAAGTGAAAAGTGAAAGGGAAGTCACTCAGTCGTGTCCAATTCTTAGCGACACCATGGACTCCAGCCTACCAGGCTCCTCCATCCATGGGATTTTCCAGGCAAGAGTACTGGAGTGGGGTGCCATTGCCTTCTCCGTTTAGTTGCTATAGGCTAGTAAAAAAATCCACAAATTTTGTTTGATTGCAACTGTCATTTATCTCAAGCTCACAAGTTTGCAGGTCAGCTAGGGAAGCTCTATTTCAGGCTGTGGCTTACAGCTACCCTTCATGTCCCTTGGTATGGGACCTGTGGTTACCAGGTGCCTTTTTTTCTCCTGGTGGATGCCAGGGCAAGAGAAGCAGTCAATCACTAAAGCACATTTAAAGCTCATTAACATTCCATTGTTCAAGGTGAGGCATATTGCCAAGCACAAAGTCAATGGGATGGAAAAGTTTACTTTACCTATTTCATAGTCAGAGTTACAGTTATGTCCCATGGATGCGTAATTCTGTTCGAGAGAGGTAGTAAAGACCCGGGGACTATAATTCAATTGGTCCTAATTATCTTGGCATGAAGCTTCCTCTAACTACCCCAGCCCTCAACAGAAGAGCTGCTTCTTTCTCTGTGGATCCACTCCACCATAAATTCTATGATAGCGCCTTAACAATAGACATAATTCTGTGATAGCATCTTAACAGTGAATATCTGTCTTCTTCTGTTAGGTTATAAATTCTTATTTTATTCCTCTTTTGTTTTTACAGTTTATCACAAACCCTGGCAGACATTAATAAATTGTTGTTGAATCAATTATTCAGTTTTATCACTAAATACATTGAGCAGAAGAGCATAAAGAGTCTCAATGGATCATGGCAACCTTCGACCAGACACAAACAAGTTGTGGATCATTTAATCAAGTTCATAAAGAGAGGAGGACTTTTATAACCCATCTGTCTTTGAATGATGTTGCTGCTGCTTAGTCACAAAGTTGTGTCTGACTCTTTGTGACCCCATGGACTGCAGCCCACCAGACTCCTTTATCCATGGAATTCTCCAGGCAAGAATACTGGAGCAGGTTGCCATTTCTTTCTCCATGGGATCTTCCCAACCCAGGGATCAAACCTGAGTCTCCCGTGTCTCCTGCATTGGCAGACAAACTGTTTACCACTGAGCTACCTGGGAAGCCCCTGTCTTTGAATACGTACAATAAAGATAGCCAAAGCAAAGAGGTGACACTTGGGACAGTGTGCTTTGTTTCTTGTCAGCAATGGGGCAAATGTTCAATTTTTTTAAAATCCAGACATTGGGTGGACATGGTGGAAGAGAGGGTCAGGGGAAATGTGGTGAGGGGCTGTCAGGAGGAGGAAAACTCAGATAAGAAAACAGTCTTTTTTCTTAAACAGACTGTATTTATGAGAACATTTTGTGGTGCTCTTTAAATAGGAAAATAGCTACTTTTAAAGCAAAAATCAGTCTGCTGACAAAAGAAAAATGTTCCTTGGTTATAAGGTTTTACAGTTAATGCACAACAAACTTAAAAAATATCTCAGAAATATTGTACAGTGTTTATTTGTAAGATGAGATTAAATATATTTGTGAAACCACATTTTAATTAACATAACATTATATTTTCAACAGGCCATAATATGTCTTCACAGGAATGTAATTTCCAATGTTTACTCAAGCTCTTTAAAGTGAATATTGATTATAATTTCTGCTTTTTTACCAAGTAATCACTCATTATGCCTAATTTAGTTAGATTGTGTAAGATGGGGGAAATACTGCCAAATCAAAAAGAAACTAGAGTTTTAAAACTAAAATATCAAACTCTTCTAATTTCTTATTCATCATAAGACTATTTTTTCACTATCTGCCTCCCAGGCCCAGCAAAAGAGGCATAAGACTAGAATTAACCTACTGTAATTCTCTGGATTCAGTATTATTATTATTTTTTCATCATCTCTAAACTTGCAGAGTGTTCTCTGTAGAGTTAGGTCCCCTAGAGGCTAAGAAAGACCTCAAAGTAAGAGTTCAGATTGCCTGACAAAAATCTATTTTCCTTTGAGCTTTAATTTTTAATCTTTCCTGTTGGAAGATAAAAACTATTAAACTCCTAAACTTCTACGAAGGGTTTGTTTGCATTTAGTGTCATTTCTTACTGATCTCAACCTGTCTGGATCCAATTTCCACCACCTTCACTTTACCCAATCTGCTTTCATCAGAATCACCAAAAATCTTCCTGGCCTTCTCCAAGGTCAGCACTTAATAATTAGTGTTCTGCATTCATCTGGCTTAGTATGTTTTCTCCTCTACACACTGTTTTTCTGATGACTTAACTTAACCCTTAACCATACCCCCATGGCTTCTGTTCCCATCTTTTTGCTTCTATCAAATTCATCATGGCAACTAAGACAGCCTCATCCCTGGTTACCCAGTCCCCTAGCCCCAGATCAAGGTAGTTATGGCCAACCAGTCATATCCACGTAGTAGTTTCCAATGAAATTCAAATTCAATTTGTTCCACACTTGGTGATATCACCATCGACATACATGGATCAGAAATGGGAAAATCTTTCTTGACTCCTTTTTCTCCTTTGCCCATTACTTCCAATCAATGATTAATGAATTTTTCCCCTTAACATTTCTTGAATAAGCCTATATCTTTTTGTCTTAGCTGCCATTGCTTAAGGTCAGGGTCTCATTAACTCTCACCTGACTTGTAAATATCAACTCATCCCCAAATCATTTTCTATGCTGCAACTGGGATTTTTTTCTTTAATATAAATATGACTTTATTACATTCCTGCATTAAGCCTTTCCATAGTTCCCTACTGTCCTTACAATAATTCTTAACAGTATAAAAGACTCTCATGCTAACGACTCAAATATGTCCCTGGTCTCATCAGATATTATGCTCTCCAAGCCATTTCCACAAAAAATCAATTTCTCCAGACATACTGAATGGCTTTCATTTCCTAAAATGCATTATCCTTTTCTTTCCAGGCTCTAAAAGTACTGCTTCCTTTGTCCTCCACACACCACCTCTTCCCGCATCAACTCAAATACCACGTCCTTAGGTTCACCTTCTTGACTTCTATGAAAGCTCTTTACCTTAAGTTCAGTTCAGTTCAGTCGCTCAGTTGTCTCCGACTCTTTGAGACCCCATGAATTGCAGCACGCCAGGCCTCCCTGTTTATCACCATCTCCCGGAGTTCACTCAGACTCATGTCCAACGAGTCCATGATGCCATCCAGCCATCTCATCCTCGGTCGTCCCCTTCCCCTCCTGCCCCCAATCCCTCCCAGCATCAGAGTCTTTTCCAATGAGTCAGCTCTTCACATGAGATGGCCAAAGTACTGGAATTTCCGCTTTAGCATCATTCCTTCCAAAAAAATCCCAGGGCTGATCTCCTTCAGAATGGACTGGTTGGATCTCCTTGCAGTCCAAGGGACTCTCAAGAGTCTTCTCCAACACCATAGTTCAAAAGCATCAATTCTTCAGCACTCAGCCTTCTTCACAGTCCAACTCTCACATCCATACATGACCACAGGAAAAACCATAGCCTTGACTAGATGGACCTTAGTCGGCAAAGTAATGTCTCTGCTTTTGAATATGCTGTCTACGTTGGTCATAGCTTTTCTTCCAAGGAGTAAGCGTCTTTTAATTTCATGGCTGCAATCACCATCTGCAGTGATTTTGGAGCCCCCAAAAATAAAGTCTGACACTGTTTCCACTGTTTCCCCATCTATTTCCCATTAAGTGATGGGATCAGATGCCATGATCTTTGTTTTCTGAATGTTGAGCTTTAAGCCAACTTTTTCACTCTCCTCTTTCACTCTCATCAAGAGGCTTTTAGTTCCTCTTCACTTTCTGCCATAAGGGTGGTGTCATCTGCATATCTGAGGTTATTGAGATTTCTCCCAGCAATCTTAATTCCAGCTTGTGCTTCTTCCAGCCCAGCGTTTCTCATGATGTACTCTGCATAGAAGTTAAATAAGCAGGGTGACAATATACAGCCTTGACATACACCTTTTCCTATTTGGAACCAGGCTGTTGTTCCATGTCCAGTTCTAACTGTTGCTTCCTGACCTGCATACAGATTTCTCAAGAGGCAGGTTAGGTGGTCTGGTATTCCCATCTCTTTCAGAATTTCTCACAGTTGATTGTGATCCACACAGTCAAAGGCTTTGGCATAGTCAATAAAGCAGAAATAGATGTTTTTCTGGAACTCTCTTGCTTTTTCCATGATCCAGCAGATGTTGGCAATTTGATCTCTGGTTCCTCGGCCTTTTCTAAAACCCGCTTGAACATCAGGGAGTTCATGGTTCACATATAGTTGAAGCCTGGCCTGGAGAATTTTGAGCATTACTTTACTAGCATGTGAGATGAGTGCAATTGTGTGGTAGTTTGAGCATTCTTTGGCATTGCCTTTCTTTGGGATTGGAATGAAAACTGACATTTTCCAGTCCTATGGCCACTGGAGTTTTCCAAATTTGCTGGCATATTGAGTGCAGCACTTTCACAGCATCATCTTTCAGGATTTGAAACAGCTCAACTGGAATTCCATCACCTCCACTAGCTTTGTTCATAGTGATGCTTTCTAAGGCCCACTTGACTTCACATTCCAGGATGTCTGGCTCTAGATGAGTGATCACATCATCATGATTATCTGGATCATGAAGATCTTTTTTGTACAGTTCTTCCATGTATTCTTGCCACCTCTTCTTAATATCTTCTGCTTCTGTTAGGTCCATACCATTTCTGTCCTTTATTGAGCCCATCTTTGCATGAAAAGTTCCCTTGGTATCTCTTATTTTCTTGAAGAGATCTCTAGTCTTTCCCATTCTGTTGTTTTCCTCTATTTCTTTGCACTGATCGCTGAGGAAGGCTTTCTTATCTCTCCTTGCTATTCTTTGGAACTCTGCATTCAGATGCTTATATCTTTCCTTTTCTCCTTTGCTTTTTGCCTCTCTCCTTTTCCCAGCTATTTATAAGGCCTCCCTAGACAGCCATTTTGCTTTTTTGCATTTCTTTTCCATGGGGATGGTCTTGATCCCTGGCTCCTGTACAATGTCACAAACCTCATTCCATAGTTCTTCAGGCACTCTATCTATCAGATCTAGGCCCTTAAATCTATTTCTCACTTCACTGTATAATCCTAAGGGATTTGATTTAGGTCATACCTGAATGGTCTAGCAGTTTTCCCTACTTTCTTCAATTTAAGTCTGAATTTGGCAATAAGGAGTTCATGATCTGAGCCACAGTCAGCTCCTGGTCTTGTTTTTGTTGACTGTAGGGAGCTTGTCCATCTTTGGCAGCAGAGAATATAATCAATCTGATTTCAGTGTTGACCACCTGGTGATGTCCATGTGTAAAGTCTTCTCTTGTGTTGTTGGAAGAGGGTGTTTGCTATGACCAGTGCCTTTTCTTAGCAAAACTCTATTAGTCTTTGCCCTGCTTCATTCCGCATTCCAAGGCCAAATTTGCCTGTTACTCCAGGTGTTTCTTCACTTCCTACTTTTGCATTCCAGTCCCCTATAATGAAAAGGACATCTTTCTTGGATGTTAGTTCTAAAAGGTCTTGTAGGTCTTCATAAAACCGTTCAACTTCAGCTTCTTCAGCGTTACTGGTTGGGTCACAGACTTGGATAACTGTGATATTGAATGGTTTGTCTTGGAGATGAACAGAGGTCATTCTGTCATTTTTTAGATTGCATCCAAGTACTGCATTTCAGACTCTTTTGTTGACCATGATGGCTACTCCATTTCTTCTGAGAGATTCCTGCTCGCAGTAGTAGATATAATGGTCATCTGAGTTAAATTCACCCATTCCAGTCCATTTTAGTTTGCTGATTCCTAGAATGTCGACGTTCACCCTTGCCATCTCTTGTTTGACCGCTTCCAATTTGCCTTGATTCATGGACCTGACATTCCAGGTTCCTATGCAATATTGCTCTTTTCCAAAAAGTAGCTTATAGAAATCAATCTACCTTTGCTTAAAACAACACAGATGGTGCTCTTAATGCATCCCTTTACTTTGCCTTCTTCTCTGTAAAATCTTTGCTTTGATTCTAGATGTGAGATCAATCTTGTGAATTTACCTCTAGTACCTATTTTCACTACCGTCTGCTCTGAGCTCCTGCGGTCCTTGGGCATAGTGGCCAACTAATGTAGCTAATTAGGAGCCCAGACCCTGAAACAGGGGTCTCGCCTTCTCCACCTACTGATCTGTGACCTTTGATGAGTTGTTTAAATTCCTGTGCTTACTGTCCTTACCTGTGAAATGAAGATAATAGGGCTGCTTAGAGGTTTAAGTGAGTCACTAGACATAAATACTAACAACAGAAGCTGGTACCCGGTAACTCTATACATGCATTGTTATTATTTATGGACAGTTCAGTTCAGTTCAGTTCAGTCCAGTCACTCAGTTATGTCTGACTCATTGTGACTCCATGAATCACAGCACACCAGGCCTCCCTGTCCATCACCAACTCCCAGAGTTCACTCAAACTCATGCCCATCTAGTCGGTGATGCCATCCAGCCATCTCATCCTCTGTCATCCCCTTCTCCTCCTGCCCTCAATCTTTCCCAGCATCAGGGTCTTTTCCAATGAATCAACTCTTCGCATGAGGTGGCCGAAGTACTGGAGTTTCAGCTTTAGCATCAGTCCTTCCAAAGAACACCCAGGACTGATCTCCTTTAGGATGGACTGGTTGGATCTCCTTGCAGTCCAAGGGACTCCCAAGAGTCTTCTCCAACACCACAGTTCAAAAGTATCAATTCTTCATCGCTCAGCCTTCTTCACAGGCCAACTCTCACATCCTTACATGACCACAGGAAAAACCATAGCCTTGACTTGACAGACCTTTGTTGGCAAAGTAATGTCTCTGCTTTTGAATATGCTGTCTAGGTTGGTCATAACTTTCCTTTCAAGGAGTAAGCGTCTTTTAATTTCATGGCTTCAATCACCATCTGCAGTGATTTTGGAGCCCCAAAAAATAAAGTCTGACACTGTTTCCACTGTTTTCCCATCTATTTCCCATGAAGTGATAGGACTGGATGCCATGGTCCTAGTTTTCTGAATGTTAAGCTTTAAGTCAACTTTTTCCAGTCTCCTCTTTCACTTTCATCAAGAGGCTTTTTAGTTCCTCTTCACTTTCTGCCATAGGGTGGTATCATCTGCATATCTGGGGTTATTGAGATTTCTCCCGGCAATCTTAATTCCAGCTTGTGCTTCTTCCACCAGTGTTTCTCATGATGTACTCTGCACATAAGTTAAATAAGCAGGGTGACAATATACAGCCTTGACATACACCTTTTCCTATTTGGAACCAGGCTGTTGTTCCATGTCCAGTTCTAACTGTTGCTTCCTGACCTGCATATAGGTTTCTCAAGAGGCAGGTCAGGTGCCTTCCCATCTCTTTCAGAATTTTCCACAGTTTATTGTAATCCACACAGTCAAAGGCTTTGGCATAGTCAATAAAGCAGAAATAGATGTTTTTATGGAACTCTCTTGCTTTTTTGATGATCCAGCGGATGTTGGCAATTTCATCTCTGGTTCCTTGGCCTTTTCTAAAACCAACTTGAACATCTGGAAATTCAGGGTTCATGTATTGCTTGGAGAATTTTGAGCGTTACTTTACTAGCGTGTGGGATGAGTGCAATTGTGTGGTAGTTTGAGCATTCTTTGTCATTGCCTTTCTTTGGGATTGGAATTAAAACTGACCTTTTCCAGTCCTATGGCCACTGATGAATTTTCAAAATTTGCTGGCATATTGAGTGCAGCACTTTCACAGCATCATCTTTCAGGATTTGAAATAGCTCAACTGGAATTCCATAACCTCCACTGGCTTTGTTTGTAGTGATGGTTTCTAAGGCCTACTTGACTTCACATTCCAGGATGTTTGGCTCTGGGTGAGTGATCACACCATCGTGATTATCTTGCTCGTGAAGCTCTTTTTTGGTGCAGTTCTTCTGTGTATTCTTGCCACCTCTTCTTAATATCTTCTGCTTCTGTTAGGTCCAGACCATTTCTGTCCTCTATTGAGCCCATCTTTGCATGAAATGTTACCTTGGTATCTCTAATTTTCTTGAAGAGATCTCTAGTCTTTCCCATTCTGTTGTTTTCCTCTATTTCTTTGCATTGATCGCTGAGCAAGGCTTTCTTATCTCTCCTTGCTATTCTTTGGGACTCTGCATTCAGATGCTTATATCCTTCCTTTTCTCCTTTGCTTTTCACTTCTCCCCCTTAATGCTGCAATTTTCTCTCTTATTCTTGAACTGCATTGCCTCTCTAATATTCAGCTTTAATACCTCCTTGTGGAGTTACTACAGCCATGAAATTGAAAGATACTTGCTCCTTGGAAAGAAAGCTATGACAAATCTAGACAACATAGTAAAAGCAGAGACATCACTTTGCCAACAAATGTCTCTATAGTCAGAGCTATGGTTATTCCAATAGTCATGGACATATGTGAGACTTGGACCATAAAGAAGGCTGAGTGCTGAAGAATTAATGCTTTTCAACTATGGTGGTGGAGAAAATGCTTGAGAGTCCCTTGGAGTGCAAGGAGATCAAACCAGTCAATCATAAAGGAAATCAATCCTGAATATTCATTATAGGAACTGATGCTGAAGCTGAAGTTCCTATACTGTGGCCACCCGATGTGAAGAGCTGACTCACTGGAAAAAATCCTGATTCTGGGAAAGATTGAAGGCAAAAGGAGAAGGAAGCAGAAGAGGATGAGATGGTTAGATAGAATTACCAACTCAGTGGACATGAATTTGAGCAAACTCTGGGAGGTAGTGGAGGACAGGGGAACCTGGTATGCTGCAGTCCATGTGGTCACAAAGAGTTGGACAAGACTTAGAAACTGAACAACAACAATTCCTTGTGGACAGGTACCATGTTTTAAACTTCTTTATACTCCTAAAAGCACCTAGACCAGGACAAGGTGGATAGCAGCTCACTAAATCTTGATTCTGGTGTGATTTATAGCTTCGGTGTACTCATTCACCAACTCAGCATACAAATATATTCACTCCTCTTAGTTGTGTGCAGTTCATCCAGGCACCTTCTGTTTGCCCTCAGAGACTGCACCATCTGGAAAGAGTCAGCTCCACTTCCAGAAACCATGCAGTGGCTGCCCCATGGCTCCTCAGACCCTGCGGGGCTTTGAGGCTGGAATTGCTTTAGTACAGGATGTCCTTGCTGGCCCAGGTCCCTGTCCGAGCCTCAGTGGAGCCCAATATGGGCTCAGTTATTGTCCCCAAGCACTGTACCCTGCTTGAATCCACAGGGGCTTCTTATCATGAACAAGCCTTGTGCCAGAATCAATTCCAGGCCATGAGATTTGGGTCCTCAGCTTAGGTCAGTCTTCTTTCCCTTAAAGACTCAAAGATGTTTTTATCTGTCCTTAGGTTCCAGTTAGGGCAACCTCGTTTCATCTTGGCCTAATTGTATAACTCCAGGTTTTAAGGCAGTGAGGGTAGTAGGGCTGGGGAGGGAAGTTGACGCTGTCCTTTCCTAAAGACTTTTGGGATCATTATGCTCATTCATTCACTCCTTCCCTAAGCTTGGTACACCAAAGGTCAAGGTCACGTTAAAAACCAAATAAAGGAAAAAAAAAATCAAAATCTCCAAAAAATCAAAATTAGTCAAAAGATCCTGAATCTGAATCATACACTCCAGGGGCAAAGGGAGTCTGTTGTCCATTTAGAAAATTTTCAACTCACACTTCCAGCAATGCTCCATCAGAGAAGCTCTGGTCAAGATGACTTGGTAGATTTTGGAGTCAGTGAATGGAATAGGTAGCTGCTAGACCTCCTTTAAAGGTTATTTTTTAACAGTCACCTTTTGAAAGGCTTAATAGTTCTGATTCTTTCCTATTTTTTTCCTCTTTTAGTCTTTAATGCAACACTAAAGCAAGAGAATTAGAAGAGTTTATAAAATGCTAAAAAGCAATACATAAAATCCTGTTAGGACAAGCTGGACCTGGCAGGGACTTCTAGCTTTAACAGTATGAAGTTAAAATGTAGTTTTACTTCAATTCTGGGTTTTCAATTAGTCATGATGTATACAAATGAGTATTTGGGGAAAACATGCAAAGCAAGGAGTCTGCCTCAAGCAGCTTCTCATCTGAGAGGGTCAGTGCCATCTTCCACCAAGAAAAGATCCTGAACTACATTCACTCTATTCACTTAGGAAAATTGAAATCATCATTATTATCTGTATACCACTCACCTTTCTCAAGAGGATAGCATGGCAACCCACTTGAGTATCCAAGTCTGGAGAATTCCATGCCTGGTGGGCTACTGTGCACGGGGTAGCAGAGTCGGCTACAGCTGAAGTGACTGAGCGTGCACGCATGCACCTCTCTCAAACTGCACCAAAGAAATGAGTTTACAATATCATGTTCTAGATTTGATGACAGAGGGAAGAAAAGCATGGGAAGGCTGTTTCCTATTTCTACTTGCATATAAGAAAGAGCAGGAATTTTCCCTCCTAGAGAAAGAAGGGCTTATAAGACGATGCTGTGTGTATGGCTTTCTCCTTGTTAGTCATGGTTAAGATGGTTCTGAGCTTGTCTTTGGAAAACCACATCATCATTTATTCTTCCCACTCGTGCTTATCTCCTCACTCCTCGTAGTAAAGTTGAAGTCAGGTGTTATGGTGTGGGTGCGCGTCTAGGCCCCATGAGGAAGCCAGAAAAAGAGGAAGGGGATGGTCTGTGAGCTGGTAGAGAGCCTGGCTGGGCCTGGGTACTGAAAGAGGACCCAGAAGAGACCTGGGTAGTTACTTCCTACTCTTAGAGCAGGATAGTATTTTTAGAAAAATAGAATGATGTATTTTATTTCTGCCTAGGAATCCTGCTCCATTGAAGCCTGTAGGCTGAATTCTGAGGCTCTGTAGGAAAGGAGAGAACAGACCCCTCCAAGAACAGAAGGTCTTCCATCAAATCAACCTTGCTTCTTAAAGGTGGATTCTTTTTGGCTAGAGCAAGACAATAGCACTGAAGCACAGACTTTATCAAAATGCAAAGGAATATTGTAATTTACTCTAATTTAGTCTAATCCTGGCCTCGTAGAGCTGATCCTCCAGTTTTAAGGAAGGGAATTCTTTACCTGAGAGGAAGAGTGGGAAAGTCTGGCTTATGGGAGAAAGATGAGCAGAGAAGATTAGAAATAGGTAAGGTGACACCCTTTCTAGGTGTCCTGTCTCTGAGCAAAAGTCCTGGATGTAGAAAGCATGCTGAATAATTTAAAGGCAGTGCAACACAAACACATACACACTTCACCACCACCACCGACAAGAGCAACAGGAGAGCCTTTTGCACCTCTCTTCTTTGAGGGTCCACAGACTGTGGGCATATGGTCTCAGTGGAGGGTCTGCGTCTCCATCTAACTCACGTCATGAATGTGTTCAAGTCACCTTGAGTTTGTAGGTAGGGGTGTGGAGAGCAGGCAATGGTCCTGGTCAACCAGCTCAGGTGAAGGAGGGGTGTCACTGAAGCACA
The DNA here is from genome assembly GCF_032405125.1 of Capricornis sumatraensis. Lineage (NCBI taxonomy): Eukaryota > Metazoa > Chordata > Mammalia > Artiodactyla > Bovidae > Capricornis > Capricornis sumatraensis. Next base: position 6,939,934 of record NC_091075.1, on the reverse strand, counting down.
GGCCAAATGCTGGGGGACCTAAGGCCACAAGCTTGTACTCAAGTCAGAGTTATTGCCTGACCTCAGGAAGAGCAATGGAGCCAGTAGTAGTTGAGGTAGGGCTGAGTGAGAAGGGAGGGTCCCTGAGAAAGCTGAGCTCATTGCCTGAAGAATTCAGCTTCATATTCCGATACGTTGCACAGTAATCAGGTAGAAGGGAGACTGTGTGAAAGCTGGAAGAGCTGCAGGCCCTGCTAGGCTCTATGCCGAGACCGCTTACCACCTCCCTCATCTGCTGCTATAAGGTTATGCAAACTCTCCACTCCCCACTGTACATGGCTGGTGAGTCTGTCTGGTGGAGTCTGTCTGTCTAGAGCACTGGGGTGGGGGAGGAGGCAATCCCTGGAAGACAGTTACATAAGAAAACATTTGTATTATTAGATCGAATTGGGTTTTCCAAGTGGGGTTAAATGGTTTTCACTACAGCTCAGATAAGCAGGAGGTCATGAGAAGGATCAGATGCGTTCTGGAAAAGGAAGGCTGTATTTTTGTTTGGACATCTGAATTAATCTGCCCCTCTGCTACACCCTGGTGGCTCAGCTGGTAAAGAATCCGCCTGCAGTGCGGGAGACCTGGGTTTGATCCCTGGGTTGGGAAGATCCCCTGGAGAAGGGAAAGGCCACCCACTCTAGTATTCTGGCCTGGAGAATTCCATGGACTGTATAGTCCGCGGGGTCACAAAGAGTCGGACACGACTGAGCGGCTTTCACTTTCACTTTTCTGCTACACATCTCTAAAAATGCCCAGAAGGCTGTTCATGTGATCTCTTAAAGCGACTGACTCTCTGCAAGTAACTGAATTTGCCTCCAAAGATGTCAGCTGGTGGATTGGTGTGCTGACTTTCCTCCAGAGAAGGTAACTTCCCGACTGGCTGCTGTTTACTTCACATGTTCCAGGCTTCCTTCCCTCTCAGGTGCACCCTGTTGGCAAAGGAGTTAGCTGAATTAAGGAGAAAAGGACTGTTACTAGAACCACTGTTTCTTCAGTTCAAACAATGCAAAATCTTTAGGAAAAAGTCTTTAGCCCCTTATCTGGTGGGAGCTGAAGTGACAGCTCTCACTGGTGATGCTGATCCTACACAGGGGTGAGGCAGGCGTGGAGGGGGCTGGGGGTCTCAGTGGGGCGCGGGGGAGGGGGCGGTGAGGCCGAGGAGCCTGCCACCCGGGGCGGGTCAGTCCACACTGGCTGGAGCCTGGCCCACCTTCGGGCAACTGGAGGACCCTGGCTGATTCCTCCTTTAGTGCCTCGTGCTTCCTGCTGCCACCAATGTTAACTTCTGCAGTGTGGAAATAGAACTTTTGAGAGCCATTCAGATACATTGGCAGGGGTGGGCTTTCCTTTTAGATTTTTATCTAAAAGATTTTGGCTTATTAAGGCTCAGCTCCCCCAGCAGTTTTCGTTTGACTTTGGTTGGTCAAGGAGTGAAATAAGGTCAAGGGAATAGACTACATATAGACTTCCATGGGCTTCATTTCTGAATTTGGTTTTTACAAAGTATAGAGGGGTTGAGTCATAAAAAAAGCTCACATATTTGGAAAATTATTTGCTGGGAGGACATGCCCCAGTAATTGCTTTGTTATCACACTTTATCAGGGCTTGTCGTATGTGTCAAACTGTGTGTGTAAAATTCACAAGCCATTTTCCTTTCCTGTCTTGTCCCAATAGCAAATAACGAGTTCTCCTTTGAATATTTACTGAGCATCCAGGGATGTCATAAGTAATGGACTTGCAGAGGTCAGCAAAATCTAGTTCTAGGCTTCAAACAGTTCACAGTCTCATTAAGGAGAAAAATCTTCCAGAATGGAAAATGAATATCGTGCATAACTCATGATAACCAAATGGTGAGACATATGTATGCAATATAGCAGCCTGCAGTGAATGCCATCTGCATCTGTGAGCCAGAAATTTTCATTCTGAAAAACTACAAAAAGTCCAGAGGCCATATCTGAATCCATGTCATAATCAGTTCAGTTCAGTTCAGTCTCTCAGTCATGTCCGACTCTTTGCAACCCCATGAACCACAGCACGCCAGGCCTCCCTGTCCATCACCAACTCCCAGAGTCTACCCAAACCCATGTCCATTGAGTCGGTCATGCCATCCAACCATCTTATCCTCTGTCATCCCCTTCTCCTTCTGCCCTCAATCTTTCCCAGCATCAGGGTCTTTTCGAATAAGTCAGCTCTTTGCATCAGGTGGCCAAAGTATTGGAGTTTCAGCTTCAACATCAGTCCTACCAATGAACACCCAGGACTGAGCTCCTTTAGGATGGACTGGTTGGATCTCCTTGCAGTCCAAGGGACTCTCAAGAGTCTTCTCCAACACCACAGTTCAAAAGCGTCAATTCTTTGGAGCTCAGCTTTCTTTATAGTCCAGCTCTCACATCCATACATGACCACTGGAAAAACCATAGCCTTGACTAGACGAAACTTTGTTGACAAAGTAATGTCTCTGCTTTTCAATACACTATCTAGGTTGGTCATAACTTTCCTTCCAAGGAGTAAGTGTCTTTTAATTTCCTGGCTGCAATCACCATCTGCAGTGATTTTGGAGCTCAAAAAAAATAAAGTCAGCCACTGTTTCCATTGTTTCCACGCCTATTTGCCATGAAGTGTTGGGACCAGATGCCATGATCTTAGTTTTCTGAATGTCAAGCTTTAAGTCAACTTTTTCACTCTCCTCTTTCACTTTCATCAAGAGGCTTTTTAGTTCCTCTTCACTTTCTGCCATAAGGGTGGTGTCATCTGCATATCTGAGGTGATTGATATTTCTCTCAGCAATCTTGATTCCAACTTGTGTTTCTTCCAGTCCAGCGTTTCTCATGATGTACTCTGCATATAAGTTAAATAAGCAGGGTGACAATATACAGCCTTGACATACTCCTTTTCCTATTTGGAACCCTGTCATAATGCCACTCCTCAATTTACCCATACCTGAACAAACCTTTTTGACTAATCTACAAGATATTTTAGATTACACCCAAAAAAGTTGTAGGTGTTGGGGAACAATTTCCTCTAAAATATCATTGTCATACGAACAATCCAGGTGTCCATGATGCATGGCCAGAATGACCCTAGTTTTGGTGACAAGTGACATGTATACGCTTCCTTTAAAGCTTCTTCTCAATTTGGTCCTCCTATTCCCCACTGCTGTCTGCCCCTTCCTTCCTATCTGTCCTTATTTTCCATTTTACTGTCCATTTTAATGACGTGCTTTCTTCTTCCACTTCCTAAGTTTTCATCTAACTCCATTTTCCAAATTTGGAAGTTCTTTTTTTATCTACTTCACTATCTCCCACTTTTGAAATTTCAGATTAATTTTCCCCCTAAGCACTCCTCCCTTAGCCTCCGTCCACTGCCTTGAATAGGGAGTCAGGAGAACAAAGTGTTCATACCAGTTCTGCTGCTGCCTAGCTGTGCAACAGCTTTGGATAACTCCCTAACCTCATGGGGTCTCATTAGCTCCATCTGTCAAGGGAGTGACCTGCATCACTGTTCTACAGGCTCTTTTCTAGTACTATGATCTAATGCGTCCATGAAATTTCCTAGAAAGGTCAAGTCTCAGATGCTTTGTTAACGTTTTTATAGCCATCTTCTGAAGTTCCTAAGCCCTTCTTCCTCTCATTGTTTGGGTGAAACTCGCAAACACAGAACTACATGGATCGCTATGATCCTTTATCTTTTGGGAATGTTGACACCCCAGAGCTAAGAAAGAGGAATGAGAGGTTTTCTAGATATTCTCAGACACATGGGCATATTGCGTTCCAAAGCCTATGCTTCTTTCACTGTCATAGTTACTGCCATTCTCCTTGGCGTTTTCATACTTTCAGAAATAACAAGGCCCACCGCATGCTGAGAACTATTTACAGATGCAGCCACGCTCTTTCACAGTGGCTCTGAGGAAAGGGCTCAAGTGTCTGTGTCTGCCTGAGAGTTCCTTTCTTCCCAGATTCCTATCTTGGTTTTATCCTGCATTTTGGTCTCATTAAACAAAAGTGCCACCTAGGCCAGGGCTCCTTTGAGGCTCAAATGGTCCCTTTAGATGTATAATCCATAGTAATCCAAGTCAGAGTCTTTCAGTTTAAAAACTTTTTCTGCATATTTGAATGTTGAGTCCATCAACCCAGAGTCTCCTGAGGATCTTCCTGACATCTGACTATTCTGTTTCAACTTCTGCCCACATGGCCCTGCCAGACCTAGCTCATACTCCTGTGATGGTAGATACTCAGATGGGCCTGTGACTGAGGCGAGAACCCTGAAACATCCGGCATAAGCTGAGCCCCAGGTAGGCTCAGATGTTCCAATACAGTCCTGTAGAGTATCCTCAGGGTTCATGCCCAGTACCTAGGTCCTATTGGTAAGTTCACTCACTTCCTCTGTAAAGTTTGTCTTCCATAATAGATTGTTCTTGTCCACCTAATGTGAAATGTTATCATCTAACTACTTTTAAAAATTATGTATTTATTTGGCTGTGCTGGGTCCTTGTCGCTGTATGGGCCTTTCTCCAGTTGCAGCGAGCAGGGGCTACTCTAGTTGCGGTGCATCGGCTTCTTACAGTGGGAACTTCCCTTGTTGTGGAGGACAAGCTTTAGAGTTTTTGAGCTCCAGCAGTTGTCGTGTGCAGGATTTGTTGCCCCGTGGGATTTGGCGTCTTCCAGACCAGGGATCAATCTGTGTCTCCTGCATTGGCACGAGTGCTGCTTAGTCTCTAAGTCATGTCAGATTCTTTGAGACCCCATGAATTATAGCTCACCAGGCTCATTTGCCCATGTGGTTTTCCAGGCAAGAATACTGGAGCAGGTTTCTATTTCTTTCTCCAGGGAATTTTCCTGATCCAGGGATTGAACTTGCATCTCTTGCATTGCAGGTAGATTCTTTACCACTGAGCCACCAGGGAAAGCCACCACCTAACTATTAGCACTATAGTTTGGTCCATCCTCGTATAGGTCTTTGGGATAGTTTGCAATGAAACAAAAGACATTCCATATGTTCCAGTATTTTTTCCAAGCTTTTAGGGGGATTATAGCTAAAGTGTCTTATATCCCAGTTAACTGGGGATGAAACTAAGGATAGTCATCAGTCAGAACCACGAAAATGTAACTTGATTAATAATGAACTGCAACCCATCTTCCCTGATCAAATTTGTTTCAATTGTTTTTACAAAGCTTGCATATCCTCCAAGCGTCACCTAGCCTAAACAGTAAGATGTTTGTCCAAGTTGTTTCCCAGAAATTTGGAGTCACCTGAGTCTAGTTTGAGTTCCAGCCTTTTAAGACTGATTAGGACCACCAACTCTCCCTCTGGGCCAGCATGAGTATCTTTGGTGGCCTTTTGATGGCAGAAGGCCAAAAACTCTACCTTCAGGACGTGTTAATATGGCTGCCATTTTCTGAACGTGGGTTTGATGAAGGGGCCTGCAGCTTACTTGCAAGTGCCCAGACAATTATTTCACCTTTTCTTGTTTCCAGTCACCTTTCCCCATCCTCTCCACACCCTGGCATTATTCCATGAATATCCCTAGCCCCTTGCCTTCTGAGAGGAAGGTTTTAGATTCATTCTCTTGTCTCCTTGCTTGGCCGCCTCATGAATAAACCCTTTCTCTGCTGCCAATCTTGGCATCTCAGGGTTTGGCTTGCTGTGCAATTGGTAAGTAAACCTGGTTTGGTAGTAGGGACAGCCCCAGTTTGTGCCTGTTCTCACTTTGTCTTCATGAATAGAGCCCCCTTTCACTCTCTTAAAGTATCCAAGTTTAATTTGTCCATGCCCCATGGCATGTAGGAGTTCTCCAACCAGGGGTCAATCAAACCCATGGCCCCAGCATTGTAAGCTCAAAGTCCTAACCACTGGACCACCAGAGAAGTACCCTTAAAGTGTCCAAGTTTAGATAATACATGATACAGTTTTCCTAGTCCGGGCACTGAGTGGGTGTTCTGTACATGTGTGGCTAAAATCCTGACTCCCCATCTCCATGCTGCTGTCAAGTGGCCCACTGAATTACATGTTGAAGCTAAAGAATGACATGGTCACTTGTGTTTCTGTAGCATATCTGACCTACAATAGAAAGAAAATCAATGAAATGAGCCTTGTTAAATTTCTTTGATTCTTTACAGTAAAAACAATGGTAGAACTTCCAACAGTATGGAATTAGTTGAAAAGAAGAGACCGGTTAAATCTATTCATGATAAAATTACAAAGAAAGCTTTCCAAGAGAATGCAAGCATGACTTACTGTGTTTCCCACCCTCCGTCACAACCTCATACACACCCCCACCCTACCCCAGGCAGGTTGTCTATTGATACATTTGCGTGCTGATAGATAACTCTTCATGGATTCATGGTCCATAAGTGAGCTGCACATTCATTCAGTCTTGGCATATTTCCACATCATGATGAGGTCAGGAGCCAGTTCCACCTTTGTCAACAAAGTGAGCCATTCCACTAAAAAGAAAAGACCAATTTAAGAATGTTGTTTCAACAAACAATGCATCAAACATTCAGGAGAGGATAGATTTTGTTTAACTGAGATAATCGAGTTATCATGTGCAGTTTACTTATGCTTTGGAGAAAGATGGCTTTTAATTAATGTCTCATGTTTTATCTGCAAAAGAGCACATCTATGTCCCGAGAGATACAGCCATATGGATAAAGCACTGCCATCATATTTATAATGAAAATAATAAAGCTAAAGTTGATCAAGTTTCCTGAATGTAGGACATCACTCTAAACAGTTTGTGTGCCCTTCTTCAATTAATCCCATAGCAACTTGCATCAGAAGTGCTAGAGGGGACTGCCCTGGTGGCACAGTGGCCAATGCAGGGAACATGGGTTCAATCCCTGGTCCAGGAAGATTCCACGTGCCACAGAACAACTACTGAGGCTGCTTGTTGCAACTCCTGAAGCCCAGGCACCAAGAGCCTGCGCTCCATGAGAGAAGCCACTGCGATGAGAAGCCCACACCGCGATGGAGAGTAGCTCCAGTTCACTGCTGCCAGAGACAGTCTGTGCAGAGCAATGAAGACCCAGAGCAGCCAAAAATAAAAATAAATAAATAAAAGACTTAGACCCCAAAAATAAAATTATTAAAATAAAAGTGCTAGAGGGACATTGTATCATCATATTTGTGGGAGGTCTCAATCTATCTACCAGTGATATGTTCTAATGATTTTTTCGTGCATTTTCCAGTGATATAGTTGAATGAGTCTCTGTTTCAGGGCTGGAAAAATATTCTTATGAATGTGAATGACTGTACATGGAGATTTTAAATTATTTGTATCAGTCAGAAGGTAGATAGATGAAGTAATAATAGGCAGGCTATATTAAAGTCTCTCTAATCTCTGAAAGATAATATCATAAAGTTTGCTAATTAAAATTTTTGTGAATCTTAATCTGATGACTGAAATATTAATCAGAGGAAAATTGTGTGTAGTATTAAATTAGAATTATATGTCAAGGCGTTGTAGCCACACGTTCCGGGAAACAAACTCACTCGGAAGGACAAAGCAGATCGTGGAGTGCAGTTTATTACACGGGTGGGCCCAGGGCAGAGACTCCTCTTCGCCAAGGACCCCGACCAGTTTTTGTGAAAACCTTATATACCCCAAGTGTACGTGCCCAAACCCACCTCCCCAAATTCCCTGAAACCAGTCTAAACAAAGGAAAAGAAAGATACAATCAAAGGTAACCAGTGATTCATATACCTTAAGCCTACGTAGTTTACAGTAGACAATTATCAGTAAGCCTGTGGTCATACCCCAATAAGCATAATAGAATTTAAGATTCTATTCGGCTACACAGATAATTAGGGTATTCTTCTAGGTGATGGAGAGTCTAGGTATGAGCCCTGGGGTTCTTCCTTCCGTGGGGGGAGGTGGTGGTCTGGTTTTCCAGTTGATATGTCGTTTCCATAGGTACTGGGCATATAGTTCAAAGTCCACTGTCTGGCCCAAGATGGAGTCCTGCTTTAAAGATGGAGCCTGTTCTGTCTGTTTCCTCCTTCAAAGGTAGGGAACCAGCATTTAAGAAGGTGAGTGGGTATTGCTGGGAACCCTTAGAAAAATCCCCTACATGAGTCTGAGGCCCTCTTGACACTCCCATGTCCAATTTTTCCTTCTAAAATAACAAGTTAGTTTAAGTAGAGAATGACTTTTATCTATTATTAAATAAGATGTGCCAAAGGTATCCATATGTTTTTCAAGAGCAATCTTTTATTACATGTAATTTTATATTTACATATATTTCCCCCCATACAGTCCAAATATGACAAAAAATTGTTTGAATATAATTATGGGTTCATAATGTAGCAAGTTAATAAAGAGGATCAGAAGATTATCAGCTCCAACCATTTGCAGGAACAGACCCCAGTTACTCTAACAGTGGATTGGCCTTAGTCTCTGTTAGGGTCAAGGATCCATCTAGATTCACACTGACTGATAAGTGTGAGGGAGGACCCAGAAATGTAAGCATCAAAAAAAGAATCATCTCCATTTGTATAGCACTGCATACAAGGGAATAATGTAAAAATAAAAGAGAGCTCAACCTTTTAAAGAGCCCATACTCCTTGGTATCTTTTATTTTCTAATATATAGCAATAAAATAGCCCATAGGATGGAGACATTCTTAAGTTTGGCAGACTCTGCAACAGTGGGCAGCTCCACAGCCCAGACAAAAGGCAGGACTCTCTTCTTAGCCTAAGAGTCAAGCCCTGGAGATGCAAGGTAGATAACTTAAACTAACACTGTTCTACAATCTGATCACTCCCAATTGTGGGACTAAAGGTTTTACGTAGCACCTCACATTGGAAGCATCCAGTTACAACTCTGTCTTGAAGTCCTGTGAATTTTCTCTTCATCTTCTCATTCATGGGGCACAGAGATAACCATAGACTCATCTCTCACCAAAGCAGAAATCAGGATGGCCCTCTCCCTCCTCTCCACCTTCTGTTCTCTGGGTTCAAGTGACACAGAAGGAATGGACTCAAGAGGATGGATGAAGTCACTTAGAAAATGAAAAATCCCAGCCCATTTTTTTCTTTAGTTTTTCTCCTTGACTAAGTTCTAGGTAAAAATCAAAATTAAGGGGAAAATTTAGGGAAATGTTATTAGTTGTCTAAAGCTCTATTCAAATTCAAAGTATAAAAAAGAGTATCATTCCTATTTTAGATATGAGAAATGTGAAGCTTATAGTTAAGTGGACTTGCTAAACCAGACTTTTACCCAAGTTTGCATTTATTCTAAAGTGAGTCCTGCAAAGCACTCAAATTTTTGGCTCTTTCTGGGTGCATTTATCACTTCAGACTTGATGGTGATTTTGGTGCAGAGAAAACGTGGCAAATACTCTTTCACTGCCTCATCTACAGAATCAGGATAATTCTCCATGTACAAGCTAAAGGCTGGGATTGGCAAGTCCTTTCCTTGAGCACAAAGGCTAATATCACAAAGGACGCCTTTTCCAGCATTTAGCTCCTAGTTGCTAATAATCTAAAAGGCTCATAATGTAAAACAAATTTATATTAATATATATGACCTAAAAGGGTATAAAGAATAAATAAATCTAGGACTATCATCTCCTGGAATTATAGAAGAGAGGGTGCCTTATAGTGAAGGTATATTCCTGTATGAGATATTCTTGATAGTACGGCTTCATAAAATCTGAAGGAAACAAAAGAAAATGAGTCTATTTAAATATGTATGAGGCTGGTTTAAAATGGGTTCAGGGATTGCACTCTCTTGAATTTCTCAGATTTATTCCCCTTTCTGCCTTAGAATTAAGATCACCTCAGACAATGTTTGATTGAGGCTCTTCAAGTACAAAGCACACGTAACATTCACATTTCAGCAGAAATTCAGCTAAATAAACCATTTTGGCTTCAGTCTATAAATAAAGAATATTTGTGTAGTTCATATGGCTTTGAAGTATCTTAAGTAATAAAAAGTTATAGCTAGAACAGAAGATGTGGACTTGATAAGTTAGGAAAGGAAAAGGATTGTATGTGAGCTATAATTTTTGAAAGAAAGAGATAATCTTTTCCATGTTGGAACAAATCTAGAAGATTTTCCTCCCATTTTTGAAAGTAAACAGTAAAATAAACACTTTTTTTTGTCACTAGTAATAATAAAGTCACAGAGAGAAATGTAGGGACAGATAAATGAAGCTCCTCCTGACTAGTAAGTGGCAGACAGCATTTTGCTGGGTATATTTAGCAAGCATGATCCTTAGGTTCCAGCATTTCATCTTCCATGCAGTGGCCAGACATAGAAATATAGTGCTTAAAAAAATATTCTTAAGTGTGACTTTTCATCATCTTTGAAATACAAAGAACTTAGAATTCTCTGCAATTGGTATTGAAAGCTATGTTACAAAAAAGTTCTTTTTCCAACACAGACGTCATTAGAAACAAATGGTGTAGGAAGCAGAAGAGAACTTGAAATACTACGAAAACACAAAATAAAGTAGAGGCTATCAAGAGACATGAGAGAAAGTAGACAGTAGACATAAGCTTTAAGATTAAGATAATCTAGAAGTTGTAGTTAGCAGGTAGCACCTTAAATCAACATGATTAATAATTGCTTATTTTAAATTTATGCATAAAATTAAACAGATTATATTGTTAGAAGCATATTGTTTAGAGTTGTAGAATCTTAATAGCAAATAGTTCAACTGTTGTTAAATTTTAACAAAATATATATAAAAATACTTTTTTTTTACAAAGAAAAAACAAGTTAAAGAACAGAAAGTAGAGGGAAACATGGACAACATGGATGAAAAGATGGAGGGTTACAATAGAGAATTAGAATCCATAAAAAAAGAAGCCCAGAATTCTAGAAATGCAAACTACAGAGCAGGCTGAATTAGAAGTCAGTAGTTATATTATCAAAATTGGTTAATAGAAAACATTCAAGAAGTACAAACAGCAAATAAAGGAAGGAACAAAATAAACCAGAGGAGATGTAAGATCTGACTAAAATGCCTCACCAGCACGTAACTGGAGTCTCTAAAGGAGAGGAGAAGGATTGAGACTAAAGAACTATTTGAAGAAATTTTGGCTGAAAGCTTGTCAAATCTGATGAAAAATAATTCACAGATTCAACTTCAGTGGACTGCAAGCAAGATATATAACAAAGAAAATTTTAGCTCTTATTATTCTAAAAATTAAGGGAAAAATCTTTAAAACAGAAAAAAACACATCACCTTCATAAAAATAACAGTAAGAAATACCACTGACCAAATCTATATACTAGAAGACATGATTAAACAACTGAATGAGGAAAACAACACAAAAGGATACCTTCTAATCTAGCATTCTATACAGAGTGAAAATACCCTTCAAAAAATGAGGAAGAAATTTTTCAGATAACCAAAACTGAGAGAATTGTTGCTAGCAGATCTACAACAGAAGAAATACCGAAGAAATATTTTCATGTCAAAGGATAGTGTTTCCAGATAATGTTATAGAAGTTCAAGAGTTTATAATTTACGCACAAGGAAAAATGTGACAGCTATAGCAAAAATGATAGTAAGGGAATAAATGGAATTAAATTATTATAATCTCCTTGAAATATTTAGGAAATAGGACAAGTAGGTGGCTTCACTGTTAAAGAATCTGCCTGCCAATGCAGGAGATGTGAGTGCGATTCCTGGGTCAGGAAGACCCCCTGGAGGAGATGGTAACCCACTCCAGTACCTTGCCTGGGAAATTTCACGGACAGAGGAGCCTGGCAGGTTACAGTCCATGGGTCCCAAAGAGTCAGACGTCACTTAGCAACTAAACAGCAACAAAAGTAGACTTACATTTTGTAATTTTAGGCTAACTTCCAAAACAGTATTACAAAAATGTTTAACAAAAAAACTAATGAAGAAGATAAAATCCAATAATAAAATAAATTTATTAATATAAAAAGTAGCACCCCTACTCATAAAGAATAAAATAATCATATGACTCTGACTCTTTTTAACGACACAGCTGAAATATTTAAATTCTACTTTGGGTTTTTCATATTATTTTAAAACATTGATAGAAGCAACCCTTACCTTATTGCAGTCTTTATCTTCCGTCCCACTCCATATCGGTATGCACACAATCTAGGTCTATGTATGTTTAAATTATACACTTGTGTGCCTTAGCTTCCACCACTTTCTCAATTCCAATTTTTAACACTAAGATGAATAAGATAAGAGTGCAGCCAAAGAGACAAGCTTATTAAGAATCTGGCCAGCACGAAATTTACTATATTTTTTTTACCAAAATTAGTCTTATTCCTCTACTAGATATCAGAAGATATTTTTCTACTCTTGGTATATTAAAAAGAACTTGAGAGAAAAAACAATGTTGATCAAGGGGCCGTTGGAAGTCAGAGTAAAAGGATTTAAATTCCAGAGTTTTGAAATCCAAATCTCCACTTCTCACCTTCAGCCCTTCCTTTTATTCATTTCCAAATTTTGTAAGTGCAGAGTGTGTTTTTTCAGTATTGTATCACAAATACTGTGAGTGTAGCCATGCTGCTCCTGGTGTTCACCATCAATTTTTTTATTCCTTTTGTACAGGCCAAGATTTATAAAATTTTTGGAGTGATTTACAGAGCATTTATGAATATAGATTTTCAAGTATTGCCTTAGAGCTAACCGCAGCATAATCTTCATGGGTAGGGTTCACTTCCTACCACACCAATGTATTTGTGCTGTATAAACTATTTTCTTTGAAGCACATAGCAGATCAATGTGTAGGAAAGATGGGAAAGATGGCAGACTTCCCTCAAAAGAGCTGACCCAGGGTCATCATTGGGTGGATCTTTACTGAGTGTTTTTAATTTTGATAGGGCTAGCTATCAACCTAAGTATGTTATTAATGTGACTTCATACTTTCACAAATATGTGACTCAAACTTATTTCTAAGTTACTGAGGTTTTCTAGGAATTATTGTTCTTGCACCTATTGTCAAATTTGCTAGAGGATTTCAAGAGTTGAAGGGAAGGCAGTTACGTTGTCTGGCTCCCTGAATAGGTCACTGAGCCTCAGAATTTATTTTTATTTGGGCTTTATTACTCACATTCATATTCTACATTATTATTTCTCCCGAAAATAAAGTTTGGAGGGGATAATTTATTCCATAAAGCAAAAGTCAGAAAGAGACCCAATGTTTTGTTACTAAGATAAGAAAGGGCATTTGGACAAGAGGAAGAAAAAGGAGGAGTTTGCATGAAAATGAAGGTATCTCCAGTGTCATGTCTTCCTTTTCCAGGCAGCTGTCCTTGCCCACCTTCCCGCAAGTGAAGACGGACTCAAGCAGGGTGGCATGCTTTTATTCCAGCCCAGGTGAGCCCTGAAAGGAGCGAAACAAGACATGAACTGGGCTGTCAAGAGCATCCCTCGGAACTGCACCTTCTCTTTTGCTAACAAACTCAAGCTTGTTTTAACCTTTAATTCCCAGAGCGTAGAGGCACCCCACCAACATCTCAGCACAGATAAAACTAGAAAATACTTAGTTCTGACCCAACCACAAGCCGGAGTTCCAGAGGGATGCTTCAAATTAACCTGTTTCCAGTCCTCTTATAAGCCAGTTCTTTTGCAGATGACCTGGTGCTGTGCAGCAATGGCGCCACCTACAGAACAATGTGTGAAAAAAAAGGACAAAGCATTGAAAATCTCCTTTAGGGCGAGGGAGAGGAATAATGGAGAAGGAAATGGCAACACACTCCAGTGTTCTTGCCTGGAGAATCCCAGGGACGGGGGAGCCTGGTGGGCTGCCGTCTGTGGGGTCGCACAGAGTCGGACATGACTGAAGCGACTTAGCAGCAGCAGCAGTAGCAGCAGAGGAGTAATACAATTTTTGTCAAGTGTAGCACTTTACAGTATATTTTACATATGCATTTGGTAGGCTAGTGTTATGGTTACATTTAAAGGGAAGCTCTGTGTTTTTCATCCCTGATTATTTTAAAATGTGAAAAAGAGGGACACAAAAATTAAAGAAAATAATGAAGCTGGAATGAATATATCACTATCATTTAGTGCATGCAAGCTTGCTAATTCACTTCCGTCGTGTCTGATTCTTTGCAACCCTATGCACTGTAGTCTACCAGGCTCCTCTGTCCATGGGATTCTCCAGGCAAGAATACTGGAGTGGGTTGCCATGCCCTCCTCCGGGGGATCTTCCTGACCCAGGGATCAAACTTGTGTCTTTGATGTCTCCTGCATTGGCAGGTGGGTTCTTTATCACTAGCGCCATCTGGCAAGCCATGGTGCATCAGTTTCAGTTTCCGTTCAGTCGCTCAGTCATGTCTGACTCTTTGTGACCCCATGAACCGCAGCACACCAGGCCTCCCCGTCCATCACCAACTTCTGGAGTTTACCCAAACTCATGTCCGTTGAGTCGGTAATGCCATCCAGCCATCTCATCCTCTGTCGTTCCCTTCTCCTCCCACCCTCAATCTTTCCCAGCATCAGGGTCTTTTCAAATGAGTCAGCTCTTCATTTCACGTGGCCAAAGTATATGGTGCATGGATCATGGTAAATGAAATGAATCTTAAGCCAACAATGATGGTGTTGATCTTCTGATTCGTCATCTTCCAGACTGTAGCAGAGGAAACAGCTTCTGGTCAGGCCATTTATATCTTCTGAGAGTAATCCCTGCCAAGCCAGCCTAGAGCCTCTTCCTCCAGTCCTTTCAAAATTGTTGGGAGTTACCTCAAAACTGCTAATTAACTTCTTTTCTACATAGCCCACCAGAGGTGTTCTCCTCCTTCAACCCTAACTCTATGTGATGAGGTACATAGGGGTGAAATAGGTTACTGATGGAAGTGAGGGTGGAGTCAGGGAGCTCAGCTGCAGCTACCACAGAAAACCAAATGCTCCCATGAGCCAGGTTCCCTGCAGAGGCAGCACAAGCAGCAGAAATGGGGTGTCCTCTTTGATCTCATGTATGCTCTTAAATGATTATGATGGGACAGTCAGGAAGGTGATAAATAGGTGAGATTGCTGTCTCTCCCATGTCCCGGGCTGATGAGAGATCATGGTAGAGCCTGACTGTGCCGGTGTGTGGGAAATGCAGTCTTTAGCTTCTAGACCATGGTGTACAGTAAGGTCCATTCCATGCCTGTGGGCATACAGGTAGTGAGGGAGTACTGGTCTCACATGCTTTCAGCCTAGAACTTCTTAGGATTGACCAAACTCTTCTTTGTTCTCATTTGACAGGCAGTTTTGCTTAGTAAGGGCAGCTGGTGATGCACCATGTTTTCCAAACTTCGCTCATCCTCGCAACATGCCCAAGCCTAATATTTGTTTAATATTTTTAGAAGTCTTTGAATATTTTAACATAAGTGTTTTCCTGTGCAAGGATGCCTGAGAAATCACAAGCTTGATATAACCATTATATTTTTCTAGGACACATTGTGATAAACCACCCCAAATTCATTTGTGTGCCACTGCTGAGCTCATCTAGTGCATGGAAAGAGTGCAGGCTTTGAAGGTAGGTCTATTCCTGCTCTACTTCTAATAACCTCCCTAAGCTTCTACCTCCGCCTTCCCGGGAGGATCTGGTCAGAACACTTGTAAATACTTGCCAGATCAGTTAGCCACTGGCTCTGGAATTGATACTGCTAGGTATTTTTGAATTTTTTTAAAGGTTCTAATATAGTAATTGATCTCTCTGGAAATTAAAAATAGTCAAGTTTTGAGTTATTTAAATACATACTATGTGACAGTAACTTTCCATATGATATGCCAGGATTTCACTCAGTAAGAAAGCATGGGGCATAGTTTATAATAAAACCAACATGGTGTCAGCATGCTGCTGCTGCTACTGGTGCTGAGTTGCTTCAGTCGTGTCCGACTCTGTGTAACCTCATAGACGGCAGCCCACCAGGCTCCCGTCCCTGGGATTCTCCAGGCAAGAACACTGGAGTGGGTTGCCATTTCCTTCTCCAATGCATGAAAGTGAAGTCGCTCAGTCGTGTCTGACTCTTAGCGACCCCTTGGACTATAGCCTATCAGGCTCCTCCGCCCATGGGTTTTCCAGGCAAGGGTACTGGAGTGGGTCACCAGTGCCTTCTCCAGGTGTCAGCATAAAACATGCTAAAATCACTTTCGTTCATCTTGCTTCATGCTTAAAGCAACTTGTGCATGCTTCTCTATGTACACCAGAGATGGAAAAGAGTTTATAATGAAAAGAGAGAACTGCCAAGACATTTCATTCAAATAAACTTGGACATAGGTGGATTAAGCTAGAGAAAGAACATTTTTTCTTTTTTACTAAGAATGCATAATGAATGCAGAGTAGATACCTAGGTAGAATGAAGAAAGCAAGAAAAAGAATTTATACAATTGTGTTCTGCCAGTCGTACCAGATGTTATTTTTCAAATCCAAGGGCCTTTTATTTCATACCATAATACAAATGAATTTAAGTTAAAAGAGAACAAACAATTGAAAATTACTCTTCATTCAAGGCTCTAGGTTGGCAATTTTCCCCACTGATTTAAGAAAAGATTATAGTTTGTTATTACATATTTTCCTTTTGTCATATTTTTTTTCCTTTTCTTTTGGCTTCAAGTAAATATTTGTTTCTCTAGCATTATAAAATCATAGTCACAGACATTTTAAAGGTACATAGATATTCTTCTTTCAAATACTAGGTACTTTCCATCTCAGAAATGTGTAGAGAGTGAATTGAAGTAAACTTAAATTCAAGAAACAAAATATGCAAACATTAGCAGTTATGTAAAGAGTTACATGAAGAGTACAATAGAAATTATCTAATATGTGAAAGCAGAAAGAGACAAAGGTACCCCTGGAGAGAGATATTTTCATCTAAAGAGAAAATTACTCTTAAAGTGTGTTTACATTTCTAAGTGGCTCAGGCTGTGACTAAAATAAATTACAGTAAAACCAGTAAGAAACCAAAGTGTGTCCTGGCAGTATCATCTTGAGGATGAATAGGGTGGGCCCAAGCCTGGATCCTGCTGGCAAAGATAATCACAGAGGCATTTGACTTTTTGAGGCAGCTCTTGCAGGGGTCCTAAAGCAGAGTTCCTCATTCTCCAATGTTAAACAGAACACAGGACATCCATTTTCATGGAATGGATCATGGTGGAAGTGGCATGGTCCTGGAGCCAGCCCAGTTCCCTGTCCATCCATGTTGGGTGCCAAATAGCTGACTTTAAAAAAAGACTTGCTTTGCTCAAACACATTAAGCTAGAGCCTATGCGTTATGTATTGGTAACTAAATCCCAACAAATACAGGAAGACAGTGCAATAAATCAGATTAATAATAGAAAATGTAATTATAAAAAGATGTGAGGAAGAATTATGATTCATTTGCAGAAAATTTAGAATAAGATCAATAATGATGTACTTTTATATTTCAGTGGATTCTTGCCTATGGCTGAGAAACAAGAAAACGTTAGTGTACTTAGTTCTATAGGTTTATACAGTAGCATGGAAGATGGGATATTACTATGAATTTACAGAAATGAAAAGAATCATAAGGGCATACTATAGAAAGTATATACCTGAAAATCAGCTAACAGTCAGAATTAACAAATTTCTAAAAAGACACAAACTACAGAAACTGACTTCAGAAGAAACAGAGCATCTGAGCAGACCTATAGTAAGTGAACAGATCGAATTAGTAATCAAAGTCCAGGCACAGATGGCTTCATTGATGAATTCTACTAAATGTTTAAAGAGAAATGAATGTATTTGTTAATGTTCCCCAAAATAAAATGAAACATAAACAGGAAGAAGAGCAACTTCCCAATACATTTAACGAGGCCAGTATTGCCCTGACACCAAAACCAGATAGAAACATACAAGAAAATAAAATTACAGACCAATGTCTCTTATGAATATATATGCAAAAATCATCAACAAAACACTAACAAACTAAATTCAGCATATAAGAATTATTTACTGCTGGAGACCAGCTCCAGCAGCCAGGGAATCAGCCTGAAGGGATGGGCAGTGTCGGCGAGTTACGATGCAGCCTCTCACTTTATTTTCTTGGACTGCGTGTTTATTTCAAGCTTTAGATTCTCTTTTATACTTTGACAAAAGCATTAGGTCAGAGGTTTGGCATTTTCATTTTCCCCTCCCCCAGATTTATTGTCTCCATAAATCATTGTTGTCCTTCAAGCAGAGTTTCTGCCTCAGTGCTTCTCTCAGAATTGTGTTTACTTTAACTTGTGATTACATTGTAACTCATGCTTATGTCTAGGCGGCATACCACAAACCTGAGTTTATTTCTTATCTTTCTAAATCCTGTTTGCCCCTAGTATCCTGAGCTCACTATTTCTTAAAGTAAAATTAAAAAAAAAAAGGCTTCTAGCTATTAATATCTCTAAGATTCCTAATCTCTATAAGCTATAGTAAAATATGCTAACATTATGACATGCCTTAAATCTTTAGCTTCTAATTATTTTTAATTATTCCTAAGCCCTAAATTCAGCAAACTCCTTTGCTGTAAACATTTCCCTCGCAAATAAGTTTCAGATAACAGTCCTTCCCATGGCCTCAAGCTGCAGCCTATGTGCTCACCCTGGAACACTCTTTTGTAAAGATCCTTGAACAAATGCCAATGATTAACTTTATGAATTATTCTCTGAGCACAACTGCAGAAGGCTTTGTGCCTTCTCATGCTCCTCTCAAGAACAATAAGCACCTTAATATTCTTTTCAGTCAACTCAGCCAAGGAAAGGAAAAAGCAAGTCAGAATCATAAGACCTAGCTCCTTCATCCTGGGTCCATGCCTGCGGGACAAGGAGAGGGAGTTGGGGCTGTGCCTCCATTCTGTCAGTAATGCCTAACGTAGCTCCCGACAATTTACTTATAGCTTAGTGAGATATATTCCAGGAATGCAAGATTAGTTCAACATATGGAAATCAATGTACAGCTTCATAAAATTGAAAAAAGGACAAAAACCATATGAACATCTTAAAGATGTTATAAGAATAAAAGATAACTTATCCAATTTGATAAAGAACATAAATGAAAAACCTCTGATTAATATCATACTTCATGATGAAATACTGAAAGCTTTCCCCCCAAATCAGGAACAAGTCAAGATGCCTATTCTTATCATGTCTTTTCAACATTATTCCAGAGATTCTATCCAGGGAAATTAGACAAGAAAAAGAAATAAAAGGCATCTAGATAGGAAAGGAAAAAAAGTAAAATTACTTCTATTTAGAGAAGATGCAATCTTATACATAAAATATCCTAGGAATCCACAAAAAATTCTCAAGCTAATAATTCAACAAGATGGCAGGGTTCAAGATCAGTATGCAAAAATCAGTTGAATTTCTATACAGCAGCAATGGCCAATCAGAAAAGAAAATTTTAAAATATTCCATTTATAATCACATCAAAGTGCAAAATACTTGGAAAAACTTAATTTAAAAAGTATAAGGCTAATACACTGAAAACTATAAAACATTGTTTATCAATTAATCTGTTGCTGCTGCTGCTATGAACATTCATGTATAAGTTTTTTAATATATAAATTAATTTTTTAATTGAAGGATAATTGCTTTACAGAATTTTGTTGTTTTCTGTCCAATCTCAACATGAATCACCCATCAGTTCGTTCAGTCACTTAGTCGTGTCCGAGTCTTTGCGAGCCCATGAACCGCAGCGTGCAAGGTCTTCCTGTCCAACACCAACTCCCGGAGTTTATGCAAACCCATGTCCACTGAGTCAGTGATGCCATCCAACCATCTCATCCTCTGTTAGGTCTTGCAAGATTGAACTTTACTAAGAATCTGTTCATTTCTTCTAGGTTATCCATTATTGTTCATAATAGTCTCATAATCCTTTGCATTTCTGCATTGTCTGTTGTAACCTCTCCTTTTTTATTTCTAATTCTGTTGATTTGATTCTTCTCTCTCTCTCTTTTTTTCTTTTTCTTAATGAGTCTGGCTAAGAGAGAGAAGAGAGAAGTTGCTCAGTTGTGTCTGACTCTTTGTGACCCCATGGACTGTATGTAGCCTACCAGGTTTCTAGGTTCATGAGATTTTCCAGGCAAGAGTACTGGAGTGGGAGTCTGGTTAAAGGTTTATCAATTTTGTTAATCTTCTCAAAGAACCAGCTTTTAGTTTTATTAAAGTTTACTATTATTTCTTTAATTTCTTTTTCATTTATTTCTGCTCTGATCTTTATGATTTATTTCCATCTGCTAATTTTGGGAGTTTTTTGCTCTTTCTTTTTCCAGTTGTTTTAGGTGTAAAGTTAGGTTGTCTAATCAATATTTTTCTTGTTTCTTGAGGTAGGATTGTACTTCTATAAACTTCCCTCTCAGAACTGCTTTTGTTGCATTCCATAGGTTTTGAGTTGCATTTTCATTTTCATTTGTTTTTAAAAATTTTTTGATTTCCTTTTTGATTTCTTCAGTAACCTGTTGGTTATTTAGAAACGTATTGTTGAATCTCCGTGTGTTAGTGTTTTTTAGTTTTTTTCTTATAATTGATATCTAGTCTCATAGTGCTGTGGTTAGAGAAGATGCTTGATACGATTTCAATATTCTTAAATTTACTGAGGTTTGATTTGTGACCTAAGATGTTGCCTATCCTGGAGAATATTCCACTTGCACTTGAGAAGAAGGTGTATTCTGCATTTGGATGGAATGTCCTGAAGATGTCAGTGAGCTCTATCTCATCTAATGTATCATTGAAGAGTTGTATTTCCTACTGTTTTCTGGATGTGAGTCTGAGTGAACTCCAGGAGATGGTGATGAACAGGGAGGCCTGGTGTGCTGTGATTCATGGGGTCGCAAAGAGTCGGGCATGACTGAGCGACTGAACTGAACTGAACTAATTTGTCCATTGGTGTTAAAGTCTTCTACTATTATTGTGTTACTGTCAATTTCTCCTTTTATGTAGTTAGTGTTTGTCTATATATCGAGGTGCTCCTGTGTTGGGTTCATAGATATTTATAATTGTTATATCTTTCTCTTGGATTGCTCCCTTGATCATTATGTATTGTCTTTCCTTATTTCTTGTAATATTCTTTATTTTTAGGTCTATTTTGTCTGATATGAGGTTTGCTACTCCAGCTTTCTTTTGCTTGCTTCCCATTTGCATGGAATATATTTTTCCATCTTCTCACTTTCAGTCTATAAGTGTCTTTAGGTCTGAAGTGGGTTTCTTGTAGGCAGGATATATATGAGTTTTGTTTTTGTATCCATCCTGCCAGTCTGTGTATTTTGGTTGGAGCATTAAATCCATTTACATTTAAAGTAATTATTGATATATATGTTCTTATTGCCATTTTCTTAATTGTTCAGGGTTTGATTTTGTAGATATTTTTCTTCTCTTGTATTTCTTGACTATATAAGTCCTTTTAACATTTCTTATAATGCTGGTTTTGTGGTACTGAATTCTCTTAACTTTTGCTTGTCTGAAAAGCTTTTGATTTTTCCATCAATTTTGAATGAGATCCTTGCCAGGTACAGTAATCTTTGTTGTAGATTTTTCCCTTTCAGTACTTATAAATATCCTGCCATTCTCTTCAGGCCTGCAGAGTTTCTGCTGAAAGATCAGCTGTTAAATGTATGGGATTTCCCTTGTATGTTACTTGTTGCTTTTCCCTTGCTACTTTTAATATTCTTTCTTTGGGTTTAATCTTTGTTAATTTGATTAGTATGTGTCTTGGTGTGTTTCTCCTTTGGTTTATCCTGTATAGGACTCTTTGCCCCTATTGGAGTTGATTGACTATTTCCTTTTCCATGTTGGGGAAATTAACAACTATAATCTCTTCAAAAACTTTCTTATACCTTTTCTGTTCCTCTTCTTCTTCTGGGACCCCTATAATTCAAATGTTGGTGTGTTTGATATTGTCCCAGAGGTTTCAGAGACTATCCTCAGTTCTTTACATTCTTTTTACTTTATTCTGCTCTTCAGAAGTTATTTCCACCATTTTATCTTCCAGCTCACTGATTCATTCTGCTTCAGGTAGTCTGTTACTGATTCCTTCTAGACTATTTTTAATTTCACTAATTTTGTTGTTTGTCTCTGTATATTTATTCTTTAATTCTTCTGGGTCTTTGTTCATTGATTCTTGCAATTCTTCATTCTGTTTTCAAGGCTTTTTAAAAAATCATCTTTATTATCATTATTCTGAATTCTTTTTCAGGTAGTTTGCCTATTTCCTCTTCATTTATTTGGACTTCTGTGTTTCTAGTTTGTTCCTTCATTTGTGTAGTGTGTCCTCTGTCTTTTCTTTCTTTTTTTTTTTTTTTTAACTTATTGTGTTTGAGGTTTTCTTTTCCCAGGCTTCAAGGTTGAATTCTTTCTTCCTTTTGGTTTCTACCCTCCTAAGTTTGACCCAGTGGTTTGTGTAAGCTTTGTGTAGAGTGAGATTTGTGCTGAGTTTTTTTTGTTTGTTTGTTTGTTTTTCCTCTGATGGGTAAGGCTGAATGAGGTGGTAATCCTGTTGGCTGATGGTTGGGTTTGTACTTTTGTTTTGTTTGTTGTTTGGATGAGGCATCCTGCACAGGGTGCTACTGGTGGTTGGGTGGTGCTGGGGCTTGTGTTCAAGCGATTTTCTTTGTGTGAGTTCTCACTATTTGATACTCCCTAGGGACAGTTCTCTGGTAGTCTAGGGTCTTGGACTCAGTGCTCCCACTCCAAAGGCTCAGGGCTTGATCTCTGAATATGGTGGTGAAATGTTTGTCTTGACAGGCTCAGGGCTCCTCATATGGCTTTATTTGCATGGGGATGTTTTTCTGGGGCGAGCATGCTAACAGGAGGTGGTAGGAATTGTCCTTCAGAAAGAGTTCCTTTTTATCTTGGTACAGCTCTCTACTGTGTGGCTTCAAAATCAGACCCAAGTAATGGCTCCTGAAAGCCTAGGGTCACTTCACTGTTATTACTGACCATTCTAGAAGAAAAGAGCCTCTGCCTGTTGCCCTAACAGGTGCAACTGCCCATGTATTAGTTTTTGTTTGAACATATATTTTCCATTCTCTTGGATATGTATTCATAGGATGGAATTGCTGGGTCATAAGGTAACTTTATGTTTAACTTTTTGAAGAACTGCCAAACTATTTCTCCCCATTTAACATTTCCATCATCAAAGTTCCATTCAATGGAATGTTATTTATCCATGAAAAGGAATAAACTAATGTTAATGAGACCACATGATAATCTTCATAAACATTATACTGCATGGAAGAAGCCAGACAGAAATGTCACATGTTATACGACTTCATTTATATGAAATTCCCAGAAAATACAAAGCTATTGAAACAGAACATTAATTAGGGGTTTCCAGAAACTAGAAAAAAGTCACAGTGAAGAATGGCTGCTTAACAAGTACAGGATTTCAATTTAGGGTCATGAAAATATTCTGAAACTAGTTAGTGGCAATGATTGTACAACTTTGTGACTATACTGAAAGCTATCAGATTTCATATTTTTAAATGTCAAACTTTATGGCATGTGAAATACATTGCAATAAAAAGTATTTAGGTCTTCTTTAGAAACAAAGGCAAATACTTTTTGCTAAGCATTAAGAAAAATAGTTTTGAACCAAATCTAAATCTTTATATTGACCTTTTAGAGATATTCTTCCCCTTTTCAGCCAGAAAGGAGTTAAATATTTTAAATTTTTCAGTTCCCAGAAATAATCTTTTGGAATAAGTGAGTTCTTAGAAAAATTCAGAGGTAGAATTCTGAAGAAAAGAAACTAGGATCAGTGGCATAGCCAAGTGCTTTCATATGGATCATAACTTTGGTGTATTCACATAAATGCTTTCTTAATTTTCACAACAGCATGATATACTGCATTTATTTATTTACATATTATATTACTATCATTATATAATTATTTATAAATATTTATCATGTTTATTATATTCATGGAGAATATAAGAAAAAGGCTACACAGTAACATACAATCAGGAGATTTTAATGAAGTAATCCCAATTGGAAAAGTCTCAGTCTTAACTGAAGGTTGGATAATGATTCTTATGAATAAAACATAAAGAAAAAATTCTTCAGAAAAGCCATGAGACAGAATAAATAGGAAAGTAATAGAAATTGCAGGAAGACAGGAATAAAACACATCTGGAGACATTTTTAGGGCATAGAAATTCAATATTTCATAAATCAGCTTCTGACCAAAAGTATTAAGTACTTTTAGAAAATACATCTAGTCATTCAATGCCTTATTCTTTCCATTTATGGTCAATTCTATCACAGGCTTATGCTTGATTGCTATTTATCACCATCTCCAGCATAGCTTCTCTTCTGATTCCAAACCACCTGACTTCTTTGTAGCTCTGTATTGTTCTCTTAACTTGCCCATTTTACCTGAAGTTTCTCTCCCTTTCTTACACCAATACAGATTATAAGCTCTCAGGGTGGGCACTTATTTTGTGTTGCATGCCCCATGATTAGCCACCGTTGGCACTTAATAAACACATTAAACAAACGGCTACATAAAGGGTAACTCCCCTGCTTTGATAAACTAATGAAAACCTCAACATTATCACAATCACAACACCAAGTACAATTGTGATTTAAATGCACTTGCATTCTACTACTGAGTATACGTGGGTTTATCTATTTACCCTTTCCAAATGTGCGGCAATAAAGACCTATCATCTAGAAAAAGTAGTACTTCAGTTTCAGTGGACCAAATAAGAATATCTGGGAATTCCCTGGTGGTGCAATGGTTAGGACTTCTCCCTCTTACTGAGGAGGGCCCCAGTTCTATCTCTGGTCTGGGAACAAAACTCCCACAAGCTGCATGGCCAAAAAAAAAAAAAAAAAATCCTCTTTCTTTTGGGTATTGACTTTTATATTCTCAATGATCTGTAAAAGTAAAAGCAATTAGCAGATAAATGACTCTGAACGGCTACTGGAGATTCCTCACATCTCTATTCTTTTTACTAAAATGAAGTTTATAGTCTGCCTCTTTTTTTTGTAATTATGTGCCTACTTTGTCTTTATTCCTTTCTTTTTTTTAAAATCATGTTCCTGGAAAAACTGAATAGGCATTTAAATTCAACCTATACAATACGACCAGTTGATGGACATGAACTTGAGTAAACTCTGAGAGAGAGAGGGACAGGGAGACCTGGTGTGTTGCAGTTCATGGGATCCTAAACAGTTGGACACAACTTAATGACTGGACAACAACAACAACAAGATACAAATTTCTGTAACAGTAAAATATTAATAAATTATTACTTGCAGAAAGAGTTCCCAGTGACTCAATGTTTAAACTAAATTTCTCACCAACCTGGTAAAAGAGAGACTGTGATGAGATTTAATTTTATTAATTTTTACATGTATTTACTTTTATTTAAAGAAGATAGATTAATAACCACATAATCTTGCTGAATCATCATAATTTTACCTCAATCTATAAATAAGAAAGGTGAGAGGCAAAGATATCATGTGACTGACCCACGTCAATTCAGCAAATAAGTGGCAAAGTGGGATTTGAACTCAAGAATATCACATTAGCCCATGTTCCTTCACTATTCCACAGATGACTAACGAGAAAAGAAGCAGGGATGGGGTGCAGGGAAGGTGTTTCAGGCCACCATGAATGTTCCTCCCCTGAGATTAAGTGCTTTTTTCCTCCTCTTGGAATGAGCAGAAGACCCCAGATATTATCAACCCTAGATAAAGTCTTCATGATGACCAGTGAATTAACCAAGACTTCTCCATCCTCCAACTCTTCCTATATACCACCTTTGGTAAGAGAATCTACACTCTGACCCAGAACTTATATCCATCTTCTACTTTTTTATGTTCAGCTTCTTACTTTGACTAGCACAGGTTTCATTATTGGAAAATCAGAGAACTCACACTAAAATTTTCAAGGATTTCATAACAAAGAAACAGAAAATCTTAGGTAAATTGAGAGCTTTATTGCACCAACACTGCAGATGGTGACTTCAGCCATGAAATTAAAAGATACTTGCTTCTTGGAAGAAAAGCAACGACAAACCTAGACAGCATATTAAAAAGCAGAGGCATTACTTTGCTGACAAAGCTCCATCTAGTTAAAGCTATGGTTTTTTCAGTAGTCATGTATGGATGTGAGAGTTTTACCATAAAGAAAGTTGAGCGTCAAAGAACTGATGCTTTTGAACTGGGGTGTTTGGACTGCAAGATCAAACCCAGTCAATCCTAAAGGAAATCAGTCCTGAATATTCATTGGAAAGACTGATGCTGAAGCTGAAACTGCAATACTTTGGACACCTGATGCAAAGAACTGACTCACTGGAAAAGACCCTGATTCTGGGAAAGATTGAAGGCAGGAGGAGAAGGGGACGACAGAGGATGAGATGGTTGGATGGCATCACTAACTCAGTGGATAGGAGTTTGAGCAGGCTCCAGGAGATGGTGAAGGACAGGTAAGTCTGGCGTGCTGCAGCCCATGGGGTCGCAAAGAGTCAGACACGACTGAGAAACTGAACAGAACTGAACCGAAATTGAGAGCTTATTACAAAGTTCTCAAAAGCAATGATTCAGTATCAGGTTTTATGTACTTGCAATTTTATGTAGAAAAATGCAATTCTCCTACACTGCATTCCTATCTTTAGTAGGGCATTAATATGTATCACATGCATTTTAAAACTGCTACATTTCCTCTGTGCCATATGGATCAGGTTGTTGATAAACACAGAATGAAAATAAACTCATGTGATCTATGCAGGAAAAAAAAGATGCATATCCATTAAAATAATATTTCATCACCGTGAGGTACAAAGCATTGTGCTTTGTGTATGAAATACATGTGTGTGTATATGTGTATATACAATATACATGTCCAAACATATGTGTGTGCATGTAATACACATATAGACATATGTGTTTTATATATGTATAAAGTGTACATACATGTATATGTGTGTATACATTAAATGTGTTACATATATATTCCCTTGAAAGGAGTCTATAAAATAAGGCATAAATGCAACTCATACAGTACTGAGCATGAAATAATTAAACAGCAATTTCTTAAGCCTTTGGCAAAGAAAATACTTAGTACTTTTACCAATATATTCAACTGGCTTTTTATGATTTCTTGGAAGCTTCAAAAACAACTCAAAATGTCTTAGGATTTCCATACTCTTCTCCAGGGTCTTACATCTCATTAAATGATACCACCATCTACCCTTACATTATGTGGGAACCTGAGATCCATCCCCCTATACCTATTCCCCATAACCAATGCACCAATAAATCATGTCTATTCAGCCTACAAAGTCTCTCTTCAGTTCTTTAATTCTTCACATCTTTATTTGATGTGTGTCTCTCTTTAATAATGTCTGGCCTCCCCACTGACAGTAAGCTCCACTGATTAGGAACCACATCTTCTTTTGCTCACCAGTTTATTCTCAGAATCCAGCAAAATACCTGATGCTGATTATGACCTCACTAGATGTATTGAATAAATTAATAAGTAAACACATAGAAAATATCAAAGCATTAGTAAGTCAGGGATCCATTTTCATTTTGAACTCCAAGCAGTCAGTAATATATTCATTAAATGGTTTTTGAAAATGTGTATCTACACAAACACCTTCAAATGGATATTTAAAGCAGCTTTCACCATCCATGGCTTATATTTTTTCAGTTGTAAGTGACAAAGAAATGCAAGTAGCTTAAGCAAAATTGAATTTATTGAGACATGTATTTGAGCATTCCAGGCGCTGATTTCTTTCAGTGAGTCTTCATCCAGGTCTAGTTTCTCCTTTTTTTGTTTGTGCCTTCACTTCCTCAGTGAACATTTTATTCTTAAGTCACCATTTATCTTATTCACAGGATGACTGCACAAGCACTTGTCCTGAATCCAGCAAGAAAGTCAAAGCTTTTTCTGTTTCACAGTCAGCAAAACTTCCAGTCCTAGGACTGACTCTCATTGGCCAGAATGGGACTGTATGCCCATCCCTAAACTCATCATTGTGGTTAACAGTAGTCATAGAACGTTACTGGAGTTGTGAGTAGGAACAATTTCAGTCAAATACCATAATCGAAGCTGGAGAAAGAGTGATTTGCCAAAGAAGAATTTTTTTTTGCCATAAAAAAGGATGAATGTTTTCAATATGGCAAAACCTACAAACAAAGAATGCCCACCTCAGGGTTTTTACATTTTACAATTACTGCTGTCACAAGGAAAGAAACATACTGATATCCATAATATTTCTATATTATAGAAATAATTAATATACTCAGGTGGGAGAGAAAGAACTGTAGCATACACCACAACTCTTCAGTGGTATAGGTGGCGGGGTAGGGCAGGAGTATTAAGATATGGAACTCAGTATTTGGAAAAAATGAAACCAAACAAATCCCGTAAATATGGGCCTCATAACCAGACTGGGAAAGCCCTCAGCAGACCCAACCATGAGAACAGAGCACAGGGCAGAGCGCAGGACTCGTCTCTTTATCCCCCACAGGCAGGGTTCCTACTGGCCAACTGAAGATTTAATAACTTACTGGAAAAAAAAAAAAGCTCCAATACTTTGGCCACCTGATGCAGAGCTGAGTCGTTGGAAAAAAACCTGGATACTGGGAAAGATTAAGGGCAAGATGATAAGGGGGCAGCGCAGGATGAGGTGGTCAGATGGCATCACTGACTCAATGGACATGAGTTTGAGCAAACTACAGGAGATAGCGAAGGACGGGGAAGCCTGGTGAGCTGCAGCCCATGAGGTCACAAAGAGCTGGACACAACTTAGTGACTGAACAACAGCAACTAAAAAATACTGTCACATTTATTTACATATTTACGGTCATTTAGATTCTGGTATCCAGAGTGGGCAAAACCAGGTAAACAACCCACCCGCTCCTTACTTTGACAGAAATCTGTCTATATGTACCCATGTTACAGGAGGATGCAGAAACTAAGTCCTAAGTCAACAAGAGAAGGCAGAGCAGGACAAATTGCCAGATAAATGTGCTACAGGCAAAGATGCTTTTAGAGTTGGGAGAGAAATCAATTCAAGCTGAGCTCTTCAGAAAGAAATACAACCAATTTTGTCCTTCCCGTAATGAAGATGACACAGGAAAAATAAAAATATGTGCTTTTACTTCCTTTCTTCCCCTGGTAAACAGTTACATGAAGTGACTCAACCACATATTTTTACTTTGTCTCTCTTGTGACACAGGCATGTACTGATGAAAGGACACGTATGTTATCTATAATCATGGAAACACAAAGCTTTAATCAGTTCCCTGGCACTCTTAAGAGGTAACATTTCTTCTACCCAATTCTGTAAGCCTCAGTGAGATTTCATTCTCAGAAGACCTTATTATGAGCAAGGCCAGAGCCCAAAGGGGAGAAGCATCTTTCCCCGTCTACCCCAGGGCAGGTGGCAAGGGAAAGAGGCTGTCTGGCAGCTCAGCTACATCAAATTGTCAGCTGCAACACTGATGTCAGACAACCCTCAATCTCACCTGTTCTCAAAAATCTGTCTTACCAATGTTTTCTGGGCCACAACTAACACTTCTTAACCTCTAACCTCCAACCTCCTCCTGTATCCACTCTGTACTTGATGACAGAGGGGTAACGTTTCATACCCACTCATTCCTTTATACACATTTATCAGTTCTCCACTTCCTTCCTATCTGTTTTCTTCTGCTCTCTCATCATTTTTTCCCTTATTAAAAATAGAACAGCTGTTACATTTTCAGGAAAACCCCTCTTAATTTATTGTTCTTTTTGTTCACCTTCTCTGCTGATCTGAATTTCCCAGACAGTGCTATTTGCTCTTTGACCTGGTTAGAAAATGTTACTAGATCCTTCTGCCGCTGTTGACCACTAAAACTTGTGAGGCTTTGCTTTAATCTGGCCCACTTTGTCACCCAGAAACTCTTTCAATCATTTCCTATCGACACATTCCCCATAGCTGACTGTTCTAGACAATTTCTACACAGTCTATCCATCCAAGCACTATTTGTTACTCATAGTAGAGGCCTTTCCTTTAAAACCATCTTATTAGAATTTCTACAAAGTTCTCCCTCATCAACTGCAGGAACCTAAATTTGCACTTCTTTCCTTATGTACATACAGCGTTCTTTCTTCCCCTGGTCATTCCACCCCACATCTGCTCTAAGTACTTCAGATGCGAGTTACTGTTTCTCTCCTGTCTCCTTGATTACTCCAAGACCTTCTACAAACTTCTGTATTAATATTCTATCTCTCATTTAACACATCCTTTGCTGTCTAGTGTTATCTAAACCTCCAGACAGGAATCCTAACTCTTACTGCTGTATCTTACAGTTTACACTTAACTGGGCTGTATCTTAAAGTATAAATTATTTTTTACAGATATAAATATTTTAGTTTTGGCAAATTTTATAAATTATGGTTTTATCACATTCCTGAAAATTTAGAAAACGGCCACTAGTAAAGTTAGGAGCATGTACTTATATTCAAGATGATAAGTTAGTTTTTTTTTTTTTTGAAGACCTAGACTATTTTATGGACAGAGTCAGCAATAACTAGAATTAACTATCTTGCATATGCAAATTTGGCATATAGAAGTCATTCAACAAGTAGATATTGGATAGATACATAAATGAATAAGATAAAAATGTGTGTGGGTCCATCCTCACTGAAAAAAGGAATTCAGCTGACATCATAGTGAGATGGCCAGGTTTGGCTGAGAATAAAAGGAACAACCCAGGATGGCATGTCTCAACTGGGGCACTTATGTGCCCCTAGCACATTCTTTCTGCAAACTTACTAACAGGGTCTTTTAGGTTCTCTGCATATTACTAACCAAGATCTCTAATACTTTAACAGGGAAATAAACTCAAAGGGTAAATTAAGGAGACATCTAAAAAACACAGCTACTATTAGAGGAAGATAATAGACTGAAAAATCTATGCAGTAATACAAAATAAATGGAATGAGGAGATCAAGGATTTAAAATACAGCATTGTAAGTATCCTTCAAGAAATGTTAAGGAAGATTTTGGTGACATGAAAAGGAAATCTAGTAGTTGCAATAAAAGTCAAGTGGATACATTGCAAATAAAAAAATATAAAATTTGAAATAAAAGTATTGTAAAGCAGAGTAGATTTAGAGCAAGAATGAATTAAGGAGGAGGAATATTAAGAAACTCTCTGAGAAGGACATCAAGGAAGTTTTAATGATTGAAAAAAATCATTAATTGAAACTTCAGTGAGAAGGAGAATAGAAGTGTCAAATACATACAGTAGAAATCCCAGATGGAAAAGTAAATAGAGGAAAGGAAATATTTGAAGAAATAGTAACTGGAACTTTTCAAAAATATAAATTAGAAAACTCAGACTGAAAGTACTCCAACGGTACAAAAAAAAAAAAAAAAGCATGTAAACACATGATAGTGAAATTTCATAGGATCAAAGAGTTGAAGAACTAGCCTTAAAATACCAAAGAGAAAGAGGGTATGTCAGACTTACATCAGAATTCTGAACAGCCATACTGGAATCAGAGCCAAAATATAGGCTTAAATGTATTGAAGGAAATGAACTTAGACCTTAGACCTTTTACATCCAGCAAAGCACCATTTAAATATGAAAGTGTGACTATCAAATGTTCAGGGACACATGTACCGGATATCTTGTTTGCCCACTCTGAATCATCTACCCTGCATCACTTTGCCCAATGCTTGGATCAAGGGGCTCCCTAGGCATTTGATTCTGTTGAGGAACAGAGACCACTTACAGATCAAAGAGAGGGAGAATCAGGTCACTTATAAGGAGTCACAGGACCTCCCATGAGGGCAGCATGGGCTTCATGCTTCTGCCCAAAGTCATAGCTCCAATTCAGTTTTTATTCCCACATGGCTTTCTCCCTCTCTATCTCTCAGTTTCTTCTTTTCCTTCTTCTGCTACTCCTTTTCTCCCTCCTCTTCTTTGTTTTTCTCTTGCTTCTTGTCATCCCTCCAGGCCCAGGGATGGGAAGAGAGCCTTGCTTTTAGCAGCTGGTACTGCACTAATCCCTCTGTTTCTATGTAGCCCGTTCACTCCTTCGTGAATGGTCCCTTTGTTAATCTCACCTCAAGGTACTTGGTTTGAATGTGCCATCTGTCTCCAAACAGCACTCCAAATGATAAACATATGCTCACTGAGGCTGCCATACAAACATCCTTTAGAAAACACTTTTGCAGAAAGTTTTGCAGAGGCTCTTTTTTTTACTTTTTTTTTTTTTTTTTTTGCAGAGGCTCTTATTAAATATATGGGAAATAAGGAAGAGTAAATTATCTGTTTTTAATCTCAGCAATCTAATTCTTAATTTCCCAATGTTTTATTAATCCAATTGTTCTTTTTCACAGCATGCTTGTTTTTTATTTTATAAAAGCGATATTTTCTTAAATCTTTATGAGAATAGTAATTAATTAAATTTATGTCCAAGTTCTCTTTTGTTACGTTGTATTTATCTGATTATTCTAGAGTTAGTTTTCTACTTATCTTAACCTTATTCTTTTACTTTTCAGTTTTTTTTTAGAATGTTTAACAACCCTTTAAGAATGCAGAAATGTGAACCGACCAAGAGCTCTGTGGAACATGGATGGTAATTGGGTGTGGATTCAGTCATTATGGTTGGCCATTCTAGCATTCCAGAACACTGCAGTTTCTGTCAATATTAACACTAAATGCTGTGGTTCACCTCTAATTTCTCTCAAGAGGAAACCTGTGCATCTGCATGCGTGAGTGTGTGTTTGTGGAGGGAGGAAGTGTCGAGGCTTGTGGGGTAAATAACTTCCTGACTGCAGCCATGAAATTAAAAGATGCTTACTCCTTGGAAGAAAAGTTATGACCAACCTAGATAGCATATTCAAAGGCAGAGACATTACTTTCCCGACTAAGGTCCGTCTAGTCAAGGCTATGGTTTTTCCAGTGGTCATGTATGGATATGAGAGTTGCACTGTGAAGAAGGCTGAGTGCCGAAGAATTGATGCTTTTGAATTGTGGTGTTGGAGAAGACTCTTGAGAGTCCCTCGGACAGCAAGGAGATCCAACCAGTCCATTCTGAAGGAGATCAGCCCTGAGATTTCTTTGGAAGGAATGATGCTAAAGCTGAAACTCCAGTACTTTGGCCACCTCATGCAAAGAGTTGACTCATTGGCAAAGACTCTGATGCTGGGAGGGATTGGGGGCAGGAGGAGAAGGGGACGACCGAGGATGAGATGGCTGGAAGGCATCATGGACTCAAAGGACATGAGTCTGAGTGAACTCCGGGAGTTGGTGATGGACAGGGAGGCCTGGCGTGTTGCGATTCATGGGGTCGCAAAGAGTCGGACACGACTGAGCGACTGAACTGAACTGATACTTTTTCTCAAGCTCTATAGGCCCTTTCCAATGCTTAGTGACTGTTAACCACAGGGTTTTAATCTGTTGCACCTGTCACTTCCAGAGCAGTTCCCTCTTTTTTGTTTATTTTGGCGTCTACTGTTCGCAAGTCTCTTCAGTGTCTAATTTCCACGCTGACACAAGGGGGCAAAGGTGGTCACTTATTTAGGCTCACTTGTTCAGTTCTGTTGTGAGGAGGGAGGAACACTGCAAACACATATCACTGGTGTGTGCAGAGAGTGCTTGAAGTGTATATGCACCACACTGGGCTTGCCCCAGTTCATGGCAGCGTGTACTTTCCCGGTCTACACTGCTCAAGCTCCAGGTTGCTGAAGCCTGCTCTGCAGGGGTGCTGTCCAAATCAGGCCCTGCATTTCATGCACTCCCCAGGTCTAAACTGCTCAGGTTCAGCTTCTCAGGTACTCCACAAAGGCACAGACATGGTTGGGCCTGTGTTTTGTGCCCTACCCAGTTCGGAGCAGCTCAGGCAACCAGGTGTTTGGCAAGTGCACCTTCCCAGGTGGGCTGTGAGTCTTAATCACCACCCCATCCTGGCCACTTGGTTTCCTGGGTGCACCGTGAGAGTGCCGTCTCAGGTGCCATGTGTCTCCTCTGGGGAGCTGATCTAAGGCTGCAACCTTCCTGGCAGATGTCAACCGTCTAGGATTCCAGGAAGATATGGTTAGCAGCTGGGAGCCTGCTCACAGTTTGGTGGAGGATGCCAGTCTCTGGGATCTAAATTGCCCCTTGCATACCAGCTCTGGCTGTTGCTCGCCTGCGTCTCTGCCCGCGGTGGGGGGATGGGCTGGTCTGCAGCCGGCTAGCGCTCCTTTGGTGTTTGTGCAATCCTTTGTTTTTGTGAGTGGACCAGTCTGCACCTTAGGTTAGAGCTTTTTGTGGGAAAGTCCTCTCTCTCTCTCTCTCTTTTTTTTCCCTCTCTCTCTGGCTATCCCACAGTTTGGGTTTCTGTCTCCCATTAGCTCCCTCAGATTGTCCTCAGGGCATTCAGGCCTGGTCCCTACCCTAAGCAATGCAGCCTGTGCCTCCCTGTCCAGCCCCCGCTCTCTGGTGGTGGATGAGAGTGTCTGGGCTACTTCTCCACTGGGAGTTGTGGTTAGGCGCATATTCTGTGGGTTTCTTTCTTTTCTTTTTTTTTTCCCCTCCCAGTTGTGTTGCCTTCTGAGATTCCAAAACTCCCCACAGGCCTGCCAGTGAGAGGGTTTCCTGCTGTTTGGAAACTTCTCCTCCATCAGGACTCCCTCCCCAGGACGGGTCTCCTTCCCTAACTCTTTTGTCTCTCTTTTTGTCATTTATATTTTGTCCTACCTCCTTTTGAAGAGAATGGGCTGACTTCCCGTGTGCCTGGTGTCCTCCACCAGAGTTCAGAAGTTGTTTTGTAGAAGTTTCTCAGCATTCACATGATCTTTTGATGAATTTGTGGGGGAGAAAGTGGTCTCCCCATCCTATTCCTCTGCCATCTTAGGACAAGCTCCAGAATTTTGTTTTTGATGGAGTTCATTTTATCAGTTCTTTCTTTTAGCCTTTCTCCTTTTAGTGCTCTATTTATGAAATTCTGACTTTCCCTAATCTAGGTTGTAAAGATTATCTTTGATATTTTATT
The DNA here is from genome assembly GCF_032405125.1 of Capricornis sumatraensis. Taxonomy (NCBI): domain Eukaryota; kingdom Metazoa; phylum Chordata; class Mammalia; order Artiodactyla; family Bovidae; genus Capricornis; species Capricornis sumatraensis. Next base: position 6,904,993 of record NC_091075.1, on the reverse strand, counting down.
CTAGTATTATAGACTTAGCTTCTGTATTTAAGTATATCATGCATTATGATTTAATTTTTATGTGTGATATAAAGATCAAGGTCCTATTTTTGGTACTTGGGTATTCAGTTGGTTTGGAAGCATTTGTTTGAAAGATTGTTGTCTCCCTTTTTAATTATGTTGCCACATTGGTCAATACACAGAGCTCTTTTTGGCACAGTGTTCCAGAGTGAAACAAAAGACTTAAGCATCTGAACGGGGGTACAGATCTTTTCACTGATTTCATAGACATTTTATCCAAAGGCTAGTAAACGGAAGAATAGTTTTCTTTACCCCTCCTTAACCATGGGCTTCCGAAGTGGCTCAGTGGCAAAGAACCACTGAGCAACCAGAATTTGTGTGGCTGCCATTTCTCTCTTACTTACCAGCTCTTACTCTTCATCATGGTGATTAATAATCAACCTTTGGGAACTGGGCTTCCCTGCTGGCCCAGATGGTAAAGAATCTACCTGCCAATACAGGAGACACAGGTTCAATCCCTGGGTCAAGAAGATTCCCCTGGAGATGGGAATGGCAACCCAGTCCAGTATTCTTGCCTAGGAAATCCCATGGACAGAGGAGCCTGGCAGGCCTCAGTCATTGGGGTCCAAAGGAGTTGACATGACTTAGCAATTAAATAACAACAGTCTTGATAATTAAACGGTCAGGAATAGTATTATTTGTTCTTCATTGACATATTCGGAGCATGTGTAACATCAAATTTAGGAAAAGTCATATGGATATTGGCCAAATAGCTATAACCAAAAGTCAGTGAATATGATTTATTTTTGATGGCATAATGATAATCACTGTTTTGCTACAGGGTAACTAGGGAAAACAGGAGAACAGCATACATAAATAACCCATGGTGAGGCCATTTTAACACAACCAAATAATCAGTTTTCCCTCTTGACTATTAATTTTCTTCTGTCATATTAACATTTCCCACGGTATCACACACTGTTTCATCTTTTTTGTGTGTGTTTAACCATGCTCACATTAACATACATATAAAATTAAATGTCTGTATCTTGAAAGATATCAGTGGCCTGTATTCATTGGTTCCCAAACCTGAAAGCTCTACAAGTGCAATACCTTAAGGATTTTTGAGCTTCCCTTCCTTTCTAATACGTGGCTGGAAGAAGAAGTGTTGGAGACAGAAGAAACACTTTGGCCATGAGGTTGTGACTAATGGGCTTTGGGAATCTCAGATAATGAAGGGGAAGCAACAGAGTATGGGGAGCGTGACCACTGGAACCATGGCATTTGAGAGCAAGAGGAAAAGACAAAAAGGAGAGGGGTTGCGTTCAAGGGAGAATTAGGTCAGGAATATAGGTGAGGAACTCTGTTGTTCTTCCTGACCCAGCCCTCTTGGGGGTCAGTTTGGGGCATGATAAAATGTCATGGACTTGCAGCTGATTCTCACCAACTACACCTAAAAGCCCTTAAACATGACAAAAAGTCTTTCATCCCACTAGTGAAAATAAAAGTTTAAAAAATATAAATTTTTGATATAGCTAGATTGGCCTAAATATACTATGCGCTTAGTCACTCAGTTGTGTCCAATTCTTTGTGACCCCATGAGCTGGAGTCCACTAGGCTTCTCTGCCCATGGGATTTTCCTGGCAAGAATACTGGAGTGGCTTGCCTTTTCCTTCTCAAAATATGTTATAGTCAACTTATGAATGAGGATCCCAGGAATATTCTTCTTTTGATGAAAGAAACTAGCTACAAAACAGGGACATGTGAAAAGTTGAATAGGGTTGAGGTCAAGTCTCAGAAAGGAAAAGAGAACAGATATGGGGCGGGGCGGTACCGAGTCATGAAGAACTACAATAATTCTTCAGAACCTGGGTGCTTCAGAATGCAAAATGCATTCCCACTGCGATTTCATTTTGTTCTGGTAGCAACTTCCTGGAGTTGGAGGAACCACCCCAGTTTACGCAAGAAGGAAAGGAGACTTCAAGAGGTTGAGTGGCTGGTCAGTCATTACAACCACGGTGACGGGTGAGAAGCTGAAACCCAGGCATCTGCCTCGAAACCTAAGCTGTCACTCTGCTGTGTCTTCACTGTCTTTGGCTTGATGATTATTGGACAGACTTCATTTGCAACAGACTATCACCAACCTTCAATCGTGCACTAAAAATTATAGTGTTCAATTATTAAACTTAAGAAAAAAAAATACAAGGGTTAAGCTATCTCATCCAACTTAGCAATAGATGGAAAGCCACATTACACTGAATGTGTAAAAAGCAAGTTTTTAACTTTTGCTCAAAATAATTTTCAGATTCAGCCATGAATAGCATGAATTATGAAGACAGTTATAATTAATGCCCACTGCCTAAACCAGAATTCTCAGAAAGTTCAGAATTAAAGAGGGTAAGGTGTCATTTGAGATGTTTCTTCTCTTCAGGTTGTTCACACAACTTGACTTCAATGTTGCCATCACTGAAGGCTTCTCCTTTGGTCTCCTCAACTGGGTTCTCTTTCCGGGAAAACACTGCTTTCTTCTGCATCATTGTAATCCCTGAATTTCCATGCCTTCGTGCTGGGGATAAGGTTTCTTTTACAGTGCAATAACAAACTGCAGATAAAAAATTCTTTTTGAAGTTTTCATTCATAAATGCATAAACAATTGGATTACAGATGGAATTGGAGAATCCAATTATTTGCACTATAGCAAAAATCATCTTGATTGTAACATCATCATATTCCTTCTCAAAGTTGCCTGAAATAAAAAAGTAATGCTTTAGAATGGATATTTGTTTGAATGAACATAAGACAACATTTTTGTTTATCTCCCATCTTTATGAAACAGCTACACTTGTACAACTATGTAAAATTCTCTGTGAAAAATTCTCTAAGACTTTGGGGAGAGCCATCTGATGTCTGAAGGAGACCCACTTTTGTGATGTGTCCTCCTTGCTAGAGAATCTAGGCTTACAAGCCCAGCACATGTTAGAGGGCTTATTGCATTTCAACATGATTTCAAGCTCCACAGAAACTGGAAGATTCAGTCACCCTTCAAATGTCCACTTGTCTTACAGAAACACGAACATCTGAGAACCATGTTAAGGTTCAGATTATCAGAGATGATATATTAAGGGTCTAGCTGAAATCCTAGGTGGTATTAAATTCATGTGGCTCAAGTGAGGGTTCCAAATAGGGAACGCTCACAGGATGTCACACCTCTCCCAGGGTTTAAATGGCTTAGGGAGACCAGACGGCATAGCTTGGGAGATGCATCTCAAACATTTTTCTTTATCTTCTATAATTACTAAAGCTTTGATAATACTCATATATAATTACCCATCACATAATGATCTGGTTATCTTGAAAACTTGAAAGAAACCTAGTAAATGTTTGAGATTTGATTACCCAAGTGAATGGCTAAACATTTCAATGATTCACTGTCCATTCTAGCAGGGAATGAACCAGAACTTCCGTCAAATGAGAAGGACAGTCACTCACTGTATTCGATCATCATGTGAACAATGTGGAAAGGTGCCCAGCACACAGCAAAGAGAGACACCACTGTCACCATCATAACAACAGCTCGCTTCTTCTTCCTGAGTCCGCAAGGATACACTGTATCAGTTAACTTTCCCTTGGCAGATGTGTCAAGTCTAGACCTCTCAGTGATAATTTTCACATGTAAATGAAGCTCGTGCATGCTCAGTCTCTTCAGTTGTGTCTGACTCTTTGTGACCCTAAGGACTGTAGCCCGCCAGGCTCCTCTGTCCATGGGATTCTGCAGGCAAGAATGCTGGAGTGGGTTATCATGCCCTTCTTCAGGGCATCTTCCCAACCTAGGGATCAAACCTCTCTCTCTTGTATCTCCTGCATTGCAGGTGAATTCTCTACCACTGAGCCATGAGGGAAGCCTCTAATGAAGCTCATGACAGGCTAACTGTGAACTGTTTATCATCTTTCCCCATTGTTATTACCCTCATCCCTATATTTCTCATATTACAAATATCCTTAAGATACGTGCTCGTTATGAGCCTAGCAGCATGCTACATGCTTGGCAGATTAATCTTCCTGACAAGCCATTGGACAGATGCAGGAACTGAGGCACAGAGAAGGTTAAGTAACTTGCAAAGTCAGATGGCTTTGCAGATCAGAAAGTTGAGAATTTAAACTATAAAGATTAGTTTGGATTTAAACATAGGCAGTCTAACTTCAGTGCCAAAACTCTTATTCATTTTATATCGAAGAACACTCATGCCTGTGTTAGAAAAATATGGGAAGTCCTCAGGACAGAATTAAAATGTAATCTTCCGTTATATAATTAAGTAATACGATTAACCAGGGATTCAGAGTTTTCTCTATTAGTCACGTAAAGGAGATTAGCGTCTGCAAAAGATCTGCACATTTTCAAATTTTAACGAGTCGCATTCATTATTATCTCAACGTGTTAGCCTTTTCTTCGGAGGAAAAGAGAGACCTAAATCAGCAATAAGTCCCAAGATGCTGAACAGTCTAGCACTCTGTTCATGGAGCCGAAGTACGTCTTTATACAAATTGGGCACTAGAGGTCGCTGCACACTTGAAATGATCAACTTCGTCCACCACTAGACTTTTAAGCTCGTGTCACGCAGTGTAGGTTATAAAAAAAACCAAATGGCCCACAAGTACCATAGCAGTAACTGTGTTTTTAAATTTCTGTTAGTCCATATGATCAGAAAGTAAAGCCCTTAGGTAAATATAAAATATAAAATAATAATTAAAAATAAATACCATACTCTCAATTCCAAAGGACTTTCATAAGTATCATCTCACTCTTGTTAGCATCATTCTTTGGGTGTGTATGTGTGCGTTAGTTGCTCAATCGCGTCGACTCTTTGCGACCCCATGGACTGTAGCCTGCCAGGCTCTTCTGTCCATGAGATTCTCCAGGCAAGAATACTGGAGTGGGTTGCCATTCCCTTCCCTAGGGATCTTCCCAACCCAGGGATTGAACCCAAGTCTCCCGCATTGGAGGCAGATTCTTAACCAACTGAGCCAGCCATCAGGGAAGCCCCAAAATAAAATATAAGATAACAATTTAAAATAAATAACATACTCTGGTTTCCAGAGTATTTTTATACATATCATCTCACATCTTTTAGCATCATTCCTTGTGTAGGAGGAAGTATGGATGGATATTTTGATGCTTTCTGGTTGGAGAAGGAAATGGCAACCCACTCCGGTACTCTTGCCTGGAAACTCTCATGGACGGAGGAGCCTGGTAGGCTACCGTCTATGGGGTCGCACAGAGTCAGACACTACTGAAGCGACTTAGCAGCAGCAGCAGCAGCAGCAGCAGCAGTACATATGAGGAAAGTCGGGGGCTTGGGAGTAAGGAGATTTATCCGCATCAAGTGGCTGGGAAGTAGCAGAAAGAGGAGAGAGTCACAGCAATTTGTATCAACATGCAGATGAAACTATAACAATTAAAAAAATTTCAGGCAACTATCTGTAACAGTGACCTTCCCCTCTGACTTGGGAGCTGGCAATCTTGCTCTTTCTTTCTGTCATATGTAAAATCAAAAGTTCAAAGTCAGCGCATGTGCTCAACATAAATTACCAATGACACTTTGATTACATTACCCCGGCATCTGAAATCTCTGGCCACTGTCTCTAAAACAGGTGAATGTTTTAAACAGGTGAATGTTCCATGCAACACACCTGGCTATTTTTGACATTTCTTTTCCATGAATAGTTCGAAGCACAGAGCCATCTCCAACTCTTTTCTTTATCCAAAGTTCATAGCCAATCTTACTGTACAGGATAAGCATCACCATGAGAGGCAGGAGGAAGAGGATGACAAGGATGAAGGTGGTGTAGATTTTCTGGTGCACAGGGCTGCTCCATTCTTCCAAGCAGCACACGTGTTCTTTCTCATATAAGAAGTCATACTTAATCTTTAAAACAAGTGTAATTCAGTTAGAAGAGCCAGAGGCAACATCAAAGCACACAAAGCAACCAAGACTATTGTTAGGCAGGCTTCTGACAATGTTTACTGTGGGTAGATATTTCAATTGAGATACAATTGTGCTTCTTCTTTTGTTGTGAAGTGTGTTTTCTGGCCTTCACTGCTTAGATTCTTGACAGTTTGATATTTTCATTTCTATTTTAAATGGAATCGAGGTCCATAGCCTGTTCATTAAAAAAAAAATATTTTCCACCTTTTTACATGATAGTCAAGGAAATGGCAACCCACTCCAGTGTTCTTGCCTGGAGAATCCCAGGGACGGAGGAGCCTGGTAGGCTGCTGTCTATGGGGTCACACAGAATCGGACATGACTGACACGACTTAGCAGCAGCAGCAGCATTAAATTTTCAGTTGAGTGAAAGAAAGAACACTAGAATGACCAAAGTATGTATGAAAAAAATAGTTTATTTTAGCATGCCAGCTAGTTATGCTGCATGCGTGCTCCATCATTTAGTCCCAGCCGTCTCTTTGCGACGCCCCCTGGTGGACTGTAGCCCACCAGGATCCTGTGTTTATGGGATTTCTCAGGCAAGAATCTTGGAGTGGGTTGCCATTTCCTTCTCTAAGGGATCTTTCCAACCCAGGGATCAAACCCTGTCTCTTGCATCTCCAGCACTGGCAGGCAGATACTTTACCACTGAGCCACATGGGAAAGCAACCAGCTAGTTTGCTGTTACATGATTTTACTTCCTCAATTGTTGATGAGATCAGTTTTGACAAGGCATCAGACTTCTTCCAGTTGAATAACTACTGACAGTCTGCATTTTGTTTCTGAACTGAAAATCTGTATTTTGCTACTGCTGTTTCAGATTGTAGTGATCATGCTGTTCGCAAAGATTTTAGAGAGGAAACTTGTAGCTTTTAGATTTTGAGATGAATGAGAAATTAGGATTCGAACTATTGCCAATGTACTAATATTCAGACCCAATTATAAGCCTTTGAGGTATGTATTATACAGAAGGCAATTTCTATTTATAAATACTATTTCTAAGAGACTGACTTATGAGTTCAAAAATTAATAAAAACAATTAGAATTTGTTGCTGTTGTTTAGTTGCTCAGTCACATCCAACTCTTTTGCAACCCCATGTACTATGGCCTGCCAGGCTCCTCTGTCCATGGGATTTCCCAGGCAAGAATACTGTACTGGAGTGGGTTGCCATTTCCTTCCTGATCCAGGGATCAAACTCGTGTCTCCTGCATTGGCAAGTGGATTGCTTACAACCAAGCCACCAGGGAAACCGTAGAAAATGCTAATATGAGAAAAACATTTAAAGTACATTCAAAAGTCATACATCTGGATAATAGGAATTAAAGTTAGAGAAGTGATCAAAATTCTTATCATCTGAGTCACTCTGGAACTTTACAGATGAGGAATACTTAAGTCTTAACACATATTTCTGCCTCCATTCCCAGAGTATTATCCCCAGTCTTCAAAGTCAACTGAATGGTGGTGGGGGCAGGGTGGGGGGAGGTGGGAAGCTTTCTGGTATTGTTATCAAAAGTATGACAAGTCAAGTTTTGATCTAGATATTATTTTTCAAATGCAATGAGGAATGAAAGAATTAAACAATAACTGCAAGGTCTGTACTCCCTGGGAAGAGAATATGAAGGTGAAACTTATTCTGACTCATGTAAGCATAGCCCACAGTAGCACAGAGGCTGCCAGCCTCTGAACTATGCACATTCCCCCGGGGACAAGCAGAGACCTTCTGAGGGTGTGCTCAGATGGTTTCATGGGAACCAATTTCAGACCTTCTCTGTCCAAACTCACAATTCTCCAAAAATCTCACTGCCTAAGAGAATGTGTGGGGTGGGGTTGAAGTGTCATGCATTCCAGTTCCTTTTTCATAATCCTCCTTCTTTCAATCTTCACAAGTCCTATCTCTCACCCAACTGCAATCTCACTATGGACCACCAAAATAAGAGGTGGTCCAAACTATGGATGTCAGTGAAGCCCCCTTGATCAAGGCACCATAAATCCAGGACAGGGTTTTGTGCCTTTCCCTGTATTAAATGGATTTCTATTCAGGGGAAACTTGACATTAGAAAAAAAAAAGGTGTTTTGACAGGTGATGAGATGTTGTGAATTCCCATTATCTGCATAGTAAAGGGGAGAAGTGATGATAACTTTAACTTGACCACCCTGTTGCTTCCAGCCCCTGAAAGCTGTCAGATACATCACTCCTGGGAGAGAGCGCAGTACGAGCAAAGAGAACATTAGTGCAAATGCCGACATCACTGGTGCTTCATTTCAGCCGGTGGAGCAATTAAACCGTCTTGCATGCTTGCAGTCTTGCTAATAGAATTTAGGAGTGAGAAGGTGGCCGTGGGAGAGCATATTAATACATTTACTTGACTTGAAAAATGAAATCATACTTGACAGAAAGCAAATCTGATTTGGCTGATCCATCTGACAGAGAGAACTGGTTTTGCCAATTAGATTTAATTAATTTTCTACAAATTAAATGAGTTATATTTTAAAATATACTTAGAGCATATGATAAAATAATTTTATTTTTAAAAATGGACACATCTCCTTGTGTTCTATGAGCCAGAATTAGACTCCCTATGGGAACTGGGTTGGGTTATTTTTAAAGGTATGGGCTTCCTGCTGGACATAAGGGCAGCCTCAGAGAAAGGAGTTGGCCATGTCCAACTGTGTGTGGAAGCTTAAAGAAGGGAGGAGCCATTGGAAGCCCCAGGGATATTATTTGTGAGGAACCCAGGAAATCAAGAATCTGTCATGAGAAACAGTAATATGCAGAATAAAGGGATCAAAGCTCCTCTCCATACCCTAGGATTCTAGGCCTAAAATGGCTCAAACTGGGGAAAGGGAGACATCTCAAATTTATTTGAAAGTATGGACTTGAGGGATTGTGGCACTGGACTGGATATTTTGATAAGGGAACTAACAATATTCAGTGACCAGTTACTGTTCTTGTGACTGAAAGTGACCAGAGGTATTTTATTCTCTGGATGACCACAAGAGTTCCAGGACCCATTCAAGGCTTCATCCATCACATTTTTAGAGGTGGTAAGAGACAGAATAAAACTGCCTTCCGTTGTTACCTGTGCAGTCAAGCTCATTTATATACAGGTTGCATCGAACATCAAAGTGAAAAGTGAAAGTGTCAGTCACTCAGTCGTATCCGACTCTATGCGATCCCATGGACTGTAGCCTGCCAGGCTCCTCTGTTCATGGAATTCTCCAGGCAAGAATACTGGAGTGGGTAGCCATTCCCTTCTCCATGGGATCTTCCCAATACAGGGATCAAACTTGAGTCTCCTGCACTGCAGGCAGATTCTTTACCACCTGAGCCACGAGGGAAGCCCTAAGTCACTTTTTACAATGCACTCTTGCCTGAGGGCTCATTTGATGTCCTTGCCAGGGGAACACTGAGTGTCCAGCAGTTTCTGTTTACCTACACTAATTTAAAAAGGTGCAAAATATAAATAATTTAAAAAATTATCTTAGAGGGCATGTGAGCAACCCCCCTAGTGTCTTTGAAGACCACTGTCTACACTAGCCCTCCCAGGCAGGACACATTCAACTAGGCCCCAGTAAAGAGACAGGTCACCAAAAATGGTGCAGTGTTTTCTTCACTGTGAATCACCGCTGCAGGCTGGGCCCAGCTGACAGAGGTGTGAGGGGAACAGAAAGGTTTATCTTTATTATAAAGATGCACACAGACTGACACCACCTATAGAAAGTTACTAAGAATCAAGGACTTAAGATCATTCTCAGGTCACAAATTAATGGCTTACATGTTCCAGTTCAAATATTTGTCAGTGACTACGAGGCAGTGGAAGTGCTTATGAAGGAGAATCAACCAATAAGTAGATAAATGGTTAACATTAGAAATGCAATTCAAGACTACAGTGAGGTACCATTTCACACCAGTCAGAATGGCTGCGATCCAAAAGTCTACAAGCAATAAATGCTGGAGAGGGTGTGGAGAAAAGGGAACCCTCCTACACTGTTGGTGGGAATGCAAACTAGTGCAGCCACTATGGAGAACAGTGTGGAGATTCCTTAAAAAACTGCAAATAGAACTGCCTTATGACCCAGCAACCCCACTGCTGGGCATACACACCGAAGAAACCAGAATTGAAAGAGACACATGTACCCCAATGTTCATTGCAGCACTGTTTATAATAGCCAGGACATGGAAGCAACCCAGATGTCCATCAGCAGATGAATGGATAAGAAAGCTGTGGTACATATACACAATGGAGTATTTCTCAGCCATTAAAAAGAATACATTTGAATCAGTTCTAACGAGGTGGATGAAACTGGAGCCTATTTTACAGAGTGAAGTAAGCCAGAAAGAAAAACACCAATACAGTATACTAACACATATATATGGAATTTAGAAAGATGGTAACGATAACCCTGTATGCAAGACAGCAAAAGAGACACAGATGTATAGAACAGTCTTTTGGACTCTGTGGGAGAGGGCGAGGGTGGGATGATTTGGGAGAATGGCATTGAAACATGTATAATATCATATATGAAATGAATCGCCAGTCCAGGTTCGATGAATGAACCAGCTTGGGGCTGGTGCAGTGGGACAATCCAGAGGGATGGTACGGGGAGGGAGGTGGGAGGGGGGTTCAGGATGGGGAACACGTGTATACCTGTGGTGGATTCACGTTGATGTATGGCAAAACCAATACAATATTGTAAAGTAATTAACCTCCAATTAAAATAAATAAATTTTTATTTTTTATAAAAAAGAACTTAAAAAAAATAAAAAGAAAAATCTAGAGCGAGCATCAAACTCTTACGATGAAACAAGACACTGAACAACACCAGGAAAGGCATGTTTCTGCTGGCAGGCAAATGCAGAAATTGACCCTGGAACATTTTATTTTAAGCATTAAAGTCTTAACAATATAAGTTCAAGGAAGAGCTGAAAAAAGCAGAGAAAACTATCTTAAAGCAAATTATTTTATTCCACTTGAAAAACCTCCAGTAAAAAAATTGAGATCACACAAATTTGCTGTAATGTGCTTGCAGGGAGGAGAATGATTGCAAGTAAGAGGGGTGGAAAAACAGTGTGATTACCAATCCCAGCCCCCAGTCTACCTCAAGTCGTTGCACATGCCACATGGGCGCTCCCACGATGACGGCCACCAGCCAGACCAGCCCTGCAAAACGTTAAGATCATTAGAATGCAACTCAGCAAAGCAAAATACACCTGCACTTAATTCTCTTAATTCTTATGTTCAAGGGACAGCATAATTTTTTCCCTGGCGCAGGGCAGTGTTCTCCTCACATTTTCCACTCTACCCTCCAAATCGTCACTGAAGCATAAAAGAACAGACTTTTGGACACACTGGGAGAAGGAGATGGAGGGATGATTTTCGAGAATAGCCAGTGGGAGTTTGATATATGCATGACACAGGGAACCCAACCTGGAGGGAAGGAGCGGGGTGGGAGGTGAAAGGGAGGTTCAGGAGGGAGGGGACACGTGTATGCCTATGGCCGATCCATGCTGATGTACGGCAAAAACCATTACAATATAAATTATCCTCCAACTAAAAGTAATTAAGTAACTAATTTAAAGAATAAAAAGCTGTTGCTGGATAAAGCTCAAATTCCTTAAAAGGGTCCTGGAGGTACTCTACAATGTTGCTTGCCTCTCTGTGTCCTGTGACATTTCTGTTCACGTTCTTCACGCCCGAGTCCTCTCATGAGGAATTTACAGAATTGGTCTCAGCTCCCATTTCCCTTGGCAGGAACAGATTGGGCACCTACTGTTTGTTTGTTGAATGGATGAATAACATAAACATGATAGAGCGAATCCTCTATAGCTTCTTAAAGTTGAAATTATATTTATTTTAGGTGTAATTATATGAGCATTATTTTCTTGTTTACAAAACAAACATGTATAACAAAAAACCAGAGTACTTCTTCCAAATTTCCCGTTTTCCATGAGTTTGTTGAGGGGATTACTTCAATGATGCATTCCTTAGCAAAGAACAAAAGAGAATCTTAACATACCAGAGCAAGGCCAGAACCAAGAGCACTGTTTTGAAGAAAGTTTCCCAGCTCAAACTCTGCTTGCTCTTTCTGTATTGAGTGGGAGCATTAAAAAAAAAAAACAAAACACTGCATTGCTGTAGATCTCAAGGAACTGAGACCCACTTAAACTGTGATTGGAATTTATTATAAAGATACACACGGACTGACACCACCTATAGAAAGTTATCAAGAATCAGTGATTCCAGGTTGCCCTCAGGCTCACAAATCATTGTCTCTATTTCTGTCCCCCACTCTCTCTTCATTGCGACACACAGCCATTCTCTCGTAGTCCAATCATTATTTTATTATGTTAGCTCGTATCCAATCCTTTTTCCAGTCTTTAGTAGAAATTCTGGAGGCATTGAGCCTACCTGGCTTAGCTCATTACCAGTTCTCTTGACTCCACTGTCTACTCAGTGATAAGGGCAATAACTGGTATAATCTAGGCAAGTAAGCCTAGCAGGTTCTGCCAGCTGAGGAATGGGGGTGGGGGATTCATCTAGAGGGCGGACCCAGTGAGGGGGCGGACCCAGTGGGGGGGGCGGACCCAGTGTGGGGGCGGACCCAGTGGAGGGGCGGACCCAGTGGGGGGGCGGACCCAGTGAGGGGGCGGACCCAGTGAGGGGGCGGACCCAGTGGGGGGGCGGACCCAGTGGGGGGGCGGACCCAGTGAGGGGGCGGACCCAGTGGGGGGGCGGACCCAGTGAGAGGACAAGGCTGGTTTCCCGAGTGACAGAGACAGAGGGAGACGTCAGTCAGCGCTGCAGGAAAGCCTCTTGGGGAGATGAATCTTCTTGATTTAAACGTTTTCTGTCTCCTATGACTTTTTTGAGTAGGAACTGACTTGGCTGCCTATTATCAACTTTGCCTACAAATGTCAAAACTCTCTTTCCTTCTCTGTCTTTTAAAAAATAACTTCCGCCCTCCATGTATTTCTTTCCTAACCCTCTTTCCACACCCACATGCTGTTTTCAGATGTTCTGATGGTGGAAACATGTCAATTATTAAAAGCCAAGAGGTCTTTGAATTCTTTTTCAGGGAGAATGTGACATAAATTTGAAAATAACTAACAATTTTTCCCTCTATGGGATTATCTATTCAGTTCAAACTATTTCAAAGAGTTTAGTGTAGCAAAACCTTCAGGAGTTCTTTCTGTAACTCTACTATCCCATGCTGGCTAAATTCTTACAGCAGAAATAAATGTTTACTCATTCCTCTCAAGTGAGATATTAGTAAAAATTGCTCTCTTTGATTATCATATTAGTTGTTCTGAAACCTCTGGTTATTCAGCTATAGTGCATTCAAATCACTGAGAACCACATTGAAGTTTTAAATGGCTCAATTATAATTACCAAATAAAGAAATTTTTCCATTTCACTGTGCTACGCTTTAGGACATTGCTTTCGGTTTACATACATCACAGGATACATGGTGATTCAGAAACGGTTACAGCAAGCTGGGGATTCAGGAGTGCCTGAAGCACAATTAGGATGTGAATGAAATCCATCTTTGTCAGGCTTCTCCAGCACTTGGGACCCAGTGAACTCACAGGTCCTGCCACCTTCTGCTGCTGTGTACTCCGCTCTGAGACCCGTCTAGGCAGCACCCATGTTCCCCACTCTTCTAAACACACCTTCCTGGCCTCTGTCAAAAACTACCTGTTGAAATCTACTTGCTTCTTACCTCAGGATGACAGCTGACTAATCTAATGAATATTAGTATGGAGATGACACTGACCGATTTTAGATCAGCTGTGTGCCTGTGTGCATTAAGTCGTTTCAGTCATATCCCACTCTTTGCAACCCAAGGATGGTCGCCCACCAGGCTCCTCTGTCCATGGGATTCTCCAGGCAAGAACACTGGAGTGGGTTGATGTGCCCTCCTCCAGGGTATTTTCCTGACCCAGGGATTGAACCCGCATCTCTTATGCCTACCTGCACTGGTAGGCGGGTTCTTTACCACTGCTGCTGCTGCTGCTAAGTCGCTTCAGTCGTGTCCGACTCTGTGCGACCCCATAGACGGCAGCCCACCAGGCTCCCCCCGTCCCTGGAATTCTCCAGGCAAGAACACTGGAGTGGGTTGCCATTTCCTTCTCCAATGCATGAAAGTAAAAAATGAAAGTGAAGTCACTCATTCGTGTCCAACTCTTAGCGACCCCATGGACTGCAGCCCACCAGGCTCCTCTGTCCATGGATTTTCCAGGCAAGAGTATTAGCACCACTTTAAAAAGTTAGGAACAGCAACTCAGGGAAATCTGAGAGGAGAGATTTTCAGTGCTGAGCTAGGCCTCAAGAAGAGAGGGTAGGGGAGCAGTAAGTTTGGAGATGACTGAAACTGTGAAATGACACCCCAATGCCTACAAGACAGACAGGAGCTTCCTCCTCTAGTTCATAAACACGGTTCACGTTACAGAAATTCTCTTTGTTCTGTAATGAAGCACAGCTTTAATGCTGCCCGGGACATGTCCTCACCTAGCATCGTGAAAGCCCTTCGGTTGGTGTACTGCCATTTCATTTTAAAAGGATGCACCAGCCCCTGGTGTCTCTCCACAGCAATGCAGGTCATCGTGAGGATTTCTGTCACGACAGCGGTGGACTGGACAAATGGCACCATCTTGCAAATGAAGGCACCTGCAGCAAGGAACCAGGACAAGTTAAGCGGCAACAGGAATAGAAGTGTTATCTCTCTTTGTCATTATCACAGTGAATTCGTTCCGAGCCTCTGTTTAAAAGTTTTATGACTATAATTACACAGTAGATACAAAATAATTGAGAAAGTTTGTACTGGATGATATTATCTTTCCTTAAGTGGATTTCAAGTTACTAAATGATGTGTAATTATGTATAGTGGGATGATGAAAGGACAAGTAAGTATCTGGCCATTGACAATAAGCAGAAGAAAATCAGTGTGACCCTTCCTTGAGAAAAAGCAAAGTTGGTATTAACTGGTTTCTTGGGGTCCAAACCACAAAGTGGTTCTTGATTCTTTCTTCCTTTTTGGTTCCCTGTCAAATTGTAACAAAGGGATAATTTTCACCAAAGTCTCTCTGATTTCTTCTTTTATCTTTTACTGTCCTTTGACTTCCTGTCCAAGACTTACTATGCAGATTATACCATTATGCTCTTCACTGATTTCACATTCTCTAATGCAAAGGTCTCCAAGTCTGCAAGCATACTTCATTTGATATACATAATATTTTAAATAAAAATATCTGGATGCATTGCCGGCATTTATAAATTTCTTACACTGTGTGTCCAGCCCCCTCACCACTGGTATTTGTAAGATACGGTCTGAATTTCTGCTCTTGAATCCACCCTGCTCATCAATACCAAATTAATTACTTTGAACTATCTGAAAGGCATAAGCTCAGGGAGTATAAAAAGTTGGAAGAGACTTCAGTCCACTTGCTCAAACCAGAGATCTTCTTTTCACCTCCTCTCCCAAATGCTCTGCCTGGCTCTGCTTAGAGACCTAAGGAAGCACTCCTTGCTGGCACATCCTCACTTCAGATCTTCACATATCTTTTCCTTCTGCTTGGAATGTTCTTCCCCAGGAGACTATTCCTCACACCTTTCACCAAAGTCTTTGCTCAGATGTCACCCTCTCAATGAGGCTGACCTACTTGAATAAACCTGTTGTCACTACAGCATGTCCCTTGCCACCTCCTCTCATTCTACACTTTTCCCATAACTCTTCCAATTCCAACATGCTATGTAATTTACTGACTTGCTTTATTGTTTATTGAAAGTTTCCCCAGCCCTGTGCATGCATGCTTAGTTGCTTCAGTTCATGTCCGACTCTTTGTGACCCTATGGACCTTCACCCCCCAGGCTCCTCTGTCCATGGGATTCTTCAGGCAAGAGTACTGGAGTGGGTTGCCGTGCCCTCCTCCAGGGGACCTTCCTGACCCTGTGTCTCCTCCTCCTGTCTCCTGCATTGGCAAGTGGGTTCTTTACTACTAGCAGCACCTGGGAGAACCTTCCCCACCTGTACTAGGATGCAAACACTCTGAGAGTAAGGGTTTTTGTCTCTTTTTACACTGACATGTTCTAAGCACTGAGAATGGTACACAGAAGGCTCTCAACTGGCATTCACTGAGCTGAAGAGGATGAGTGACTAGCAAGCTCTTAACCTTGTTAAACTGACATCATTCAACTTCAGAGAGGCTCTCGCTGGGAAAAGGATCTTTCAATAATTTCATCCACTTCTTTAATTTTTCTTTCTGAGAGTTTTAGAATTAACCAACTATCTTTCCCAAAGAGCAACTCTTCATATATTTAAAAGATACTTTTATGTCATGCTTACATCTTTTCCAGTTGCCCCAGCTACTCCTCATGACATGCTCTTCAGATCTTTCAACTCCCTGGACACCTTCCATTGAACTTTCTCAGTTTGTGACTATGTGGCCCAAAAGGGAACCCGCCATACTCAGGATGTGGTCTGGACAAGGCAGAAACTAGGGCTGTCCTGCTTCCCTGGGTCTGAACATCTTCTGTGCATGTAACTGAAATACACATCAGCTAGAATTTTCAAATGGTTGGTGTCTGTTGAACTTGAAGTCAATTTGAAATTAATTGGGTCCATTTAACAGAAAATTTCTGTTAACTCAAGATTTCCTTAATTTCCATCCTGTGATTTAGTTAAAAAAAAAATGACCTAATATCGCTAGAGATACTTCCATTCTAATCTTTCTTGGAAGCTCCACATGGCAACCTAAGAGCCTGTCCCACATACTCCCAATCTCTGTTCCAGATTCTCAAATTCCAACCCTGTTCAAAGTTAAGGCCCTTCCTTTCCAGCAAGATAGTTTTGAGCTAAATGCAGTAATTTATCAATACTTTCAGTACCCATATAATTCACTACTTGAACACTGACCATATTGTGAATGAAATAGCTTACCTCAAATCCTGTTTTGATTGTGACATTTGAAAAAATGAATATATGACCAAATTATTCATCTGGGTATTTCTCCTTTTTTTTTTTTTGAAAAATTGATCAGAATTTCCTTGATTCTTTCAGCCAAATTGATTCTTTCAGAACAAAAGTTGGACAGACTAAAGCTAAAGAAATACCAGAAGAGACTTCCCATGAAATGGACATGGATCCACTATCAATACATTTTAGGTATAACTACCCAAACAAAAATGATTATTATAGTGTTATCTCATTGTAATGCTTCCATCCTAAATCTACTCAACACGTCCATCACAATGGTATGGAAAATTGGTCAGCTGATTACCTGATACTAGGATACACTCTGATCTTGATTCATCTAACCTATTAGTTCAGTTCAGTTCTGTCGCTCAGTCGGCTACTCTAAACCTCCGTATCATCGCTTTTATGAAAAAGAATTAATAATACCTATCTGTTACAGGACCAATGATTCTACTTCATAAAATGACATAAATATCCAATAAAAGAATAAATGGCAACCTGATTAAAAGAATACTGGTAAATTCAGTACATGTGGAACTGATAGATTCTTTGTGGCTAAATGTCCCATTAAAGAACATATACTTCAATAGTCTATTTTGCAGCTAAGTATATTGCAGCTCAAAGGAGTTGTGATTTGCTCATGTCCAGAGAGCTGTTTATTGACAAAATGAAGGCATGAATCCAGGTCATCTGTCTCCAGCTCTTTCCACTATGTCACCTTCACTTATCTGAACACATCCATGTTACATGGCTGTTTTCTTGTCTACATGCTCAAAATTCATCTGTTTAATGATCCACTTGAAAATTTTGTACCAAGAGGAGTTCTGTAATCTGTCATTGTAATGGTTTTATGAATCTAGACAGCATTTGCCCAACTCATTACTTCTGATATTTCTCCAATCAACTCTCTAAGAAATTACTGAGAAGTTTTTTTGATCACACCTCCAACTGTCTTCAGTGTTGTGGCATATAATTTATCTGCATGGAAGATATGAGTTGCTTTAAAAATAGGTAGATGCTTTGGAACTGTGGTGTTGGAGAAGACTCTTGAGAATCCCTTGGACTGCGAGGAGATCCAACCAGTCCACCCTAAAGGAGATCAGTCCTATGTGTTCTTTGGAAGGACTGATGCTAAGGCTGAAACTCCAATATTTTGGCCACCTCATGTGAAGAGCTGACTCATTGGAAAAGACCCTGATGCTGGGAGGGATTGGGGGCAGGAGGAGAAGGGGACGACAGAGGATGAGATGGCTGGATGGCATCACCGACTCGATGTTCTGAGATGCTCTTTTGCTATTTATTCACTTATACTGGATCTTTATTTTAGTGCTAGTCATTTTTGTTTTGCCCTTTTTAATTTGCAGGTCACTTTTCAAGATCTAGAAGACTGAAGCAAAAACAGGCATTGAAGAGCTTGTTTTTTTCCCTCTGCCTTTCATTAAATTTCTATCAATGACCTTCCATTTTGTTTTTAGCTCCTTGTTCTAATGATGAATGTTTCTGATGACTCTACAGTCAGCCTGATCTACACTGCAGCCTTCCCAATGTGAACTAAATAGGTCTGGTATTTTGTGAGAACGTGTCCCTTATGACATTTCTTGCCACAAATGGCAATTTTAAACTGGGATAATAACCCTAGAATTTCCTATAGAGGGCATTGTTTTCTTGGGATGTCCTTCCCTCTGTTCTTAAGGGATTATCTGACATTACTATAAGAGCTATGTTTCTTAAAGCTTGCCTGAATGGCTACTTCTCTTATTTTTTAAATGTGAATTATGACTATATTTATTTATTTAGCTATGCCTTGTGGCTTGTGCCACAACTGTTGCTTCCTGACCTGCATACAGGTTTCTCAAGAAGGAGGTCAGGTGGTCTGATATTCCCATCTCTTTCAGAATTTTCCATAGTTTATTGTGATCCACACAGTCAAAGGCTTTGGCAGAGTCAGTAATGCAGAAATAACAACAGACTGGTTCCAAATAGGAAAAGGAGTACATCAAGGCTGTATATGGTCACCCTGCTTATTTAATTTATATGCAGAGTACATTATGAGAAACGCTGGGATGGAGGAAGCACAAGCTGGAATCAAGATTGTCAGGAGAAATATCAATAACCTCGGATATGCAGATGACACCACCCTTATGGCAGAAAGTGAAGAAGAACTAAAAAGCCTCTTGAGGAAAGTGAAAGAGGAGAGTGAAAAAGTTGGCTTAAAACTCAACATTCAGAAAACGAAGATCATGGCATCTGGTCCCATCACTTCATGGCAAATAGATGGGGAAACAATGGGAACAGTGGCTAACTTTATTTTTCTGGGCTCCAAAATCACTGCAGATGGTGATTGCAGCCATGAAATTAAAAGATGCTTACTCCTTGGAAGGAAAGTTATGACAAACTTAGATAGCATATTAAAAAGCAGAGACATTACTTCATCAACAAAGGTCCATCTAGTCAAGGCTATGGTTTTTCCACTGGGCATGTATGGATGTGAGAGTTGGACTATAAAGAAAGCTGAGCGCTGAAGAATTGATGCTTTTGAACTGTGGTGTTGGAGAAGACTCTTGAGAATCCCTTAGACTGCAAGGAGATCCAACCAATCCATCTTAAAGGAGATCAGTCCTGGGTGTTCATTGGAAGGACTGATGCTGAGGCTGAAATTCCAATATTTTGGCCACCTCGTGTGAAGAGCTGACTCATTTGAAAAGACCCTGATGCTGGGAAAGATTGAGGACAGGAGGAGAAGGGGATGACAGAGGATGAGATGGTTGGATGGCATCACTGATTCAATGGACACACGTTTGGGTGGACTCCAGGAGCTGGTGATGGACAGAGAGGCCTGGCATGCTGTGGTTCATGGGGTCGCAAAGAGCTGGACACGACTGAGTGACTGAACTGGACTGTGGCTTGTGGGTCAGTTTCCAGACCAGAGATCAAAACCTGGGTCCTGACAGTGAAAGTTCTAAGTGCACACCTCTAGACTGCCAAGAAATTCTCTATTTTTCACATTTTGATTGTTTACCATCTACCTTCACTTTCTGATAGAAGCACAATTTCCTCTGGTGCATGAACTCTCCTCTATGCAGGAAGGTTAGGGAAGAGGCCCTAGTAGAGAAGACAAGGCAAACACAGGATGGAGTCTCTCAAAGAATCTATTGGCTCCAAATGTGCCAAATTTATCTCAGTTTTTTTAACTTGCTGAGAGAGTGCAGTGAAGATGAAAGGGAGATTTGAAGTGGTGGGCCCTGTGCTCACAAGATCATGAGCATGAACAGAACACTGTTTAGTTGTGGCTGCTCACCTCTGTGCACCCTTGGTCCCTGCCTGTTGCAGGTCCTTCCTACAGATTCATGATCTTGTGAGCCTCCAACATCTTTCTGGTATATCCCCTTCTCTTAAGCTACTTAGCTATCAACTGCAGACCAAGTAAACTTTTTTTGGCTACTTCTCTTTCATCACTTTTTCTCTGGAAGGTAGATTTCCTAAAATGTAGAATACTCCAGTTAGCACTCCTCCTGTGTGCATTGCTAAGGCTTATATAACAGTTCAAATCCTACTATTATAGTTTGCTTTCATTGTTGTTCTATTTCTACTACATCAAATTCTTTCCCAAGAATTTACAATAATTCTCCTTTGCCTACTGGATTAGGAACAAATGCTTTGATTAAATATTTATTTCCTTCTTTATTTATTGCCTTTTTCCTGGTGGATCCCACCTGCAATGCGGGAGTCCTGGGTTCAGTCCCTGGGTTGAAAAGATCCCCTGGAGGAGGGCATGGCAACTCACTCCAGTGCTCTTGCCTGGAGAATCCCCATGGACAGAGGAGCCTGGTGGGCTACAGTCCATGGGGCCGCAAAGAGCTGGACATGACTGAGTGACTAAGCACAGAAAACCTTCTTTTTACCACCTTTTTATACAACTTAATTTTCCAGAAAATGAACTGTTTGCTCTGCATATGAATGATATCCACTCTTCTACCTACCCATACTGGTCCTCACCTCCTACTGTATGCAGTGTAGGTCTCAGTGATTCGCATCAAAACAAGATCTCATTATTTCTAAAAATGATTCTTGGAAATTGAAAACAACTTGGCCAGAATTAGTGACTTTAAAAAGGATCCAAGTGGAAAGGACAGAGTGAAAAACAACCAGAGTTTTCATACTTAGAAAAGATTAAAAACATTCCTTTATTAATTCAGAAAATGGTAGAATGAGCTATGATTGCAAGAAATGATGATAACTGTGATGATGTCTATGAATAATTTGTTCCAAGGTTGGTAATAAACAAAATGAATAGATATTTGCAGTTTTAAAGGAAAGATTCCTTTATAGAACCACTATTTGAAACAATAGTCTAACAAACTACGAAACAATCTGGGATTTAATTTCCTGTACAAAAAAAATTAAGCCATATTCAAACAATTGATGCATCCTGTCCCATTATGGCTGTTAGTTTCTAGTTTTTTTTCTACAGCATTTCTTAAGCAGCAGCTGCTGCTGCTGCTAAGTCGCTTCAGTCGTGTCCGACTCTGTGCGACCCCATAGACGGCAGCCCACCAGGTTCTGCTGTCCCTGGGATTCTCCAGGCAAGAACACTGGAGTGGGTTGCCATTTCCTTCTCCAGTGCCTGAAAGTGAAAAGCAAAAGTGAAGTCGCTCAGTTGTGTCTAACTCTTCGCGACCCCATGGACTGAAGCCTACTAGGCTCCTCCGTCCACGGGATTTTCTAGGCAAGAGTACTGGAGTGGGTTGCCATTGCCTTCTCCTCTTAAGCAGCTAGCTGCTAATAAATTTACCAAATCCTGAATCCTAACAGCATTTCCCTCAACCACATCCAATGGTTGGGAATAAACTAAATACAGGCAGAGTCAGAATTGCTATACAACCTGTGGCTGAGAACCACAATGGAACAGAACTGTGGAATTCCTTGGCAGGAAGGCCCTCTCAGCAAGGATCCAGGCTGAGGGTTTCCATCAGTGTTCCATGGAGCCCTGTGCTCCTGCAGGCAGGCTCTAGGAACTGCCAAGAAAGGAGAGGAGGCTCTGAGCGCCAATCCTGCTGCAGCTGGATCAGTCCACCTGAATCCAGTTTAACTTAATGTGGTTTCAGCACATAAGTCACCAGCAATTTCAAAGAAGTTATAGAACCTTAATTCTGGCAGAAAAAATACACCCATACCCAGCGGGCAGTAAAGCGATTCATTCACCATAAGTCTCCACAGCTGTGAAGGTGTAAGAGTACTTAAAAACAGGGAAAAACATTCCACCCCAAGAAAATGTTTAGAGCAACAGTCACCAACATTTGTGGCGCCAGGCATGGTTTCATGGGGGCGACGATTCAAATGCATTACATTTACTGCGCAGTATTACTTCTATTATTATGACATCAGCTCCATCTCAGATCATCAGGCATTAGATCTCTTGAAGAATTTTCCACAGTTTGCACTGACCCTGGTTTGTTGCACTCCAGGGGCTGAAAAAGAGTTGGACATGATTGAGCGATTGAACTGAACACAGGCAAAGGCATTGGCCTAATCAATAAAGCAGAAGTAAATGTTTTTCTGGAAAAAAAAAAAAAAAGAACTCCAAAGTGGACTGGGAGATTCTGCCAATTTAAACCATAACAGACTAAAATTTAAAACAGATATGTGACTAATCTCTCCTAGAACTTCAGCCCTCCTGATAATTACAGTTGATGCTTGAACAACATGGGGGTTAGGGCATTGACTAGGGCACAGCTGATTATCAGACAGTAACTTCACAGTCAGCCTTCCATATCCAAGGATTCAATCAACCTTGGATTGTGCAATGCTGCTGTGTTTACTACTGAAATTTTTGCATATAAGTGGACCCTTGAAGTTCAAATCTGTGTTGTTCAAGGGTCAACTGTATCCCTAATTAGTGTAAGACCTTCACAAAGTGATCTAGTGATTATCCTCTGATTTACAAACTTTCCGATAGTGCTGCATCTGTGCAGCAGCAAAGAGGGAGGAACTGAGCTGAGGGAAAGGAAAGCCTGGCTCCCAGTGAAGGGGAAGGCTCAGAGGAGGCAGAAGGCATCTTGACTCCTGCAGAGTAGAGGGGCAAGGAGAAAAGTCTTACAGTTCCCAGGTGCCAAGAAGAGAGAGTCTCTATTGAGAGACAGTAGGAGGAAACTGACAGCAAGGGAGATAAGCCACTTTTTTTTTCCCCCCAGAATTCTTGTTATACTTAGGGAAGGAGACAGAAGGCCCCCAGCTGGCTCTGAGAGGAAGCATGTACATTTGGGATGCTATAAGAACATCCCATGGATGGGATGACTTATAAAGACAGAGATTTACTTCTCAACCTGTGGAGGTTGGAAGCCTGAGGTCAAAGTGAACAAGCATGGTTCAGGGAGGACCCATCAGGGTTGCAGACCTCACACAGTGTCCTCACCTGGCAGAAAGGGGCAGAGAGCTCCATGGGATCTCTCTTACAAGGGCACAAATCCTACTCATGAGGGCTCTGCTCTTCTGACCTCTTATTTCTTCTTTCTTTTTATTAATTGAAGATGTCATGAGATAATTATAGAGTCACATGCAGTTGTAAGAAGTAAGAGAGACCCCTTGTACACTTTGCCCAGTTTTCCCCAATGGTAACATGTTGCAAAACTACACACATATCACAACCAAGACATTGGCATTAATATAATCCACTGATCTTATTCAGATTCTGTCTGTACTCATTTGTGGTCTACGGATTTTTATTAATGGGTTCATGTATCTGCCACCACGGTTAAGATACTGAATAGTTCCTCCCGTTGCCCTTTTATAATCACACCCATGTTCCTCCTGTCTCTGCCCCTCCCTGCCCCTAACCACTGGCAACTATTAGTCTGTTTTCCATTCCTAAAACTTTTCATTTCAAAAATATTAGATAAATATAGTAAGATAGTAAATAACATTTTGGGATTGGGTTTTTTCTTTTAGCACAAACCCCTGAACACACATCCAAGTTGCTGCATTTATCAACAGTTGGTTCCTCTGTATGCTAATCCTCCACAGAATGTATGTGCTACAGTTTGCTTAATTCATCCACTGAGGATCATCTGGGGTATTCCCGTTTTTGACTATTACAAAAAAGCAGTTATGAATATTCATGCAAAAGTTTTGGTATGAACAAAACTTTTCATTTTTCTGGGATAAATACCCAAGAGTTTAATTCTCTGATGGCATGGTAATTACATATTTAATTTTATAATAAATTGCAAAATTATTTTCCAGAATGGCTGTGTCATTTGACATTCCTGCTGGCAATGTATAAGTGATTCAGTTTCTCCATATCCTTGCCAACAATCAATGTTGTCACTATATTTTATTTTAGCCATTCTGATTTATGTGTATTGATATTATTTCAATTCTCAATTCCCTGATTTTTATAAGGCTGAACATCTTTTCATGTATTCATTTGCCATCTGTATATCCTCTCTGATGAAATTTCTCTTCATGTGTTTTGCCCATTTTCTGATTACATTGTCTTTTCACTGCTGAATTTTGAAAGTTCTTTATATATTCTAGATATGAATATTTTGTAAGATATACATTTTGTACATATTCTTTCTCCATCTGTAGCTTGTCCTTTCATCTTCCCACATGGACTTTAACAGAAGAAGTATTTAATTTTGATGAGGTCCAAATTATCAGTTTTTCCTTTTATGCACTGAGCTTTTGGTGTCGGTTAAGAATCCCAAGAATTCCATGCTCACCCGTGATCATTTTCTATGGTTTTCCCCAAAGTTTCATAGCCTTACATTTACTTTTAGGTCTATCGCACATTTTTAGTAGGCTTTTGTATAAAGTGTCAGATTTAAGATGAGTAGTTTTTGTTTGTTTCGTTGGTTTATTTTTGCCTACAAATGTCAACTGCTCCAGCACTGTTTGTGAAACAGGCATTCCTTCCTCCATTGAGTCACACCTTTGTTAAAAATCAGTTGAGCATATTTGTGTAGGTCTATTTCTAAGTTCTCCATTCTGCTCCATTCATGTGTGTTTATCCCTCTGCCAATACCACACTGTTTTGATTACTTTATCTACATAAAAAGTTTGACAACAGGCAGAGGAATTCCTCCCACTTCATTCTTCTTTGTCAAGATTATTTAAGCTCTTCTAGTCTCTGTGCCTATTATAAATTTCTGAACAAACTCATCTATGGTTTAAAAAAATCCTTGCTAAGATTTTGATAGGAATTACTTTAAACCTATGATCACTTTTGGGAAAACTGACATCATTAATATGTTGAGTATTCTAAACCATTAACACAGTATGTCTACCATTTATTTATGTATTCTTTGATTTTCTTCACCTGCATTTTGTCATTTTCAGGTACATAGAATGGAAAACTGTGCTGTGTTTACTGTATACCTAAGTATTTCATTTTCTTGAAGTAGTTGGAAGCAGTGTGGTATTTTTCATTTCATTTCCTGCATTTTACTTGTTAATATAGAAATACCATTGAGTTTTGTGTGTTGATCTTGTATACTTTGACATTGCTGAATTCCCTTAATTCTCAGAGATTTTGGTAGATTCCCTGGGATTTTCTATGCCAAAAATAATCTCATCTGCAAATACAGGCAGTTTTATATTTCATTTCCAAACTTAAAAATGTCTTTCATTTCTTTCTTTTTTTTTTTTTGCCTCCCTGCAGTGGCTTGAACTTCAAGCACTATATTATATAAGAGTGGTGAGTAAAAGTCTACAAGCAATAAATGCTGGAGAGGGTGTGGAGAAAAGGGAACCCTCTTACACTGTTGGTGGGAATGCAAACTAGTACAGCCACTATGGAGAACAGTGTGGAGATTCCTTAAACAACTGCAAATAGAACTGCCTTATGACCCAGCAATCCCACTGCTGGGCATACACACCGAGGAAACCAGAATTGAAAGAGACATGTGTACCCCAATGTTCATCGCAGCACTGTTTATAATAGCCAGGACATGGAAGCAACCCAGATGTCCATCAGCAGATGAATGGATAAGAAAGCTGTGGTACATATACACAATGGAGTATTACCCAGCCATTAAAAAGAATACATTTGAATCAGTTCTAATGAGGTGGATGAAACTGAAGCCTGTTCTATAGAGTGAAGTAAGCCAGAAAGAAAAACACCAATACAGTATACTAACGCATATATATGGAATTTAGAAAGGTGGTAATGATGACCCTGTATGTGAAACAGCAAAAGAGACACAGATGTATAGAACAGTCTTTTGGACTCTGTGGGATAGGGAGAGGGTGGGACGATTTGGGAGAATGGCATTGAAACATGTATACTATCATATGTGAAACGAATCGCGAGTCCAGGTTCAATGCATGAGGGATGGGATGGGGGGGGAGGTGGGAAGGGGGTTCAGGATGGGGAACACATGTACACGCATGGCTGGTTCATGTCAATGTATGGCAAAAACCACTACAATACTATAAAGTAATTAGCCTCCAATTAAAATAAATAAATTAAAAAAAAAAAAAGAGTGGTGAGTATAGACATCCTTTCTCTGTTCCAAGTCTAAGGAAAAAAACCTGTCTTTCATTATTACATGTGATGTTAGCTGTAGGTTTTCACAGATGTTCTTTATAAAGCTGAGAGTCTTTCTGTTATTAACCTGCTGAAAACTTTTATCTAAATGTACGTTGGATTTTGTCAAATGTTTTTGGTGTGTCATTTGCTATGCTTCTATGACTTTTCTTCTTTAGCTTGTTGATATGGTGGATTGCATTGATTTTTGAATGCTGAGTCACACTTTCAGACCTGGGATAAATCCCACTTGATCATGTGTATAATCTTTATTATACACTGTTGGAGTCTGTCTGCTGATATATTGAGCATTTTTATGTTTCAGTTTGTGAGAGACACTGGTTTGCAGTTTTCTTTTTATTGTACTGTCTTTGTCTAGTTTATTTACCAGACAAAAAAATGCCTCAGAAAACGGTTTAGGAAATTTTCTTTCCTATTCTATTTTCAGGAAGAGTTTGTGTAAAAGTAGTAATTCTTCTTTGTGTATTTGGCAGAATTCTCCAGTGAAACCATCTGGGCCGGGAGATTTTTTGGGGGGTAAGGGCAGCTGTGTGGGTGCATACTAACTGTGTCTCTTCCTTCCCTCCCACCTCCCTCCCCATAACATCTCAGTGGGTCATCCCCATGCACCAGCCCCAAGCATGCTGTATCCTGCGTCAGACATAGACTGGCTATGTTTGGGAACTGGTTCATGTTTGGGAACACATGTAAGAATTAAAGATTTTAAAATTAAAAAAAAAAAGAATCTTTTCAGTCAAAGAATTATGAGCAAATGTTTCTAAATCAAAAGGGCTACAATAAAAAAGAATGGGTCTCTGCCACCCTCACTCACCTGATGTCTTACTTCCAAATCTGCTTGTGTTGCAGTCTTCTGTCAGGCGCCTGACATCTCTAATCTAACTGCTTTCGGTTTTTGATTTATTGACTTTAGATGGTCTGTATTGACTTTCTTCTAGGAAAGATGGGCTTTTAGTTCACTTTAATCACCTCCTAAGTCTGCTTCTCCTTTTAGTTTCCTTATAGTTAAAACACTTTCTTCAATAATTTCTTTGAAAAGATTTTGAGAAGTGTGCTTCCTAAATTCAAGTATGTGTTTTCCCCTATCTTTGACTCATGAAGTAATATACTTACCATGCTATTCCTTGGTTTCTCAGCTTCCAACAGTTTATCTCGCCCCACGCTTTGTAAGATGATAATACCTCACCTCCTCGCATCACCTCCTTCCTCCTTTCCTTCCTCTCTTCTGCCCTATAACTTCTATCAGCCATACCTTTACATGTACTTTATCGAGACTAATAGCTTTTCATTCTGTTTCATAGCCATGTTAAGCCTTCTGCACTTGGCCCACTTTTTAATTATGAAAGATTAAAACTATAAACAGCATTTTCATCAGTATGACTACTTAAATATTTTAAGTACAAAGCCAGTAGGTATGCTCTAAATACATTTCTCTTTCTCTGATTTTACAGTCATGATCCTTGTGAATTTACTTACTGCCCTAAAGTATGCCATAATTTAATGTGTTTTTGATCAAGGCTATGCTCTTTTGTAGAGCATTTTCATTTATTTCATTTTTCCTAGAGTTTTCTTTTTGTCCTTGCATTTCTTTTTTTTCTAGTTTGAAGAAGAAACATGCACCTTCTTCAGCACGGTACAGTAGTTTAGAGTATGAGCTCTGGAATTAGGGGCTTCTCTTGTGGCTGAGCTGGTGAAGAATCTGCCTGCAATGTGGGAGAAGAAGAAGTCAAGTCGCTCAGTTCGTGTTCGACTCTGCAACCCCATGGACTGTAGCCCAGCAGGCTCCTCTATCCATGAAATTTTCCAGGCAAGAGTACTGGAGTGGGTTGCCATTTCCTTCTGGGTTCAACCCCTGGGTTGGGAAGATCCACCGGAGAGGAGAAAGGCTACCCCCTCCAGTATTCTGGCCTGGAGAATTTCATGGACTGTATATTCCATGGGGTTGCAAAGAGTCGGACACGACTCTCACTTTTCACTCTTTCATTTTCACTTCACCTTCTGGAATTAGACTGCCTGGCTTTGAATCTTGACTTAGTCAGTAGTTAACTGTGTGTCCGTCACTTCCCTGGTGGTTCAGACAGTAAAGAATCTGCCTACAATGTGGAAGACCCGGGTTCAAGCCCTGAGTTGGGAAGATTCCCCTGGAGAAGGAAATGGCAACCCACTCCAGTATTCTTGCCTGGAGAATCCCATGGACAGAGGAGCCTGGTGGGCTATAAGTCCATAGGGTCGCAAAGAGTCGGACACGACTGAGCAACTTCACTTACACTTTCTTTCACTTTCACTTTAATTGTGTGTCCAAATCTTTGGGACTCCATGGACTGTAGCCCACCAGGCTCCTATGTTCATGGGATTCTCCAGGCAAGAATACTTTAGAGGGTTGCCATTCCCTTCTCTAGGGGATCTTTCCAACCCAGGGATCAAACCCAAGCTCTGGCATGGCAGGCAGATTCTTTACCATTTGAGACACCAGGGAAACCCCAAAGACATGACCTTTCTTCATTGTGTCTTGGAGTTTCTTATCTATAAAATGCAAATGATGAAACACTACTTGTTTCAGAGGACTCTTAGAGGATTCAGTTCAGTCCAGTTCAGTCGCTCAGTCGTGTCCGACTCTTTGCGACCCCATGAATTGCAGCACGCCAGGCCTCCCTGTCCATCAGCAACTCCTGGAGTTCACTCAGACTCACGTCCATCGAGTCATTGATGCCATCCAGCCATCTCATCCTCGGTCGTCCCCTCCTCCTCCTGCCCCCAATCCCTCCCAGCAATCAGAGTTTTTTCCAGTGAGTGAAATCATATAAACAGTGTGTTTAAAATAATCTCTAGCGCCAGTGGAATAGCATTCATGAGTGTTAGCTACATTGATTGTTGTCATCATCATCATTACCATCATCACCATCATTTTTACTATTACACCTCAACTTTTCACATAGTATATTCAGTACCTGGAATCAATTCTAGTATTTGTTTTTCTTTTTCTTTCTTTTCATAAAAATGTTATTGGCACACAGTTGATTTACAATGTTATATTAGTTTCAGGTGTATAGCAAAGTGAATCAGTTATACAAATACATATATTCATTCTTTTTAAGATTCCTTTCCATATAGGATATTAGAGTAGTGAGTAGAATTCTCTCTGCTATATAGTAGGTCCTTATTTGTTACCTATTTTTCTAACATTTTTTCTTTTAAAACTTTCCCCTAGAACACTATTGATTTCCAATTTTGATGACTACAGCTCTTTATTTATTTAAGATTGTTCTATAGCCATAATTTTGAAATTCATTTAGAATGGATACCTTCTCCACTGTTCCTTTTATTTCATTGCTACTTAATTCTTGCATATCATTCTCATTTTGCATGAATCTTTCTCACATACCTTCTTCAAAATAATGAGTTTAAAGTAAGTCCTTGCTTATCAGAAAGTGGCTAATATTTGACTTAAATTCAATATCATCTTCCTTTGGAATCTTGAAAGTCTTGCTTT